>NC_134353.1:13636723-14236723 GCF_048569485.1 Anomaloglossus baeobatrachus
TGCACACAGTGATGTCACAGTACAGGGGTAATACACACAGTGATGTCACAGTACAGGGATAATACACACAGTGATGTCACAGTACAGGGATAATACACACACTGATGTCACAGTACAGGGGTAATATACACAGTGATGTCACAGTACAGGGATAATACACACAGTGATGTCACAGTACAGGGGTAATACACACAGTGATGTCACAGTACAGGGATAATACACACAGCGATGTCACAGTACAGGGATAATACACAGTGATGTCACAGTACAGGAATAATACACACAGTGATGTCACAGTACAGGGATAATACACACAGCGATGTCACAGTACAGGGATAATGCACACAGTGATGTCACAGTACAGGAATAATACACACAGCGATGTCACAGTACAGGGATAATACACACAGTGATGTCACAGTACAGGGATAATACACACAGCGATGTCACAGTACAGGGATAATACACACAGTGATGTCACAGTACAGGTATAATACACACAGTGATGTCACAGTACAGGGATAATACACACAGCGATGTCACAGTACAGGGATAATACACACAGCGATGTCACAGTACAGGGATAATACACACAGTGATGTCACAGTACAGGGATAATATACACAGTGATGTCACAGTACAGGGGTAATACACACAGCGATGTCACAGTACAGGGATAATACACACAGTGATGTCACAGTACAGGGGTAATACACACAGCGATGTCACAGTACAGGTATAATACACACAGTGATGTCACAGTACAGGGATAATGCACACAGTGATGTCACAGTACAGGGATAATACACACAGTGATGTCACAGTACAGGTATAATACACACAGTGATGTCACAGTACAGGGATAATGCACACAGTGATGTCACAGTACAGGGATAATACACACAGCGATGTCACAGTACAGGTATAATACACACAGTGATGTCACAGTACAGGGATAATGCACACAGTGATGTCACAGTACAGGGATAATACACACACTGATGTCACAGTACAGGGATAATGCACACAGTGATGTCACAGTACAGGGATAATACACACAGTGATGTCACAGTACAGGGATAATACACACAGTGATGTCACAGTACAGGGATAATACACACACTGATGTCACAGTACAGGGGTAATACACACAGTGATGTCACAGTACAGGGATAATACACACAGTGATGTCACAGTACAGGGGTAATACACACAGTGATGTCACAGTACAGGGATAATACACACAGCGATGTCACAGTACAGGGATAATACACAGTGATGTCACAGTACAGGGATAATACACACAGTGATGTCACAGTACAGGAATAATACACACAGTGATGTCACAGTACAGGGATAATACACACAGCAATGTCACAGTACAGGGATAATGCACACAGTGATGTCACAGTACAGGAATAATACACACAGTGATGTCACAGTACAGGGATAATACACACAGCGATGTCACAGTACAGGGATAATACACACAGTGATGTCACAGTACAGGGATAATACACACAGTGATGTCACAGTACAGGAATAATACACACAGTGATGTCACAGTACAGGGATAATACACACAGCGATGTCACAGTACAGGGATAATGCACACAGTGATGTCACAGTACAGGAATAATACACACAGTGATGTCACAGTACAGGGATAATATACACAGTGATGTCACAGTACAGGGATAATACACACAGTGATGTCACAGTACAGAGATAATACACACAGTGATGTCACAGTACAGGGATAATACACACAGTGATGTCACAGTACAGGGATAATACACACAGTGATGTCACAGTACAGGGATAATACACACAGTGATGTCACAGTACAGGGATAATACACACAGTGATGTCACAGTACAGGGATAATATACACACAGTGATGTCACAGTACAGGGATAATACACACAGTGATGTCACAGTACAGGGATAATACACACAGTGATGTCACAGTACAGAGATAATACACACAGTGATGTCACAGTACAGGGATAATGCACACAGTGATGTCACAGTACAGGGGTAATACACACAGTGATGTCACAGTACAGGGATAATGCACACAGTGATGTCACAGTACAGGGATAATACACACAGTGATGTAACAGTACAGGGGTAATACACACAGTGATGTCAGAGTACAGGGATAATACACAGTGATGTCACAGTACAGGGATAATACACACAGTGATGTCACAGTACAGGGGTAATACACACAGTGATGTCACAGTACAGGGATAATGCACACAGTGATGTCACAGTACAGGGATAATACACACAGCGATGTCACAGTACAGGGATAATACACACAGTGATGTCACAGTACAGGGATAATACACACAGTGATGTCACAGTACAGGGATAATACACACAGCGATGTCACAGTACAGGGATAATACACACAGTGATGTCACAGTACAGGTATAATACACACAGTGATGTCACAGTACAGGGATAATACACACAGCGATGTCACAGTACAGGGATAATACACACAGCGATGTCACAGTACAGGGATAATACACACAGTGATGTCACAGTACAGGGATAATATACACAGTGATGTCACAGTACAGGGGTAATACACACAGTGATGTCACAGTACAGGGATAATACACACAGTGATGTCACAGTACAGGGATAATACACACACTGATGTCACAGTACAGGGGTAATATACACAGTGATGTCACAGTACAGGGATAATACACACAGTGATGTCACAGTACAGGGGTAATACACACAGTGATGTCACAGTACAGGGATAATACACACAGCGATGTCACAGTACAGGGATAATACACACAGTGATGTCACAGTACAGGGATAATACACACAGTGATGTCACAGTACAGGGATAATGCACACAGTGATGTCACAGTACAGGGGTAATACACACAGCGATGTCACAGTACAGGGATAATACACACAGTGATGTCACAGTACAGGGATAATACACACAGTGATGTCACAGTACAGGGATAATACACACAGTGATGTCACAGTACAGGGATAATACACAGTGATGTCACAGTACAGGAATAATACACACAGTGATGTCACAGTACAGGGATAATACACACAGCGATGTCACAGTACAGGGATAATGCACACAGTGATGTCACAGTACAGGAATAATACACACAGTGATGTCACAGTACAGGGATAATACACACAGCGATGTCACAGTACAGGGATAATACACACAGTGATGTCACAGTACAGAGATAATACACACAGTGATGTCACAGTACAGGGATAATACACAGTGATGTCACAGTACAGGAATAATACACACAGTGATGTCACAGTACAGGGATAATACACACAGCGATGTCACAGTACAGGGATAATGCACACAGTGATGTCACAGTACAGGAATAATACACACAGTGATGTCACAGTACAGGGATAATACACACAGCGATGTCACAGTACAGGGATAATACACACAGTGATGTCACAGTACAGGGATAATACACACAGTGATGTCACAGTACAGGGATAATACACACAGTGATGTCACAGTACAGGAATAATACACACAGTGATGTCACAGTACAGGGATAATACACACAGTGATGTCACAGTACAGGAATAATACACACAGTGATGTCACAGTACAGGGATAATACACACAGCGATGTCACAGTACAGGGATAATGCACACAGTGATGTCACAGTACAGGAATAATACACACAGTGATGTCACAGTACAGGGATAATATACACAGTGATGTCACAGTACAGGGATAATACACACAGTGATGTCACAGTACAGAGATAATACACACAGTGATGTCACAGTACAGGGATAATACACACAGTGATGTCACAGTACAGGGATAATACACACAGTGATGTCACAGTACAGGGATAATACACACAGTGATGTCACAGTACAGGGATAATACACACAGTGATGTCACAGTACAGGGATAATATACACACAGTGATGTCACAGTACAGGGATAATACACACAGTGATGTCACAGTACAGGGATAATACACACAGTGATGTCACAGTACAGAGATAATACACACAGTGATGTCACAGTACAGGGATAATACACACAGTGATGTCACAGTACAGGGATAATACACACAGTGATGTCACAGTACAGGGATAATACGCACAGTGATGTAACAGTACAGGGATAATGCACACAGTGATGTCACAGTACAGGGATAATACACACAGTGATGTCACAGTACAGAGATAATACACACAGTGATGTCACAGTACAGGGATAATACACACAGTGATGTCACAGTACAGGGATAATACACACAGTGATGTCACAGTACAGGGATAATACACACAGTGATGTCACAGTACAGGGATAATACGCACAGTGATGTAACAGTACAGGGATAATGCACACAGTGATGTCACAGTACAGGGGTAATACACACAGTGATGTAACAGTACAGAGATAATGCACACAGTGATGTCACAGTACAGGGATAATACACACAGTGATGTCACAGTACAGGGATAATGCACACAGTGATGTCACAGTACAGGGATAATACACACAGCGATGTCACAGTACAGGGATAATACACACAGTGATGTCACAGTACAGGGGTAATACACAGTGATGTAGCAGTACAGAGATAATACACACAGTGATGTCACAGTACAGGGATAATACGCACAGTGATGTAACAGTACAGGGATAATGCACACAGTGATGTCACAGTACAGGGGTAATACACACAGTGATGTCACAGTACAGGGATAATACACAGTGATGTCACAGTACAGGGATAATACACACAGTGATGTCACAGTACAGGGGTAATACACACAGTGATGTCACAGTACAGGGATAATGCACACAGTGATGTCACAGTACAGGGATAATACACACAGCGATGTCACAGTACAGGGATAATACACACAGTGATGTCACAGTACAGGGATAATACACACAGTGATGTCACAGTACAGGTATAATACACACAGTGATGTCACAGTACAGGGATAATACACACAGCGATGTCACAGTACAGGGATAATACACACAGCGATGTCACAGTACAGGGATAATACACACAGTGATGTCACAGTACAGGGATAATATACACAGTGATGTCACAGTACAGGGGTAATACACACAGCGATGTCACAGTACTAGGATAATACACACAGCGATGTCACAGTACAGGGATAATACACACAGTGATGTCACAGTACAGGGGTAATACACACAGCGATGTCACAGTACAGGTATAATACACACAGTGATGTCACAGTACAGGTATAATACACACAGTGATGTCACAGTACAGGGATAATACACACAGTGATGTCACAGTACAGGTATAATACACACAGTGATGTCACAGTACAGGTATAATACACACAGTGATGTCACAGTACAGGGATAATGCACACACTGATGTCACAGTACAGGGATAATACACACAGCGATGTCACAGTACAGGTATAATACACACAGTGATGTCACAGTACAGGGATAATGCACACAGTGAGGTCACAGTACAGGGGTAATACACACAGTGATGTCACAGTACAGGGATAATACACACACTGATGTCACAGTACAGGGATAATACACACACTGATGTCACAGTACAGGGGTAATATACACAGTGATGTCACAGTACAGGGATAATACACACAGTGATGTCACAGTACAGGGGTAATACACACAGCGATGTCACAGTACAGGGATAATACACACAGCGATGTCACAGTAAAGGGATAATACACAGTGATGTCACAGTACAGGAATAATACACCCAGTGATGTCACAGTACAGGGATAATACACACAGCGATGTCACAGTACAGGGATAATGCACACAGTGATGTCACAGTACAGGGGTAATACACACAGTGATGTCACAGTACAGGGATAATACACACAGCGATGTCACAGTACAGGGATAATACACACAGTGATGTCACAGTACAGGGATAATACACACAGTGATGTCACAGTACAGGGATAATACACACAGTGATGTCACAGTACAGGAATAATACACACAGTGATGTCACAGTACAGGGATAATACACACAGTGATGTCACAGTACAGGAATAATACACACAGTGATGTCACAGTACAGGGATAATATACACAGTGATGTCACAGTACAGAGATAATGCACACAGTGATGTCACAGTACAGGGATAATACACACAGTGATGTCACAGTACAGGAATAATACACACAGTGATGTCACAGTACAGGGATAATATACACAGTGATGTCACAGTACAGGGATAATGCACACAGCGATGTCACAGTACAGGGATAATACACACAGTGATGTCACAGTACAGGGATAATATACACAGTGATGTCACAGTACAGGGATAATGCACACAGCGATGTCACAGTACAGGGATAATACACACAGTGATGTCACAGTACAGGGATAATACAGACAGTGATGTCACAGTACAGGGATAATACACACAGTGATGTCACAGTACAGGGATAATACACACAGTGATGTCACAGTACAGGGATAATGCACACAGTGATTTCACAGTACAGGAATAATACACACAGTGATGTCACAGTACAGGGATAATATACACAGTGATGTCACAGTACAGGGATAATGCACACAGTGATGTCACAGTACAGGGATAATACACACAGTGATGTCACAGTACAGGGATAATACACACAGTGATGTCACAGTACAGGGATAATACACACAGTGATGTCACAGTACAGGGATAATACACACACTGATGTCACAGTACAGGGATAATACACACAGTGATGTCACAGTACAGGGATAATACACACAGTGATGCCACAGTACAGGGATAATACACACAGTGATGTCACAGTACAGGGATAATACACACAGCGATGTCACAGTACAGGGATAATACACACAGTGATGTCACAGTACAGGGATAATGCACACAGTGATGTCACAGTACAGGGGTAATACACACAGTGATGTAACAGTACAGAGATAATACACACAGTGATGTCACAGTACAGGGATAATACACACAGTGATGTCACAGTACAGGGATAATACACACAGCGATGTCACAGTACAGGGATAAAACACACAGTGATGTCACAGTACAGGGATAATACACACAGTGATGTCACAGTACAGGGATAATACACACAGTGATGTCACAGTACAGGGATAATGCACACAGTGATGTCACAGTACAGGGGTAATACACACAGTGATGTAACAGTACAGAGATAATACACACAGTGATGTCACAGTACAGGGATAATACACACAGTGATGTCACAGTGCAGGGATAATACACACAGTGATGTCACAGTACAGGGATAATGCACACAGTGATGTCACAGTACAGGGATAATACACACAGTGATGTCACAGTACAGGAATAATACACACAGTGATGTCACAGTAAAGGGATAATACACAGTGATGTCACAGTACAGGAATAATACACACAGTGATGTCACAGTACAGGGATAATACACACAGCGATGTCACAGTACAGGGATAATACACACAGTGATGTCACAGTACAGGGATAATACACACAGTGATGTCACAGTACAGGAATAATACACACAGTGATGTCACAGTACAGGGATAATACACACAGTGATGTCACAGTACAGGAATAATACACACAGTGATGTCACAGTACAGGGATAATACACACAGCGATGTCACAGTACAGGGATAATGCACACAGTGATGTCACAGTACAGGAATAATACACACAGTGATGTCACAGTACAGGGATAATATACACAGTGATGTCACAGTACAGAGATAATGCACACAGTGATGTCACAGTACAGGGATAATACACACAGTGATGTCACAGTACAGGAATAATACACACAGTGATGTCACAGTACAGGGATAATATACACAGTGATGTCACAGTACAGGGATAATGCACACAGCGATGTCACAGTACAGGGATAATACACACAGTGATGTCACAGTACAGGGATAATATACACAGTGATGTCACAGTACAGGGATAATGCACACAGCGATGTCACAGTACAGGGATAATACACACAGTGATGTCACAGTACAGGGATAATACAGACAGTGATGTCACAGTACAGGGATAATACACACAGTGATGTCACAGTACAGGGATAATACACACAGTGATGTCACAGTACAGGGATAATGCACACAGTGATTTCACAGTACAGGAATAATACACACAGTGATGTCACAGTACAGGGATAATATACACAGTGATGTCACAGTACAGGGATAATGCACACAGTGATGTCACAGTACAGGGATAATACACACAGTGATGTCACAGTACAGGGATAATACACACAGTGATGTCACAGTACAGGGATAATACACACAGTGATGTCACAGTACAGGGATAATACACACACTGATGTCACAGTACAGGGATAATACACACAGTGATGTCACAGTACAGGGATAATACACACAGTGATGCCACAGTACAGGGATAATACACACAGTGATGTCACAGTACAGGGATAATACACACAGCGATGTCACAGTACAGGGATAATACACACAGTGATGTCACAGTACAGGGATAATGCACACAGTGATGTCACAGTACAGGGGTAATACACACAGTGATGTAACAGTACAGAGATAATACACACAGTGATGTCACAGTACAGGGATAATACACACAGTGATGTCACAGTACAGGGATAATACACACAGCGATGTCACAGTACAGGGATAAAACACACAGTGATGTCACAGTACAGGGATAATACACACAGTGATGTCACAGTACAGGGATAATACACACAGTGATGTCACAGTACAGGGATAATGCACACAGTGATGTCAAAGTACAGGGGTAATACACACAGTGATGTAACAGTACAGAGATAATACACACAGTGATGTCACAGTACAGGGATAATACACACAGTGATGTCACAGTGCAGGGATAATACACACAGTGATGTCACAGTACAGGGATAATGCACACAGTGATGTCACAGTACAGGGATAATACACACAGTGATGTCACAGTACAGGGATAATGCACACAGTGATGTCACAGTACAGGGGTAATACACACAGTGATGTCACAGTACAGGGATAATACACACAGTGATGTCACAGTACAGGGATAATGCACACAGTGATGTCACAGTACAGGGGTAATACACACAGTGATGTCACAGTACAGGGATAATGCACACAGTGATGTCACAGTACAGGGATAATACACACAGTGATGTCACAGTACAGGGATAATACACACAGTGATGTCACAGTACAGGGATAATACACACAGTGATGTCACAGTACAGGGATAATACACACAGTGATGTCACAGTACAGGGATAATACACACAGTGATGTCACAGTACAGGGATAATACACACACTGATGTCACAGTACAGGGATAATACACACAGTGATGTCACAGTACAGGGATAATACACACAGTGATGTCACAGTACAGGGATAATACACACAGTGATGTCACAGTACAGGGATAATACACACAGTGATGTCACAGTACAGGGATAATACACACAGTGATGTCACAGTACAGGGATAATACACACAGTGATGTCACAGTACAGGGATAATATACACAGTGATGTCACAGTACAGGGGTAATACACACAGCGATGTCACAGTACTAGGATAATACACACAGCGATGTCACAGTACAGGGATAATACACACAGTGATGTCACAGTACAGGGGTAATACACACAGTGATGTCACAGTACAGGGATAATACACACAGCGATGTCACAGTACAGGTATAATACACACAGTGATGTCACAGTACAGGTATAATACACACAGTGATGTCACAGTACAGGGATAATACACACAGTGATGTCACAGTACAGGTATAATACACACAGTGATGTCACAGTACAGGTATAATACACACAGTGATGTCACAGTACAGGGATAATGCACACAGTGATGTCACAGTACAGGGATAATACACACAGCGATGTCACAGTACAGGTATAATACACACAGTGATGTCACAGTACAGGGATAATGCACACAGTGAGGTCACAGTACAGGGGTAATACACACAGTGATGTCACAGTACAGGGATAATACACACACTGATGTCACAGTACAGGGATAATACACACACTGATGTCACAGTACAGGGGTAATATACACAGTGATGTCACAGTACAGGGATAATACACACAGTGATGTCACAGTACAGGGGTAATACACACAGCGATGTCACAGTACAGGGATAATACACACAGCGATGCCACAGTAAAGGGATAATACACAGTGATGTCACAGTACAGGAATAATACACCCAGTGATGTCACAGTACAGGGATAATACACACAGCGATGTCACAGTACAGGGATAATGCACACAGTGATGTCACAGTACAGGAATAATACACACAGTGATGTCACAGTACAGGGATAATACACACAGCGATGTCACAGTACAGGGATAATACACACAGTGATGTCACAGTACAGGGATAATACACACAGTGATGTCACAGTACAGGAATAATACACACAGTGATGTCACAGTACAGGGATAATACACACAGTGATGTCACAGTACAGGAATAATACACACAGTGATGTCACAGTACAGGGATAATACACACAGCGATGTCACAGTACAGGGATAATGCACACAGTGATGTCACAGTACAGGAATAATACACACAGTGATGTCACAGTACAGGGATAATATACACAGTGATGTCACAGTACAGAGATAATGCACACAGTGATGTCACAGTACAGGGATAATACACACAGTGATGTCACAGTACAGGAATAAAACACACAGTGATGTCACAGTACAGGGATAATATACACAGTGATGTCACAGTACAGGGATAATGCACACAGCGATGTCACAGTACAGGGATAATACACACAGTGATGTCACAGTACAGGGATAATATACACAGTGATGTCACAGTACAGGGATAATGCACACAGCGATGTCACAGTACAGGGATAATACACACAGTGATGTCACAGTACAGGGATAATACAGACAGTGATGTCACAGTACAGGGATAATACACACAGTGATGTCACAGTACAGGGATAATACACACAGTGATGTCACAGTACAGGGATAATGCACACAGTGATTTCACAGTACAGGAATAATACACACAGTGATGTCACAGTACAGGGATAATATACACAGTGATGTCACAGTACAGGGATAATGCACACAGTGATGTCACAGTACAGGGATAATACACACAGTGATGTCACAGTACAGGGATAATACACACAGTGATGTCACAGTACAGGGATAATACACACAGTGATGTCACAGTACAGGGATAATACACACAGTGATGTCACAGTACAGGGATAATACACACAGTGATGTCACAGTACAGGGATAATACACACACTGATGTCACAGTACAGGGATAATACACACAGTGATGTCACAGTACAGGGATAATACACACAGTGATGCCACAGTACAGGGATAATACACACAGTGATGTCACAGTACAGGGATAATACACACAGCGATGTCACAGTACAGGGATAATACACACAGTGATGTCACAGTACAGGGATAATGCACACAGTGATGTCACAGTACAGGGGTAATACACACAGTGATGTAACAGTACAGAGATAATACACACAGTGATGTCACAGTACAGGGATAATACACACAGTGATGCCACAGTACAGGGATAATACACACAGCGATGTCACAGTACAGGGATAAAACACACAGTGATGTCACAGTACAGGGATAATACACACAGTGATGTCACAGTACAGGGATAATACACACAGTGATGTCACAGTACAGGGATAATGCACACAGTGATGTCACAGTACAGGGGTAATACACACAGTGATGTAACAGTACAGAGATAATACACACAGTGATGTCACAGTACAGGGATAATACACACAGTGATGTCACAGTGCAGGGATAATACACACAGTGATGTCACAGTACAGGGATAATGCACACAGTGATGTCACAGTACAGGGATAATACACACAGTGATGTCACAGTACAGGGATAATGCACACAGTGATGTCACAGTACAGGGGTAATACACACAGTGATGTCACAGTACAGGGATAATACACACAGTGATGTCACAGTACAGGGATAATGCACACAGTGATGTCACAGTACAGGGGTAATACACACAGTGATGTCACAGTACAGGGATAATGCACACAGTGATGTCACAGTACAGGGATTATACACACAGTGATGTCACAGTACAGGGATAATACACACAGTGATGTCACAGTACAGGGATAATACACACAGTGATGTCACAGTACAGGGATAATACACACAGTGATGTCACAGTACAGGGATAATACACACAGTGATGTCACAGTACAGGGATAATACACACACTGATGTCACAGTACAGGGATAATACACACAGTGATGTCACAGTACAGGGATAATACACACAGTGATGCCACAGTACAGGGATAATACACACAGTGATGTCACAGTACAGGGATAATACACACAGCGATGTCACAGTACAGGGATAATACACACAGTGATGTCACAGTACAGGGATAATGCACACAGTGATGTCACAGTACAGGGGTAATACACACAGTGATGTAACAGTACAGAGATAATACACACAGTGATGTCACAGTACAGGGATAATACACACAGTGATGTCACAGTACAGGGATAATACACACAGCGATGTCACAGTACAGGGATAATACACACAGTGATGTCACAGTACAGGGATAATACACACAGTGATGTCACAGTACAGGGATAATACACACAGTGATGTCACAGTACAGGGATAATGCACACAGTGATGTCACAGTACAGGGGTAATACACACAGTGATGTAACAGTACAGAGATAATACACACAGTGATGTCACAGTACAGGGATAATACACACAGTGATGTCACAGTGCAGGGATAATACACACAGTGATGTCACAGTACAGGGATAATGCACACAGTGATGTCACAGTACAGGGATAATACACACAGTGATGTCACAGTACAGGGATAATGCACACAGTGATGTCACAGTACAGGGGTAATACACACAGTGATGTCACAGTACAGGGATAATACACACAGTGATGTCACAGTACAGGGATAATGCACACAGTGATGTCACAGTACAGGGGTAATACACACAGTGATGTCACAGTACAGGGATAATGCACACAGTGATGTCACAGTACAGGGATAATACACACAGTGATGTAACAGTACAGAGATAATACACACAGTGATGTCACAGTACAGGGGTAATACACACAGTGATGTCACAGTACAGGGATAATGCACACAGTGATGTCACAGTACAGGGATAATACACACAGCGATGTCACAGTACAGGGATAATACACACAGTGATGTCAGGATACAGGGATAATACACACAGTGATGTCACAGTACAGGGATAATACACACAGTGATGTCACAGTACAGGGGTAATACACACAGTGATGTCACAGTACAGGGATAATGCACACAGTGATGTCACAGTACAGGGATAATACAGACAGTGATGTCACAGTACAGGGATAATACACACAGTGATGTCACAGTACAGGGATAATACACACAGTGATGTCACAGTACAGGGATAATACACACAGTGATGTCACAGTACAGGGATAATACACACAGTGATGTCACAGTACAGGGGTAATACACACAGTGATGTCACAGTACAGGGATAATGCACACAGTGATTTCACAGTACAGGGATAATACACACAGTGATGTCACAGTACAGGGATAATACACAGAGTGATGTCACAGTACAGGGGTAATACACACAGTGATGTCACAGTACAGGGATAATGCACACAGTGATTTCACAGTACAGGAATAATACACACAGTGATGTCACAGTACAGGGATAATATACACAGTGATGTCACAGTACAGGGATAATGCACACAGTGATTTCACAGTACAGGGATAATACACACAGTGATGTCACAGTACAGGGATAATACACACAGTGATGTCACAGTACAGGGGTAATACACACAGTGATGTCACAGTACAGGGGTAATACACACAGTGATGTCACAGTACAGGGATAATACACACAGTGATGTCACAGTACAGGGATAATACACACAGTGATGTCACAGTACAGGGATAATACACACAGTGATGTCACAGTACAGGGATAATACACACAGTGATGTCACAGTACAGGGGTAATACACACAGTGATGTCACAGTACAGGGATAATACACACAGTGATGTCACAGTACAGGGATAATGCACACAGTGATGTCACAGTACAGGGGTAATACACACAGTGATGTCACAGTACAGGGATAATACACAGTGATGTCACAGTACAGGGATAATACACACAGTGATGTCACAGTACAGGGATAATACACACAGTGATGTCACAGTACAGGGATAATACACAGTGATGTCACAGTACAGGGATAATACACACAGTGATGTCACAGTACAGGGATAATACACACAGTGATGTCACAGTACAGGGATAATACACACAGTGATGTCACAGTACAGGGATAATACACAGTGATGTCACAGTACAGGGATAATACACACAGTGATGTCACAGTACAGGGATAATACACAGTGATGTCACAGTACAGGGATAATACACACAGTGATGTCACAGTACAGGGATAATGCACACAGCGATGTCACAGTACAGGGGTAATACACACACTGATGTCACAGTACAGGGATAATACACACAGTGATGTCACAGTACAGGGATAATACACACAGTGATGTCACAGTACAGGGATAATACACACAGTGATGTCACAGTACAGGGATAATACACACACTGATTTCACAGTACAGGGATAATACACACACTGATGTCACAGTACAGGGATAATACACACACAGTGATGTCACAGTACAGGGATAATACACACAGTGATGTCACAGTACAGGGGTAATACACACAGTGATGTCACAGTACAGGGATAATACACA
Source organism: Anomaloglossus baeobatrachus (assembly GCF_048569485.1). Classification (NCBI taxonomy): domain Eukaryota; kingdom Metazoa; phylum Chordata; class Amphibia; order Anura; family Aromobatidae; genus Anomaloglossus; species Anomaloglossus baeobatrachus. The sequence goes on from NC_134353.1 coordinate 13,651,712, forward strand.
CAGTGATGTCACAGTACAGGGATAATACACACAGTGATGTCACAGTACAGGGGTAATACACACAGTGATGTCACAGTACAGGGGTAATACACACAGCGATGTCACAGTACAGGGATAATACACACAGTGATGTCACAGTACAGGGATAATACACACAGTGATGTCACAGTACAGGGATAATACACACAGTGATGTCACAGTACAGGGATAATACACACAGTGATGTCACAGTACAGGGATAATACACACAGTGATGTCACAGTACAGGGATAATACACACAGTGATGTTACAGTACAGGGATAATACACACAGCGATGTCACAGTACAGGGATAATGCACACAGAGATGTCACAGTACAGGTATAATACACACAGTGATGTCACAGTACAGGGATAATGCACACAGTGATGTCACAGTACAGGGATAATACACACAGTGATGTCACAGTACAGGGATAATACACACAGTGATGTCACAGTACAGGGGTAATACACACACTGATGTCACAGTACAGGGATAATACACACAGTGATGTCACAGTACAGGAATAATACACACAGTGATGTCACAGTACAGGGATAATATACACAGTGATGTCACAGTACAGGGATAATACACACAGTGATGTCACAGTACAGGGATAATACACACAGTGATGTCACAGTACAGGGATAATACACACAGTGATGTCACAGTACAGGGATAATGCACACAGTGATGTCACAGTACAGGGATAATACACACAGTGATGTCACAGTACAGGGATAATACACACAGTGATGTCACAGTACAGGGATAATACACACAGTGATGTCACAGTACAGGGATAATACACACAGTGATGTCACAGTACAGGGATAATACACACAGTGATGTCACAGTACAGGGATAATGCACACAGTGATGTCACAGTACAGGGATAATGCACACAGAGATGTCACAGTACAGGTATAATACACACAGTGATGTCACAGTACAGGGATAATGCACACAGTGATGTCACAGTACAGGTGTAATACACACAGTGATGTCACAGTACAGGGATAATGCACACAGTGATGTCACAGTACAGGTATAATACACACAGTGATGTCACAGTACAGGGATAATACACACAGTGATGTCACAGTACAGGGGTAATGCACACACTGATGTCACAGTACAGGGATAATAAACACAGTGATGTCACAGTACAGGAATAATACACACAGTGATGTCACAGTACAGGGATAATATACACAGTGATGTCACAGTACAGGGATAATACACACAGTGATGTCACAGTACAGGGATAATACAAACAGTGATGTCACAGTACAGGGATAATACACACAGTGATGTCACTGTACAGGGATAATGCACACAGTGATGTCACAGTACAGGGATAATACACACAGTGATGTCACAGTACTGGGATAATACACACAGTGATGTCACAGTACAGGGATAATGCACACAGTGATGTCACAGTACAGGGATAATGCACACAGTGATGTCACAGTACAGGGATAATATACACAGTGATGTCACAGTACAGGGATTATACACACAGTGATGTCACAGTACAGGGATAATACACACAGTGATGTCACAGTACAGGGATAATACACACACTGATGTCACAGTACAGGGATAATACACACAGTGATGTCACAGTACAGGGGTAATACACACAGTGATGTCACAGTAGAGGGGTAATACACACGGTGATGTCACAGTACAGGGATAATACACACAGTGATGTCACAGTACAGGGATAATACACACACTGATGTCACAGTACAGGGATAATACACACAGTGATGTCACAGTACAGGGATAATACACACAGTGATGTCATAGTACAGGGATAATACACATAGTGATGTCACAGTACAGGGATAATACACACACTGATGTCACAGTACAGGGATAATACACACACTGATGTCACAGTACAGGGATAATACACACACTGATGTCACAGTACAGGGATAATACACACACTGATGTCACAGTACAGGGATAATACACACAGTGATGTCACAGTACAGGAATAATGCACACAGTGATGTCACAGTACAGGGATAATGCACACAGCGATGTCACAGTACAGGGATAATACACACAGTGATGTCACAGTACAGGGATAATACACACAGTGATGTCACAGTACAGGGATAATACACACAGTGATGTCACAGTACAGGGATAATGCACACAGTGATGTCACAGTACAGGGATAATGCACACAGTGATGTCACAGTACAGGGGTAATACACACAGTGATGTCACAGTAGAGAGATAATACGCACAGTGATGTCACAGTAGAGAGATAATACACACAGTGATGTCACAGTACAGGGATAATACACACAGTGATGTCACAGCACAGGGATAATACACACAGTGATGTCACAGTGGAGAGATAATACGCACAGTGATGTCACAGTACAGGGATAATACACACAGTGATGTCACAGTACAGGGATAATACACACAGTGATGTCACAGTACAGGGATAATACACACAGTGATGTCACAGCACAGGGATAATACACACAGTGATGTCACAGTAGAGAGATAATACGCACAGTGATGTCACAGTAGAGAGATAATGCACACAGTGATGTCACAGTAGAGAGATAATACACACAGTGATGTCACAGTACAGGGATAATACACACAGTGATGTCACAGTACAGGGATAATACACACAGTGATGTCACAGTACAGGGATAATACACACAGTGATGTCACAGTAGAGAGATAATACGCACAGTGATGTCACAGTAGAGAGATAATACACACAGTGATGTCACAGTAGAGAGATAATACGCACAGTGATGTCACAGTAGAGAGATAATACACACAGTGATGTCACAGTACAGGGATAATACACACAGTGATGTCACAGTGGAGAGATAATACGCACAGTGATGTCACAGTACAGGGATAATACACACAGTGATGTCACAGTACAGGGATAATACACACAGTGATGTCACAGTAGAGAGATAATACACACACTGATGTCACAGTACAGGGATAATACACACAGTGATGTCACAGTACAGGGATAATACACACAGTGATGTCACAGTACAGGGATAATACACACAGTGATGTCACAGTAGAGAGATAATACACACAGCGATGTCACAGTACAGGGATAATACACACAGTGATGTCACAGTACATGGATAATACACACAGTGATGTCACAGCACAGGGGTAATAAACACAGTGATGTCACAGTACAGGATAATACACACAGTGATGTCACAGTACAGGGATAATACACACAGTGATTTCACAGTACAGGGATAATACACACAGTGATGTCACAGTACAGGGATAATACACACAGTGATGTCACAGTACATGGATAATACACACAGTGATGTCACAGCACAGGGGTAATACACACAGTGATGTCACAGTACAGGATAATACACACAGTAATGTCACAGTACAGGGATAATACACACAGTGATGTCACAGTACAGGGATAATGCACACAGTGATGTCACAGTACAGGGATAATGCACACAGTGATGTCACAGTACAGGAATAATACACACAGTGATGTCACAGTACAGGGATAATATACACAGTGATGTCACAGTACAGGGATAATGCACACAGCGATGTCACAGTACAGGGATAATACACACAGTGATGTCACAGTACAGGGATAATACACACAGTGATGTCACAGTACAGGGGTAATACACACAGTGATGTCACAGTACAGGGATAATACACACAGTGATGTCACAGTACAGGAATAATACACACAGTGATGTCACAGCACAGGGGTAATACACACAGTGATGTCACAACACAGGGATAATACACATAGTGATGTCACAGTACAGGCATAATACACACACTGATGTCACAGTACAGGGATAATACACACAGTGATGTCACAGTACAGGGATAATACACACGGTGATGTCACAGTACAGGGATAATACACACAGTGATGTCACAGTACAGGGATAATACACACAGTGATGTCACAGTACAGGAATAATACACACAGTGATGTCACAGTACAGGGATAATATACACAGTGATGTCACAGTACAGGGGTAATACACACAGTGATGTCACAGTAGAGAGATAATACGCACAGTGATGTCACAGTAGAGAGATAATACACACGGTGATGTCACAGTACAGGGATAATACACACAGTGATGTCACAGTGGAGAGATAATACACACAGTGATGTCACAGTAGAGAGATAATACACACAGTGATGTCACAGTACAGGGGTAATACACACAGTGATGTCACAGTACAGGGATAATACACACAGTGATGTCACAGTACAGGGATAATACACACAGTGATGTCACAGTACAGGGATAATACACACAGTGATGTCACAGGACAGGGGTAATACACACAGTGATGTCACAGTACAGGATAATACACACAGTGATGTCACAGTACAGGGATAATATACACAGTGATGTCACAGTACAGGGGTAATACACACAGCGATGTCACAGTACAGGGATAATACACACAGTGATGTCACAGTACAGAGATAATACACACAGTGATGTCACAGTACAGGGATAATACACACAGTGATGTCACAGTACAGGGATAATGCACACAGTGATGTCACAGTACAGGAATAATACACACAGCGATGTCACAGTACAGGATAATACACACAGTGATGTCACAGTACAGGGGTAATACACACAGCGATGTCACAGTACAGGGATAATACACACAGTGATGTCACAGTACAGGGATAATGCACACAGTGATGTCACAGGACAGGGGTAATACACACAGTGATGTCACAGTACAGGATAATACACACAGTGATGTCACAGTACAGGGATAATACACACAGTGATGTCACAGTACAGGGATAATACACACAGTGATGTCACAGTACAGGGATAATACACACAGTGATGTCACAGTACAGGGATAATACACACAGTGATGTCACAGTACAGGGATAATGCACACAGTGATGTCACAGGACAGGGGTAATACACACAGTGATGTCACAGTACAGGATAATACACACAGTGATGTCACAGTACAGGGATAATACACACAGTGATGTCACAGTACAGGGATAATACACACAGTGATGTCACAGTACAGGGATAATACACACAGTGATGTCACAGTACAGGGGTAATACACACAGCGATGTCACAGTACTGGGATAATACACACAGCGATGTCACAGTACAGAGATAATACACACAGTGATGTCACAGTACAGGGATAATACACACAGTGATGTCACAGTACAGGGATAATACACACAGCGATGTCACAGTACAGGGATAATGCACACAGTGATGTCACAGTACAGGAATAATACACACAGCGATGTCACAGTACAGGATAATACACACAGTGATGTCACAGTACAGGGATAATGCACACAGTGATGTCACTGTACAGGGATAATACACACAGTGATGTCACAGTACAGGGATAATGCACACAGTGATGTCACAGTACAGGGGTAATACACACAGCGATGTCACAGTACAGGGATAATACACACAGTGATGTCACAGTACAGGGATAATGCACACAGTGATGTCACAGTACAGGGGTAATACACACAGTGATGTCACAGTACAGGGATAATACACACAGTGATGTCACAGTACAGGGATAATGCACACAGTGATGTCACAGGACAGGGGTAATACACACAGTGATGTCACAGTACAGGATAATACACACAGTGATGTCACAGTACAGGGATAATACACACAGTGATGTCACAGTACAGGGGTAATACACACAGCGATGTCACAGTACTGGGATAATACACACAGTGATGTCACAGTACAGAGATAATACACACAGTGATGTCACAGTACAGGGATAATACACACAGTGATGTCACAGTACAGGGATAATACACACAGCGATGTCACAGTACAGGGATAATGCACACAGTGATGTCACAGTACAGGGATAATACACACAGCGATGTCACAGTACAGGGATAATACACACAGTGATGTCACAGTACAGGGATAATGCACACAGTGATGTCACAGTATAGGGATAATACACACAGTGATGTCACAGTACAGGGATAATACACACAGCGATGTCACAGTACAGGGATAATACACACAGTGATGTCACAGTACAGGGATAATGCACACAGTGATGTCACAGTATAGGGATAATACACACAGTGATGTCACAGTACAGGGATAATACACACAGCGATGTCACAGTACAGGGATAATACACACAGTGATGTCACAGTACAGGGATAATACACACAGCGATGTCACAGTACAGGGATAATACACACAGTGATGTCACAGTACAGGGGTAATACACACAGTGATGTCACAGTACAGGGGTAATACACACAGTGATGTCACAGTACAGGGATAATACACACAGCGATGTCACAGTACAGGGATAATGCACACAGTGATGTCACATTACAGGGATAATACACACAGCGATGTCACAGTACAGGGATAATGCACACAGTGATGTCACAGTACAGGAATAATACACACAGCGATGTCACAGTACAGGATAATACACACAGTGATGTCACAGTACAGGGATAATGCACACAGTGATGTCACAGTACAGGGATAATACACACAGTGATGTCACAGTACAGGGATAATGCACACAGTGATGTCACAGTACAGGGATAATGCACACAGTGATGTCACAGTACAGGGATAATACACACAGCGATGTCACAGTACAGGGATAATACACACAGTGATGTCACAGTACAGGGATAATGCACACAGTGATGTCACAGTACAGGGATAATACACACAGTGATGTCACAGTACAGGGATAATACACACAGTGATGTCACAGTACAGGGATAATGCACACAGTGATGTCACAGTACAGGGGTAATACACACAGCGATGTCACAGTACAGGGATAATACACACAGTGATGTCACAGTACAGGGATAATTCACACAGTGATGTCACAGTACAGGGATAATACACACAGTGATGTCACAGTACAGGGATAATGCACACAGTGATGTCACAGTACAGGGATAATACACACAGTGATGTCACAGTACAGGGATAATACACACAGTGATGTCACAGTACAGGGATAATACACACAGTGATGTCACAGTACAGGGATAATACACACAGCGATGTCACAGTACAGGGATAATGCACACAGTGATGTCACAGTACAGGAATAATACACACAGCGATGTCACAGTACAGGATAATACACACAGTGATGTCACAGTACAGGGATAATGCACACAGTGATGTCACAGTACAGGGATAATACACACAGTGATGTCACAGTACAGGGATAATGCACACAGTGATGTCACAGTACAGGGGTAATACACACAGCGATGTCACAGTACAGGGATAATACACACAGTGATGTCACAGTACAGGGATAATGCACACAGTGATGTCACAGTACAGGGGTAATACACACAGTGATGTCACAGTACAGGGATAATACACACAGTGATGTCACAGTACAGGGATAATGCACACAGTGATGTCACAGTACAGGGGTAATACACACAATTAAAAATGAAGAAATTACTATAATAATAATATTGCACCTGTGGTCTCTCCTTATCCGGGAAAGTCAGGTCTGTCAAAAGATTAGATTAATTAACCTCGCGGCGAACATTGAAATGAGAAAAAAACGACCCCTCCGAGCCCTCGACTGGACGCAGAAATCATTACAGGTCTCGGAAATTGGCGAGCTAATATTTTATTTTACAAAGTTGTGATGATTATTTTTGTACCTGGAGAATCACGCGGCCGCGCCGTCCTTACTGTACAATGAACGCTGTGAAGACAAAACCTAACAAACAAAAGGACGGGGGTTTTTTTCGCAGTTTTGCGGCACTTTTTTTTTTTTTCTGCTTTCGGGTACATCCAATGATAAAATGGATGGAGTCGTTAAAATGTACATCTCCTCCTGCAGAATCAAGCCTCACACAAAGATACAAACGTACAAGAATGCAAAAACAGGAAATTGATTATTCGGGAAGAGGTGATAAGGGAGTATAAATAGGGTGTGGTGCACCTCATAGGTCACAGTAGGGAGCAGATTACCCCCATTCTGACTGCCTGTCTGGGGGGCACCACAAGTCTCAGCCATATCAGCATCTCTGGCTGCATAGCGTCCTGTGATATTAACCATGATGCCTCCTCCATAGAGGGAATAATAGAGGTTGCCGGAGCGGCCGAGCAGGGATGCCACAGATGATGGCTCATGTCATATTCCGGACGCAGATCTTACCCAGATGGAGGAGTCCAAGGTGATGGAGATGATGGATCCCACATGGACCATAAGCTGCTCCTAATGAAGCCTCTCAGCATCTGGCAGTGGCTTATTACGCCCCGGCCCAGGCTGGAGGCGTCGTTAGTAATTAGTCATTTTCTGCCATGCGCTGGCGGAGACATCAGCCCGGAGATCCCACGACACATCGCTGCAGGGAAGATAAACTTCTCAATTATAGAAAAGCCCCACTGAAGAAATAAGGTGTAACATAGAACATGGCGCCCATGAGAGGGGGGCGACATTCATCACACGTCCACAGCCACACGCCATCCACTGACCCTCTGCCCCTCGTCAATGTCCTCACAGTCCTGGTCCTAAAACCAGTTTTCTGTTGTTATAGGGGATACGGTTATGCTCCAAAGTTCACATAACCTGGTGATTTTGGCTGATAACATGCACAGAAGGTGACACATATGGGTTTGAATGGCTAATAAAGGTGACATCCTCACCTGTGACCTGTCTGCTTGTAATCAGTGTGTGCATAAAATCTATCTAGTATGTTTCTGGGATCCAGACAGACTCTTGCATCTTTCATCCAGCCACTGACGTTTCTGGATTGTGAGTCATGAGGAAAGCAAAAGAATTGTCAAAGAATCTACGGGAAAAGATAGTTGAATTGTATAAAACAAGAAAGGGATACAAAAAGATATCAAAGAAAGTGATAATGTCTGACAGCAGTGTTCAAACTGTGATTAACAAATGGAAAATCAGGGGCTCTGTAAAAACCAAACCATGATCAGGTAGACCAACAAAAATATCAGCTACAACTGCCAGCAAAATTGTTCTGGATACAAAGAAAAACCCACAAATAACATCAGCTGAAATCCAGAACTCACTGAAAACTAGTGGTGCGGCTGCTTCAAGATGCACAGTAAGGAGGCACTTGAAGAAAAATGGGCTGCATGTACGAGTCACCAGAAGAAAGCCATGACTGCGCAAATGCCACAAAGTATCTTGCCTACAATACGCCAAACCACACAGAGACAAGCTCCAAACTGCACAGAGACAAGCCTCCAAACAGCCCAGAGACGAGCCTCCAAACAGCCCAGAAACAAGCCTCCAAACTGCACAGACAGAGACCAGCTTCCAAACAGCCCAGAGACAAGCCTCCAAACAGCCCAGAGACGAGCCTCCAAACAGCCCAGAAACAAGCCTCCAAACTGCACAGACAGAGACCAGCTTCCAAACAGCCCAGAGACAAGCCTCCAAACAGCACAGAGACAAGCCTCCAAACTTCTGGAACAAGGTAATGTGGAGTGATGAGACCAAAATCAAACTTTTTGGCCACAACCATAAACGTTACATTTGGAGAGGTGTCAACAAGGCCTGTGATGAAAGGAATACCATTCCTACTGTAAAGCATGGAGGTGGATCGCTGATGAAGTGGGGATTTGTGACCTACAAAGGCACAGTAAACTTGGTCAAGGTTAAAGGAAAGATGAATGCAGCATGTTATCAGCCAACAATGTAGGCACATTTGCACTCATCAGCCCAGAAGCTGCACATGGGACGTACTTGGACGTTCCAACAGGACAAAACACAAGGACAAGTTGACTTGTCATTGGCTACAGGAGATCAAAGTGAAGGTTCTGGTGTGGCCATCTCAGTTTTCTGACCTCAATATCATTGATCCACTCTGGGGAAACTCAAACGTTCAGTTCATGCAAGAAAGTCCAGGAATTTACAAAAACTGGAGGCTTTTTGCCAAGAAAAATGGGCAGCTTTACCATCTGACCAAGAAGAATGGTTAGCTTTACCATTTGAGAAAATAAAGCGCCTCATCCACAACTATCACAAAAGACTTCAAGCAGTCATTGATGTTAGAGGGGGCAATACACGATATTAAGAACTGGGGTCTGTGAACTTTTCGTCAGGGTCATTTGAATGTTTTTGGTTGTCATTATGAAAACACAGTAATTTGGCAATAAATGTCTTCACCCGACCACTAGCAATAAAAGGGAAAAAAGACTGTGTTATCATTCATATTCTCTGAAAAAAGGCCAAGAAAGAAAAAAATTTGCCATGTATGTAAACTTTGGCGCACAACTGTACATGCTGACTAGCTGCTGCCAGACACTGTTACCAACTTCTCACGACCCTGAGCGGCTCATATACAGCACCAAAGTCTGCTCCACTAACTCAGGCAACGTTTCACCCTACAATTGGGCTTTATCAAGCATATGTTGTCTAATTTTCTTCTGTGACATGGTAACCAAGAGGATCCCTTGGATTTGACTTGCGTCCCTTATCCTGGATTTAGGATTTCACCTAAGGGGCTGCAAATGATTTATTTATGCTATTAGAATTTTGGAGTCTAAACTTTAGCTTTGCCTCTAAAGCCCGCTACACACGCTTCAATATATCTCACAATCCGTCGTCGGGGTCAAGTTGTAAGTGACGCACATCCGGCATCGTTCGTGACGTATTTGCGTGTGACATCTACTTGCGATCAGGATTGAACGCAAATACGGTGATCGCATACACGTCGTTTATTCCTCATACATTGGACGTTTTGTTGTACGAACCTAGTCAATTGTAACGTGTGACATCCCTCATACGATTTTGGTGTCTGAGGCTATGTGCGCAGGTGTGCGCTCTGCACCGCAGCTTAGAAAAGGTCCGCTTCAGAGCGCAGCTGAAAAGCTGCATTGTGAAGCACCTCACAATGTCTGTCATTCACTAATCTCTGTCAGTCGGTCACTATCTCTGTCCCTCTCTCTCTGTCCATGTCAGTCTAGCCCCCTCTCTCATATACTCACCGATCCCCGATCCCCGGCGCTGCACGGCGTTCACACTACTCCGGCGGCTTTTACTATTTTGAAAAAGCCGGCCGCCCATTAAACAATCTCGTATTCCCTGCTTACCCCGCCCACTGCCGCCAATGATTGGTTACAGTGAGACACGCCCCCACGCTGAGTGACAGGTGTCACACTGCACCCAATCACAGCAGCCGGTGGGCGTGTCTATACTGTGCAGTGAAATAGATAATTAAATAATTAAAAAAACGGCGTGCGGTCCCCCCCAATTTTAAAACCAGCCAGATAAAGCCATACGGCTGAAGGTTGGTATTCTCAGGATGGGGAGCCCCACGTTATGGGGAGCCCCCCAGCCTAACAATATCAGCCAACAGCCGCCCAGAATTGCCGCATACATTAGATGCGACAGTTCTGGGACTGTACCCGGCTCTTCCCGATTTGCCCTGGTGCGTTGGCAAATCGGGGTAATAAGGAGTTAATGGCAGCCCATAGCTGCCACTAAATCCTAGATTAATCATGTCAGGCGTCTCCACGAGATACCTTCTATGATTGATCTGTAAGTGACAGTAAATAAACACACACACCCAAAAAAATCCTTTATTAGAAATAAAAAACACAAACATATACCCTGGTTCACCACTTTAATAAGCCCGAAAAAGCCCTCCATGTCCGGCGGAATCCAGGATGGTCCAGCGTCGCTTCCAGCTCTGCTGCATGAAGGTGACCGGAGCTGCAGCAGACACCGCCGCTCCTGTCACCTCCACGCAGCAACTGAGGTGAGTAGCGCGATCAGCTGAGCTGTCACTGAGATTACCTGGATCCAGCGGTGGATGCAGCGGTGGCCGCGGGTAACCTCAGTGACATCTCAGCTGATCGCGCGGCTGTCTTCAGTTGCTGCGTGGAGGTGAGAGGAGCGGCGGTGAGTAGCGCGATCAGCTGAGCTGTCACTGAGGTTACCCGCGGCCACCGCTGGATCCAGTGACAGCGGGTAACCTCAGTGACAGCTCAGCTGATCGCGCGGCTGTCTTCAGTTGCTGCATGGAGCTGACAGGAGCGGCGGTGTCTTCTGCAGCTCCGGTCACCTCCATGCAGCAGAGCTGGAAGCGACGCTGGAGCATCCTGGATTACGCCGGACATGGAGGGCTTTTTGGGGCTGATTAAAGTGGTTAACCAGGGTATATGTTTGTGTTTTTTATTTCTAATAAATGATTTTTTCGGGTGTGTGTGTTTATTTACTGTAATTTACAGATTAATCATGGAAGGAATCTCGGGGAGACGCCTGACATGATTAATCTAGGACTTATTGGCAGCTATGGGCTGCCATTAACTCCTTATTACCCCGATTTGCCAACGCACCAGGGCAAATCGGGAAGAGCCGGGTACAGTCCCAGAACTGTCGCATATAATGTATGCGGCAATTCTGGGCGGCTGTTGGCTGATATTGGTAGGCTGTCGGGCTCCCCATAACGTGGAGCTCCCCATCCTGAGAATACCAGCCTTTAGCCGTATGGCTTTATCTGGCTGGTATTAAAATTAGGGGGGACCGCATGCCGTTTTTTTTAATGATTTAATTATTTATTTCACTGCACAGTATAGACCCGCCCACCGGCTGCTGTGATTGGGTGCAGTGAGACAGCTGTTACTCAGAGTGGGGGCGTGTCTCACTGTAACCAATCATAGGCACCGGTGGGCAGGGAAAGCAGGGAATACGAGATTGTTTAATGGGCGGCCGGCTTTTTCAAAATAGTAAAAGCTGCCGGAGCAGTGTGAATGCCGTGCAGCGCCGGGGATCGGGGATCGGTGAGTATGAGAGACGGCTGCTCAATTCACTTACTCAGGAGTTTAGCTGTCACCAGGGAGTCCTTCACGGGTGACCGCTAATCAGGGCGCGACACAGACAGAGCCGCAGCATGACAGTGAAGTCGGGAGGTTCACCCGAGTTCATTCTGACAGTGCGGCTCTGTCTGTGTCTGCTGTCATCTGCCATTCAGCTCTGCTACATGGCTGTCTGTGTCTGCTGTCATCTGCCATTCAGCTCTGCTACATGGCTGTCTGTGTCTGCTGTCAGCGGCCATTCAGCTCTGCTACATGGCTCTCTGTGTCTGCTGTCATCTGCCATTCAGCTCTGCTACATGGCTGTCTGTGTCTGCTGTCAGCGGCCATTCAGCTCTGCTACATGGCTCTCTGTGTCTGCTGTCATCTGCCATTCAGCTCTGCCACATGGCTGTCTGTGTCTGCTGTCAGCGGCCATTCAGCTCTGCTACATGGCTGTCTGTGTCTGCTGTCATCTGCCATTCAGCTCTGCTACATGGCTGTCTGTGTCTGCTGTCATCTGCCATTCAGCTCTGCTACATGGCTGTCTGTGTCTGCTGTCATCTGCCATTCAGCTCTGCTACATGGCTGTCTGTGTCTGCTGTCAGTGGCCATTCAGCTCTGCTACATGGCTGTCTGTGTCTGCTGTCAGCGGCCATTCAGCTCTGCTACATGGCTGTCTGTGTCTGCTGTCATCTGCCATTCAGCTCTGCTACATGGCTGTCTGTGTCTGCTGTCAGTGGCCATTCAGCTCTGCTACATGGCTGTCTGTGTCTGCTGTCAGCGGCCATTCAGCTCTGTTACATGGCTGTCTGTGTCTGCTGTCATCTGCCATTCAGCTCTGCTACATGGCTGTCTGTGTCTGCTGTTAGCGGCCATGTAGCAGAGCTGAATGGCAGATGACATAGTAAAAACGCATCCCTACACAGTACACACGCTTGGCAAGTCAATAAATAAAAAAAAAAAAGGTGCCCAATGCATACGTCACAGAACACATGATCTAAAGGAGCGCACACAAAATTGATCAATTTAACATAGACTACTAACGCTCGTGTGACAGCAAATGAACGACCAACGTGCGATCTCATAAGATCCCGTATGCGACCTGGGCGTGTCACATCGCAAATGCGATTGTACAACTAATTGCAACGTGTAAAGCTGGCTTAAGACTTTCATTGGGGTGTACTCAATTTTTCAACATGGTCTTGAATGAATTTGCTATGAAAAGGACTATTTTTGGTATGCAAAGTAACAATTCTTATTTGCAATGATTCACATTTGTGGGAATATTTTATAGTACAATAAACCATAGAAAATTAATTCTCTAAGGAAATTTTTTTGACTAATATTTTGGGGTGTACTCATTTATGCTGAGCACTGTACATCACATAGGATATGCTGAGATTGCTGTATAATTCATATAGGAGATGCTGAAATTGCTGTATACATCACATAGGAGGCGCTGAGACTAATGGATACATCACATAGGAGACTGCTGTATACATAACAAAAGATATTAGGGCTACTGTATATACATCACATAAGATACCCTGGGGCTGCTGTATACACATCACGTAGGAGACACTGGGTCTGAAGCATATACATCACATAGTAGACACTGGTACTGCTGTATATACATCACATAGGAGACACTGGGACCGCTGTATATACATCACATAGGAGACACGGCCTGCTGTATACACATCACATAGTAGACACTAGAGCTGGAGCATATACACCACATAGGAGACATTAAGACTGCTTTATATACATCAGATAGGAAACACCGGGACTGCTGTATATAAATCCCATAGAAGACACTGGGAGTGCTGTATATACATCATATAGGAGACACTGGGGCTCTTGTATATACATTACATTGGAGATACTAGGGCTACTGTGTATACATCATATCGGAGACACTGGGACTGTCGTATACACATCATGTTGGAAAAACTGGGGATGCTGTTATACATCACATAGGAGACGCTGTGTCACACGGTGTCTAGCTCAAAACTTGCCGAGTGTCAGGATTACATCCGACGCTGTTAACACAAAATTATACACTCCACATGATGCTGCTTTTGAGTTGCACAGACAGGCTCTGGCTTCGACCAGCTGTGCTCTTCCAGGAGTTAATTTCTGTTGGTCTGTGAAGTACTGCTTGAGTCTCATGTTCCAGGAGATATATTTCACTGTCGCCTCTGTCCCTTTTAAGATGGTGGAGCCTGTTCTCTTATGCCAATGATAGCTTTTGTGTTTCCGGTCCTTGTGCTTGATATCCAGTTGCTGGTGAACCTCTACGTGCTGTTTGGTGTGTTGTGGAAATACTCTTGTCTGATTATGTCCTCTTTTCCTTTAGTTTCCTCCTGATCACGTATTGTCTGTACCTCTGTGAGGGATTTCTGTAAATTTGAGTTTTGATTTTTCCCATGTCTGTTTATTTGTGTGGAATAAACCACTTCTGTCCTTGCCCTCTCCTGGGTGGAGGTAGGGGGGCCACTAGAACAGTGTTGTTCAGGAGCTAGGGCAAAGGAGGCAGCCCAAACATCGTCACCTTCAGCTCTACCTTTGGTATCAGGGTCAGCCAGGGTTCCTCTAGCCTGAGGGTCAGTTTAAGCTCTCCTGTCTCTAATGATCCTGTCATGCCCAGTGACACCCGGAGACTGTTGTATATACATCGCATAGGAGATGCTGGGACTGTTGAATATACATCACATAGGAGATGCTGGGACTGTTGTTTATACATCACATAGGAGATGCTGGGACTGCTGTATATACATCACATAGGAGATGCTGGGACTGCTGTATATACATCGCATATGAGACACTGGGACTGCTGTATATACATCACATAGGAGATGCTGGGACTGCTGTATATACATCGCATATGAGACACTGGGACTGCTGTATATACAGCACATAGGAGATGCTGGGACTGCTGTTTATACATCACATAGGAGATGCTGGGACTGCTGTTTAAACATCACATAGGAGATGCTGGGACTGCTGTTTATACATCACATAAGAGATGCTGGGACTGCTGTATATACATCGCATATGAGACACTGGGATTACTGTAAATACAGCACATAGGAGATGGCGGGACTGCTGTATATACATCACATAGGAGACACTGGGACTTCTGGCTTCATAATAGGGATGGGATTGTAGATCAAACCAACTGCGCCCACAAAGTAAGTCCTGCCAGCATAAAAACATAATCCTTCAATGCATGCACCGCAGCATTCATTAGTGAATGCTGCATGTGCATGCTCCCAGTGTAAGGAGGAATTAAAGGGTCGGCAGCCGGCACTGGCCAGCGTAAGGAATTTAAGGGCCACCAGCCTAAGCACTGTGGTTCCTGGAAATCTGCCCATGGCCCAGAGAAAATTACCTCTATGGCCAGTAGGTCAGAGGTCCCACATCTGCTCAATGCTGTGCAGCTTCTAAACTCAACCACTGAGTCTTGAACATAACCCTGTTCACTAATAAGAAGAAAGTGCACATTTTGGATTTTAAGATTTAAAGTGTTTATCTTACTAAATGGGTAAAATTGCAATGTGCTCGTAAAAAGAGGCAACTTTCCATTCAGCTTATTAAGTATCCTTTCAGTGGCGAGATTCTTAATTCTCCAGTTTGCTGCCTGTTGCCTTGGTTACCAACCACCTCTGCAGTCAGTCAGTGGTTTGGGCAGGAGCACAGGGCTTACAAGTAGTGATGAGCGGATCCGTGGATATTCAGATTCGCCAAATTCGATGAACTAAATCGGGTACGGCCTGCGAACTTGACCCCAAACAACAAACCTCATACAAGTCAATGGAGACAAGACGTTTGGGACTGTAAAATGGGCGTAATGAGGGCTCGGGGGCTGCGGTGGAAGTTACATGGTAGTAAGAGCAGTATGGTTATATATATCATATTTCCCGGGGGATCACGCTGCAGTGAGACTCCTCTGGGCCCAGTTATTAAGGTTCATGAATATTCACTGCTGTCCCCGCCCACCCACTGTGCCACTGTCTGTGATTGGTTACAGACTGCTATACACGCCCCCTTCCCTGTATCAGCATCTGTGATTGGTTGAAGTCAGTTTGCTGTATGCTAGTGTAAAAAGAAATAAATGATTTTAAAAAAAAGTTGACGTAGGCTCCCGCCATATTTTTAAAGCCAGTGAGGATAACAATACGGCTGCACCGTGAGCTTTACCGTGGCTGAATATCAAAATAGAGGGCGAAAAAAAGACCTACATGAAAAATGTGCATAAAGACCAAAATCAGTATAAAAATCTTTTCTTTATTGAACCAAATAAAATACAGAAAAAAATGAATGTGTATCGCAAATGGCCACAAGGTGGCACTGCTTACAAGACTCAGGCTTGTTTGCAGTGCCACCTTGTGGCCATTTGCGATACACATTCTTTTTTTCTGTATTTTATTTGGTTCAATAAAGAAAAAAAATGATACTGACTTTGGTCTTTATTGCACATTTTTCATGTAGGTTTCATTGTTGGTGCTTGGCCATTTATTATAGTCCTTATACATTGGAGATGAAAATTAGAGCACCATATCTGATGCTTTGTTCAGAAATAATGTAATCTCCGTTTATGACCATGCTCCGGTTTTGTGTAAGGGGTGTGTGGCACTCCTGCGGCCTCAGGTGCCACAGGGTACTGCACCTCACCCGAGGTGCAGTATTTATCACAGATATGGAGGAGCTCATCACTGGTAACAACCACAACCACACTCAACCAACACATAACACGGGGGTACTGTCACTGGGACTGGGCTAGGGTAGGTGCTGGGGTAGCCATCACGAGGTATGGGAGCTCATGCCCACTAGTTCAGGGAGGCGTGGCACCCACAGGGGAAGTCAGGAGCCATCTGACACACTACAGGCAGTTAGCACTGAACAGCGTCCGAGTCAGGTCGGACTCTGGAACGGACAAGCAAGCAAGGACACGGAACATTCGGGGCCCGTGGTCTGGAGCCAGAGGCTCGACCTGGGTTCTGAGGAAGGAAGGGGGATCCCAGGGTTCGCGGGGAGTGCAGAAGGCACCCATGACCCATTCCATGGCCCAGGAGCTGGGGTGGAGGGAAACCATTGAAGGGAGATGCACAGAAGGAAGCACCAGTCACGACTTCTGAAGTATCCGGGATCGGCTGAGGCCCATCACAGCGTAGCCCGGTGCTCCAATGGCAGTGTGTGACCAGTGAGTAAAATACCTTGAACTGTTCCACCTGTGTCGTCCTGTTACTGCCGGGGCCCTCCCCATCGCGCCACTGCGCCATCAGCGCCTGAGATACTACTACCACCACCATCCTCCCTGGGGCCATAGCTCTGCCTGTGGAGAGCTCAACCACCCAAGCTATGTTGTCATCCGCCCCAGCAGAGAAGTCCCGCAGCGGCGGCTAATACTGGCCGCATACCACAGGGGGCGTCACGAACAACTACCCCCATCATCCCCATTCCCAGCCTTTTAGTGACAGCCGGGGTCACGGAACCGGGCAAAGCCAACGTGGCGTCCCAGGAAAAGCACCGCGGTCCAGTGACGAGTAACCCCCGACCCCATGGACGCGTCAGGTGCATCATTCCAGTAGAACAGGGTAAGGGGTGCTCCATGTTACTAGACCAGGGTAAGGGGTGCACCATGCCACTAGAGCAGGGTAAGGGGTGCACCATGCCACTAGAACAGGGTAAGGGGTGCACCATGCCACTAGAGCAGGGTAAGGGGTGCACCATGCCACTAGAACAGGGTAAGGGGTGCACCGTGCCACTAGAACAGGGTAAGGGGTGCACCGTGCCACTAGAGCAGGGTAAGGGGTGCACCATGCCACTAGAGCAGGGTAAGGGGTGCACCATGCCACTAGAGCAGGGTAAGGGGTGCACCATGCCACTAGAGCAGGGTAAGGGGTGCACCATGTTACTAGAGCAGGGTAAGGGGTGCACCATGCCACTAGAGCAGGGTAAGGGGTGCACCATGCCACTAGAACAGGGTAAGGGGTGCACCATGCCACTAGAGCAGGGTAAGGGGTGCACCATGCCACTAGAACAGGGTAAGGGGTGCACCGTGCCACTAGAACAGGGTAAGGGGTGCACCGTGCCACTAGAGCAGGGTAAGGGGTGCACCATGCCACTAGAGCAGGGTAAGGGGTGCACCATGCCACTAGAGCAGGGTAAGGGGTGCACCATGCCACTAGAGCAGGGTAAGGGGTGCACCATGTTACTAGAGCAGGGTAAGGGGTGCACCATGCCACTAGAGCAGGGTAAGGGGTGCACCATGCCACTAGAGCAGGGTAAGGGGTGCACCATGCCACTAGAGCAGGGTAAGGGGTGCACCATGCCACTAGAGCAGGGTAAGGGGTGCACCATGCCACTAGAGCAGGGTAAGGGGTGCACCATGTTACTAGACCAGGGTAAGGGGTGCACCATGCCACTAGAGCAGGGTAAGGGGTGCACCATGCCACTAGAGCAGGGTAAGGGGTGCACCATGCCACTAGACCAGGGTAAGGGGTGCACCAAGCCACTAGAGCAGGGTAAGGGGTGCACCATGCCACTAGAGCAGGGTAAGGGGTGCACCAAGCCACTAGAGCAGGGTAAGGGGTGCACCATGCCACTAGAGCAGGGTAAGGGGTGCACCATGCCACTAGAGCAGGGTAAGGGGTGCACCATGCCACTAGAGCAGGGTAAGGGGTGCACCATGCCACTAGAACAGGGTAAGGGGTGCACCATGCCACTAGAGCAGGGTAAGGGGTGCACCATGCCACTAGAGCAGGGTAAGGGGTGCACCATGTTACTAGACCAGGGTAAGGGGTGCACCATGCCACTAGAGCAGGGTAAGGGGTGCACCATGCCACTAGAGCAGGGTAAGGGGTGCACCATGCCACTAGACCAGGGTAAGGGGTGCACCAAGCCACTAGAGCAGGGTAAGGGGTGCACCATGCCACTAGAGCAGGGTAAGGGGTGCACCAAGCCACTAGAGCAGGGTAAGGGGTGCACCATGCCACTAGAGCAGGGTAAGGGGTGCACCATGCCACTAGAGCAGGGTAAGGGGTGCACCATGCCATTAGAGCAGGGTAAGGGGTGCACCATGCCACTAGAGCAGGGTAAGGGGTGCACCATGCCACTAGAGCAGGGTAAGGGGTGCACCATGCCACTAGAGCAGGGTAAGGGGTGCACCATGCCACTAGAGCAGGGTTTTACAAAATATCCAAAGTTTATCAACATAAAACCTTTATTTTACCCCAAACGTGATGATGATATTTAGAGCAGCAATGACTGTAGCACAGAGAGAGATGATCAGTAAATGTTCTGCAGGTAACAACAGTCACAATCAGTAGGACGTGCACCGGCCGTCGCTGGGAATGACTTCAGCACATCTGCGGCCACAGGACATCACTAGTCTCTCACACTGCTCTGGGGGGATTTTGGTCCACTCTTCCTCCAGTCTCTTCCACAGGACATC
Source organism: Anomaloglossus baeobatrachus (assembly GCF_048569485.1). Lineage (NCBI taxonomy): Eukaryota > Metazoa > Chordata > Amphibia > Anura > Aromobatidae > Anomaloglossus > Anomaloglossus baeobatrachus. Next base: position 13,672,068 of record NC_134353.1, read on the forward strand.
ACTAGTCTCTCACACTGGTCTGGGGGGATTTTGGCCCACTCTTCCTCCAGTCTCTTCCACAGGACATCACTAGTCTCTCACACTGGTCTGGGGGGATTTTGGCCCACTCTTCCTCCAGTCTCTTCCACAGGACATCACGAGTCTCGAACACTGCTCTGGGGGGATTTTGGCCCACTCTTCCTCCAGTCTCTTCCACAGGACATCACTAGTCTCTCACACTGGTCTGGGGGGATTTTGGTCCACTCTTCTTCTGGTCTCTTCCACAGGACATCACTAGTCCCTCACACTGCTCTGGGGGGATTTTGGTTCACTCTTCCTCCAGTCTCTTCCACAGGACATCACTGGTCTCTCACACTGCTCTGGGGGGATTTTGGCCCACTCTTCCTCCAGTCTCTTCCACAGGACATTACTAGTCTCTCACACTGCTCTGGTGGGATTTTGGCCCACTCGTCTTCCAGTCTCTTCCACAGGACATCACTAGTCTCTCACACTGCTCTGGCGGGATTTTGGCCCACTCTTCCTCCAGTCTCTTCCACAGGACATCACTAGTCTCTCACACTGCTCTGGGGGGATTTTGGTCCACTCTTCTTCTGGTCTCTTCCACAGGACATCACTAGTCCCTCACACTGCTCTGGGGGGATTTTGGTTCACTCTTCCTCCAGTCTCTTCCACAGGACATCACTGGTCTCTCACACTGCTCTGGGGGAATTTTGGCCCACTCTTCCTCCAGTCTCTTCCACAGGACATCACTAGTCTCTCACACTGGTCTGGGGGGATTTTGGCCCACTCTTCCTCCAGTCTCTTCCACAGGACATCACTAGTCTCTCACACTGCTCTGGGGGGATTTTGGCCCACTCTTCCTCCAGTCTCTTCCACAGGACATCACTAGTCTCTCACACTGGTCTGGGGGGATTTTGGTCCACTCTTCTTCTGGTCTCTTCCACAGGACATCACTAGTCCCTCACACTGCTCTGGGGGGATTTTGGTTCACTCTTCCTCCAGTCTCTTCCACAGGACATCACTAGTCTCTCACACTGCTCTGGGGGGATATTGGCCCACTCTTCCTACAGTCTCTTCCACAGGACATCACTAGTCTCTCACACTGCTCTGGGGGGATTTTGGTCCACTCTTCTTCTGGTCTCTTCCACAGGACATCACTAGTCCCTCACACTGCTCTGGGGGGATTTTGGCCCACTCTTCTTCCAGGCTCTTCCAGTGGACATCACTAGTCTCTCACACTGCTCTGGGGGGATTTTGGTCCACTCTTCTTCCAGTCTCTTCCACAGGACATCACTAGTCCCTCACACTGCTCTGGGGGGATTTTGGTTCACTCTTCCTCCAGTCTCTTCCACAGGACATCACTGGTCTCTCACACTGCTCTGGGGGGATTTTGGCCCACTCTTCCTCCAGTCTCTTCCACAGGACATTACTAGTCTCTCACACTGCTCTGGTGGGATTTTGGCCCACTCGTCTTCCAGTCTCTTCCACAGGACATCACTAGTCTCTCACACTGCTCTGGTGGGATTTTGGGCCACTCGTCTTCCAGTCTCTTCCACAGGACATCACTAGTTTCACACTGCTCTGGGGGGATTTTGGCCCACTCTTCCTCCAGTCTCTTCCACAGGACATCACTAGTCTCTCACACTGCTCTGGGGGGATTTTGGTCCACTCTTCTTCTGGTCTCTTCCACAGGACATCACTAGTCCCTCACACTGCTCTGGGGGGATTTTGGTTCACTCTTCCTCCAGTCTCTTCCACAGGACATCACTGGTCTCTCACACTGCTCTGGGGGGATTTTGGCCCACTCTTCCTCCAGTCTCTTCTGTAGTGGGTGGGCCTACCCCCTACTAGTTCAGCATAGTTACCCGGCATTGTTATTATTAAAAATGTTGAATTTTATTACTGTATGTGATTTTGTGTATTAGGGCACCCCCTAGTGGTCGGGTGGGACGGCTGTTGCCACCGGGGAGGAGGAGTCGGCCGGATATCTAGGGAGAGATTGTGTGTGTGTGGGAAGAAGGATCCGGGACAGCAGACAGGGAACACCTGCAGCGGCAAGTGTGAGAGTGTGAGCGGAACACCAGGGGACACCGGAGATAAGGAGGTGGACGCAACCTCAGGGTCTATTCCGCTGGTGTGGGTCCAGTGAGTGCTTGACCGGAGAGTGGGAGCTCAGAGAAGAGGAGTATCTAGGGCATATCCCCACCAGAGGGCGCGTTTGGGCAGGTTGTCCCCAGCTCCACCAAGATTGCCGGAATCTGCTGTCCGGAGTGTTTTTTTATGTGTGAATAAATGTCAGTTTTTATGCATCTCAACTTTTGCCTGAAGACTCTTTGTGCATCGGCCGATGAAGATACTGACACACACTGTCCCAGCATTGAAGAAGTGATGAAGTCAGGGATGTGCCTTGAATACAGAGCTGCCACGACTACACAGCCAGAGGCCTCCCTGGCTAGTCACTTCATGTGGCGTAGTCGGCAGGATACGAGTCCCCTGCCGGGGACCCAAGAAGCGGGAGATCAGGTCGTGCCCGGAGCACAGGATCCGGACCATGATGCAAGATTTCCAGTCCCGTGGTGGGAAGAGAACACAGTGCCCGTAGCGTTGGACCGGGTACAAGATGGCGGCAAGGAGGCCGTTATCTGTAAAGAAGAAAAGGCGCGAAAAGTTGGCGCCAAAAGAAGAGCCTGGGGCTGGCCGGCGCCGAAGAAAAAGTACAGAGTACTCCGCCCAAAGAGGGGAGGCGCCAGCTCCAGGGCATTGAAGAAGAAGAAAAAGAAGTACCTCAGCGGAGGAGTCAAGATGATGCGTGAGGCTGGGGGTGGAGTCCGTTTAAGAGCGGGAACGAAGGCCCGCCTCCACTCTTCCCAGCCTCAGCATTGACATCACCGCCGTTACAAGTGAGATTGTCAGAGACAGCGATGGAAACCTTTGAACAACCAGAGGAGTTAGCTACCACGATGGCTTTAATCAGCCTAGGCCGGGGCCGACCCAGGTTCGCTCCTGCCGGTGAGGCAGCGTTGGCGGACCTTCCTATCGGACCGGGAGGTTCTACACGCCCGGATAAAGTCTCCTGGAAGACCTCCTGGGACGCGCAGACCGGGAGAACCATCACGGAAGTGAAGGCGACTTATGCCACGCCACCAATGCCAAGCCGTCCGGGAGTTGCAGTCTTCCCGTGGGAGGTTCCACAGCTTGATGTCGCCGCCCCGTCGCCTAGTCATGTACCGGAGCCGGGTGAAGTGGCTGCCCCGATACTGGAGAAAGATCACCGGGGCTTTATGTGGGACCCTGTCATTGTTCCGCCCACGGTACCGTATCCCAGAGCTCCGTCCCCGAAGCCTGACCCAGTTCAGGAACGTCTCCTGGCCGAGACCCTTGTCCGGGAGATGCTGTCCGGTCCTGGCGGTGAAGACCTGGCCCAGCAGTTTGTTACCGGAGTGGTTGTTAAGTTCAACCAACAGGAGGGGTATGGATTCATCCGAGAAGCAGAGACCGGGGATGACTATTTTTACAACAGAGTTCATCTGGACGTGGAAGGGCTGCCCAAGCGACTCCATACCCTGTGGCCGGGCGAGAGGGTTCAATTCCTGCCAGACGCAGGTAGCCGCGGCCTGTTTGCCGTTTGTGTCTCTCGCATGCCAACCACCCGGGAAGCGGAGCAGTGGCAACAGGAGATTGACTGGGAGGAACAACAAGAGCGGCGCCGGAGCCATGCCAGACCGATCCCGTCCGAGCCCTCTCAACACCGACGCATCACGGCTGCTGCCCCGGAAACAGCGACTGAACCGACCCTTGACCCGGAGAGGCTTCCATCCGTGGTAGCGGTAACACAAAATGTTACCAACAGGCCGGTCATCATGCTAGACGCGTCGCCATCCGCACCACCACCGTCCCGGGCCGAGACGCCATCACCCCCGCGAGGAGCTGCAGCAGCTGAGCCCGTGGAGCCGCCTTACGCCCCTGTGTCCTTTAGAAGAATCCGCCGCCAGCCGGGACAATCTTTGGGGGCCTACATCCAGGCTCAAGCGGAGGAATGGAAGCGGGCCTGGCCCCAAGAGTAAGTGCCTACTGCTCATCTGATGTTTAAGTCCGGTGCTGTTAACCGGCAGAAGTTCTGTTAAAAGTTTTACGGGCCTGTTGCCCTCCAGCAAAGACCGGGAGCGCTGCTGAGCCTCCGGGCGCCCATCTAAGACCGGGAGCGCTGTTGAGCCTCCGGGCGCTACGTAGAGACCGGGAGCGCTGCTGCGCCACTAAGCGCCCCTACAGACCGGGAGCGCCGCTGAACTGGAGTCGTTGTTGTGGACTGACCTAAAAGGTTTTATTGTCTTAATATGTTTATAGTTAAGAGCCTTGCCGGGAGGCTCGGATTTTAAGAGGGGAGGCATGTAGTGGGTGGGCCTACCCCCTACTAGTTCAGCATAGTTACCCGGCATTGTTATTATTAAAAATGTTGAATTTTATTACTGTATGTGATTTTGTGTATTAGGGCACCCCCTAGTGGTCGGGTGGGACGGCTGTTGCCACCGGGGAGGAGGAGTCGGCCGGATATCTAGGGAGAGATTGTGTGTGTGTGGGAAGAAGGATCCGGGACAGCAGACAGGGAACACCTGCAGCGGCAAGTGTGAGAGTGTGAGCGGAACACCAGGGGACACCGGAGATAAGGAGGTGGACGCAACCTCAGGGTCTATTCCGCTGGTGTGGGTCCAGTGAGTGCTTGACCGGAGAGTGGGAGCTCAGAGAAGAGGAGTATCTAGGGCATATCCCCACCAGAGGGCGCGTTTGGGCAGGTTGTCCCCAGCTCCACCAAGATTGCCGGAATCTGCTGTCCGGAGTGTTTTTTTATGTGTGAATAAATGTCAGTTTTTATGCATCTCAACTTTTGCCTGAAGACTCTTTGTGCATCGGCCGATGAAGATACTGACACACACTGTCCCAGCATTGAAGAAGTGATGAAGTCAGGGATGTGCCTTGAATACAGAGCTGCCACGACTACACAGCCAGAGGCCTCCCTGGCTAGTCACTTCACTTCCACAGGACATCACTAGTCTCTCACACTGGTCTGGTGGGATATTGGTCCACTCTTCCTCCAGTCTCTTCCACAGGATATCACTAGTCTCTCACACTGCTCTGGGGGGATTTTGTCCCACTCTTCCTCCAGTCTCTTCCACAGGACATCACTAGACTCTCACACTGCTCTGGGGGGATATTGGTCCACTCTTCCTCCAGTCTCTTCCACAGGACATCACTGGTCTCTCACGCTGCTCTGGGGGGATATTGGTCCACTCTTCCTCCAGTGTCTTCCACAGGACATCACCAGTCTCTCACACTGCTCTGGGGGGATTTTGGTCCACTCTTCCTCCAGTCTCTTCCACAGGACATCACTAGTCTCTCACACTGGTCTGGTGGGATATTGGTCCACTCTTCCTCCAGTCTCTTCCACAGGACATCACTAGTCTCTCACACTGCTCTGGTGGGATTTTGGCCCACTCTTCCTCCAGTCTCTTCCACAGGACATCACTAGTCTCTCCCACTGGTCTGGTGGGATTTTGTCCACTCTTCTTCCAGTCTCTTCCACAGGACATCACTAGTCCCTCACACTGCTCTGGGGGGATTTTGGCCCACTCTTCCTCCAGTCTCTCCCACAGGAAATCACTAGTCTATCACACTGCTCTGGGGGGATTTTGGCCCACTCTTCTTCCAGTCTCTTCCACAGGACATCACTAGTCTCTCACACTGCTCTGGGGGGATTTTGGCCCACTCTTCCTCCAGTCTCTCCCACAGGAAATCACTAGTCTATCACACTGCTCTGGGGGAATTTTGGCCCACTCTTCTTCCAGTCTCTTCCACAGGACATCACTAGTCTCTCACACTGCTCTGGGGGGATTTTGGCCCACTCTTCTTCCAGTCTCTCCCACAGGAAATCACTAGTCTCTCACAGTGCTCTGGGGGGGATTTTGGCCCACTCTTCCTCCAGTCTCTTCCACAGGACATCACTAGTCTCTCCCACTGGTCTGGTGGGATTTTGTCCACTCTTCTTCCAGTCTCTTCCACAGGACATCACTAGTCCCTCACACTGCTCTGGGGGGATTTTGGCCCACTCTTCCTCCAGTCTCTCCCACAGGAAATCACTAGTCTATCACACTGCTCTGGGGGGATTTTGGCCCACTCTTCTTCCAGTCTCTTCCACAGGACATCACTAGTCTCTCACACTGCTCTGGGGGGATTTTGGCCCACTCTTCTTCCAGTCTCTCCCACAGGAAATCACTAGCCTCTCACACTGCTCTGGGCGGATTATGGCCCACTCTTCTTCCAGTCTACTTCCTGTCCACTACCTCACGCGGGGGTTGGCACCCTAAAAAATACGGTATGGCGCCCCCACTCACCGTCGGCTATCCTTGGCCTGCCCTAGGTCACCCTACCGGCAGGTATGAAAAGGTGCTCAAAAACTAATAAAGTGCAAGAGTGCGGATAGCCAGTGAGGTATAAAAAGAGGATCATGTATATCAAATTGCCTCGTGCCCAAATTGCCTCACATTGATGGATAGGTGAGGTGGGTAAGGCTTTTAACAGAGGTTAGGCAGGAGTACGTCAAAAAAAGAGGGGACCCTAATAACTGTCTCCTGACCACTCCCTACCTCAAGCGGGGGTCGGCACCCTAGATACACGATACAATATGGCGCCCCCACACCACGATGGCTACCCCTAAATGAGTCCCTATTGCACCCTGTCAGATAATACATATATAAGGTGCCTGTGCTGTGAACCTAAAGTGCATAGTGATATATGTATAACAATAAGAGGGCACCTATACTGGGATACAATAATAATTTACAGCAGCATCTAAATCAGAAAGTGCCTGTGCTTAATCAAAATGCAGGGTACTGAAAATAGGGTGTACTCATCACTGATACATGATACTGAAAATAGGGTGTACTCATCACTGATACATGATACTGAAAATAGGGTGTACTCATCACTGATACATGATACTGAAAATAGGGTGTACTCATCACTGATACATGATACTGTGCCCTCTTATTGTTATACATTTATCACTATGCACTTTAGGTTCACAGCACAGGCACCTTATATATGTATATGTATTATCTGACAGGGTGCAATAGGGACTCATTTAGGGGTAGCCATCGTGGTGTGGGGGCGCCATATTGTATCGTGTATCTAGGGTGCCGACCCCCGCTTGAGGTAGGGAGTGGTCAGGAGACAGTTATTAGGTTCCCCTCTTTTTTTGACGTACTCCCGCCTAACCTCTGTTACAAGCCATACACTCCTCACCTATCCATCAATGTGAGGCAATTTGGGCACGAGGCAATTTGATATACATGATCCTCTTTTTATACCTCACTGGCTATCCGCACTCTTGCACTTTATTAGTTTTTGAGCACCTTTTCATACCTGCCGGTAGGGTGACCTAGGGCAGGCCAAGGATAGCCGACGGTGAGTGGGGGCGCCATACCGTGTTTTTTAGGGTGCCAACCCCCGCGTGAGGTAGTGGACAGGAGGAAGGTTTATTTTTAGGGTTTTTATCCTTTACCCTCCTCCCTTTCTTCACCTGTGCACTTTAGGTTCTACATTGTGTGTATTTTTGATGTTTTAAGCTTACCAATAAAATGATGTTTTAAGGGTTTATTTATATAAATTGTTTCTTCAAACCTTCCCTTCACTTTAATATATTGATTGAGTGATGGACACAAGTAAGGAGCCATGTGTTGTGAAGAAGGTTCTGATCCACACTTGCGTTCACTCTGCCATGTAGCTGTATGAGAGATCCAACTGCTGCTGCAGAAAACATTTCCCAAACCATGACCCTTCCTCCACCGCCTTTCACTGACTTTTTAACACACTTTGGGTTCAGTCTTTCCCCACCTTGTTGATGAACATAATGTTTCCCATCAGACCCAAATAAATTAACCTTGCTTTCATCACTAAAATGAGCTGTGGACACTTCTCCTCTGTCCACACAACATGCTCTTCACCAAAGGTGAGTCTGGACTTGTGATTCTTTTTGCTAATGAGAGGTTTGGTCACTGCAGAGTGGGATTTCAGTCCAAATGCTCTTACACATCGTGACACTGTATGACGAGACAGAGCCTTACCCTGTTCAGTGCTGAACTGACAGCAATTCCAACTGCAATATGGGAATGATTACCCATGGAGAGTCTCCACATTTTCCCATCCTCTCTTGCATTTGTCTTTCAAGGATGACCAGACTTCTTGGTGGAGTTGAAAGAGTTTGTGATGTTGTACAGATGGAATATTCTCGAAATCACAGACTTGGAATGACCAACTTCTCTTGCTATGGCTGATAGGGTCACTCCTTTGGCCTTTATCTGGACAACCTGCTGCTGGAGGGTTTCAGTCACTTTGGAATGGCAATGTCAGTGCACACTGGAAAGTTCGGCGCCAGTTACATAGGGATTGTCAGATAATGAAGGAAATTATCACCAAGTGCAGATTAACACCAATAACTTGCAGGGATCTGAAAGTGTTCTCTAATTTTGATCCGTGTTCTTTTCCATTTATATCGTTTACATTTTTATTATTTGCTTTACAATAAATTCATTTTATGAAATAAGCGGAAAATCCTGCGAGTTTCCTCATGTGAGGAGATAATCACTTAGGCCGACACAATGACCGCAACATTTAGGAACTTGTGTGCTGTTCTCTAATTTTCATCTCCAGTGTATATACCCCTCCAATTTTTATTTACTACCATTTACATAATTATTTTAATACTAATTTGGGGTAATTTAAAATCATGTGTATTTATTATGGTGAAAAAAACATAGGCTCCTCCCTCCAGTTTTGATATTCAGTCACAGTAATGCAGACAGGTGGGGGCTGGTATTATGAGGATGGGAGGAGCCATGGTTATAGCCCTCCTAGCCTAAAACTACCAGCCCGCAGCTGCCCAGAATTATCATATCCATTAGATGTCAGAATGTAGGAACTTTACCCAGCTCATCCCAATTGCCCTGTTGTGGTGGCAATCAGGGTAATATAAGGGATTAATGACAGCTGTAATTTGTAAAATATGACAGCTGCTATCAAGTCCTAGATTAGTAATGGGAAGCGTCTATAATACACCTCCATTACTAATCCTGAAAGTGAAAAGATATAAAACACAAACACCAAAAAATTCCTTTATTTGAAATAAAACACACACCCTCTTTCACTCAAAAGCAGACTTGCAGATCCGACATAATCCATACAAAGTCACACTACAATCCCGGCTCTGGTATATACTGAAGTCGCAAGGCGCAAGCACATTAGAGAACGTGACTGCACACTGACTGAGATGCAGCTGTGAGTGGTGACATCACTGAGTTTACCTGTGGTCCCATCTGGGGATTCCAATGGTCCCCTACCTGTAACTGGAGGTAAATTCACCTCAGGTGAACTTATTGAACTCAGTGACCTCACCTCAGGGGAACTCATTGAGTTCAATGAGATCATGATTTTGTGACAAATCACAGCTGTTATTAACCACTTATATTACCCAGATTGCCACCACACCAGGGCAATTGGGTGGAGCCAGGTAAAGTGTTGGCATTGTCACATCCTCCTTCTTGGTGTTAGATCTTTCAGTCTGTCTTTTTTCTTCTTGGTGTTAGATCCTGCAGGCCTTGTCCTCTTTCTTATACAGTAAGTGTTCAACCAAGCAGACTGGTGTTGGATCATGTGGGCCATATTCTTTTCATGTTCTTGGCATTTGACCCTGCTGGTCATCTCCTCCTCCTCCTTTCTCCTTCTTAGTGTTGGACCTTTCAGGCCATGTCATCTTCCTTATTGGTGTTGGACCAAGCACACTGAGTAATCTTGGTGTCTGACCATGTGGGCCATGTCCTGCTTTCAGTTACAACTTGTGGACATACTGTAACTTGGGTGCCATGTCCTCTTTCTGGTATTAGACCCTGCAGACCATATCCTATTTTTTCTGTTGGATCCTGCAGGCCATGTTTTCTTCCCCTTCGAGGTCGCCGCTGAGACGGTGCTGCACCTGTTCCTTCCAGTTCATCAGATATTTATTTATGGAGATGCCTTGACAGCCGCAGTTTCCCTCAGCGCGCGCCTTGCTGGGATGTTTTTCTTCTACTCTGTGCAAATGAGAGGAGATCATGAGCCGGGGTCTAATAATATGGAAAGAGGCGAAATGAGAAATGAGGTGCTGCTCCACATAAACATTGCGCTCCATCCAGCCAAATGTGGGAAGAGATTAACCCTCTGTGCACCAACATGGAAGAGTTAGAGGCATGAGGCACCAGGTATCATGAAGCCTCACTTCATATCGTGGTTTAGTGCTGAGAAGTAAGATGAGTAGATTACCTGTATTAGCAGCTGACGACACATGGGCCCATGCTGTGATCCCTCTCCCGGCTCTCCAAGATGAGTTTCTCTGCCAGAAATGTGGCCCTTGCCTGACATTGAAGGAAATACAAAAACTGATGTAACTTACATTATTTTTTAAAAAGATGATTGTTTGGATCTCCCCGATCCACTGGCTCCGGCTCACTGCTTACCAGGGAAGGGGGTGTATACTTCCAATGATTGACAGGTTGCCATGCTAGTTCGAAGTATGGTGGCAAGCAGTAGAAACTTTCCCTTTGCCACATTGGATAAGCGGAGGGGCACTGAAGCTGGCCGGATTGTTGTATTACTTTTAGTGCAGCACTTACAAGCTTCAAAGTAAAGAGCTTGAAAGTGGGGATGTAAACTTCGGTGCCGGTACCGAACACAGACCTTTGACTGTACATCCAGTTCCTGTGTGAGTTTGTCACAAATAAAGCTTGTTGAAAGGTTGCAGAGCAACCAATTGACAACCTTATAGGCTGTGGACACTTGCGGAGCCATCACAGCCATGCCAAGTATTGTCATGGCTGTGATTGGCCAGGAAAATCACTATAACAAAAAAAAGCAAAATGGTTAAAGCAGAAAGTACCAGTCTCCGCGGCTCAGCTGTAACACTGCTTCCGGGTCCGCTTATTACATCTCATACATATTCACTGCTTCCCCCACCCACCATCTGTGACAACGTATGTGATTGGCTGCAGTCAGGCTGCCAGTGTGCTGGTGTCTCTGATTGGTTGCCCGCACAGAGGCTGGCTGGCTTCCCGAGTAAAGTGTAAAAATATATAAATAAAAAAATGACCTAGGGTCCCCGATTATAGATACCCAGCTCAGATAAAGCATACGGCTGCAGGCTGCAGCCCCCAGCTGTGCGTGTTATCTTGGCTATATATCAAAATATGAGGGACCGTATGTGACTTTCCAAGAATAGAAAGAGGTCATGGCCTAATGTAAAGATGACTCAGCCTGCTTGGTTCAACACCAAGTAGGAAGAAGCTTGACCTAGAAAGTCCAACACCAAGCAGAGGACAAGGCTTGCAGAGTCTAACACCAAGAAGGAGGGCGACATGGCCTGCAAGATCCACACCAACAGCAGGAAGAAATGGGTGCAGCTCTGTGTCATGGATCGGGTTCGGGACTCGATCCCGTGACCTTGTGCTATGTGGTTAGTTTCCTTCCCACAGCCACAGGCTGGTCACTTCTTGTCCTAATGCTGATGGTATTTTACAATTGTTATGAATGAACCCTAACACTCTTACAAGCCAGGGGAGATGTAAAAGTGCAAATTCATAGGACCCAAAACAGGCAGTACTTGCCCTAGAGCTGACCCTGAATTTTCCTGCCTGACAGCGGAGGCTGGCACCCTAAGATCATGTAATGGTGCCCCCACTTGTCAATGCCTGCCACTGAGTGTCCTTAGCTGCACGCTAAGCTATAAACCAAGAGTAAGACAAAAACTCCAATAAACATAAAAAAGTGCAGACAGGCAGAGGGTGAGACACAGGGCTAGTAACGTGCAAACACAGTCATACAGGAATGATGGAAGACAAGAAACCAAAAAGATTAACAGAATACATGGAAACCCTGCAAACCTAAATGAGACAAATCAGAGATTCACACAAACTGCAGGGAATATTAATATCAATGTCTCAGTAAGAAAACCTTAACCAAGGACCTGGAAATCCAGACAACTATACATCCAGAAATATAGCCAGCACTGAGGAGTGTGAGTAGTAAGTATAAATACCCCTCCAAAAATGTGATTGGGCAAATCAAATGAGAAAGTGCTCACACCTGAATAGAAGTGATACAGCATAAAAAAAGAAAAACAAGAGATCCTTCAGCAGGTGTACCAACACAAAACAGGCTGAGGTCCAACCAAGAGGAAAACTGACCAACTATCAGAAATCACCCACGAGTGAACACTATTCCTTTGGTTTGTGGTTATCAAGTGTTCTCACTCATTTTCTCTGTCCAATCACTTCCCAGGTGGGGCTATTTACTCTCCTGACTTTAGCCTTCTCTGCTGGGTATATTCCTATGTTAATTCTGCTAAGGAACTCCAGCGCCGCTGCTAGGGTTGTATTGCCTGTTAGACAGAGACTATGGTGGTATTTGCTCTGTGCTTTCTCATTTATCTAACCTATACCTTTCTCCTGTTTGCTGTTAGGTTATTATTATTACTCTTTATTATTATAGCACCATTTATTCCATGGCGCTTTACAAGTGAAAGAGGGTATATGTACAACAATCATTACCAGTACATAACAGATGGGTTTAGGAGGAGAGAGGACCCTGCCCGCGAGGGCTCACAGTCTACAGGAGGAGAGAGGACCCTGCCCCCGAGGGCTCACAGTCTACAGGAGGAGAGAGGACCCTGCCTGCGAGGGATCACAGTCTACAGGAGGAGAGAGGACCCTGCCCGTGAGGGCTCACAGTCTACAGGAGGAGAGAGGACCCTGCCCGCGAGGGCTCACAGTCTACAGGAGGAGAGAGGACCCTGCCCCCGAGGGCTCACAGTCTACAGGAGGAGAGAGGACCCTGCCTGCGAGGGATCACAGTCTACAGGAGGAGAGAGGACCCTGCCTGCGAGGGCTCACAGTCTACAGGAGGAGAGAGGACCCTGCCCCCGAGGGCTCACAGTCTACAGGAGGAGAGAGGACCCTGCCTGCGAGGGATCACAGTCTACAGGAGGAGAGAGGACCCTGCCCGTGAGGGCTCACAGTCTACAGGAGGAGAGAGGACCCTGCCCGCGAGGGCTCACAGTCTACAGGAGGAGAGAGGACCCTGCCCCCGAGGGCTCACAGTTTACAGGAGGAGAGAGGACCCTGCCCGCGAGGGATCACAGTCTACAGGAGGAGAGAGGACCCTGCCCGTGAGGGATCACAGTCTACAGGAGGAGAGAGGACCCTGCCCGCGAGGGATCACAGTCTACAGGAGGAGAGAGGACCCTGCCCCCGAGGGCTCACAGTCTACAGGAGGAGAGAGGACCCTGCCTGCGAGGGATCACAGTCTACAGGAGGAGAGAGGACCCTGCCCGTGAGGGCTCACAGTCTACAGGAGGAGAGAGGACCCTGCCCGCGAGGGCTCACAGTCTACAGGAGGAGAGAGGACCCTGCCCCCGAGGGCTCACAGTTTACAGGAGGAGAGAGGACCCTGCCCGCGAGGGATCACAGTCTACAGGAGGAGAGAGGACCCTGCCCGTGAGGGATCACAGTCTACAGGAGGAGAGAGGACCCTGCCCGCGAGGGATCACAGTCTACAGGAGGAGAGAGGACCCTGCCCGCGAGGGCTCACAGTCTACAGGAGGAGAGAGGACCCTGCCCGCGAGGGCTCACAGTCTACAGGAGGGGAGAGGACCCTGCCCGCGAGGGCTCACAGTCTACAGGAGGAGAGAGGACCCTGCCCGTGAGGGATCACAGTCTACAGGAGGAGAGAGGACCCTGCCCGCGAGGGATCACAGTCTACAGGAGGAGAGAGGACCCTGCCCGCGAGGGCTCACAGTCTACAGGAGGAGAGAGGACCCTGCCCGCGAGGGCTCACAGTCTACAGGAGGGGAGAGGACCCTGCCCGCGAGGGCTCACAGTCTACAGGAGGAGAGAGGACCCTGCCCGCGAGGGCTCACAGTCTACAGGAGGGGAGAGGACCCTGCCCGCGAGGGCTCACAGTCTACAGGGAATGGGTGATGGGTGATCGTACAATAGGTGAGGACAGAGCTGGTTGCGCAGTGGTGTACTGGACTGAGGGCTATTGTAGGTTGTAGGCTTAGGTTGTACGAGGCTACCCTAGCTTGCATTTACTATTTCACCTTTTCCACTTGTGCATATCATTATAGCCAGCCCATCCTATTAGTGTGTGCTGAGGCATCAATATGGAGCTTGTGGACTCTCGGTCGTGCACCTATGGGCCTTGTCTCTGGAAGTGACGCATATCAAGCTCTAGCACATACTTTCTGCTTTTACAGAGGATTTGGTCCATCAGAGGATTTAACCAGCATTTTCCTTGGATTTTTCTCGGTTCTTGGCCACGTCTATGATGACCCTGACAAGATCACACTTGCTGAATCCAAAATCCGCAAACTGGTTCAGGGAAACCTTAGAGTTGAGGATGACGAAGTGGAGACCTCCTGCAAGGACCCTACTTTTTGGAGTCAGTTCTGTCAGGGACTTTCAGGTAAAATTAGGGACGTGATGCTTACAGTTCCTGCCCGCTGTCTCTGGAGGAAGCAATGGCACTGGCTGTTCATTTGGTTAGACGCCTAATAAAACCTTGTTCAAGCGAATCAATAGCCTCTTCCACCATATAAATAGACACAGAAGAACCTGTGCGTATCGGTGCCTGTGTCGAGCACAGAGAGGGACCTGTACTCAGAGCATCTGCTCAGTTTTCTTTATACTGGGATCGTTCCGGCCTCATCATGGTTCAATGTTTCAAAAATAATAATGAATTTCTCAAGGGAAAAAGAAGAGACTGTAAAGTATAAGGATGCATGTTCTAAGAGTCTGAGATGGTCTCTCATACATACAGTACATCTGTATTTTTCTTACATGTGTCCATTGGGACTAAAGATGGTGTTATTGCTACTCCTTGTAGAATCAGCCTTCACCTTGAATCTTATTGACTCTGACTTCATTAAAGACTGTAGTAACAATCAGTAATGAGCGAGCACTACCATGCTCAGGTGCTCAGTACTTGTAACGAGCAAGTGGATACTCAAGTATCCGAGTATCATAGAAGTCAATGGGGAACTCAAATATTTTTCTGGGAAATTGTCAGGAAAAATACTCAAGTTCCTCATTGACTTCCTTTATACTCGGTACTCGAATTGGGCCCATCCGAGCATCCGACTGACAATTCTACCCTTTCAGTCATGTCACTTCTAACATTGAGGTTGGAGTGTTATACTCAGAATTCATTTAATTCATGGTATTTCCTTCTTTACTGACTAAAGTAGTGTTAGGTATGCCCTGGTTAGTTAAGCACAATCCTACTATTAATTGGGAGACACATGAGAATGGGTCCTGAGGTGACTCTTAGGGGTACTTTGCACGTTGCGACATCGGTAACAATGTGTTACCGATGCTGCGATGTCACACGCGATAGTACCCGCCCCCGTCGCAGGTGTGATATCGTGTGATAGCTGCTGTAGCGAACATTATCGCTACGGCAGCTTCACACGCACTTACCTGCCCTGCGACATCGCTCTGGCCGGCGACCCGCCTCCTTCCTAAGGGGGCGGGTTGTGCGGCATCACAGCGACGTCACACGGCAGGCGGCCAATAGCAGCGGAGGAGCGGAGATGAGCAGGACATAAACATCCCACCCACCTCCGTCCTTCCGCATTGCAGCCTGGACACAGGTAAGGAGATGTTCCTCGCTCCTGCGACTTCACACACAGCGATGTGCGCTGCCGCAGGAACGAGGAACTACATCGTACCTGTCTCTGCACCGGCATTATGGAAATGTTGGACCCTGCACCGATGATACGATTATGACGCTTTTGCGCTCGTTTATCGTATAAAAGATTTGCACACTACGATATCGACTGCGACGCCAGATGTGCGTCACTTTCGATTTGACCCCACCGACATCGCACGTGCGATGTCGTAGTGTGCAAAGTGCCCCTTAGTTTTCTGGATGTCTATCAGGATCCTTCTTTGAGGTCTCACCTTCCAAAATTTATTCAGGACTTTAAGGCCCCTTTCAGACGTTCATTTTTAAACAGGTACAAGCCACACGTACCGGTATGGTCATCCATGTGACATCTGTGTTTCATACGTGTGACATCTGTGTGACTGGTACTGGTAAAAAATGCATGATACTGAAATGAATGGTGTTTTAATGTGTAAAAGATGGGCAAAGCCAGAAAAATTATAGATAGATATAGAAAGAAAGATAGAATAGACAGATGGAACAGAGAAAATAAAGAGATATAAAGAAAGAAAATGAGACAGAACATATAAAATAGACAGAAAGAACATATAAAATAGCGATATAAAGATAGGTAGCTTGGCCAGCTGTTTTACTGCATTTTTGTTTTTTAATTTAAAAGAAATGATGTGGGGTCCCCCCCATTTCTCATATCCAGCACAGGACCAGCAGCGGCTGCAGGCTGCAACCCTCAGCTGTCTCCTGTACCTTGTCTGATTATTAAAGATAGAGGCGATCCCACACTTATTTATTAAAGTACTTGATTTAAAATAAAAAAAAATGATGTGAGGTCCCCCATTTTACTAAACCAGCCAAGGTACAGCAGACAACTGGGGGATGATATTAGGGTGGGAAGGGGCATGGTTATTTGGCCCTTTCCAGCCTAACAATAGCAGCCCGCAGCCGACCAAAAAGTGGCGTATCCATTAGATGCTCCAATTCTGGTGCTCTTCCCATTGCCCTGGTGCGGTGGAAAATGGGGTAATATTTGTGGGGTTGATGTCAGCTCCAGCTGTTATCAAGCCCTGGTATTAGTAATGGATGGCATCTAGCAGACACCCCATTACTAACCACGTAGTTTAAAGGAGAATAAAAACGTTTATTTGAACAAATCCCCCCCCAACTCCAGCCCTCGTTCACCAATTTATTTGGTTTTTTTTTAAAAAAAAATATAAAAGGTCTGCCGTAATCCATTGCGCAGTCCCATGATGTTCCCCAAAAATGAACCTGAAAAGACATAAATAAGAAATTATTAAATAAATAAATAAAGACAAGAGACATCCTCTTCTACAATTTATTTTCCTATCACAGCCCGAATCCTGGTCCGCCATAACCCAATTAGGGGGTCACATCTCGATCCAATACTGCTGGAATATTCAATGTAGAACCAAAGTTCCCCATTGATTATGAGAGCAGCCCCTGCAGGCACACAGACACTGCAGTGTGTGCTTCTTTGCAGTGACATGGACCTGATAAGGTCAGCACAGGTCACCGCAGGAGCGCCCTCAGCATTGTGTGTGGCCTCATTAGTGATGTCACAGTTTCATCGGAGTAGCCAAAGAACTTGAATGACCTTCTGACGACACCCCCGAGACATCCGCACTACCGCGGGTGTCGGTCAAGAATGTCATGGGTTCACAATAAACTCTGATGAACTGTGAAGTCACTGTCATGACATCCGCGGTTGCGCAGGTGTCAAAGGGGTGTCCAAGTTATTTGGATATTCTGATGACCTCATGACATCAGTACACACACACTGATTGCTGGATACTCACCTGTAACCGGCGATGCCATCCCCGATGCTGATGTCTCCAATGATGCTGTGGCTTTTGGGTCCGCGGTGCAGTGAATATGCAATGAGCATATTGAGCGGGGGTCGGAAGCAAGTGACAGCAGCTAAGAAGACAGTATCGCTAGATACAGGCGAGTATAGAAAAGCATTTTACTTCAATGCAATGTGTATTCTCCAGTAAGTGTCACACTGATGTCACACGGATCACATCAGTGTGCGGGCCATGTGACACCCGTGATGCCAGAGTAAATGATCATGTCTCCGTGTATACGTGCGAGGCTGCACGGTCCATGGAAAACCACGGACGTGTGAGTAACACCATAGAATAACATGGGTACATGTGACATACGTGTTAAAAACGGATGTCACACATACCTGAAACACGGGCGTCTGGAAAGGGCCTAATGATGTATTTTTCAAGACTGAGTGTGATGTTCTTCCGCCGCATAGGACAACTGATTGTGCTATAGACTTCATACCAGGAGCTAAAATGCCGAAATCTCGTGTGTTTGACCTCTCTCTTCCAGACTGAGAGGCTTTGAAAGCCTATATTAAAAATAGTGTGGCCAAGGGTGGGACTCTCCAGTAGCCGTGGGGGGGGGGGGGTTTCTTTGTCAAAAAGAAAGATGGAGTGTTGCGTCCATGCTTGTATTATAGAGAGATAGATAAGATCCCAATCTGTGATCCTGATCCTTTACCCCTTATACCGGACCTGTATATTCAACTTGCTGGAGATAAATTGTTTTCTAAACTTGACATTTGAGGGACACACAACCTCATACATGTCCGGCAATGTTACAAGTGGAAATCCGGTTGACCAACGTTCCGGTGGTTCTTCAAAGCTTCATAACTAATATTGTTTGCTTTCTGGTGGATGGATTTATGGTCATTTATTTGGGTGACATATTACTTTACTCGTGTTCTCGAGGGGAGCACCATAAACATGTTCGACAGGTCCTTCAAATTGTACGTGACAATCATTTATTTGCTAAACTGGAGAAATGTTCGAGGTTCGTCAGGTCCACTTCTTAGGACACTTGGTTCCTGCATCACAGTTTAGGATGGATCACATTAGGGTACAGGCTGTCCTTGATTGAGCGACCTCTAAGCACTGCAGAGATTTTTAGGCATTGCAAATTCTTATTGAAAGTTCATTAATAACTTTTCGGTCATACTCAAGCCTTTAACTGTTATGACCAAGAAGGAAACAAACTTCTCCTGGCCTACTGAGGGAGTAAAGGCCTTTTCTGCCCTCCAGACAGCTTTCTCCAGGGCTCCTGTTCTCAGTAAAACCGAGGTCAATCTGTCTTTCATGGTCGATGTAAACACTTCTGCTGTGGGGATGGGGGATGTTCTTTCACAAAAAAAGATGGCTACCTTCATCCTTGTGCTTTTGAGGAATTGAGACACTGGTTGGAGAGAACTAGACAAAAGGTAACGGACCTGACTGATCATAAAACTTATGATGTCATGCCTCAGGTTAGGGACTCAACCGGGTGACCTTGTGTTGTCCAGATTGAGTCCATCTTAGTTCGCTAATTCCGAATAAGCCGAGTCCAGTCCTGTCCTTTTCAGCTTTGATGACGTCAGGTTTGCCTTGCTTCATGGTTCGTACATTCCAAGTTCCGAACTTTATGATATCTCATCTCAGCTTTTGGGCCCCACTAAAAGTGTTGTCTATGTCTTTACTTTTACCTGGCATTGAATTCAATGGGTTCGGCTAGAATCGTCGATAGGGGTAGTGTGTGAGGGGATATTATACCAAGGGGCAGTGTGTGTGGGAGAGATATTATACAGAGGGGTAGAGTTTTTCTGGGGATATTTTACATGGGGGCAGTGTGGGAGAGATATAATGAAGAGAGGCAGTGTAGAAGGTGTATTATGGAGAGAGGCGGTGTATTGTGGACAGGGGCGGTGTAGAAGGTGTGTTATGGAGAGAGGCGGTGTCATGTTTACCATGCTTCATGGTTCTTACATTCCAAGTTCCGAACTTTATGATATCTCTGCAGCTCTTGATCTTCCCTTTCAACCAAGCGTCATATACTACATGCAGGATTCTCCTGCCATCGACCAAAACTCCCAAAATCATCATATAGTGACAGCTACCAATCAGTGGCACCGCTATAGGCACGGAGATGCCCAGTGCAAGGTGATGCTGTGCTGCCATCTTGTGGAAACTTTTCATACTGCAACAATCAGAGTTTACAGCAGCCAAGATATAAGCTAAACCCAGTGTGCCCCCATCTGCTTTTCCAGCAATGGTATATAGTATACCATATGTGAGCGGAGAAAGTAATGAGAAGACTGTAACCCGGTCCTAGTAGCACACACACACACACATTATACACACACACACACACACACACACACATTACACACACATACACACACACACACAGTTGAAACCCTTAGTTTCCTTCCCCTCTCTATAAGACACATCTGCAGGTTTTCCCTCCGCTCTCAATAAAGACACATCTGCAGGTTTTTCCCTCCGCTCTCTATAAGACACATCTGCAGGTTTTTCCCTCTGCTCTCAAAGACACATCTGCAGGTTTTTCCCTCCGCTCTCTATACAGACACATCTGCAAGTTTTTCCCTACGCTCTCTAAATATATATATATTGATGGGTTATTTATTCATAGAGAACATTAGTTACAGTATTCTGCACAGGCCTATGTACAACAGAGTTTTATGACACTTACTTATGGTAACAGTGCCTGTTAAGGACCTGATTTTGAGAACCTATGTGCTCAAGATTTAATGGATTATCCTTATTTATAACCATCAGGAATCTAAACTAATGGTGTCACATGGCCCTGTGCTGTTCAGTAGAAGTAGGTCACACATTTGTGTGGATTTAAATACATCATTTGGATCCCATTTGATCACATGACCATAGGACCTTCACCTGTGGAATATTGGTTTTTACACCTGTAGTGAGAGGTCCTCTCCCGGACTTATGGTCTCCTCAGCAGGGAACCTGCCCCTTACCTCTGGTTGTTGAAACACTGACAGATGCAGTTATTTTGCGTCTTTTTTGCACAGCACGCTTCTTGCGACCCTGTTGGCTACTTGCCATGAAACGCTTGATTGTTCGGTGATCACGCTTCAAAAGTTTGGCAATTTCAAGACGGCTGCATCCCTCTGCAAGACATCGCACAATATGGACTTTTCAGAGCCCGTCAAATCTCTCTTCTGACCCATTTTGCCAAAGAAAAGGAAGTTGCCTAATAATGAAGCCCCCCTTATATAGGGTGTTGTGTCATTACACCGCACCCCTCCTCATTACAGAGAGGCACATCACCGGAGTTACTTCATTGGTAGTTGGCTCTCAGCCTATACAGCTTGGAGTAGGACGACATGTATAAAAAGCATCATGTGATCACAATACTCATCTGCCTAATAATTCTGCACACAGTGTAGTGCTGCTATTCCTCCTCCTTTTCCTTCCTCCTGAGTAACAACAAGCCTATTTGTTATTTATTTTTTGAAATGGAATCTGTTCTCCAGCTCTCCGTGTTCTGTGTTGCCTGTAGTCAGGGATCTCAGAGCCTGCACCTGTCACTCAGCCACCTACGTCTTCATTTGAAGTCTGAAAATGCTGAGCCACGCCCACATGACCCATGCAACACTGCTGTAAAAAGACTCTATGGGTACTCTGGGGCAATTCCTGAAACTGTCGTGTTGTCTGCCCCAAATTTTTGGAAATATGGAGACTCTTAGGCTCTGTGCCCACACTGCATTTTTCATGCATTTTTTTCTTGCATACTTTAATCAATACTGCAAAGTAACTTGCATCCCAGCAAAGTCTATGAGAATATCTGAAGTGCTGTGCACACGTTGCAGATATTTTCCTTGCACATTTTGGTGCAGACGTCAATTATTTCTGCATTTTTCCCAGCGTTTTCCCTATCTGAATGAATTAAAAACAAAAATGCATGAAAAAACGAGGCAAAAAAGCAAACCATTTTCTGCAGCATTTTTCCTGCCAAGAGATGCATTTTTATGTGCAGAAAAAAAATCTGCAAAGTGGGAACATACCCTTATTCAGGTCTCCAAGTTGTGTCTTGTCTGTAGTGGCAAGGAACTCAGAACGAGAGGCCTACTCCTGTCACTCATCCACCTTCCGCTTCATTTGAAAAATGAAAATGCTGGGCCACACCCTATTATACAGAGGGGTAGTGTTTGTGTGGGGGATATTATACATGGGGGCAGTGTGGGAGAGATATAATGAAGAGAGGCAGTGTAGAAGGTGTATTATAGAGAGAGGCGGTGTATTATGGAGAGAGGCGGTGTAGAGGGTATGTTATGTACAGGGACGGTGTAGAATGTGTGTTATGGAGAGGGGCGGTGTAAAGGATGTATTATGAAGAGAGGCAGCGTAGAGGGTGTATTATGGAGAGGGGCGGTGTATTATGGAGAGGGGCAGTGTAGATGGTATGTTATGTAGAGGGACAGTGTAGAATGTGTGTTATGGAGAGGGGCGGTGTAGAGGATGTATTATGAAGAGAGGCAGCGTAGAGGGTGTATTATGGAGAGGGGCGGTGTATTATGGAGAGGGGCAGTGTAGATGGTATGTTATGTAGAGGGACAGTGTAGAATGTGTGATATGGAGAGGGGCGGTGTAGAGGGTGTATTATGGAGAAAGGCAGTGTAGAAGGTGTATTATGGAGAGGGGCGGTATAGAGGGTGTATTATGGAGAGAGGCAGTGTAGAGGGTGTATTATGGAGAGGGGCGGTGTACAATGTGTGTTATGGAGAGAGGCAGTGTAGAGGGTGTGTTATGTAGAGGGGCGGTGTAGAGGGTGTGTTATGGAGAGAAGCAGTGTAGGTGGTGTATTATGGAGAGAAGCAGTGTAGAGGGTGTATTATGGAGAGAAGCAGTGTAGGTGGTGTATTATGGACAGGGGTGGTGTAGAGAGTGTATTATGGAGAGAAGCAGTGTAGAGGGTGTATTATGGAGAGAGGCTGTGTAGAAGGTGTGTTATGTGGAGAGGCGTTGTAAAGGGTGTATTATGGAGAGGGGCGTTGTAGAGGGTATATTATTAATTTTCTAAGGGAAACATTTAATTTTGTAGGACAACTTCAAGGATGCTAACACTTTTGGCCATGACTTTGAGGGGTGGAGGTGGAGCTGTTGTGGAGCCAGGGTGGAGTCTCAAGGGGGACCCAAAATTTTCCCAGTATGGGGCCCTGAAATTCCTAGTGGTGGTCCTGGGTATGAGTACTGGCACCTAAACATGGTAGTGCCCGCTCATCACTAGTTACAAGTACCGAGCACCCGAGCATGGTAGTGCCCGCTCATCACTAGTTACAAGTACCGAGCACCTGAGCATGGTAGTGCCCGCTCATCACTAGTTACCAGTACCTAGCACCTGAGCATGGTAGTGCCCGCTCATCACTAGTTACAAGTACCGAGCACCTGAGCATGGTAGTGCCCGCTCATCACTAGTTACCAGTACCGAGCACCTGAGCATGGTAGTGCCCGCTCATCACTAGTTACAAGTACCGAGCACCCGAGCATGGTAGTGCCCGCTCATCACTAGTTACAAGTACCGAGCACCCGAGCATGGTAGTGCCCGCTCATCACTTGTTACAAGTACCAAGCACCCGAGCATGGTAGTGCCCGCTCATCACTAGTTACCAGTACTGAGCACCCGAGCATGGTAGTGCTCGCTCATCACTAGTTACCAGTACAGAGCACCCGAACATGGTAGTACTCGCTCATCACTAGTTAAGTACCGAGCACCCGAGCATGGTAGTGCCCGCTCATCACTAGTTACAAGTACCGAGCACCCGAGCATGGTAGTGCCCGCTCATCACTAGTTACAAGTACCGAGCACCCGAGCATGGTAGTGCCCGCTCATCACTTGTTACAAGTACCAAGCACCCAAGCATGGTAGTGCCCGCTCATCACTAGTTACCAGTACTGAGCACCCGAGCATGGTAGTGCTCGCTCATCACTAGTTACGAGTACTGAGCACCCGAGCATGGTAGTACTCGCTCATCACTAGTTACAAGTACCGAGCACCCGAGCATGGTAGTGCCCGCTCATCACTAGTTACCAGTACTGACCACCCGAGCATGGTAGTGCCCGCTCATCACTAGTTACCAGTACAGAGCACCCGAACATGGTAGTACTCGCTCATCACTAGTTACAAGTACCGAGCACCCGAGCATGGTAGTGCCCACTCATCACTAGTTACCAGTACTGATCACCTGAGCATGGTAGTACTCGCTCATCACTAGTTACAAGTACCGAGCACCCGAGCATGGTAGTGCCCGCTCATCACTAGTTACCAGTACTGAGCACCCGAACATGGTAGTACTCGCTCATCACTAGTTACAAGTACCGAGCACCCGAGCATGGTAGTGCCCGCTCATCACTAGTTACCAGTACAGAGCACCCGAGCATGGTAGTGCCCACTCATCACTAGTTACCAGTACTGAGCACCCGGGCATGGTAGTACTCGCTCATCAGTAGTTACAAGTACCGAGCACCCGAGCATGGTAGTACTCGCTCATCACTAGTTACCAGTACCGAGCACCCGAGCATGGTA
Organism: Anomaloglossus baeobatrachus; assembly: GCF_048569485.1. Classification (NCBI taxonomy): domain Eukaryota; kingdom Metazoa; phylum Chordata; class Amphibia; order Anura; family Aromobatidae; genus Anomaloglossus; species Anomaloglossus baeobatrachus. The sequence goes on from NC_134353.1 coordinate 13,696,218, forward strand.
GTGCCCGCTCATCACTAGTTACCAGTACTGAGCACCCGAGCATGGTAGTGCCCACTCATCACTAGTTATGAGTACTGAACACCCGAGCATGGTAGTGCTCGCTCATCACTAGTTACGAGTACTGAGCACCTGAGCATGGTAGTGCTCGCTCATCGCTAGTTACAAGTACCGAGCATGGTAGTGCCCGCTCATCACTAGTTACGAGCACCGGAGCATGGTAGTGCCTGCTCATCACTATTTACGAGCACCGGAGCATGGTAGTGCTCGCTCATCACTAGTTACGAGCACCAGAACATGGTAGTGCTCGCTCATCTCTAGTTACGAGCACCGGAGCATGGTAGTGCCCGCTCATCACTATTTACAAGTACCTGACTCGCCCACCCCACGGCCTTAGGTGACTCGGTGTCGGGCCGGACTAGTCCGGGGTAGTCAGCGGTGGCGGGGCCCGATTCCGTGACCCTGGTGGAGTCAATTAAAAGTGGCGGTATTGGGGGAGATGGTGATAATGAAGTTTATATAAGATTCGTGACACCACCTGTGGTAATTTGCAGCTATGGAGCCGCAGCTGCTGGAAGGGACCTCCGGGGCTGGTGTTATGGCAGCTGAGGTGTTTCTTGCTCTCCACAGGTAGAGCGGGTACCCCGGGGCAACCTTTGATGCTTGGTAAAGTCTATGGTGTTTGTGGACGAGGTGCAGGGCCGACAGGGCAGTGGAAAGGAACAGACACAGACAGTAATTTCCTTTTACCTTCTCCTTTACATGTCCAACCAGTGACGTCCAGGGAGCCTGTTACAGGTGGTGATGGTGGTCCGGTGGCCTGGAAGCAGTCGAGGGTCTCACACTGGCCAGGTGAGTAATGAGGTCTGCTCCCTACGCTCTGTCTGAATAAACGGGGTCCCACTGTTTCAGTATACTGAGACCCGTTCTGCTGCTCTCTGAGGGGATTTGTTACCTCTCCCGTATGGCGGGCTGCGTGGACTGTCACGGGTGCCGTTCTTTCTATCTGGGCTCCCAGTCCTGGCTTTGCAGATGTGCCTCCTGGTGCGGGGTGGACAGAGACCTGCAGTCCTCTCGCCCTCCGGATGCGACCACTGGGACTCGAGTACTCGAGTGGCCCTGAACTCCGGTATTCAGTTTCTTTAGCTACGACGTCGGGGTGAGCTGCGCTCCACTCCCCGGTGTCCTTCTCCTCTTTGCCTCTCTGTGGATGTGTTTTCCTGGGCCGAGCGATCCGGCTCAGCTCGCAGCTCACACACCACACTACTCCAGTCCTTGTCTCTCTGAACTCTCCTCACAGACTGACTGACTCCTCCCCCAGGTCAGGGCTTAAGGAAGGCTCCTGAAACTCCAGGTTTAGAGCTCCCTCTGCTGGCCCGGGGGAGAAACTGTGTTGAATGATGGTACTTACTGGCCAATGGATTTCCCCAGCTACCTCCAGGCTCAGCATTAACCCTTTTGAGGAGGGCAACGCTGCTGTGGCAACCAGACCGCTGGGGCGCCACATACCGAGCACCCAAGCATGGTAGTACCCGCTCATCCCTAGTTACCAGTACAGAGCAACCGAGCATGGTAGTGCCCGCTGATCACTAGTTACCAGTACTGAGCACCTGAGCATGGTAGTGCCCGCTCATCCCTAGTTACCAGTACAGAGCACCCGAGCATGGTAGTGCCCGCTCATCACTAGTTACCAGTACTGAGCACCCAAGCATGGTAGTGCCCGCTCATCCCTAGTTACCAGTACTGAGCACCCGAGCATGGTAGTGCCCGCTCATCACTAGTTACGAGTACCGAGCACCTGAGCATGGTAGTGCCCGCTCATCACTAGTTACCAGTACTGAGCACCCAAGCATGGTAGTGCCCGCTCATCCCTAGTTACCAGTACTGAGCACCCGAGCATGGTAGTGCCCGCTCATCACTAGTTACCAGTACTGAGCACCCAAGCATGGTAGTGCCCGCTCATCCCTAGTTACCAGTACTGAGCACCGGAGCATGGTAGTGCCCGCTCATCACTAGTTACGAGCACCGGAGCATGGTAGTGCCCGCTCATCACTAGTTACGAGCACCGGAGCATGGTAGTGCCCGCTCATCACTAGTTACGAGCACCGGAGCATGGTAGTGCCCGCTCATCACTAGTTACGAGCACCGGAGCATGGTAGTGCCCGCTCATCACTAGTTACGAGCACCGGAGCATGGTAGTGCCCGCTCATCACTAGTTACGAGCACCGGAGCATGGTAGTGCCCGCTCATCACTAGTTACGAGCACCGGAGCATGGTAGTGCCCGCTCATCACTAGTTACGAGCACCGGAGCATGGTAGTGCCCGCTCATCACTAGTTACGAGCACCGGAGCATGGTAGTTAGTGCTCGCTCATACTATAGCTGACTCTTCACACTGGGCTGGGAAGAGAGCTTCATTGTGAGTTCAGTTCCCCTCTGGAATTAGATGGAATTTGAGGTGGGGGCTGGGAGAGCTTGGCAGGAGGAGGAGGTGGATTGGGGAGAGGAGGGCTGAGGGATTAGTGCAGCTGAGGTTTCTTTTATACACTCTGGAGTTAAGTTCAATAGAGGACGGTGTCCACCAGTGACCATGTACCTGACCCCGGTCCTGCTGACAGTCCTCTGTGCTGCTGTTTGTATATGCAAAGTCTCTGCTGCACCCCACAATGGCACTGCCACCCTGGTATTCAAAATCAGCAACCAGACAAAAAGCAAGAGCCCCTCCAGCACTGGAGGAGCCAATGGGACCGCGCAGCCCTATGTCAGCGAGGACCTGAATGAACCGGTCCCTAAAGACAGAAGACTGAGGCTGTCAGAGGAGAAACCTGCAAACAAGACAGGTGAGGATGAGGCCATTTCCCTGAGCCTGACCGCCTGCACTGTGACCGCCTGCACTGTGACCGGCTGCACTGTGACCGCCTGCACTGTGACCGGCTGCACTGTGACCGGCTGCACTGTGACCGCCTGCACTGTGACCGGCTGCACTGTGACCGGCTGCACTGTGACCGGCTGCACTGTGACCGCCTGCACTGTGACCGCCTGCACTGTGACCGCCTGCACTGTGACCGGCTGCACTGTGACCGCCTGCACTGTGACCGCCTGCACTCTGCCTGGCTGCCCTCTGCCTGGCTGCACTGTGACCGGCTGCACTGTGACCGCCTGCACTGTGACCGGCTGCACTGTGACCGCCTGCACTGTGACCGGCTGCACTGTGACCGGCTGCACTGTGACCGCCTGCACTGTGACCGCCTGCACTCTGCCTGGCTGCCCTCTGCCCGGCTGCCCTCTGCCCGGCTGCAGAGCTGCACTGTCCCCCACTAAACGCTGAGGTCACACTGGATACTCTACTATGTTTTATATACAGTATGGATGATATCTGATATCAGCAGACATTGCGATATGTGATATCTGCAGATGCTATATGATATGTGATATCTGCAAATACTGAACAATACATGATATCTGCAGATGCTATATGATATGTGATATCTGCAAATACTGAACAATACATGATATCTGCAGATGCTGTATGATATGTGATATCTGCAGATGCTATATGATATGTGATATCTGCAGATGCTATATGATATGTGATATCTGCAGATGCTATATGATATGTGATATCTGCAGATGCTATATGATATGTGATATCTGCAGATGCTATATGATATGTGATATCTGCAGATGCTATATGATATGTGATATCTGCAAATACAGAACGATATGTGATATCTCCAGATGCTATATATCTGCAAATACAGAACGATATGTGATATCTGCAGATGCTGTATCATGTGTGATATCTGCAAATACTGATGATATGTATGCTATGTGATATCTGCAAATACTGATGATATGTATGCTATGTGATATCTGCAGATACTGACGATATGTACGCTATGTGATATCTGCAGATGCTATGCAATATATAATATCTCCAGATACTGAACGATATTTTATAACAGCAAATACTGTACAATATGTGATATCTGCAGATGTTATATGATATGTGATAAATGTAAATACTGAACGATATGTTATATTTGTATGTGTGGGGGCTTCTCATCCATGGAGGTGGTCATTCACAATGTGTGGGGCTTCTCATCCATGGAGGTGGTCATTCACAATGTGTGGGGGCTTCTCATCCATGGAGGGGCTCACTCACAATGTGTGGGGGCTTCTCATCCATGGAGGGGGTCACTCACAATGTGTGGGGGCTTCTCATCCATGGAGGGGCTCACTCACAATGTGTGGAGGCTTTTCATCCATGGAGGAGGTCACTCACAATATGTTGGGTTTCTCATCCATGGAGGGGATCACTCGCAATGTGTGGGGGCTTCTCATCCATGGAGGGGGTCACTCATAATGTGTGGGGGCTTCTCATCCATGGAGGGGATCACTCACAATGTGTGGGGGCTTCTCATCCATGGAGGGGATCACTCACAATGTGTGGGGGCTTCTCATCCATGGAGGAGGTCACTCACAATGTGTGGGGGCTTCTCATCCATGGAGGGGGTCACTCACAATGTCTGGGGGCTTCTCATCCATGGAGGAGGTCACTCACAATATGTTGGGTTTCTCATCCATGAAGGGCATCACTCACAATGTGTGGGGGCTTCTCATCCATGGAGGGGGTCACTCACACTGTGTGGAGGCTTCTCATCCATGGAGGAGGTCACTCACAATGTGTGGAGGCTTCTCATCCATGGAGGAGGTCACTCACAATGTGTGGGGGCTTCTCATCCATGGAGGGGGTCACTCACACTGTGTGGAGGCTTCTCATCCATGGAGGAGGTCACTCACAATGTGTGGAGGCTTCTCATCCATGGAGGAGGTCACTCACAATGTATGGGGGCTTCTCATCCATGGAGGAGGTCACTCACAATGTGTGGAGGCTTCTCATCCATGGAGTTGGTCACTCACAATGTGTGGGGGCTTCTCATCCATGGAGGGGGCTCACTCACACTGTGTGGGGGCTTCTCATCCATGGAGGGATCACTCACAATGTGTGGAGGCTTCTCATCCATGGAGGGGATCACTCACAATGTGTGGAGGCTTCTCATCCATGGAGGGGATCACTGACAATGTGTGGGGGCTTCTCATCCATGGAGGAGGTCACTCACAATGTGTGGGGGCTTCTCATCCATGGAGGGGGTCACTCACAATGTGTGGGGGCTTCTCATCCATGGAGGAGGTCACTCACAATATGTTGGGTTTCTCATCCATGGAGGGCATCACTCACAATGTGTGGGGGCTTCTCATCCATGGAGGGGGTCACTCACAATGTGTGGGGGGCTTGTCATCCATGGAGGGGGTCACTCACAATGTGTGGGGGTTTCTCATCCATGGAGGAGGTCAGTCACAGTGTGTGGGGGCTTCTCATCCATGGAGGGGGTCACTCACAATGTGTGGGGGTTTCTCATCCATGGAGGAGGTCAGTCACAGTGTGTGGGGGCTTCTCATCCATGGAGGGGGTCACTCACAATGTGTGGGGGCTTCTCATCCATGGAGGGATCACTCACAATGTGTGGAGGCTTCTCATCCATGGAGGGGATCACTCACAATGTGTGGAGGCTTCTCATCCATGGAGGGGATCACTGACAATGTGTGGGGGCTTCTCATCCATGGAGGAGGTCACTCACAATGTGTGGGGGCTTCTCATCCATGGAGGGGGTCACTCACAATGTGTGGGGGCTTCTCATCCATGGAGGGGGTCACTCACAATGTGTGGGGGGCTTGTCATCCATGGAGGGGGTCACTCACAATGTGTGGGGGTTTCTCATCCATGGAGGAGGTCAGTCACAGTGTGTGGGGGCTTCTCATCCATGGAGGGGGTCACTCACAATGTGTGGGGGTTTCTCATCCATGGAGGAGGTCAGTCACAGTGTGTGGGGGCTTCTCATCCATGGAGGGGGTCACTCACAATGTGTGGGAGCTTCTCATCCATGGAGGGGGTCACTCACAATGTGTCGGGGCTTCTCATCCATGGATAGGCGGGGTCACTGACATTGTGTGGGGGCTTCTCAGGGACATTATCATGAATAAAGACTGGGGTCTTATGAAGTGTTTTTGGATTATGGTAATTTGAGGTGGCCCTTGTGCTCGCACTGCTCCTTACTCGGTTGAGCATTATGGAAGTCAGTAGGAATCCCCAACATTCTCAACCTCAGATGCTCGAGGCTCGGTCTAGTGATGAGCAGTAACTAGGACGCTCGCCCATCGCTAATGTTAATGTATCCAGTAAACGTAAAAACATCTGACAAAAGGATAAAAAAAAATTATGAAGTCGCAAAAAGTCAAAAACAAACTTTGTTGTTTTGTAAACTTTTGGTCTTGGCAATAATATTATTATTGTGTGATAATTATTACATGACCACCAGAGTCCTTAAAGGGATCATCCAAGCTGAAATGGAAAGTCTGCAGCCAGTCCGTGCACACAGGCACAATTCCCCAACGTCCCTTGTGCGGGTGGGTCGTCATTTGACAGGAGCCGGATGAGTCTCGTTGGCACTTGACCATTAGTAAGCAAAACATGTAAATGTAGCCACGTGGCCTCCCTCCCGCCCTAGGTATGCAGAGGAGCCATGATTCTACAGAGGAGCCATGATTCTGCATCGGAGCCATGATTCTGCATGGGAGCCATGATTCTGCATCGGAGCCATGATTCTGCATGGGAGCCATGATTCTGCATCGGAGCCATGATTCTGCAGTCTGGTTTGGTAACCAGTAGCGTCTGACCAGATTGGGTTTACGCAGAGCCGAGGCATTAATCATGGTGCTGGCCATCATCTGGTACGCAAGTATCTGCAGCTGGTGGCCAGGCTGTCAGTATTGAGAAATGATCCCCGAAAGTGACGTTTCTCCCTCTGTCCATCTCCAACGTTTCTCCAAGTGCATTTACTGTTGAGCGTCCCGCTGGCTGTGGGTTGGGACTTGACCATCCATAATGGCGCCTCCAGGCTTGTACTGCACCGAAGCTTCACGCTCACAGATGGCCCTCACTATGGCTGCGGCTCCTCTCTGCACCTGATCATGTCACCTTCGTGCTTTTCTTGCATATTCCCTCAATGGTTCATCAGTCTACACGGTGTTGTGCAGAGGTGTGGATTACCCATCTTCTTGACACACATTATATGTGCTCTGGTTGGGCCAAGCTTAGAGTTTGCATGTTACCGGATCATCACTCGCTGCTCACACCGGCTGTTCTGCCTTCACCTGCCACCACTGCATGGGTCATTTCACCTGGTGCCTGCACAAGATGCATGTCGTCATGTGACTGTGTGTGTGATTATATACCCGGTCTATCACTGTATATGGGTGCATGTGATTGTATACTGGGTCTATGATTGCATATGGGTGTGTGTGATTATATACCCGGTCTATGACTGTATATGGGTGCATGTGATTGTATACTGGGTCTATGACTGTATATGGGTGTGTGTGATTATACACCGGGTCTATTTGTTTGTGTATGGGTATATACAGTCATGGCCAAAAGTGTTTGCACCCTTGAAATTGTTCCTGAAAATGAAGTATTTCTCCGTAATGCTATTGCAGTTACACACGTTTTGTTATACACAGGTTTATTTCCATCGTGTTTATCGGAACGACAGAAAAAAAAGGCAAATTGGACAGAATTTCACCCAAAACTCCAAAAATGGGCCCGACAAAATTGTTCGCACCTTTCCAAAATTGTGGGTAAACAACTTTGTTTCCAGCGTGTGATGCTCGTTCACACTCAACTGTGACAAGTAACAGGTGCGGGCAATATGAAAATCACACCTTAAACCAGATAAAAAGGTGAGAAGTTGCCTCAATCTTTGCATTGTGTCTGTGTGTGCCGCACGAAGCATGCAGAACAGGAGGAGGAGAAGAGAACTGTCTGATGGCCTGTGAACCAAAATTGTTGAAAAATATCCACAATCTCAAGGTTACAAGTCCATTATCAGAGATCTTGATGTTCCTTTGTCCACAATACGCAACATAATGAAGAGGTTTACAATCCATGGCACTGCAGCTAATCTCCCTGGACGTGTATGGCAGAGAAAAACTGATGAAAGGTTGTAACGCAGGATAGTCCAGATGGTGGATAAGCCCCAATCAATGTCCAGAGAAATTCAAGCCGTCCTGCAGCTTAGGGGGCATCAGTGTCAGCGCGAACTATCTGTCCACATCTGAATGGCATGACACAGAGACAGAAAAAAGTCAAAATGTACGTGACCAAAATCATTCTGGAAAAGAGTCTTGAGGACAAATGAGACAAGAAAGGGCTTTCTGGTAAAGCGCATCATACTACTGTTTACCAAAAACAAAATGAGGCCTACAAAGTAAAGATCACAGCACCTACAGGCACATATGGTGGAGGGTCAGAGATGATTTCTGGATGTTTTGCTGCCTCTGGCACTGTGTGCAAGAAATCATGAAATATGAAGATTACCAAAGGATTCTGGGTGGCAATGTAGAGCCCAGTGTCAGAAAGCTGGAGGTGTGTCCTAGATCAGGGGTCTCCAGCAGGACCATGACCCCAAACACTTCCAGAAGCCCCAGAAGTGGATGGAAACAAAGCACTGGAGAGTTCTGAAGAGGCCGCAATGAGTCCGGATCTAAATCCAATTGACTCTTGTGGAGAGATCTGAAGATTGGGAGAATAGAAGAGAAGATGACACAAGACGACACAAGACAAGATGACACAAGACAAGACGAGACGACACAAGACGAGACGACACAAGACAAGACGAGACGACACAAGACAAGACGACACAAGACGAGACGACACAAGACGAGATGACACAAGACGGGACGACACAAGACGAGACGACACAAGACGAGATGACACAAGACGGGACGACACAAGACGAGACGACACAAGACGAGACGACATAAGACGAGACGACACAAGACGAGACGACACAAGACGAGACGACACAAGACGAGACGACACAAGACGAGACGACACAAGACGAGACGACACAAGACGAGACGACACAAGACGAGACGACACAAGACGAGACGACACAAGACAAGACGAGACGACACAAGACGAGACGACACAAGACGAGATGACACAAGACGAGACGACACAAGACGAGACGACACAAGACAAGACGTCTTCAGATATGAAAGCCCTGGAGACATTTATAAAAAAGAGTCGGAGTTTCCAGGTGAGAGTAGGAAGAAGCTGTGGATGGTTATAGGAGGCGACTGATGGAAGTTGGGCGTGCAACCAAATATTAAGATGAGGGGGATAACTATTGTGTCTGGATCATTTTGGGGGTTTTGAGTGAAATTCTATCCAATTTGTCTTATTTTCTTTGTTTTCTGTGTTGTTCCAATGCACACAAAGGAAACAAACACATGTATAGCAAAACGTGTAATTATAATAATTATCTGGGAGACATACCGTACTTCATTTTCTAGAACAATTTCAAGGGTGCAAACAATTTTGTCCATGACTGTATGTGTGTGATTATCTATGGTGGATGAGCTGCATGGAGGACAGAACGCATGAAGGATGAGCTGCACGGTGGAAGGGGCGCATGAAGGATAAAATGCATTGTGGATGAGATGCACGTCGGAAGAGACACATGAAGGATCATATGCACTGTGGATGAGACATCAAGGATGAGATGCATGGTGGATGGGACGCAGGAAGGACGAAATGCATGGTGGATGGGACGCAGGAAGGACGAGATGCATGGTGGAAGGGACGCAGGAAGGACGAGATGCATGGTGGACGGGACGCAGGTAGGACGAGATGCATGGTGGATGGGACGCAGGAAGGATGAGATGCAAGGTGGATGAGACGTGCGTGTGAAGGATGAGATGCATGGTGGACGGGACGTAGGACGGATGAGATGCATGGTGGATGGGACGCAGGAAGGATGAGATGCACGGTGGACGAGACACAGGAAGGATGAGATGCACGTTGGACGGGATGCAGGAGGGATGAGATGCATGGTGGACGGGACACGGGAAGGATGAGATGCATGGTGGACGGGATGCGGGAAGGATGAGATGCATGGTGGACGGGACGCAGGAAGGATGAGATGCATGGTGGATGGGACGCAGGAAGGATGAGATGCTCGTTGGACGGGATGCAGGAAGGATGAGATGCACGTTGGACAGGATGCAGGAAGGATGAGATTCATGGTGGACGGGACACAGGAAGGATGAGATGCATGGTGGACGGGACGCAGGAAGGATGAGATGAACGGTGGATGGGACTCAGGAAGGATGAGATACACGGTGAACGGGATGCAGGAAAGATGAGATGCATGGTGGACGGGACGCAGGAAGGATGAGATGCATGGTGGATGGGACACAGGAAGGATGAGATGCACGGTGGATGGGACTCAGGAAGGATGAGATGCATGGTGGATGGGACACAGGAAGGATGAGATGCACGTTGGACAGGATGCAGGAAGGATGAGATGCACAGTGGATGGGACACAGGAAGGATGAGAAGTACATTGGACGGGACTCATGAAGGGTGAGATACACGGTGAACGAGACACAGGAAGGATGAGATGCATGGTGGGTGGGACGCAAGAAGGATGAGATGCATGGTGGACGGGATGCAGGAAGGATGAGATGCATGGTGGATGGGACGCAGGAAGGATGAGATGCATGGTGGGTGGGATGCAGGAAGGATGAGATGCATGGTGGGTGGGATGCATGAAGATTGAGATGCATTAGAAGATGTGCTTGTTCCATGGCATGGATAAATGATGGGATGTTGGAAGGTTTGTTTCTGAATATATGAGCCGTATGTATAACCTCTGTGGCACCAGACAAATTACCCAATCTCCTGTTTTGCATTTTCTAGCAAAAGTGGCGAAAAAAAAGGTTAAAATTGTCAAAACGGTGAAAGTTCTGAAGAAACTGAAAGAGGAAAAGACGAGTCCTGGAGCCGAAGGAACCTCTGAGGAACGTATGTACTGAGCAGATGAGAGATGTACAGTATGAAGACACAAGGGACCCAATACCCATGACTCTGATAGGCACCTGGGGGCTACATGTTTGGAATAATGCAGCCCCCCTGTGTGTGGGATGGGGGCATAAGAGGTGGGGGCTTCAAGTATGGAATAGTGCAGCACCCCTATGTGCAGGACGGGAGGTGGAGGCTTGATGTATAGCATGGTGCAGTCCAATTGTATACAATAATGAGGCCCTCTGTGGGCATAACAGGGTACGGGAAGTGGGGGCTTCATGTATGGAATAGTACAGCCCCTCGAGGGGTAGATCTTGGTCCTACTTCTCTTCTATATCTAGAGGTGTAGAACTCAGTCCTATCACTGTTCTGTATCTGGAGGTGTAGATCTCAGTCATATCACTCTTCTATATCTAGAGATGTAGATCTCAGTCATATCACTCTTCTATATCTAGAGGTGTAGATCTTGGTCCTATCTCTCTTCTATATCTACAGGTGTTGATCTCGGTCCTATAGCTCTTCTATATCTAGAGGTTTAGGTCTCAGTCCTATCTCTCTTCTACTTCTACAGGTGTAGATCTTAGGTCTATCACTCTTCTGTAGATCTCGGGCCTATCGCTCTTCTATATCTAGAGGTGCAGATCTCAGGTCTATCACTTTCCATATGTGATCTCAGTCCTATCACTCTTCTGTATCTAGAGGTGTAGAACTCAGTCCTTTCACTCTTCTGTATCTAGAGGTGTAGATCTCAGTCCTTTCACTCTTCTGTATGTATCTAGAGGTGTAGAACTCAGTCCTTTCACTCTTCTGTATCTAGAGGTGTAGATCTCAGTCCTATCACTCTTCTGTATCTAGAGGTGTAGAACTCAGTCCTTTCACTCTTCTGTATCTAGAGGTGTAGATCTCAGTCCTATCACTGTTCTGTATCTAGAGGTGTAGATCTCAGTCCTATCACTCTTCTATATCTAGAGGTATAGAACTCAGTCCTATCGCTCTTCTATATCTAGAGGTGCAGATCTCAGGTCTATCACTTTCCATATGTGATCTCAGTCCTATCACTCTTCTATATCTAGAGGTGTAGAACTCAGTCCTATCACTCTTCTGTATCTAGAGGTGTAGATCTCAGTCCTATCACTGTTCAGTATCTAGAGGTGTAAAACGCAGTCCTATCACTGTTCTATATCTAGAGGTGTAGAGCTTGGTCCTATCTCTCTTCTATATCTACAGGTGTTGATCTCGGTCCTATAGCTCTTCTATATCTAGAGGTTTAGGTCTCAGTCCTATCTCTCTTCTATTTCTTCAGGTGTAGATCTCAGGTCTATCACTCTTCTGTAGATCTCGGGTCTATCGCTCTTCTATATCTAGAGGTGCAGATCTCAGGTCTATCAATTTCCATATGTGATCTCAGTCCTATCACTCTTCTATATCTAGAGGTGTAGATCTTGGTCCTACTTCTCTTCTATATCTAGAGGTGTACAACTCAGTCCTATCACTCTTCAATATCTGGAGATGTAGAACTCAGCCCTATCACTCTTCTGTATCTAGATGTGTAGATCTCAGTCCTATCACTCTTCTGTATCTAGATGTGTAGAACTCAGTCCTATCACTCTTCTGTATCTAGATGTGTAGATCTCAGTCCTATCACTCTTCTGTATCTGGGGGTATAGATCTCAGTCCTATTACTCTAATGTATCTGGGGGTGTAGATCTCAGTCCTATCACTGTTCTGTATCTGGAGGTGTAGATTTCAGTCCTATCACTCTTCTATATCTAGAGCTGTAGATCTTGGTCTTATCTCTCTTCTATATCTAGAGGTGTAGATCTTGGTCCTATCTCTCTTCTATATCTACAGGTGTTGATCTCGGTCCTATAGCTCTTCTATATCTAGAGGTTTAGGTCTCAGTCCTATCTCTCTTCTATTTCTTCAGGTGTAGATCTCAGGTCTATCACTCTTCTGTAGATCTCGGGTCTATCGCTCTTCTATATCTAGAGGTGCAGATCTTGGGCTTATCTCTCTTCTATATCTAGAGGTGTAGATCTCGGTCCTATAGCTCTTCTATATCTAGAGGTGTAGATCTTGGGCTTATCTCTCTTCTATATCTAGAGGTGTAGATCTCGGTCCTATAGCTCTTCTATATCTAGAGGTTTAGGTCTCAGTCCTATCTCTCTTCTACTTCTACAGGTGTAGATCTCAGGTCTATCACTCTTCTGTAGATCTCGGGCCTATCGCTCTTCTATATCTAGAGGTGCAGATCTCAGGTCTATCACTTTCCATATGTAGGGATATAGTTGTTCTATATCTCTTCTATATCTAGAGGTCACTGTTCCTTTTCTTCTTTTTTTTTGGTGGTATAAACATCAATAACGATATTTTTCCCATGTTGAGGTACAATGATTACTCTCCTGCGCCTCTTCTTTGTACATAGAAGCATTTTGCGGCTTTCTCTCTATTTCTTGCCCAGGTTTGTGAGCCACTCTCCAGAATAAATGTAGGAGTCTACTATAGATGCATTGTTGAATATTTCTCTTGGAGAACTGTCTGAGTATGGACTTTACTGTAGCGTTAATTTCCGGCCTCTTCCTCGGCAGGTGTTTTCCGTCACCATTAGATGAGACTCCTCTTTATATTCTCTCCAAATCATTACGGAGTCCTCAGAGGGAGTGAAAAGGGGGCAAAGGTTCCTCCGCTATGCAGAGTACAAATATGGTACAGGAGACGAGAGTGCAGAAATAAGGGAACAGCTTTTATCAATGAGAGAGAAAATCTAGGAGTAAATCAATGGTGAACTAGGGTATGGGAACAGTATAATTACCATCCACTGCAGATTGTAGCTGGGCCGCACCAACACTGCGTCGCCCCAGGGATCCCAACTATCAATACAACAGAAAACTTTACAAGAAGAACTTACCTACAGCTATGTAGAAGGTGGGCTTGCCTTATGCCGGTTATGTACTATGCGTGTTATATTAAGTACTGATTGCATGTGTTATTATGTTGTGCTGGGTGTAGGTTCCAGAAACAGTAGAGTAGGACTGATGCCAAAGGCGCAACATAGTGATTGTGCTGAGATAGCGGCAGAATGGAATATATAGGGTTAAAGGGGAAGAGACAGATGCGGGAAAGAGAATGGTTGGTAGGTGTCTATAGGAGCAAGTCTAGAATAGGGTTCAAGTGTGAGAAGACATGGTCCGGAGCCTACTGCTCACCCCGGTGAACTTAGAGAGTCGTCTGGATAGAGGTGAGCAGAGTCAAGGGGGAAGGAGACACAGACCCCGGAGCTTGAGGATGAGATACAAGATAGTGACGGGGAATAGGTCAAGAGGTAGTACCCTACACTGAGAGGAAGGAAGAAAGGAAGGCCATGTCTGTCGTAACAGTGTGAAGAATAAAGTGAACTTTCTGGTTGGCTGAATGAGCACTCGTGTCACATGTGTTGCTAACTGTCTACGACAATGATTGTCAATGGGGTGCCAGACGTTGGCCTGAAAAAAACAGTAAGTGTCATGCACCCCATCCAAGGTCTCACCCGCGCACAGTTGCTCCTTAGTGAAGGAGTGCGGTGTCCGAGTGGCCTGGAGCTGGCACCTTCCTTCAGTTATACTATGCCAACAACCTAACTGTCCTCTGCTAATCGGACCGTGCAGCTACTGAGGCCTACATATTCTCCTTCCAGTACAGGTGCGGACGTCTCTTCTACAGACTCAGGGTACCTTGACTCTTCGGGATGGTGTCTCTTCTTGTCTCTTGGATCGCCAACCTCAGGAGCTTCCCAGTCTGGTACTGGCTTGATGTTTATTAGGGTACTGCCATGGTCTGGCTCGCAGTCTTTCTCTCGCAGCCAGGCACCGTGCTTAATTCCCAACCGCCACCATTCTCGGACACTTCTCAGTCAGCATCTTTGCTCTTTATAGCGAGCGACCCATCTTCTGTTACTGCCCAAAACTCTTCTCCAGCTCTTTTTCCTCTTCCCGCACGTTTTGGCAAGGGTTAGTCCAACTGCACAGTTTAGAGAGGAGTGCTGACTCGGCTAGTCCACAGAACACAGGGGAGCACCGTCTTTTAAAGTCAGTCCGTAGGGGCGACAACCCTGCATGAGTTATCCTCATTGTAATCATTGCCACCTCTGTTGGACAGTATGGCCGCCCTCCTCTTTATTGTATACACAAGATCGTAATGTTATTTGAATCCATACGTCAATATCATTTCCCACAGATGTTTGGAAAGTTCTGTAACTATCTGCTCTATGAATTCCCCCGTATCCGCCATTATCGGAGGACGGTACAGGAGGTTTATTGTGGCAGCAGCGGTCACACAGGTGGGATTAGTTTCAGGATATAAAACATTTTTACTTTCTGATTCCGGCGTTTACTCGTCCAAGTTGGCCCATGCTGTGGGTTTTTTTCTAGTTATGGTTCTAGCATTGTCCGTTTATGTAAGAGTAACTTCAAATCTGAAACATGTGATGGATAAAGAGCCGAGGTCATTGGGAAACGTGGGCGAGGATGGCTTTTATGTGGAGAGGAGATACAAAATACTTTGATCGCTCTGATTATGGAAGAGGATGTGTGAGTTATGAAACAACCAGGATGAAAGGTTGAGGGACACGTTGGTCGCACATGTCCGGATGAGTCACTGCACTGTGGATGAGGCTACGGACGTCCAGCAGATCTACTGACCAGTCATATCCTAAGTCACTGAGACATTTCTTCAGGAGAAAAAGATAATGTCCAGATGGAAGAGGCAGATGACAGAACAGAAAAAAGTGGATTAAGGTGTCCACATCCTAGATAAAGGTCAGCCAAACTACTCATTCACTTGTGTGGACTGAATCATTGCCGACACACTGCACCGCAACGCCAGATCCAAACAATACAACCCCCAGACTGGTCTCCGTTATTGCCCCCGTGACATCTCCCAGACACAGCCCTGCCTGCGAAGGGCCTAACACCATTGCTGCAATCACCACCAGCACTGGGAGAACCCACATTTAGCAGCAGCGGTTCTCCATCTTTAACCGCAACCCGCAGTTGGCATCATATGACAAAAACTCTTATAAATCCCCTGTAAATACTCCCATTAACAAAAGGGGCCCAGGGCACGGAAACGAGCAATGACCACCAAAGTGACATTCCCATTACATGTATTGCCTAGGGCCGAGTACCCCTTTCTCTGGGTGCTACAGAGGTATCTGTCAGAGGACGAAGGAGTCTAGAAGGGGAAAGAAGGGTCTGGAGAGGGCACTGAGATTTGTTGGGAGACAGAGGGGTCTTGAGGAGAATAGAGAGGGTCTGGGGTCAGCAGAGAATTCTGGAGTGAGAAACAGAGGACTGGAGGAGACAAAATGGTAGGGAAGGCCAACAAGGATCTGCAGGGAACAGAGGGGTGTGAAGGAGAACACAGTCTGGAGAAAAGAGAGGAGTCAGGAAGGAGCAGAGAATTTTGAGGGTAGAAACAGGACTGGAGGTGACAAAAAACGTATAGAAGGTCAATAGGGATCTGGAGAAGAACAGAGGGCTCTGTAGGAGAATATGGTCTGGAGAAGAGAGGGGAGTCAGATTATTCTGGAGGGAGAGACTGCGGACTGAAGTAGACAAAAAGGTATGTAAGGTCAATAGGGATTTAGAGGGAACAGAGTGGTCTGAAGGAGAACACAGAATGGAAAAGAGATGATTTGGGGGGGCAGAGGATTCTGGAGGAAGAAACAGGACTGGAGGAGGAAAAAAATATGGAAGGTCAATAGGGATCTGGAGGGAACAGTGTGGTCTGAACGGGATAGAGTTTTTTTTTATGGGAAATCACCTCCCTGTATCTCTCATCTTATTTATCTACGCCTGCAAATCCCAGCATTTTGACTTGTTGGGGAGTATTTCTCCACAATCTTACATTTAAAGTTAGATTTACATCCATGTAACCTAACAAGGCATCATTTATGGCCACATTAGGACCATGTGATGTAGACAGGATTACGGCTGATTCTAAGGTCGCTCTTCGATCTTGTCCACCGGTGGAATAATGGGGGACGTTGGGTCATCTAGTACAGGCTGTGCATCCATGATGGAGGCCGTCCAGGCACTATATACAGACTAGATGAGGATGTTTTCAGTCTTTTGTCTGTAGCGGAGCATTGAGCTGAGCTGTGTAGACGTTTGACGACCACAAGAATGTGACTATGAATCAGCGCGGCACGTTCCTGGAATATGAGGCAGCAGATTATCGGTCAGGACTCAAAGTGAATAGTAAAGTTTATCTCCTAGGTGAGTTACGGGTAGACTTCAGATCACATTATAGTGGGGTGAGAAGTATCTGCCCCTTCCAGACACCCAGTTATTGCACATGTGTCCCAGCAAAGGTTTCCTCATCAGTGTCTGATGTAAATCTTATTCTTTATTGCTGATGCTGATTCTGAAAGAACATTTCAATTTTCCTCAAACAAATAACCACTATTTTCATGTCTTTCTTTCCTGCTCAATGTCATTTTGATACAGAAGTCGCCATTCACACTAATGCGTGCTTTACACGGTGTGACAGGGTGTACAGCAGAGCAAGGAGAGACAACAGGCCGAGGATGATCCAACAGGTTTACTAACAGGAATACAGGAGCAGCACACGACAAGTCCAAATAAAACAGATTCGGAGGCACCTCCCGATATTCCAAAGTGCCAGATCACGACGTAATATTCCTTTTCAGAGTCCCAGAAATCGCACACAATCCACTGCACGGCGAGATCTGTCCGCAGAATCAGATCTCACTCCCTTCTACTTCAAAACTCAGCTCCCAACTGCACTTAGAAACAGGAGTGTATTGTCTGGTTTGAGCCATACGCAAATGACTCTGGGCAAAACTAGCAAGTTGGGCCAGGGTTTCTCGCAGCTTTAGGACATAAGGGACAACAGGGGCTCCTGTATCTTTAACCTGCCCCTCCCAGTATTCCTTGAGCAGGGTTAAGGGTCCTCGGACCTTTCTTCCATAGAGTAGTTCAAAGGGGGAGAACCCAGTGGACTCCAGGGGAACTTCCCGATAGGCAAACAAGAGATGGGGTAGGTACTTCTCCCAGTCTGAATCTCGGTCCGTGAAGGCCCTCAGCATATTCTTCAGAGTGCCATTGAATCGTTCACAAAGTTCATTTGTTTGGGGATGATACGGGGTCGTTCGGAACGCTCGTACTCCACAGGTGCGCCACAGACACTGGACCAACTCTGACATGAACTGGGAGCCTTGGTCCGACAAGATCTCACTGGGGAATCCTACTCTGGTAAAAATAATAACCAAGGCCTCGGCCACCTTGGCTGCAGAAATACTTGACAAGGCCACGGCTTCTGGATATCCGGTGGTGTAGTCCACAACAGTGAGAATGTACTGCTTTCCAGATTTACTTGGTTTAGCCAGAGGTCCAATGAGATCAACAGCTACTCTTTGAAAGGGTTCTTCTATTATAGGGAGCAGTTGCAGGGTTGCCTTTGGGTGATCTCCGGGTCGCCCTCTACGCTGACATATGTCACAAGTTCGGCAGAAATGCGCCACTGCTTGGGAAATCCCCGGCCAATAAAAAGTTTGAGTCAATCATCTCTCGGTGCGGGTTTTGCCTTGATGGCCAGCAGTAGGAATGTCATGAGCCAGGTGTAATAGGGGAATTCTGTACTTCTGAGGAACAATCAGCTGTTTGCTATAAGTCCAGGGCTTATCTAGGGAGTCGGCATTGGCAACCCGATACAGAAGTCCATTTTCTCTGATAATTCTTTCTCCGTTCTCCCCGAGCTGCCCTATTTCAGCTCGAGCTCTAAAACTAGCAAGGGTGGGGTCAGTCTCTACTTCTTGTCTAAACTGAACTTTATCCCAAGAAACATTCATATTATCCCCACAAGAAGAATCACTCACCGGCTGTAATGGCAGTTCTGGTGGCCTCATTTCCATGGATGGGTTGTACACGTCCACATGGGCTGCTCTCTTGGCCTGACTTCTGGTTATCGCACCGACAAAGTGGCAATGAAGATTCCCCACATCATTTCCTAGAAGAACGTCTGCAGGGAGGCCGCTCATCACACCGACCACACATTGTTTAGCCCCAAAGCCATAATCCAGGGTCACACTCGCTCTTGGAATATATCTTTGGGTACCTCCTGCCAGTTCAATGGCAATTCCTGGTCCCTTTTGAATTGCTTGTGGTTGAATTACTTGGGGATCGGCTATGGTGAGGAAAGCCCCAGTGTCACGGAAGCCAACAAATTTTTGGCCATCCAGCACGACCTCCTGTAGATGTTTGTGCTGAAGATCAGAAGAACAGGTGGCTGGCGCTCGCACCCCATAGACTCCGGGTAGGGGAGCCAGGATATCAGAGTCACTTGGCAAGTCATCAGGCACAGAATCCAGCTCTTCTCCTGGTGAAGGTGTCTGTAGATAATGAACAGGCAAAGGCGGTCTGTAGCTGTTCTGCTTCCGAACACCTGGACATTGGAATTGCATGTGCCCAGGCTGCCCACATCCATAACATCTGCGCTCTGGGATTCTTCCTCCACGTCGTATTCCCAAAGGTGGAGCAGGAGAGCAGGAGTAATGCGAGGCACAGTCACACAAAGGTCCCCATGAGTTGACGGTCTAGGGTGATGGTGAACATTGGGGCCAGAAGGACCAGGGGCCGCCAGCGTTGGGGGGCTGGTGTTTTTTTTTCCCACTGAGAAGTAGTTTTTTCCACTGAGGCTTGATGGTGAGAGCCTCATCAGCTAGAGCTGCAGCTTCCTCCACAGTGGCTTGTCTCCTTTCACGCACCCATTCCCAGATCTCAGCGGGGCACTTGAAGTAAAACTGCTCTTTTAGGAGGACCTGGAGGACGGTCTCCAAGGTTAAGGCCTCCTCTGCCTCCAGCCAACGGTGCCACAGATGTTTGAGTTTGTGGGCATACATCATGAAAGACACTTCCTCATCACATGCTAAAGTACGGAACTGAGTCCTGTAAGTGTCTGGCGTTACAGCATAATGTTCTAGAATAGTCTGTTTAATATCCGCATACTCACAGTTCCACCGAGGGTCCATAGCTCTATAGGCTGCGGCAGCTCCACCCTCTAAGAGCCCAACCAGATGCCGGACGCGCTCCCTTTCTGGGACTTCCATTAATCGACACTGATGCTCAAAGTCCTGGAAGAAGCCCTCAATGTCACCAGCAGCCTCATTAAACTGCTTGAAGTCTTTGCGGGACACTCTGGGAAGTTCCCTCATGGTGGGTTCTGGGGTTACAGTCTGTCTGGAACCTCTAGCGGCTTCCACAGCAAGCTGCTTATCCAGCAGTGCCATCTCCTCCATCCTGCGCTCCTTCTCTTTAGCTCCACGCATGACCTCCATCTTATATTCTATGGTGGTCTCCTCTCCCAGCAAGGCAATCTCCTCCTCGTACCACACAACCCACTGACTTTTTTGGGTATTTACCTCCGGCTGCCGTCTTTCTTCCGTTTGCTGGGAGGATCCTTTCTCAGCGTCATTTTGCGAGCAAACTCCTTCCAACGCCTCAATCAGCTGCTCCTTGGAGAGTCCCTTGTAGCTAACTCCCAGTTCACGGGCCTTTGTTTGTAGGTTCACCGCAGTCCAGTTCTTGTACTCTGAGGTTCTGGTTCTAGCTGTTGATGGGCCGTTGTCCTCCATTCCTTCTGGTCTGATCCCACTGCTGCCACCAGTTTGTGACGGGGTGTACAGCAGAGCAAGGAGAGACAACGGGCCGAGGATGATCCAACAGGTTTACTAACAGGAATACAGGAACAGCACACGACAAGTCCAAATAAAATAGATTCGGGGGCACCTCCCGATAATCCAAAGTGCCAGATCACGACGTAATATTCCTTTTCAGAGTCCCAGAAATCCCTCACAATCCACTGGACGGCGAGATCTGTCCGCAGAATCAGATCTTTGTTGCTGATGCTGAGTCTGAAAGAACATTTCAATTTTCCTCAAACAAATAACCACTATTTTCATGTCTTTCTTTCCTGCTCAATGTCATTTTGATACAGAAGTCGCCATTCACACTAATGCGGGCTTTACACGGTACGATCTATTGTGCGATTTCACGATCGATCGCACCCGCCCCCGGTGTTTGTGCGTCACGGGCAAATCACTGCCCGTGTCGCACAAAGTTGTTAAACCCCCGTCACACGCACTTACCTGCTGAGCGACCTCGCTGTGGGTGGCGAACATCCACTTCCTGAAGGGGGAGAGACGTTCGGCGTCACAGCGACGTCACACAGCCGCCGGCCAATAGAAGCGGAGGGGCGGAGATGAGCGGGACGTAAACATCCCGCCCACCTTCTTCCTTCCGCATTGCCGGCGGGTGCCGCGGGATGCTGGTAAGCTGTGTTCATCATTCCCGGGGTGTCACACGGAGCTATGTGTGGTGCCCCGGGTACGATGAACAACTGGCGCAAAGAAGGTTAAACGATTTTTTACAAATGAGCGACCTGTACACGACTCGCGATTCGTAACCAATTTGCGATCGTTTACATACGCTCATAGGTGTCACACGGGACGACGTCGCAAGCGATGCCAGATGTGCGCCACGAAAACCGTGACCCCGACGACATATCGCACGATAGATCGTCTCGTGTAAAGCCCGCATAAGACTCGGGTAGGATGTTTCCGTTCAGGTAGTTAACACTTTCCTTGAACTTGTACAATTAGTCGTAATGACGAGTAAATCAAATTTGTGTTGAATTGTAAGAAATTCACTGGACCCGGGAAATACAAATAATTTGAGATTCGATTTAGGCAGATCATCAAAAAAATGCCCCCCCACAACCCCGACATTTCCACAAAGCAGAATATTAAATGATTCATTGAAGGCTGAGATGAGCTCAGGTGCAGCTGTGACGCCCTGGGCAAGCCAGGGGTCACAGGTCATCACACCACCACACCCTACACCCCAGTTAGGAACACCAAAGCTACCGAAATCCTTGTTGCCTTCCTCCAGGGGCTGATGTTCACACCAGGGGGTGGGCCAGGCGGTTGGCTCCGCCCACCGAGGAGTTCACAGCCCTGGAGGCGGGAGGAACCAGGCAGATTAGCTCAGGGGGAGCTTGAGTGAGGAGCTAAGTGAACAGAGATAAGTCTAGGGAGGGGAGTGAAGTGGAAGTGAAGTGGTAGAGGAGCAGAAGAAAAGAGTAGCAAAGCCTGAAGTTGGTCCGGCTGTGTGCCAGGAGAGTGTCAGCAAGGTCAGCAGACGGCGGTGACAGTCTGAAGGGGGACTGCTCGGAGGTTTCTGGAAGGACCGCGGACGGGTAGTGGCCCGGCGGTCTGGAGCAGTATACGAAGAACAGTCAGCACCAGGGCAGGGGCCTCTCGGACCCCGGCAAGGCTAGGAGTCGCCGTAAATTTGCCAAATCCGTCAGTGAAGGGGACGTCTGTCTCCAAACAACCAAGTCCCGATTGAAGGCAACAGTCCAACCATTGAGGAGAGACACCGCCACCGCCAGGGCACCAGTTTCTCAGGGCCAGCGCCTGCGGGCAAAGTAGGGCTCCTCCGGCCTATATCCAAGCCGGGGAGCGGGTTACCGGTGGGAACCCATCGCTACCAACACAGAAGCATCAGGTGCAGGAAAAGGGACATCACTGTCACCTACTGGGGAAAGCAAGTGCAGCCGTCCGTGGGAACCGTCTTTCCAGCCGTGTGTTTTACCGAGAACTGTGTCATCGTCTCAGGCTGAGTGAGTACCACAGTGCCGCAAGGCACAGCGCTGCCCCCGCGTCCCTGCGCCCACCAAGCCCTGCATCTCCCACCTCATCACTGGGCCCCGGGATCACCGACTCCTACCCACGGAGGGGCAACACAACAACTGGCTGCTCCATACCATCCTTCCCGGGAACCCCATACAGAGCAGCGGTGGTGCTAACAAATCACCACAACCGTGGGTGGCGTCACGGACAATAAACAATCCCCACACCCAAAACAAACCCCCTTTCACTCATGGGCGAGGAGCGCCGCTCGAGTCCCCGGGATCCGGCCCATCGCTCGAGCCACCGAGCAGCGGCAGCAGCAGGCCGCAGTGCCAGCCGGACCCGAGCAGCAGAGGGAGAGCGCGGCGTCCCCTCCTCCGCCCGCGACACAGCAGCGCAGAATTCTCCATAATGCCCTGCAGCTATTAAGTCACATGGTATAGTGCAGCCTATCAGTCTGTATAAAAGCCAAGGCAGGGAATGCAGCAGACAATGTGTATTGAATCTGAATAGTTAGGGGACGTTACATTGCAGATAGTGTGTGTGCTACCATCCATTTACCCATAGCCACGTACAGTATGGTGAGGTCACATGGACATTACTTCCATTAAATTCTGAGATTCAGAGATCGGGAACATAAGGAGCAAAGAATATCCTGGAACAGTAATGGTCCTGAAAACCCAGCTTAATGGGGGACGTTTCTTCTTGTGAAGAGTGCCAGGCCGCTGTAAGGAGACTTATTAGCCATTCAATGCTCCTTTTGGAAATTAAATATTCAGATATCCTCTATAGCAGCATAGGTACATGAAGCCAGGATAGGACAACTCCTCAAATAAATATTGTGCTGGCTGTGATGATAGATCAATGTGCTCTAGAGAAAACCTACCACTAGCTCCAGGCCTCCTGAGCTATGGGCACCATGAATCAAAGCCTTGGTCCACGAATGCATCCCCGGGTCGTTTTCATCTGATATGCTGCATTGCTTTGTACAAGCGAATTATTAAAAAAAAGTTTACAATCTTTCCATATAATGTTAGAAGTAAGAAAATTTGACTCAGGTGGTTTCAGGAGTTGTGGAGCATGATATGCACCTAGAAGAGAGACTTGGACGAGAGGTCGAGCTGGCCACTCATGGCATGGTCAATTGTCCCCCTGGTCTGATGTGGTAGGACCCCCAGCACTGATGACCCAGATTCTGGAGCAGGCGGCTGACAGCATCTGGGGGCCGAGGAGGGATCTTTAGTCTTAGGAAACTGTTTTCATAAGTCAGCAAATCGATGAATGAGGAGCAGATGTGAAGCGCCTGAGTCCTCCAGAAAGCGCTGTGTATCGGACTATCAATGAGCCCTGGGCAGGGGAATCTCTTATGTAAGAACCTGCAGCTCCACAAACCTCATCAGCCACCACACATGGCTTCTTGGTGCCATGTGAGACCTCAGGGTAGAGATGATACAAATGGGGTGCGGTCCATACACTGCTAGGTGCAGGCACGGAGGCACAATACGTCTATCCGGATATTAGCGGTGGTCTTCAGACATTAGGAGGCCGCAGAGGGGTGCAGTGTTTTTCAGGGCTATTTTCCTTCAGTTGACATTGGCGCAGTCATGGTCCTGGAGTCTTTCCACCCCCCACGTCTGGAGCTCATCAGCAGATGTTTTCTTATCAGAGATTTGGCCATAAGTAGAAAAGAAGATGGCGGGTATAATAAGATTATCGTGGTGGAATGACTCAGAGCCCAGGACAGAGCGAAAATTCTGGGAAACCTGAACTTGATTTCTCAAAATGAAACGAACGTATTCTTACAATTTCATACAGATGTCCCTGGACGAAATCCTCAAACCCAGGACTCATGTGGTCCTATTTCTGTGGTATAACATTTGGTTTCTGTCCTAGTTTCGATGGTATTGACATTTACAGTCCTAGTCCCGGTGGTATTGACATTTACAGTCCTAGTCCCAGTGGTATTGACATTTACAGTCCTAGTCTCGGTGGTATTGACATTTACAGTCCTAGTCTCGGTGGTATTGACATTTACAGTCCTAGTCCCGGTGGTATTGACATTTACAGTCCTAGTCTCGGTGGTATTGACATTTACAGTCCTAGTCCCGGTGGTATTGACATTTACAGTTCTAGTCTCGGTGGTATTGACATTTACAGTCCTAGTCCCAGTGGTATTGACATTTACAGTCCTAGTCTCGGTGGTATTGACATTTACAGTCCTAGTCCCGGTGGTATTGACATTTACAGTCCTAGTCCCAGTGGTATTGACATTTACAGTCCTAGTCTCGGTGGTATTGACATTTACAGTCCTAGTCCCGGTGGTATTGACATTTACAGTTCTAGTCTCGGTGGTATTGACATTTACAGTCCTAGTCTCGGTGGTATTGACATTTACAGTCCTAGTCTCGGTGGTATTGACATTTACAGAACTAGTCCCGGTGGTATTGACATTTACAGTCCTAGTCTCGGTGGTATTGACATTTACAGTCCTAGTCTCGGTGGTATTGACATTTACAGTCCTAGTCTCGGTGGTATTGACATTTACAGTCCTAGTCTCGGTGGTATTGACATTTACAGTCCTAGTCTCGGTGGTATTGACATTTACAGTTCTAGTCTCGGTGGTATTGACATTTACAGTTCTAGTCTCGGTGGTATTGACATTTACAGTCCTAGTCTCGGTGGTATTAACATTTACAGTCCTAGTCTTGGTAGTATTGACATTTACAGTCCTAGTCTTGATAGTATTGACATTTACAGTCCTAGTCTCAGTGGTATTGACATTTACAGTCCTAGTCTCGGTGGTATTGACATTTACAGTCCTAGTCTCGGTGGTATTGACATTTACAGTACTAGTCCCGGTGGTATTGACATTTACAGTCCTAGTCTTGATAGTATTGACATTTACAGTCCTAGTCTCAGTGGTATTGACATTTACAGTCCTAGTCTCGGTGGTATTGACATTTACAGTCCTAGTCCCGGTGGTATTGACATTTACAGTCCTAGTCTCGGTGGTATTAACATTTACAGTCCTACTCTTGGTAGTATTGACATTTACAGTCCTAGTCTTGATAGTATTGACATTTACAGTCCTAGTCTCAGTGGTATTGACATTTACAGTCCTAGTCTCGGTGGAATTGACATTTACAGTCCTAGTCTCGGTGGTATTGACATTTACAGTCCTAGTCTCGGTGGTATTAACATTTACAGTCCTAGTCTTGATAGTATTGACATTTACAGTCCTAGTCTTGATAGTATTGACATTTACAGTCCTAGTCTCAGTGGTATTGACATTTACAGTCCTAGTCTCGGTGGTATTGACATTTACAGTCCTAGTCTCGGTGGTATTGACATTTACAGTCCTAGTCTTGGTAGTATTGACATTTACAGTCCTAGTCTTGATAGTATTGACATTTACAGTCCTAGTCTCAGTGGTATTGACATTTACAGTCCTAGTCTCGGTGGTATTGACATTTACAGTCCTAGTCCCGGTGGTATTGACATTTACAGTCCTAGTCTCGGTGGTATTAACATTTACAGTCCTAGTCTTGGTAGTATTGACATTTACAGTCCTAGTCTTGATAGTATTGACATTTACAGTCCTAGTCTCAGTGGTATTGACATTTACAGTCCTAGTCTCGGTGGAATTGACATTTACAGTCCTAGTCTCGGTGGTATTGACATTTACAGTCCTAGTCCCGGTGGTATTGACATTTACAGTCCTAGTCCCGGTGGTATTGACATTTACAGTCCTAGTCTCGGTGGTATTGACATTTACAGTCCTAGTCCCGGTGGTATTGACATTTACAGTCCTAGTCTCGGTGGAATTGACATTTACAGTCCTAGTCTCGGTGGTATTGACATTTACAGTCCTAGTCCCGGTGGTATTGACATTTACAGTCCTAGTCCCGGTGGTATTGACATTTACAGTCCTAGTCCCGGTGGTATTGACATTTACAGTCCTAGTCTCGGTGGTATTGACATTTACAGTCCTAGTCTCAGTGGTATTGACATTTACAGTCCTAGTCCCTGTCCTTAGCTCTTATTCTGCAGTGATTAATGTTCTGGCTCCTCGGGTCCAGTAATGAAGCTCTCCAGTATCTGGACATGAGTGTGGATTAGTGATAATCGAGCACTATCATGCGCGGGGGCTCAGTATTCATAACGAGCAGTTGGACGCTCAGATGGGTGTGAATCAAGAACACAAATATAATGGAAGTTAATGGGGAACTTGAGAATTTTTCCGGAAGATTTCCTGCAAAAATGGCTGATTTTCCCCATTGGGCTTCCACAGTCAGTTCTCACTGTCCATGATGCGGTGGATTTTGCAGCCAAAACAAACCATCCTCAAAAATCCCCAAATCTTAGGCTATGTGTCCACGGTAGAATGTACCTGCGTATTTTTCTGAATGAAAATCCGCGACTTTCGCGGCAAATCCGCACCTTATTTTTGCCGCGGATTTGCCGCGGATTTACCGCGAATTTGCCATGGATTTTGATGCGGATTTTTTTTTTTTTCCCCATTCTATACCCAAAATCCGCAACAATAATTGACATGCTGCAGATTTTTCCGGATCAAAATCCGCGGCAAATCCGCCGCGGAAAAATCCGCAGCATGGACACAGCATTTCCAAAATGCCATTGAAATGGCTTGGAAGTGCCGCTGCTGCAGATTTTCGGAAAATCCGCGGTAAATCCGCGGCAAATCCGCGGCAAAATCCGCGCAAAATCCGCAGCGTGGGCACATAACCTTAGAGGTTCTAGTGTAGAAGAAACTGTGGTGAGGCTCCACATGTCCTCTCCTACTACCTCTGCAACAACTAGTCAAATGGCGTGATAGAGGGGGCTTCACTTCTCAGGACCCCTGATTCTTCCAGATAAGCTCCTGTCCTTCTGGAGGACCATATGTTCCATTTGGGGATACTCATGTAATAATCTGATTGTGGGGATCCAGCTCCGAGTACCTGTTGTATGGTGAAGTGGATCCAGGTGGATGGAGACCATCGTTAATACCAAGTGCCATTTTCTTCACATCATTAGTGTGGTATTCTGTGCCCTGATCTCACTTCATGTTTTGCCCTTTATCTTCAGAGTGCCCCCCACTGGGACTGGAGTCTTTGAGGGTGTCTGACCACCAGCTGAGGGCCTCCAGTATAAAGCGCTATGGACTGGGCTCCCACCGAGGTCGCCTGAACATACAGGTGGGTCACACCATTACACATTACCTGCTATGACCAGATACCACAGCAGCAATGAGTCACGATGCAATGCACGGAGCCATCACAGCTGCAGCTCTGCTCCAATGTCACCCGTCCGAGGATGACCCCTAGAAGACGTCATCTTCTCTGCATCACTGGGGATCTAAGTCACACTCACAATACACATCCTCCATCACCGCCCATCAATATACACCTGTCCCAATGTATTGTACCAGGTCATTACAGGAGAACGGCCCATAATCCACATCCACAGACACTGACTGTATATAGTAACAGGATAAACATCAGCACATTACACGAGAACTGCCCGTACTCACCATCCACAGACAGGGCCACCATCAGGGCATAATAACCATGACTGGTGTAAGGGGCCCAGTGAAAAGGGGGGTCCGGTTGGGCCCTAGATAATTACTTAGCTTTATTAAGCCCGGGGTCCGGCTGGGTCCCCCCTCTTCACCTGGCCTCAGTCCCAGCCACAGCAGAGGGGGCCTGCTGTGTCTCTTTGGCACTATAGATGGCTAATTTACATGTGAAGGGGTGGCGTATGTACATTAGCCATGTGCTGGACTGGAGCCAGGGTTAGTGGAGCAGATCAAGGTGCCGGTGCACCATCCCGCGACCCAGCATGCAGCAACGTGATGAGGCTATCATTCTGTGACCTCATCACACTGCAGCAGTAACAAAGCTGCGGAGGTGGTGAGGGCGCGGCAGCCGGCGGAGAAAGGTAACAGATAAGCGCTCGGTGAGCTGAAAACACGAACCAGGGGTGGTGGGGGCCTGCCAACACCAGCCCCTGCCTTGCTTCAGCTGGATGTGCGTCAGAGGGCGTACATCCAGCTGACATGCATCTCGGCTCAGAGGATGCCCCTCGATGTGGGAGCTCGGAAGGGTGAGTAAAATCTGTTTTGTTTTGGGGTTTTTTTGTGTTTTTTGCGGCAGACAAATATGCCAGGAGAGGATATACATACTTGGTAGTGGTCAAAAACCAGAATGGGACATAAATACCAGAATGTGTCTAGGAGGGGTCTATATATACCAGGAGGCCCCCAGGATGGGACAAATAAACCTGGATGGGGACAAATAAAGCAGGATGGGGACATATATAACAGGAGTGGCCTAGGAAGGGGATATATATACCAGGAAAGGGACAAATAAAGAAAGGTGGGAACATATACCAGGATGGGCCCAGTAGGGGGACATACATACCAGGAAGGGCCCAGGATAGGGATATATATACCAGGAGGATAGGGATATATACCAGGAGAGGGACATATATATTTACATATTAACTTAGCTTTTATTGATACAAAACGTATAAGGCTTACAAAAAAGGTTGAAAACCTACCCTCTATTTACTTACTGCCACATTACCTTTAAGGTGAGGCTCTACAGCCAGGTATTGTGTGTTTTGGGAATATATTATTTATCTGCGGACACTGCCTTGTTTATATATTTATTGTGCATTCTATTCAGTGCCCTGATACTTCATTGAGGATAAGAACAGGATTATTTTATTTTACTCTTTTCAATGATGTTTTAACCTTTGTTTTTGTCAGCCTTATATGTTTTGTATCAATAAAAACCAAGTTTATATATAAATAGCTGGCTGTGCATATTTTTACTATGCAGCTTTTTTCCCTCTCATGTTACAATTATATTTTTGCATAGCTTTTGTCAGCACCCCTCCCTTTATTTATATTTATTACAATGTGCTGCCCACTACTTCTTCTTTTTTAACAAAGTGTTGCGAAGAGCAGTGTGTAGAGGAGATATTATACAGAGGGTTAGTGTGTGTATAGGGGGATATTATACAGAGGGACAGTGTGTGGGGGGATATTGTACAGAGGGGCAGTGTGTGTATACTGGGATATTATACAGAGGGGCAATGTGTAGGGGGCTATTATACAGAGGGGCAGTGTGTATGGGGGGATATTATACAGAGGGGGCTGTGACTGGGTATGCGACAGAGCAGTAAAGGACACCAGACCGATCAACAATCCAAGAAGATTTAATGAGGCAGGGAGCATAAAACATCCAATATCCAAATGGTTCTTTCGAATCCACACAAAGGAAACAGATCTGGGGCAATCCGACGCCAAGGAGAATGCAACAGTCCTCAGATGAGTTCCCTAAATCCAGCAGCGTGGCAGCTGATCCTCAATGTCCAATCGTCCATGTACGGGCAAAAAGGAGCTGGCCTCAGCACAGGTCCTCGCCCTTCACCCAACAAAGCATAACTAAACTAAAAAACATGTGGCCTAATCTCCCACCTCTCCTTAGATCCACCCCCTTAACATTTGCTACTTGTAGCTACCAGTTAGAAAGAAGTTCCTAGACACAGTCTCCAGAGATTGTGTACTAGGGAAGCCCCCTGCAGAGGAGAACAATATATATGCAACCCCCACCAAATCAAGGACAATAGCTACTGCTGAAGCCTGATTGCAATATGATACAGGCTGGGGGGATATAATGTTACAACCCCTTCCCCCCTCAATTTGTGTACGGACTAGTGACCTCAACAGGTCGCTTGTCAAGTACACGTAAACATGCCGACCCTGACTCAGGGCTCCTCCTGTCTGGACAATCCGTCTGCATTTTGGGTGTTGGCTCCAGGTTCTTTAGTGTATGGTGAAGATGTAGGGTTGAATGTTCGGCTCCAGTTTGTATCCTCTTTCACTTATACAATGCCGATTTGTGGGTGCAGGAAGCAGAGTTTATCTCCCACATCGTTGCCTAGGAGAATGTCTGCAGGAAGGCCGCTCATCACACCGATTATGCATTGTTTTGCCCCAAAGCCATAATCCAGGGTTACACTCGCTCTTGGAATGTATCTTTGAGTACCTCCAGCCAATTCAATGGCAATTCCTGGTCCCTTTTGCATTGCTTCTGGTTGAATTACTCGGGGAACTGCGATGGTGAGAAAAGCCCCAGTGTCACAAAAGCCAACGACTTTTTGGCCATCCAGCACGACCTCCTGTAGATGTTTATGCTGAAGATCATAAGAACGGGCGGCTGTGGCTCGCACTCCATAGACTCCTGGTAGGGAAGTCAACATTATCAGAGTCACTTGGCAAATCATCAGGGCCTGAATCCAGCTCTTCTCCTGCTGAGGGTGCCTGTAGATAATGGACAGGCAAAGGTGGTCTGCAGCTGTTCTGCCTCCAAACACCTGGACAGTGAGCTTGCAGATGACCAGGCTGCCCACATCGATAACATCTGCGCTGCGTCTCACTCTTTCCAGTTTGCCTTCTGGAGAAGTAGGTAGGAGACCTTGATGACTGATATTGAGGTGCAGGTGCTGGAGGTGGTTGTCGATTTGGAGGATGACTCCACTGGATACATGGGCATGTGGCCCACAGATGCCCGGGATGCCCACAGCTATAACATCTTCACTCTTCTACTTTCTCTCCTCGTCGCATTCCAGAAAATGTGGTAGAAACAACTGGAGGCACATTCACACTGGTATCCACATGAGGTGGTGATCTAGGAGGTCGAGGAACATTGGGCACTGAAGGACAAGGAACCTCTGGTGTTGGGGAGCTGGTCATTTTTGCTCCCTCTGCTAGCAGCTTCTTCCATTGAGGCTTGAAAGTGAGTACCTCATCAGCTAAAGCAGCAGCTTGTTCCACTGTCTCTGGTCTCCTCTCGCGCACCCATTCCCGGATCTCAGCAGGGCACCTGGTATAGAAATGCTCTTTTAGGATGACCTGGAGGAAGGTCTCCCAAGTTAAGGCCCCCTCTCCCTCCAGCCAGCGATGGAATACTTGTTTCAGTCTATGGGCATACATCTTGAAAGACACTTCTCGATCAAAGGCTAATGTACGAAACTGAGTCCTATAAGTATCTGGGATCATGGCATAATGTTCCAGAATGGTCTGATTTATCTCCCCATACTCACAATTCCACTGAGGGTCCATAGCTCTATAGGCGTCGTCACCAGGTGTCTGACTCGCTCTCTTTCTGGGACTTCCATTAATCGGCACTGATGCTCAAAGTCCTGGAAGAATCCCTAAATGTCGCCTGCAGCTTCATTAAATGGCTTAAAGTCCTTGCGGGACACTCTGGAGAATTCCCTCATAGTTGGTGCTGTGGTTACAGTTTGTCTGGAGCCTCTAGCTGCTTCCACAGCAAACCTCCTCTCCAGCAATGCCCTCTCTTGAGCTCTGTGAATGGCATCCATCTTATATTCTATAGTGACCTCATCTCCAAGCAGTGCCATCTCCTCCTCATACCACACAACCCATTGACTTTTTTGGGTATTTACCTTCAGCTCCCGTCTTTCCTCCCCTTGCTGTGGAAATTGTTCCTCAGTGCCATCTTGCAGGCAAGCGTTTTCCAAAGCCTCAATTAGTTGCTCCTTGGAGAGTCCTTTGTAGCCAACTCCTAATTCATGGACCTTTGTTTTGAGTTTCGACATAGTCCAGTTCCTGTATCCTGAGGTTCTGGTTTCAGATGTTGATGGGCCGTTGTCCTCCATTCTTTCTGCTCTGATCCCGCAGCTGCCAACCAGTTTGTGACGGGGTATGCGACAGAGCAGTAAGGGACGCCAGGCCAAGGAACAATCCAAGAAGATTTAATGAGGCAGGGAGCATAAAACATGCAATATTAAAATGATTCTTTAAAGTCCACACAAAGGAAACAGATCTGGGGCAATCCGACGCCAAGGAGAATGCAACAGTCCTCAGATGAGTTCCCTAAATCCAGCAGCGTGGCAGCTGGTCCTCAATGTCCAATCATCCTTGTACGGGCAAAGAGGAGCTGGCCTGAGCACAGGTCCTTGCCCTTCACCCAACAAAGCATAACTAAACTAAAAAACATGTGGCTGAATCTCTCACCTCTCCTTAGATCCACCCCCTTAACATTTGCTACTTGTAGCTACTAGTTAGAAAGATGTTCCTAGACACAGTCTCCAGAGATTGTGTACTAGAGAAGCCTCCTGCAGAGGAGAACAATATATATGCAACCCCCACCAAATCAAGGACAATAGCTACTGCTGAAGCCTGATAGCAATATGATACAGGCTGGGGGGATATAATGTTACAGGGGCATATTATACAGAGGGACAGTGTGTGAGGGGGATATTATACAGAGGGGCAATGTGTAGGGGGCTATTATACAGAGGGGCAGTTTGTGTATACTGGGATATTATACAGAGGGGCAGTGTGTATGGGGGATATTATACAGAGGGGCAGTCTGTATGGGGGTATATTATACAGAGGGGAAGTGTGTGTATACTGGAATATTATAGAGGGGCAGTGTGTATGGGGGATATTATACAGAGGGGCAGTCTGTATGGGGGTATATTATACAGAGGGGAAGTGTGTGTATACTGGAATATTATAGAGGGGCAGTGTGTGGGGGGGATATTATACAGAGGAGTAATATGTGTGGGGAAATATTATGCATAGGGGCAGTGTGGGAGAGATAATATAGAGAGGGGCGGTATAGAGGATGTACCTCATTTTCTGGAAAAACTTCAAGGGTCCTAGGATTTTTGGCCAAAAAAATGTTGCCAGTATGGGGCCCTGAAATTCCTAATGATGGTCCTGTCCACAGACACTGTATATGGTAACAGTATAACCTCAGGACATTACAGGAGAGCGGCCCATAATCCACATCCACGCTGACTGTATATAGTAACAGTATGACCTCAGGTACATCGAGGGGCCGTTTAAATGTTTCCCTCCTCAGGAAACTTTTTCCATTTCTCGTCTTTTCTTTTGCTGGAAATATACTTGTAACAAGAAAACTCACACAACCAAAGAAAGGGAAAGTCTGAGCAGGATTTAAGGATTTTATGCCAAAATAATCCCACATTCAGCATTAATATTTAGTGAAGCGCTTCTGAGAATCTTTGACTGACCACAAAGATGGATGATCACCTGATCCCAGCTACTGTATAAGGGGGTATAACTAACCTACAAACACTGTGCAGTCACTGCGTACATACATTACTGATCCTGAGTTACCTCCTGTATTATACTCCAGAGCTGCACTCACTATTCTGCTGGTGCAGTCACTGTGTACATACATTACATTATATACTCCAGAGCTGCACTCACTATTCTGCTGGTGCAGTCACTGCGTACATACATTACTGATCCTGAGTTACCTCCTGTATTATACTCCAGAGCTGCACTCATTATTCTGCTGGTGCAGTCACTGTGTACATACATTACATTACTGATCCTGAGTTCCCTCCTGTATTATACTCCATAGCTGCACTCACTATTCTGCTGGTGCAGTCACTGTGTACATACATTACTGATCCTGACTTACCTCCTGTATTATACTCCAGAGCTGCACTCACTATTCTGCTGGTGTACTCACTGCGTACATACATTACTGATCCTGACTTACCTCCTGTATTATACTCCAGAGCTGCACTCACTATTCTGCTGGTGCAGTCACTGTGTACATACATTACATTACTGATCCTGACTTACCTCCTGTATTATACTCCAGAGCTGCAGTCACTATTCTGCTGGTGCAGTCACTGTGTACATACATTACTGATCCTGACTTACCTCCTGTATTATACTCCAGAGCTGCACTCACTATTCTGCTGGTGTACTCACTGCGTACATACATTACTGATCCTGAGTTACCTCCTGTATTATACTCCAGAGCTGCACTCACTATTCTGCTGGTGCAGTCACTGTGTACATACATTACTGATCCTGAGTTACCTCCTGTATATACTCCAGAGCTGCACTCACTATTCTGCTGGTGCAGTCACTATGTACATACATTACTGATCCTGTATTATACTCCAGAGCTGCACTCACTATTCTTCCCTCTTCTTGCAGTCGGGGATCTATGATGATGATTTCTTTGATGGCGCTTGGTGTGCCGGGGAGAAGAGCAGGAATGAGTGGCTGGAGGTGGACGCCCGGCGTCTCACTCGCTTCACAGGAGTCATCACTCAAGGGAAGAACTCGATCTGGACGTGAGTGCGGCCTCTTCCTGCAGATCACGACTGTTGGATTTGTCACAGTGTGTCGGTGCAGGGAGCAGCAGAGGACGCCCTCTGTGCAGTGCTCATCCTCTGACTTTATATATGAGGTTCAGCTGTGATATTGTGGCTGGTTGTTGTAGTCCGCTCCTCCTCACATTGTGTCTTCTCTGCAGGGATGACTGGGTGACGTCCTACAAGGTGCAGGTCAGCAATGACACCCACACGTGGCGGAGCTGCAGGAACGGCACAGAGGTGGCGGTAAGCTGGACTGCGCTCAGTGTGCACTGCTCAGAACTGCTGCCATATAATAACACCGCCACTCAGAGCCAGGAAAAGTGCTGCACCGTGTGCACGTAATGCCACCAGACCAGGCCCACTCATTGTCCTCAGAAAAGGCATCTGCCAGGAGATTTCATCTTCTCCATCTGACAGCGCATGATGTCGAGGCAGAGACCCTGATTTCAGTCGTGTCACTTACTGGGATGCTTCCTGCAGTTTAGAAAAAACGTAAACCTGTAAATATGTCAGAAAATGGGATACGCTTGTTACTCAATCCAGCATCGGGGTGGTCCAGTCCTCATGTTTCTTGCTGTTAAGCAGTCAATCAACTTGTGGAGATTGCCTGCCATACAATCTAATGCCATAACCATGGTGGTTACTGGCATTGCTGTGATTGGTGGCCGCATGGCGTCATCTGGTCTTATAGGAGACCAGGGGGTACGGTGCTCAACACACTGTCCTGTAGAAGCAGGTCAGGGAGAGTTGGTGTATGAGGGAGAGCTTAGATTAGAACAGGCATATAGGCAGGGTTGTACACTTGCACCCTATAGTGCCTTTCATGTGGGTGTTTTTAACCAAGTGTAACCTTATAAATAAATGAAAAAAAAATGTCTTGGGGTCCCCCCTATTTTTGATAACAAGCGCTGTATAAATAAATAAATAAAACATTTTGGAGTCCCCCTTATTTTTGATAACCAACCAAGATAAAGCAGATAGCTGGAGGCTGGTATTATCAGGCTGGGAAAGTCCATGGTTATTTGGCCCTTTGCAGCCTAAAAATAGCAGCCCGCAGCTTCCCCGGAAGTGGTGCCTCCATGAGATGATCCAATTCTGGTGCTTTACCCGTCTCTTCCTGATTGCCCTTGTGCGGTTGTAATCGTGGTAATACTTTTGGAGTTCATGTCAGCTGTGAATTGACAGCTGGCCTCAAGCCCAGTGGTTAGTAATGGAGAGGCGATTATCAGACACCCCTATTACTAACCCTGTAAGTAAAAAGAAAAATCACACACAACAATAGTTTATATTTATAAAGACCCCCCCACACTCCCTCGTTCATCAATTTTATTATCAAAAGTGGTCAAACAAATTTCTGTCATAGTCGACATTTCCTGAGTGCAGCTCTGGCACCTGTGAATGCAGTAAAGTGCAGTTATTCACATGTGCCGGGTGACGATCACTCTTATCAGAGCCACCGGGTCTCGCTGAGCGCAGCATTGAGCCAGCTGCATTCGTGGATCGTGGTCTACAGCAGAGCTTCATAGGAACATTTTTGATAATTGGTGAACGAGGGATAGTGTGTATTTTTTTCCTGTGTCTTTTTTATCCTTACACTTATTGGGTTAGTAATGGTGGTGTCTGATAGATGCTGCTCCATTACTAACCCGTGTGCTTGATGCCAGCTGACACTATACAGCTGACATCAACCCCAAAAGTATTACCCCGATTTGCCTTGGTGTGGGGACAATCAGGAAGACCTGGGTAAAGGGCCAGAATTGGATCATCTAATAGATGCGCCACTTCTAGGGGGATGTGGGCTGCTATTTTTAGGCTGGGAGGGGCCAAATAACCATGGGCTTCCCTAGCCTGATAATACCAGTCCCCAGCTATCTGTTTTATCTTGGTTGGTTATCAAAAATAAGGGGGACTCCAAGATGGTTTTTCATTTATTTATTTCTTAGGTTAAACCAGGGTAAAAACACTCTTTAGCGCCACATGAAAGACTATCTTGGCTGTGAATCCTTCTGGAGTGGCTGTGAGTCCCCCTGGAGCGGATGTGATTCCTTCTGGATTGGTTGTGAGTCCTCCTGGGGTGGCTGTGAGTCTTGGAGTAGCTGTGAGTCCTTCTGGAATGGCTGTCAGCCCTCCTATAGAAGCTATGAGTTCTGGAGTGGCTGTTAGTCCTTGTGGAGTGGCTGTTAGTCCTTGTGGAGTGGCTGTTAGTCCTTGTGGAGCGGCTGTGAGTCGTCCTCCTGGGTGGGCTGTGAGTTGTCCTCTGGGAGCGGCTGTGAGTCGTCCTCCTGGAGCAGCTGTGAGTCGTCCTCCTGGAGCGGCTGTGAGTCGTCTTCCTGGAGCGGCTGTGAGTCGTCTTCCTGGAGCGGCCGTGAGTCGTCGTCCTCCTGGGTCGGCCGTAAGAAGTCCTCCTGTGTCGGCCGTGAGTCGTCCTCCTGGAGCGGCCGTGAGTCGTCCTCCTGGGTCAGCCGTGAGACGTCGTCCTCCTGGAGCGGCCGTGAGTCGTCCTCCTGGGTCGGCCGTGAGACGTCCTCCTGTGTCGGCCGTGAGACGTCCTCCTGGGTGGGCCGTGAGACGTCCTCCTGGGTCGGCCGTGAGACGTCCTCCTGGGTGGGCCGTGAGTCGTCCTCCTGGGTGGGCCGTGAGTCGTCCTCCTGGGTGGGCCGTGAGTCGTCCTCCTGGGTGGGCCGTGAGTCGTCCTCCTGGGTGGGCCGTGAGTCCTCCTCCTGGGTGGGCCGTGAGTCCTCCTCCTGGGTGGGCCGTGAGTCCTCCTCCTGGGTGGGCCGTGAGTCCTCCTCCTGGGTGGGCCGTGAGTCCTCCTCCTGGGTGCGCCGTGAGTCCTCCTCCTGGGTGCGCCGTGAGTCGTCCTCCTGGGTGGGCCGTGAGTCGTCCTCCTGGGTGGGCCGTGAGTCGTCCTCCTGGGTGGGCTGTGAATCCTCCTCCTGGGTGGGCTGTGAGTCCTCTTGCAGTATTGTGAGGAGGAAGATGCTGGTGATAGTGTAGC
This sequence comes from Anomaloglossus baeobatrachus, assembly GCF_048569485.1. Taxonomy (NCBI): domain Eukaryota; kingdom Metazoa; phylum Chordata; class Amphibia; order Anura; family Aromobatidae; genus Anomaloglossus; species Anomaloglossus baeobatrachus. The sequence continues at coordinate 13,734,020 of NC_134353.1, forward strand.
AGGTGTGATGTCAGCAGAGAGTGAATATAATACTATGGTATGTACAGTGATGATCTGGACCCGGGAGCTGTGCACAATGACACCTGCACCCATCACTCCTACATTAGGGGCGATGCCTCTGCCGGACCCCGGGTGTACATTACCAGGGTACATTTCCCGCGGTACATTACTGGGGTCCCCTGTCTTTGTGGAGTCAATATCTCTTTTCAGCACTGGTGCTGAGGTTATTCTGGGGCACACGCCTGGGCAGCTGCTTTCGTTGGCAGCTCTTACCCGGTGGCTGCCATCCCTTCTTCTCTCTGGGACAGGCGCCAGTCCTCCGGCTGCTCCGTAATGTGAAGTCCATGTAATGCAGACACCGGGGATGATGGCGGTGGTGACATGTAGAGCAGACCCACACACTGGACACCTAGCGCGAGCAGACGGGCCGCCATATACATCATGTCTGCGGTTATGATATAGACCGCACATAACACACGGGGCGGTTCCTGCATAGTCCGTTCTGGTGTGTGAAGGAGACCGGAGCCCTGAATACAATGTACCTCCATAAAGGGGCCATGGCCTCCCTGTGGACACCACTGGAGCCCACAAGTGATAAGCACAAAGACTGTCGGTTATTATGTTAGGACCCCATATTTCCAGGCTGGAGGGCTGCTGATAATAAACTGTTTGGGGGTGACCTGTATTGCCCCATGATCAGCTGATAATGTGGGGGGGGTCCTGGAGCACAATGATCAATTCCTAGCACCAACTGAACTATATGAAATGCATTGATGTGCTGGGCGCCCGCTTATAGAGGAAGAAACCCCCCAATGTGTCATCACTTTATGACCAGTGGTGGTCCGACCTCTGAGACCCCCACAAAGCCTAAGAAAGAAGGGTCCGCAGCACTAATTTGGCAGTGTCTGATTCAATGCTCTTACCTCTACACTGGAGCCCCCAGCCACCTGCAGTACTGGGACCAGCAGCCGCCCCAGTATATGGATTTAAAGAAGGTATGTGGTATTTGTAGTTCCTGCATCACAACCCATCATCCCACTATGAAGGGGGTCTCCTCTTTTTGCCCTTGTATGTTTCCACATTGATGACCCTATGGAGTAGGGAGGAGCAGACAGATGGGAAAGTAGCACCTATACGACAAGCTACCTCTACAGTAGTGGTCTGGTGTGATCCCGCTATGATTGTGCCCCATATAGGGCCCTGAACATGCAGGTGCACGGAGGATTGGTTTATTCAGCTCTTATCTAAGGCCACAGATGCGATGAGTGACGCTGTGCTCTGGAGCTCCTCACAGGTGAGATGAGTGAGGCCTTGGTCGGGAGCTCCTTACAAATGAGATGAGTGAGGCCGTGCCCCGGAGCTCCTCACAGATGAGATGAATGAGGCCGTGCCCTGGAGCTCCTCACAGATGAGATGAGTGAAACCGTGCTCTGGAGCTCCTGACAGATGAGATGAGTGAGGCCGTGCTCCGGAGCGCCTCACGGATGTGATGAGTGAGGCCTTGGTCGGGAGCTCCTCACAGGTGAGATGAGTGAGGCCGTGCTCTGGAGCTCCTTACAGATGAGATGAGTGAGCTCGTGCTCCAGAGCTTCTCACAGATTATGCCGCTTAGGTCCTGCTTTATTAATCCCTCTCCTCACCGTGTTTGCTCTGGTTTCGGCGGCTCCTCTCTGTGGTACTTTCTTTGGAATATTTCCCATTCCTGGAATGAAAATTGTGCAGCAGCCAAGAAGTATTTGGTCTCATGCTGATTTTGGACGCGAAGGAGCCTGGGAACCATTAACTCCTACACGTCCTGCCTGTCCAGATTTAAAAACAGAACATTACTCTTCTCCCATCTTTTCGAGGGTCCTGTATGAAAACGTCCTTAATTATACTCTGCACTTCCAGTAATTTGTTGATAAAATTAGGCCATTCAGGAACGTTGGGCGATAGCTTCATATATGGACTGGCAACCAAAACTGAATACCACTGACTGACACCATTGTCATTCATGGTCCTGTAGGTTGCGTCCTGCGGAGTACAGTCCTCACTTCATCCTTGAGTTAGATGGTCTTCTTAGCCATATTCTTGGCTTTGATTGTCTGAGAGGAATGGTCATCTGGGAAGTGAATGAGAAGCGTTGTCACTAGTGGCACTGACCGCAGGAGAGGAAGACTTTCACAGCTGATAGGACCACAAACCCCTGAAATACAAGAAGCCACAATTAGGCTCAGCTCTGGACAGTGTTCACTATGAAGATCGTTGAGTGTCCGTCATGGCTGGTAGACTCTGGCTTCTCATTCAGCCTATTGGCTAGGTGACAGGTCTTCCATAGAGTCGTAGGGGGTAAAATTTCGCAAACAGGCATCTTCTCCTTTTTGAGGAGACTCTGGTTTGGTTCCATGCTAATGTGCATCATTACAGAGTCAACATTGATGTAACCCAGAGGATGGGGGAGATTCCTTTAACCTAAAATTCAAATAAAAGGTATTTTATGATAAAACATTGCATCACCTTTAACCCTAGACCTGAACTGGAGCCACATGGCCCCCTCACTTCTCCTCGCAGTCTGTAGGCCATTTACTCATTATACCAACCATCCACAAAAGGAAAACGGTGAAAGGGTTAAATTGGGGAAGAGTCCGTATCGTTCTATTCCAAGGATAGCATGACCTTGTCTCTCCAGATCACTGTACATTAAAGGGGGTGAGGGTAATTGGAGTCTTCAGTTTCATCCAATTATGGCCCCTCTTCCTCTGATGATTAAGCAGTTGGGGCAGGTGAGTTTACGGTGATTAAACCACTTGATTTACAAATGTTTATTTTTTTTGAGGGTTTTAGTTTGCATTTTATCAGGCATGTTTTGGAGTGGATCTATCTGAGAAAGACGTCATGTGCAAAGAACCTAAAAGTCCTCAAATTGTGTTCAGCCATCAGCGTGACATCCCTTCTCATTCCCTGAAATGAAATTGATTTAGAGACCCTCACTACAAATGGCCAACGTAGCATTCCGCCATAGCAGAAAAATGACATGACCTTGTAAACAACTTCGGGTCAATGTCTCGTCTTCCTTCCATTAATGTCTCCTCCTCCTTTTGTTCTTATTACATCTTCTTGGTAATATCTCATTCTCTTCTTAGTAATGTATCTTCTTCTTGTTAATCTCATGTATTTTTCCTTATAATGTCTCATTTTCTTCTTGGTAATGTTTTGTCGTCTTCTTGGTAATGTTTCGTCTTCCTCTTGGTAATGTCAAGTAATTTTCCTGTTAAAGTCATGTCTTCTTCCTTTATAATGTGTGATTTCTCTCTTGATAGTCTTGTCTTCTTGGTAATGTCTCTTCTTCTTCTTCTTGGTAATGTCTTGTCTTCTTGGTAATATTTCATCTCCTTTGTAATACCTCGTTTTCTTCCTTTTGGTAATATCTTGTCTTCTTCTTGATAATGTCTTGTCTTCGTCTTGGTAATGTCTTATCTTCTTGATAATGTCTTGGTAATGTCTTATCTTCTTCTTGATTGTCTCGTCTTCGTCTTGGTAATGTCTTCTTCTTGAAAAAAACTCACCAGAAAAAGCCACTAGCCAACAAGGGTCAAATGGCAAATGCACTAGCAGGATGCAGCCGTCCCCCTATGATAAAGGTGGGGGTAACACATTAAGCGTAGGGACCCTTGACGTTTGTGTTATGAGCTTATGTATTTTTGCCAAAATATTGACCAATTCCTCACATTAATTATCATTTTATATCATTGTCTATTACACAATTTTCTGCAGGATGCAGCCTTATCTTCTTCTTGGTAATGTCTTGTCTTTTTCCTGTTAATGTCTCATCTTCTTCTTAGTAATGTCTCATTTTCTTCCTGGTAATGTTTCATCTTTATCTTAGATTTTTAATGCCAATAAAGACCCTGACACTCCAGTGCTAAATAAACTTCCCACCCCAATGGTCGGAAGATACATTAGGATCAACCCTCAGACGTGGTTTGAGAATGGTACCATTTGCTTGAGAGCTGAGATTCTGGGGTGCCCTCTTCCAGGTGAGTAATCACGTCAGGTATCTCCGAAGTGTGACATCTACAACAACTTTCTTCTTCTTAATATCTCAGGTCAAACACAAGTCCTTCAGGATAACATGGCTGGTGGGGTTATGTAATGAGACGGACATAGCTGCCTTTCTGTCTGCTCCATGTTCCTTCTAGATGGTTACAGTGAGGTGACCACTATATGGGCACCAAAGGTCGTTCTCTCCGAATGTCTCATAGATGGTCAGAGTTAGTCCACAAGAGCTAAATGGCATTTTTTGTAGAACACCAGTGGATTCATTGTGCTCTGGTGATTTCTGGGCTTGGATCCTGACCTTTTGGGCGCTTGCTCAGAACACCAGAATTTCCATTTTATTCCTTACTCTAATTATAAAGGTAACAAGCGTCAGCAAAATAGAACTTTCTTTCAAAATTACTGAGGAAAGATCAGACATTAATATCAACTAAAAGCTTTCAGAAAAATAGACATTTCCTGAAAATAAGGAGACAACTATGGCCAAAGAGGTGTGAGCGGAGAGGGGGCTCGGGGTTCATGTGACATTGTGGCTTTTTCACACAGACCCGAACACTGTTTTCATGTGGGAACAACATCCACAGCCGACCGACAAGCTGGAGTTCAAACACCACAACTACAAGGAGATGCGGAAGGTGAATATCGGCATCGCAACATCAACCAAGATCCAACAGAAGAGGTTTCCTCCAAAAACAGCTCCACTTTTGAGCTGCAATACCAGGGGCAACTCAGGTGCAGGGGGGCATGATTATTGTAATCCTATATACCCCGTACACTGGCTATATATATGGAGGGTGGTACCACAGGGGTGATAAACAGTCTCTTATAAGGGGTGAGCACTCTAACGACGGAGAGGCGAGCACTCTAATGACGGATGGGCGAGCACTCTAATGACAGGCCGCACCATAGACTTAAGATTACTATCAGTTACCGTCCATAGAGATCTGTTCAGAGGCAGTGCTAGGCGACACAACCACAAAGCGTCTGACTAAAGCGGGCTTTACATGCTACAATATATCTAACGATATGTCATCGGGGTCACGTCGTTAGTGACGCACATCCGGCATCGTTTAACATATCGTAGTGTGTGACTGCTACGAGCGACTGTGAACGAGCAAAACTACTCCCATTATCGTTGCTCGTTGACACGTCGCTCATTTTCAAAAAATTGATCGTCCTTCTGCGCGCCGGTTGTTCATTGTTCCCGAAGCAGCACACGTCGCTCCATGTGATACCCCGGGAATGATGAACTGCAGCTTACCTGCGGCCACCGGCAATGAGGAAGGAAGGAGGTGGGCGGGATGTTACGTCCCGCTCATCTCTGCCCCTCTGCTTCTATTGGGCGGCCGCTGTGTGACGTCGCTGTGACGCCGAACGTCCCTCCCCCTTCAGGAAGAGGATGTTCGCGGCCCACAACGAGGTCGTTCGGGAGGTAAGTACGTGTGACGGGGGTTACCGACTTTGTGCGACACGGGCAGCAGATTGCCCGTAATGCACAGACGATGGGGGCGGGTGCGATTGCATATGCGAACGCACGATAAATCAACGCATGTAAAGCAGCCTTAAGGGACCAGAATTGCTCAATATCGATCGTCTGATGTGGGATTTCTGTGTTTTTTCAGCTGATGAAAAAGGTTAATGAGGACTGTCCCAATATCACACGGGTCTACAGCATCGGAAAAAGCTACATGGGGTTGAAGATGTATGTGATGGAAATATCAGACAACCCAGGAGAGCACGAGCTCGGTACGAGGACACCCAACAAGGCAGAGGATAGAGATCCATGACTCACCGGCAGGTAGTGGTAAGATACAAGGTAAGAGGCTGACGATGTCTGATATTACAGGGGAGCCGGAGTTCCGTTACGTGGCCGGGATGCACGGAAATGAGGTGCTGGGTCGAGAGCTGATGCTGAACCTCATGGAATATCTGTGCCAGGAATACAAGAAGGAAAACCCCAGAATCCTGAGGCTCATCACCGAGACCCGGATACATCTGCTGCCCTCCATGAACCCAGATGGATACGAAATGGCCTACAAACTGGTAGGTGCCTGCACTGTCACTCCTACCGGCCAGACAGCCTGACCCTGACACACTTGTGTCCCAACCTAGGGCTCCGAGCTGTCGGGATGGGGCATTGGCCGATGGACTTACCAAGGAATTGATCTAAACCACAACTTTGCTGACCTGAACACCCCTCTGTGGGACGCAGAAGACAATGAGCAGGTTCCCGAGCACTTCCCCAACCATTACATACCTATTCCCGAGTACTACACCTATGAAAACGCAACGGTGAGTAACGGGAGGCTCCGTTGCAACTGGAGAATTGTGCATGATTAGCTGGATCATTTTTTAGGGAAGGAGATCTACAACAATTCTTTTTCTTAGTTATCACACTGACATAACTGATATCGGACATGTACATGTGTTGTTACGCTGGGTTCAGACCATGTTGGAGCCCCCATTCATGACTTTATTAGGAGCTTCAGTCTGAATCCATGTAAATTGTGCCTCAGATGTGCCCCTGGAGGAGCCATTGATCCAGTTAGGTAAAGTCTCAAGATGTGAAACTCGGGACTCCGTCTTTTTCTTGATCATATCTGTTTCCTCAGTTGGACACAATTGTGTGGCTTTTCATGGATTCAGACAAAAGCCCCACAGAGTCAGCAGTGGAGGCACAGATGTGATCTGAGCCCGGCCTGCGCCCCTGCAGTTACTCCTATGCTTTGTGTTTCAGGTGGCTCCAGAGACCCGCGCCGTCATTGACTGGATGCAGAAAATACCATTTGTCCTCAGCGCCAACTTGCATGGTGGAGAGCTGGTGGTGTCCTACCCCTTTGACATGGCTCGCTCCTACTGGATGGCCAAGGAGCTGACGCCGACGGCAGATGATTCCATGTTTCGCTGGTTAGCCACGGTCTATGCCTCCAGTCACCGTGTCATGGCCGATGACAATCGCAGGATCTGCCACTACGATAACTTCATACGGGTGGGAAACATCATCAATGGAGCAAATTGGCACACAGTGGCCGGCAGTGAGTGAGGTCCCCTCCTGTGAAGCTGCCTCGGATGTCGGGCCCTTCTCCCCCAATAATCATGTCTTCTCCTCCACTCAGGTATGAATGACTTCAGCTACCTTCACACCAACTGCTTTGAGGTAACGATAGAACTTTCCTGCGATAAATTCCCACACGAGGTGGAACTTCCGACTGAGTGGGAGAATAACAAGGAGTCTCTGCTTCTGTACATTGAGCAGGTGAGTAACTGCCGCCTGGGATCTATCTGCTCGGCTTTATATAATGCGACTTATTGGCACTGTGAAGGGCCCTCTGAGGGAAATACTCGGCCACTTATGATCTTGAGCTACAAAAAACGTCAGGTCACGTTCTTCAAGAAGATCGTGGAGGAAAATAAAACAATGACGGAAAAAGCTCTTCCAAAAACTCGCAAGGATACTGCAAAGTCTTCAAAGACAAAGCTGCTTCAGAAAGGCGCTCTTTATCCTGAAATGGCGATTTTGCCACCATTTTTGTGGACGTTCACCACAAACGTTTTTACATCGAAGTATATGAAGCGAGTGGTCTCCAAACAAAGCTGCCCAAAGAGTAAAGTATATAGAGCGAGTGGTCTCCAAACAAAGCTTCCCAAAGAGTGAAGTATATAGAGCGAGTGGTCTCCAAACAAAGCTGCCCAAAGAGTGAAGTATATAGAGCGAGTGGTCTCCAAACAAAACTTCCCAAAGAGTGAAGTATATAGAGCGAGTGGTCTCCAAACAAAGCTGCCCAAAGAGTGAAGTATATAGAGTGAGTGGTCTCCAAACAAAGCTGCCCAAAGAGTGAAGTATATATAGCAAGTGATCTCCAAACAAAGCTGCCCAGAGAGTGAAGTATATAAAACGAGTGGTCTCCAAACAAAGCTGCCCAAAGAGTGAAGTATATACAGCGAGTGATCTCCAAACAAAGCTGCCCAAAGAGTGAAGTATATAGAGCGAGTAGTCTCCAAACCAAGCTGCCCAAAGAGTGAAGTATATAGAGCGAGTAGTCTCCAAACAAAGCTGCCCAAAGAGTGAAGTATATAGAGCGAGTGGTCTCTAAATAAAAAGGCCTAAAAAAGGAAGTATATAGAGCTAGTGGTCTCCAAACAAAGCTGCCCAAAGAGTGAAGTATATAGAGCGAGTGGTCTCCAAACAAAGCTGCCCAGAGAGTGAAGTATATAGAGCGAGTGGTCTCCAAACAAAGCTGCCCAAAGAGTGAAATATATAGAGTGAGTGGTCTCCAAACAAAGCTGCCCAAAGAGTGAAATATATAGAGTAAGTGGTCTCCAAACCAAGCTGCCCAAAGAGTGAAGTATATAGAGCGAGTGGTCTCCAAACCAAGCTTCCCAAAGAGTGAAGTATATACAGCGAGTGGTCTCCAAACCAAGCTGCCCAAAGAGTGAAGTATATAGAGCGAGTGGTCTCCAAACAAAGCTGCCCAGAGAGTGAAGTATATAGAGCGAGTGGTCTCCAAACAAAGCTGCCCAGAGAGTGAAGTATATAGAGCAAGTGGTCTCCAAACAAAGCTGCCCAAAGAGTGAAGTATATAGAGCGAGTGGTTTCCAAACAAAGCTGCCCAAAGAGTGAAATATATAGAGCGAGTGGTTTCCAAACAAGCTGCCCAAAGAGTGAAATATATAGAGCGAGTGGTCTCCAAACCAAGCTGCCCAGAGAGTGAAGTATATAGAGCGAGTGGTCTCCAAACAAAGCTGCCCAAAGAGTGAAGTATATAGAGTGAGTGGTCTCCAAACAAAGCTGCCCAAAGAGTGAAGTATATAGAGTGAGTGGTTTCCAAACAAAGCTGCCCAAAGAGTGAAGTATATAGAGCGAGTGGTCTCCAAACCAAGCTGCCCAAAGAGTGAAGTATATAGAGCAAGTGGTCTCCAAACCAAGCTGCCCAAAGAATTATATAGAGAGAGTGGTCTCCAAACCAAGCTGCCCAAAGAGTGAAGTATATAGAGCAAGTGGTCTCCAAACCAAGCTGCCCAAAGAGTGAAGTATATAGAGCGAGTGGTTTCCAAACAAAGCTGCCCAAAGAGTGAAATATATAGAGCGAGTGGTCTCCAAACCAAGCTGCCCAGAGAGTGAAGTATATAGAGCGAGTGGTCTCCAAACCAAGCTGCCCAAAGAGTGAAGTATATAGAGCAAGTGGTCTCCAAACCAAGCTGCCCAAAGAGTGAAGTATATAGAGCGAGTGGTTTCCAAACAAAGCTGCCCAAAGAGTGAAATATATAGAGCGAGTGGTCTCCAAACCAAGCTGCCCAGAGAGTGAAATATATAGAGCGAGTGGTCTCCAAACCAAGCTGCCCAGAGAGTGAAGTATATAGAGCGAGTGGTCTCCAAACAAAGCTACCCAAAAAATGAACAAATTGCTTCCTTTTACAGCTTCAAGATATCCAAACCTCAAAGTAATTAATATAAGTGACATGAGGGAACATGGGCACAGCAATGTAACTTTGATGTTGCTGTGCAGTATGTTCATTATTTGCGGCACTTTTTCAGGTGAAATATACCTGACGCTTCCATAAGCCCCAAAAACGGAGAATTTACTGCAGCAATTTCTGATTGAAAAACTTGTGGTTATTGAACTTCTCAAAAACTCCATTTGAACAGAACCAAACTGCTCTATGTATTGTAGGGGGAAGCGTCTGTCCACAAGCTTGCTAATCGCCTCCAGCAACAAGCAGCAGAATTGTGATCACAGCTCTGGAGGTTAAGAGTATCCACACACAGACGGTTTGGGGTTTTTTTTAGGACTTTTTTTTAGCACAATCTCTCCAAATCATCCTTAAAAACTTGAAAGTGCGACTCAGTTTCTGTCCCAAAAAAAGCCTCTGTGTGCAAATAACACATATTGTAAGTCCGGGTCAGTCACGTGAGATCTTGTTAGGAAGGGTCAATGATGTAATCTGAAAACCAAAGCATGTCTCCTATTTCAGGTGCATCGTGGGATTAAAGGTGTCGTGAGAGATAAAGATACAAACCAAGGAGTTCCCGAGGCTGTCGTCATGGTGGATGGCATCAACCATGATATCCGCACAGGTAAACACATCGGCAAAACCTTCCGTAAAGCAGAAACAGTAATAAAGATAGTACACCTCCTTCAAGATGTCTGTTCCCAACATTGAAGGGCTGATAATAGAGAGCAATAGACTGTATACACAAAATGAGAGAGTCAGTGTAGACTTGTTAAAGCACATCGAGTGGTTTGTGTCCTGTTAATGTTTTGGAAATTGAGCAAATTTATTCCCCCTCCACCTCCTTTCAACAAAAAAACTAAAACACTTGCATCAAAAGGAGACATAACATTTTGTTAATTGAGTTCAGTTCTGTAAAATTGGCCAAGAGACCGGCAGAAAAAAATAACCTGGAAAAAATAGTCAGATTATAAAATAAACATTCAAATCTGGAAGAAAAACTGCGTCCTGGAGAAAAGGGGCCGGTCACATCGGTAGAAGACCAAGAAATCATCAGAAACCCATAAAATGTAAAGATAAAGAAAAATGGTTGATAAAAAAGAACAGTAAAGATCGGCCCCTGTACTCACTGGGTGTGAGGACCCTATGTTCCTCCACGTGTAACCCACAAGTACGTCCAGTTCTCTGCCTTGGAGCGTTAGTCAAACATAAGTGAAGTCTTCTCTGGATTCAGATCATGCAGATCGAGTCACCTCATAACTTCAAACTGAAACTCCAGCTATAATTTAGGTAGTCGGGTGGTTAACGCTGCTGTCCTTCACAACATAAAAAGCTCCTTCATATAATCTCTACCTTAACAACTCACTTACTATTTCGTGGAGCAACAGAGCGGTCTCCTGGTCAACTTCTCAGACTACAAGCCTGTGTATATCTATCAGAAAGCCCTCCATGACCCCTCACATGGGGCAAGAGACAGGTCTCCTGGTCAACTTCTCAGACTACAAGCCTGTGTATATCCATTAGAAAGCCCTCCATGACCCCTCATATGGGGCAAGAGACAGGTCTCCTGGTCAACTTCTCAGACTACAAGCCTATATACATCTGAAAGTCCTCCATGACCCCTCACATGAGGCAAGAGACAGGTCTCCTGGTCAACATCTCAGACTACAAGCCTGTGACCATACATCAGACAGCTCTCCATGACACCTCACACGGGGTAAGAGACAGGTCTTCTTGTCAACTTGTCAGACTACAAGCCTGTGCACATACATCAGAAAGTCCTCCATGACACCTCACATGGGGCAAGATACAGGTCTCCTGGTCAACTTCTTAGACTACAAGCCTGTGTATGTACATGAGAACTTCCAACATGACCCCTCAAATGGGGCAAGATCGGGTCTTTTCTCAAAGTCAGCTTCTACATCTTCACAAATACCATTTTTATTCTAATCTAATATCAACTTTTAATTGATCACGAGCACAACTTAATTAACATATTAAATCCTAAATTCAGGAAATTAATCCACCATAGAAGAATATTAAAAGCTCAAATAGTTTATTAAATTCAATATTTTTAAATTAATTTATAATACTGAACAATAATTGCAATAATCAAGGATTGCTGGAAACTGCAGGCCCTGGACAGAATACACCCAGCTCAGAATTGCACAATAATACCCGGTTTACAAATATAAAACTTAATTTCATAGTTTTATAAGAATCCCTAAATTAATAGTGTAAATGTAATAGACATGTACTAATTTATCAGATAAGGGAGACACTTGGTATGATATCAAGTTATTTGTGCCCATGTAGTGGAGAGTAAATTTATCACTCCCCATCAAAGCTGAAGAATGAAGTGAGACGAAACATGCGTTGAGGCGGCAGGGACCTGACAGATACTTCATGCCAATTGTAAGTAATCTACATTTCTAGAATACTTTCTATCACTGTTCATATATCTTCATTGGGAAACAGTGGTAGCTTTGATGGGGAGTGATACATTTACTCTCGACTAGACAGCCACAAATAACAACTTGATCTCATACAGAGTGTGTCCCTGGTCTGATAAATTACTATGTGTCTATTAGATTTACACTATTAATTCACAGACTCTTATAAAATTATGAAATGAAGTTTTATATTTGTAAACTGGGTATTATTGTACAATTCTGAGCTGCGTGTATTCTGTCCAGGGACTGCAATTTCCTGCAATTATTGTTGTATTTTAAATTAATTTAAAATGATTGAATTTAATAAACTATGAGGCTTTTACTATTCTCCAGTGGTGGATTCCTTACCTGAATTTATTATTTAACGCTGCAGCTACACAGCTAGCTAATACTTTGGGAAGGTTTCTGGGCTGTTCCTCCAACTTAGGACAACAGACTGGTCTCATGATCTGCTCCTCAGCCTTTGTACATCAATAAGTTCGTTGGGCTTTTCCTACCACATAGGACACCAGACTGGTCTCCTGGTCTGCTCCTCAGCCTGTGTACAGCAGTAAGTTTTTTGGGCTTTTCCTCCAACTTATGAGAACAGACTGGTCTCCTGGTCTTCTTCTCAGCCTGTATACATCAGTAAGTTCTTTGGACTTTTCCTACCACATAGGACACAGACTGGTCTCCTGGTCTGCTCCTCAGCCTATATACATCAGTAAGTTCTTCGGGCTTTTCCTACCATATAGGACACAGACTGGTCTCCTGGTTTGCGCCTCATACTGTGTCCATCAGTAAGTTCTTCGGGCTTTTCCTACCATATAGGACACAGACTGGTCTCCTGGTCTGCTCCTCAGCCTGTGTTCATACTGTGCAGAGTTCTTTGTCCCTCCCAACACCCCTAACCCCACACTGGACAACAGATTGGTCTTTTGGTCTTCTTCTCAGCCTGTGTACACACAGTACATCAGTAAGCTACTTGTGCTTTTCTTCCCTTGGGACAACATACTAGTTTCAGTCTGTTTCTCAGCTTACACACCTATGTAATTAGTTCAATAAATTCTCTGAGCTCTTTACTTCTCGAGCAATAGCAGACTGGTCTACTGACCGGCTTGTCAGCCTGTGCAGTCCCATTAAGTGTTGGCTCGTCCATGGTGCATGTAGAGGAATAATAAGGGCCCACAATGTGCAGGAATATCCCATGTACATCATGTAATACCTTGTAATGACTTCATATTGTGCTGCATGTTCTAGTACATAATATTATGTGTTGTCTGTTCTAGCCGTCGATGGAGATTACTGGCGACTGCTGAACCCGGGCGAATACGAGGTTACTGCAAAAGCAGAGGGATATCACCCATCTACTAAGTCCTGCCATGTCTCTTATGAAGACCGTCCAACCATCTGTGATTTGTACATATCTAAAACTCCAAAGCAACGCCTGAAGGAGCTGCTGGCCAATGGAAAGAAACTGCCCAAAGAGCTTCTATTGCGCCTCCGTCAGCTGAGGAACCGCAAGCTGAAAGCCAAGAGCCAAAAGTGAATAGCTGGAACCAACGACCAAAGAAACCATGAGGAGAGGAAGAGGCTGAGGGACCGATTACCCGACTAGTCCAAGTCCCTCAGACTGATATAATCTTTGTCTCCTGTTTCCCACTGTAAAACTGGGGAAGCTGGAAAACTTTCAGACATTTATGGTAGAGAAGCTGCTAAATGCTTAATGCAAGGAGGGAAGATGGAGGCCTGGAGTCATATTGTAAGAGAAGGCTGAAGTGGCTGTATCAGATTGACCTTTTCGGGCAAGAATCATACAGCCAATCTGGTAAAATATGTAAGATTTTCTTCATAGAGCCATCAAGAGGACAACAGGGAGGACCCTGAGGACCCTCTGCGTCCCGCAGAAGTTGACCTCTAGAATCTAATCTTTAGAAATGTAAATATATGCAAAGATCAGGTTCCCTCTATCACCCTACAATTCATCTGTAGAAACGTTACAAGGGCATGTCCATTTCTCTGTCACCACCATGTAGCCCTACCGGACTATTCATGCGGCGATGATGTCCGCCGCTCTTCATAAAGTAGACATTGACCGCACTGGGTGCACTCACCGAATCATATAGAAGGCACTTACTTAAAACCTATCTCCACTGGCTCCACAAAGTCTTTAGCCTCATAATCACCGCATGGACAGCATCTTTCCTTTGTCTTGTAGGGTTTACTCTGACCTCAGGATTTCTCGCACAAGTCTGTGCAGTCTGGAGCGTCAGTTTCTTCTACAGCAGGCAGGACTTCCAATAACCATTTCAGTACTTAGATATATGAGCTGATTTGGTCGTCTCCTCAAAAAAAAGTTAATTATGGCTAGTGTTAAAGGAGCAGTGGATCTAGGCTTTAGGCTTCAGTGTCCACCATGATTCTCGGGAAGACGTGTATACACTGACTGTGATGTTCGGACAGGCTGGGCCTGCCTAGGACAAGTCATGAACAGGAATTACGTGGATGCTGGCATTAATATATATCTATGTACTTGCTAGTCAAGTGATATCAGTATGAGCCAATAATAAACATTACTGCTTTTATCTGTGTCTGTACATTGCCGAGGGGCCAATACCTGGACAGTGTGCCAGCCATGTACAGGGTAATGCATGACGTGAACGCCCCCTAGTGGTGGATGCTTGGCTGTGTGTGAGGACTAGAAGGCGGTCAGAAATCCAGAGCTGTGGAGCTGTAATACATTATTAGATAACGCAGCACTGAATGGCGGATGCATTAAAAAGCGAACAGCTGTGCAGGGGGACTGTCACCAAGATAAGAAAAACTGTGCAAGATAAGAAGAGCCCGAAGCCATACATGTATCTACAACTTCAGCAGATGATGTTACATTTATGACCACCACAGGCACCAAAATTGTCATGGGTGAGGGAAAGACTCAGGAGAAGTTATGCTGGCCCTAAGATTGTGCTGACCTTAGAGGTACCCTTGAAGGTGGGGAGGTTCAGGCCCCCACCTTGGCCCTGTCTCCTGTCCAACACTGTCCTAATATCTCCCTGAAACCCCTGCCCTGGGATAGGCTGGACACAAAGTAACAACCTCCCCAAGACACAGGCAAAGGGGTTAAACTGAAACACACTCACTCGTAAATATCCACAAAGGGGAGACAAAAAGACACCGGAGGGAATAAACCAAAAGGAGTATGAGAAAGTCACACCAGGGAACTTTCAATCAGCGCAGACAACAAGTAGCTGGTCACCAAAAACAGGAATGCCACGGACACCGGGATTTTGCAACAGCTAAGCAGATGCTATCTTCGGCGATAGCACAGAAAACTCCCCAGACTTAAGTAGCAGGAGACCAGCTGGAAATGGTGATTAGCAACCTGGTTCTCTGAGAAGCCATACACTGCTGCAGGAGGCATTATCTGCTAAAGTGCCACAAGCAGTGGTAAATAAAACAGCCGATGCCCGACAGAGCAGAGCTCCTCAACAGAAACCAGGTTGCTTGTTGGAAGTGTTTACAGAGTCCAATCAGATAGCGGCAAACTGTGGGTGCCGATCCGGGTAACGCAAGGTAGGTTGTGCAGTAGCGATCAATAAATGAGGATTCGGACCGGTCATGGCAGTACCCTTCCTTCTACGAGGGCCTCTGGACCTACAAGGACCACCAGACCCAGTTTCTCTGGCTGACCATGATGAAAAGCCCTCACCAGGAAATTAGCATGGACACCAGACACTGGCACCCAGGTTCTCTCCTCAGGACCATAACCACGCCAATGCACCCAACGAGAATCTAATATCTTGGACATCTCAAACTCCAAAACCCCGTCAACCATCAAAGGTGAAGGGGTGGGCGGCGGGGTGCCCTGTCCTACAAACCTTTTTAACAGAGATTTATGGAAGATGTTATGTATCTTATATACCACTGGCAAGGATAACCGATAGGTCTACATTGAGTGCTGGAGTGATCGGGGCACTTCATACTTACCTCCATCACGCAGCACTTCACTCTCCCGGCTGTGTCTATTAGTGATGTGTCGGTCGCGAACGATCCGACACAAAGATCTGGCTCCCTGCTGTGAACGACAGGAGCCGGATCACTAGTGTGAGCCATTAAAATATCTAAACGGCTCTTTTCGCCGTCAAAACCCCGCCCACCTGTGGCTAAACTCCGCCTACTCAGAAATCTAATTGGCTGCTTGTAAGTGGGCGGGGTTTAGTCGTGGGTGGGCGGGGCTTTGGCGGCGTTACTATAATCTTAAATATGTGTTCACCTGGGGTGAACACATATTTAATAAGGAGCCGAGAACGATCTGAAAGATCCAGCTCTTTTTGGTGAGCGGAGCCATGGGAACCGGATCACCAAAAAAGAGCCGGACTGCCCATCACTAGTGTCTATCTGCACTCTGCAGGAGAAGGTGGGCGGGCCTGAACTAGCTCCGCCTGTCACATGACCGGAGCTCGGGCAGGCCCCGCCCACCTCCTGCTCCTGGCTCCACCGCGCTCCTCTGCACCGGGGGAAGTGACTTAAGTGTCTTCAATTAAGGCAGGTAAGTATAGAGATCGCGTGGAAAAATCCATAGGAATAATTAATATATTTTTCAGTAGGGAAATCCGCACTATTTCCGCTGCGGAATAATCCGCAGCATGGGCACAACATTTCCAAAATGCCATAGAAATGGCTGGGGACTTTCGCAATTACGCGAAAAAATCGCGGCAAATTCTGCAAAAATTCCGCAGCGTGGGCACAGCCTGAGGACAACTAAGGGATTCACTTGTAAACACTATATTACTTTAAAGGGAATCTGTCACCACTTTCACCTCTTTACACTGTTAATCTGTGCATACCGGGTATAGAATGCTGGCGATACTCACCTTTATGTCTCATATCAGACGCCTTGTTCTGGATAAATCATCTTTTATCATTTTATGTAAATGAGCTCTACCAGGCTATGGGGCGGACGCTCCCTGGAAGATAACTCCGCCTCCAGAGAGTAGTAATAAAAAAAAGAGGACGTTACCAGTGTGAGACAAGTAACTGACACAGAACAGGAGAAATGACATTTGTCGTCTTTCAAACACGTTTTTTGCAGCTCCCTGAGCTCTGCTTCATCCCAACAATAGAGTCGCACAAGTTCTGTACCCTGACAATGATAAATGGAAAAAAACAACTTCTTAACATGCGTAAAATTACATGTAATACTGTGAACAGCCAGCAGGTGGCGCCAAACACCACAGAAGCCATTAGATTGCACTCGTGCTCCAAGAATACACATTTATGTCCAACAAATCTTTATTATTCAGACAAGTGTGAATATGCACTGAGTCTTCACAGACATCACGCTGTTTATATAGAGAAGGTGGAAAAAATCCCACACGAATGAGGACTCTCATCTCCTATAAGTGATGAGCCGGCATAATGTTGTACGGGAGGTTTTGTGTTCAGAATACAATTGGACGTATATCAGTCTAGGAGTAATATAAGAAATGACAGTTAACAAACCACAGCATTATCTTCTGTGCAGTGAGGCACCCAGAGCGACCCCCCACATGCACGTTTCGCCTTCCTTGCCTTCTTCTGGGGGTGACCTCCACATCCACAGATGTCACCATATAATAACATGACTGAGGTGGGTGATGTATACGCCCATAATAAAATGACTGCCAATCCCTACATCCCTAATGGGTTTCACAGGCTCTGCTAATTATGCACCACTGTGTGTGATTGGTGTGCATATATCTGGGCTCCCTATGAAGCTTCTGGGACCCCATGTGATCGCACTCAGGCCGGATGCAATATGGCGCATGCACTGATGTGGGAGCAGCTGACACGCCCCCAGGGTGGCACCATGGCGACCTGCCCGCCCACAACATGAAGTCATGTGAGAGTAATACATGTCACCATGAAGATAGCTAAACAGACGCATCAGTGCAAGCGCCGTCCAAGGCGCATGCGCACAGATCCCTGTGTTACACTGGTATATCACAGGACTCATCGTGTTGCCCAGTGTACAGATATGCATGGTTGTATATAAGTATATATCTACAGTTAGGTCCAGAAATCTTTGGCCAGTGACACAATTTTCGCGAGTTGGGCTCTGCATGCCACCACATTGGATTTGAAATGAAACCTCTACAACAGAATTCAAGTGCAGATTGTAACGTTTAATTTGAAGGTTTGAACAAAAATATCTGATAGAAATTGTAGGAATTGTCACATTTCTTTACAAACACTCCACATTTTAGGAGGTCAAAAGTAATTGGACAAATAAACCAAACCCAAACAAAATATTTTTATTTTCAATATTTTGTTGCGAATCCTTTGGAGGCAATCACTGCCTTAAGTCTGGAACCCATGGACATCACCAAACGCTGGGTTTCCTCCTTCTTAATGCTTTGCCAGGCCTTTACAGCCGCAGCCTTCAGGTCTTGCTTGTTTGTGGGTCTTTCCGTCTTAAGTCTGGATTTGAGCAAGTGAAATGCATGCTTAATTGGGTTAAGATCTGGTGATTGACTTGGCCATTGCAGAATGTTCCACTTTTTTGCACTCATGAACTCCTGGGTAGCTTTGGCTGTATGCTTGGGGTCATTGTCCATCTGTACTATGAAGCGCCGTCCGATCAACTTTGCTGCATTTGGCTGAATCTGGGCTGAAAGTATATCCCGGTACACTTCAGAATTCATCCGGCTACTCTTGTCTGCTGTTATGTCATCAATAAACACAAGTGACCCAGTGCCATTGAAAGCCATGCATGCCCATGCCATCACGTTGCCTCCACCATGTTTTACAGAGGATGTGGTGTGCCTTGGATCATGTGCCGTTCCCTTTCTTCTCCAAACTTTTTTCTTCCCATCATTCTGGTACAGGTTGATCTTTGTCTCATCTGTCCATAGAATACTTTTCCAGAACTGAGCTGGCTTCATGAGGTGTTTTTCAGCAAATGTAACTCTGGCCTGTCTATTTTTGGAATTGATGAATGGTTTGCATCTAGATGTGAACCCTTTGTATTTACTTTCATGGAGTCTTCTCTTTACTGTTGACTTAGAGACAGATACACCTACTTCACTGAGAGTGTTCTGGACTTCAGTTGATGTTGTGAACGGGTTCTTCTTCACCAAAGAAAGTATGCGGCGATCATCCACCACTGTTGTCATCCGTGGACGCCCAGGCCTTTTTGAGTTCCCAAGCTCACCAGTCAATTCCTTTTTTCTTAGAATGTACCCGACTGTTGATTTTGCTACTCCAAGCATGTCTGCTATCTCTCTGATGGATTTTTTCTTTTTTTTCAGCCTCAGGATGTTCTGCTTCACCTCAATTGAGAGTTCCTTAGACCGCATGTTGTCTGGTCACAGCAACAGCTTCCAAATGCAAAACCACACACCTGTAATCAACCCCAGACCTTTTAACTACTTCATTGATTACAGGTTAACGAGGGAGACGCCTTCAGAGTTAATTGCAGCCCTTAGAGTCCCTTGTCCAATTACTTTTGGTCCTTTTAAAAAGAGGAGGCTATGCATTACAGAGCTATGATTCCTAAACCCTTTCTCCGATTTGGATGTGAAAACTCTCATATTGCAGCTGGGAGTGTGCACTTTCAGCCCATATTATATATAGAATTGTATTTCTGAACATGTTTTTGTAAACAGCTAAAATAACAAAACTTGTGTCACTGTCCAAATATTTCTGGCCCTGACTGTATATGGTAAAGGGAAAAATACGCTGATCTATATACAAACAGCAGGAGAAATAACGTAAATACATTACTAACTGTCTCTCATCATGATCGATCTATATACCGTATTAGCGAAACATTATCAAATGTATAACAGCGCTGATATATCACGACTTTAACAATATACAGATAAGTATTATTCCTTTCCCTTTCCTTTGTGTATATAAAAAAGACAAATAATATAATGAAAAATACATATCAATAGTGTAACTATATGTAGATATATACATGTGCAGATATAGAATGAGAAATGCCATATATATATATATATATATATATATATTACACAGCTCTGGCAACAATGAAGACTCCGCTGCACAATTGTCAGTTTTTCTGATTTTCCTCTTTATATTTGTGAGTAAAATGTAAATTGTTCTTTTATTCTATAATCTACTGACGTCGTCTCCGAATTTCTAAGCAATAAATTCTGTATTTATTTTCTGAAAATGAGAAATGGTGAAAATAACAGAACAATGCACAAATAATGCAAAGAAAACAAGTGCAAAATCATTTACACACAACATTACTAATAATGTGTTACCTCAGGAAGATTCAGAAATCAATATTTTGTGGAATATCCATGATGTGTAATCCCAGCTTTCCTGCGTCTTGGCCGCTTTCCTCCAGTCTTCACACGGCTTTTGGGTGACCTTATGCCACTCCTGGTACAGAAATGTAAGCAGTTCTTCTTTGTTTGATGGCTTGTGACTATCCATCTTGGTCTTGATTACATTCCAGAGGTTTTCAATGGGGTTCAGGTCTGGAGATTGGGCTGGCCATGACAGGGTTTTGATGTGGTGGTCCTTCATCCACACATTGATTGACCTAGCTGTGTGGCATGGCGCATTGTCCTGCTGGAAAAACCAGTCTTCAGAGTTGGGGAACATTGCCTGAGCAGAAGGAAGCAGCTGTTTTTCCAGGATAACCTTGTATGCAGCTTTATTCATACATCCGTTGCAAAGTATAATCTGCCCAATTTCTAGAGTAAAGGCCGCTTTACACGCTACGACATCGCTAGCAATTGCTAGCGATGTCGAGCGCGAAAGCACCTGCCCCCATCGTACATGCGATATCGTGTGATCGCTGCCGTAGCGAACATTATCGCTACAGCAGCGTCACACGCACATACCTGCTCTGCGACGTCGCTTTGACCGGTGAACCGCCTCCTTTCTAAGGGGGCGGTTCGTTCAGCGTCATAATGACGTCACAGCAGCGTCACCGAACCGCCGCCCATTAGAAGCGGAGGGGCAGAGATGAGTGGGACGTAACATCCCGCCCACCTCCTTCCTTCTTCACTGCCGCCGGTCGCAGGTAAGGTGAGGTTCCTCGTTCCTGCGGTGTCACACATAGCGATGTATGCTGCCACTGGAGCGACGAACAACTTCGCACACCGAGCAGCAGCGATATTCAAGAATTCGGGGGCATGTCACTGATGAGCGATTTTGACCGTTTTTGCGACGATTCAAAATCGCTCATAGGTGTCACACGCAACGACATCGCTAAAGCATTGGGGTCACAAATTCCGTGACCCCAACGAGATCGCTTGTGCGATGTCGCAGCGTGTAGAGCGGCCTTAAGGTAATCTTCTCTGATGAGTCTAATTTTCAGCTTTGACCAACACCCAGTCGTCTAATGGTTAAACGGAGACCTAGAGAGGCGCACAAGCCACAGTGTCCTGCACCCACTGTGAAATTTGGTGGAGGATCGGTGATGATCAGGGGAAGCTTCAGCAAGGCTGGAATTGGGCAGATTAATCTTTGCGAAGGACGTAAAAAATAAATAAAGTCAATTCTTCAACCAATATTGATTTGTTCATTCTGCCTCTAACAGATCGCGTTACGGCACGGCCCATATTTATCCTGAGCTCTACAGTGAGAGCTTGCACCAGGGATTACACGGAAGGGTGCATGCCCACAATCAGGAATAGCAGCATTTTGGAAGCAGAGTGTGTTCGCTGAGTCAAAACTGCTGCGTTGTACACTACAAGCAAAGTGGATCGATTTATAGAAATCCCATGCCCACTGTGCTTTTTTTCTCCGCAGCGTAAACTGACCTACGGTGCAACTTCCCTAGATGCAGCTTGTCAATTTATGCTGCGGAGACACAAATGTCCCCAGCTGGGAAAAGTGAGAGAAATTCCACAGTACAACAAACCCCGATAGTGGGCACGGGCAGCTGCGATCTCCTGCGAAGAACACTTGTGTCTCCGCAGGAGAAGACTCACTGTGCCCAGGACGCAACGTGTCCAGATCATGGACCTTAAATCTCTGAAAAACATGATTCAGACAAAATTCCCAAATGAAAATTCCCTATAATGAGGCAGAGGGAGTCACTTTGACCTCACGTCTGTCCTGTGTTCTGGTGGTGTCCGTCTTTTTAGGCCTCTTTTTAGGTGTGCACAAAAGTGCGGTCATCAACAGTTTTGACACCTTTGAATAGACGGACATTGCTGAACAGAGGCCAGAGTCTGTAGTAACTCTGCTGCCTCATTAGTGAATGGATTAGTTGTGGACTTCACCTGAATCACATATTTCGGAGATGTAGATGGAAACACTGATGTAAGCGCTCAGCATAGAGCACAGGATAAATGGGAACAGATACAAAATGTTCTGTACTAAAATCGCCACCAAATAGCATTCAACTCAACCCACAAAAACTCAAGTTCCTACTCAAGTTCGTCATCGGTTAATGGAAATATAGGGGTCTTCCACATTACTGGTAGCACAAAGGCTCTTGAAAAACGCTATGGCTCCCCCCTACCTCAAAAAAAAAACAACCAGCAAAATCTGTGCTCCCAAATCCTAATGCCCCCTCCCTTCTGAGCCCAACAATGTGCCTAAGCCACAGTTAGCATTCACATGTCTGGCATTGTTGTGTGCAGGTTTACAGAAGCACGACCTGGGCATGATGTACGGGCACTACAATGTACTGGGCACAACAAGGGCTTATTTTCAATTTTTACTGCAACATTCATTGTTTAACACCATGGGTGTTTTCCAGAGACTCGTCACTACACCCATAGATAAAATCCCAGAGGGGTGTAATTTCCAAAATGTGGTCACTTGACAGGGATTTCTTCTATTTTGGCTCTTAAAGGGTCTGCAAACTATTCTAGGAAAATAATTGCTCCAAAAATCAAATGGTGCTCCTTTCCTCCCGAGCCCTGCGGTGCGGCCAATCAGTACTGTACAGTCACGTAAAGTATTGCCACGTTCAGGAGAAATTGTGTAACAAATGATGGGACCTTTTTTTTTTACCTCTTCTGCTTGTGAAAATTGGAAATCTGGGGTTAAACCAACATTTTAGTGGTAAAAATGTAATTATTTTTTGTTCACCGCCCAATAGTATAACACCTGTAGCATTAATATGCTCACTTCAACCCTGGATGATTCATTAAGGGGTGTAGTTTGTAAAACGGGGTCACTTGTGGGGGGTTTCTGCTGGCACCTCAGAGTCTCTTCAAATGTGACATGGCATCCGCAAACCATTCCAACTGAATGGACACTCCAATATGGAGCTCCTTCCCTTCTTCACTTTGTACTGTGCCTCAAAAGTAGTTTTCAACCACATATTGGGTACTGGTGTACTCAGGAGAAATTGCACAACAAAATGTATGGTTCATTATCTCCTGTTACTCTAGTGAATTTGAAAAACTTGGCGTTTATGCAACATTTTTTAGGTTAAAAATGTGTTGTTTTTTTTTCATTTTCACAGCTCAATGTTTTAAATTTCTGTGAAGCCCCCGGGAGTTCCAGGTACTCATCAATAATCTAGATAAATTCCTTGAGGGGTCTAGTTTCCAAAATGGGGGTCACTTGTGGGGGAGCTCCATTGTTTAGGCACCTCAGGGAATCTCCAAACTCAATATGGCATCCGCTAATGATTTCAGACAATTTTGCTTTCAAAAATTCAAATGCTGATCCTTCTCTTCAGAGCCCTGCCGTGCGCCAAAACAATTGACTTCCACCACATATGAAGTCTCAGCTTACTCGAGACAAATTGCAAAATATAATATATGGTGCATTTTTTCCGAATACCCTTGTGAAAATGCAAAATTTTATGGCTAAAGTAATATTTTTGTATAAAAAAGTCAAATTTTCATTTTTTTTTTCCACTCCACATTCCTTTGGTTCTTGTGAAGCACCTGAAGAGATAATAAACTTTTTGGATCAGGTTTTGAGCACTTTGAGGGTTGCACTTTTTAGAATGGGGTCACTTTGGGATATTTTCTGTCACCTCGGCCTCTCAAAGTCACTTCACATGTGATATAATCTCCAAAAAATGAATTTATAAATTTTGTTGGAAAAATGAAAAATTGCTGATGACCTTTGAACCCTTCTAACTTCCGAACCAAAAAAAAAATTATGTTTCAAAATTTGCACTGATGTAAAGTAACATGTGGGAAATGTGATTTATTACTATTTTGTGTGACAGAACTCTCAAATTTATGGGTATTAAATTTCAGAGTTTAAAAATTGCAAAATTCTCACCAAATTTCCGATATTTTGACAAATAAACGCAAAAAAACATCATCTTAAATTTACCACTTTGATGAAGTACAATATGTCCGAAAAAACAATCTCAGAATCTCTGGGACCAGAAGCTCCAGAATTATAACCTCATAAAGTGACACTAGGCAGAATTGAAAAAAAAATGGCTAAGTTAGAAGGGTGTTTTCAGGCCCGGGGGTGAAGGGGTTAAAGGGAATCTGTCAGCAGGATTTTGCTACCTCATCTGAGAGTAGCATGATATAGGCAAAGAGATCCTGAATCTAATGATCTATCACTTAGATTACTGGGTGCAGCCGTTCTGACGCAACCAGAATGTTTAGATTTAGCCATGTAGCAGAGCTTAGTCCCGCCCACACCAGGCTGTCAGTAGACAATGAGCATTGACAGTGAGGTGTCAATCACAGGAGGAGGAGTGCCGGACAGCCGTGCGCCTCACATTGTAGTCCGAGCAATGATAAATCCTGATGCCTAAACATAGGAAATGAACAATAGATCAGACCTTGACAAGACAGGCATCCCTGAATTCTTTGTTTTAACCCTAGCAGCATGCGTTCTTCAGATTGCTTAGAAAATACCTGCTCACAGATTTCCCTTAAATCTCTATATGTATTCAAACCAAAGGTATTTTTGGCCCAGTTTTATGTGTCAGGTTTTGGGAATGGGAAAAGAGTCAGGTACCCTAGGGACAGGTCTTCTCATTTTCTAAGGTATTTGACACTTCAACCCTAGCAATTGGGAAGGTTCATAATGGGATGCGTTGAAGGTTAGTTAGAGTAATGCGGGCTTCACGCGAGACGATCTATCGTGCGATTGCACGAGCAATCGCACCCGCCCCCGTCATTTGTACGTCACGGGAAATTAGTTGCCCGTGACGCACAAAGTCATTAACCCACTTTCACACGTACTTACCTGCCGGGCAACGTTGCTGTGGGCGGCGAACATCCACTTCCTGAAGGGGGAGGGACGTTTGGCGACGTCACACAGCCGCCGGTCAATAGACGCGCAGGGGCGGAGATGAGCGGGACGTAAACATCCCGCCCACCTCCTTCCTTCCGCATTGCCGGCGGGAGCCGTGGGACGCAGGTAAGCTGTGTTCACCGTTCCCGGGGTGTCACACGGAGCGATGTGTGCTGCCCTGGGTACGATGAACAACTGGCGCCATGAAAAATAAACGATTTTTTAAAAATAAGTGACGTATACACGACTCACGATTTGTGACCGATTCAGCGTTGCTCGGAGGTGTAACATGAGACGACGTCGCAAACGATGCCGGATGTGCGTCACGAAAACCGTGACCCCGACGATGCATCGCACGATAGATCGTCTCGTGTAAAGCCTGCATTAGACCGTGTTCCTTCCCAGTCAACTTAGGCATGGTGACATCACTCCTTAACAACTACATGTCAATCACAGAAGGATAGAAACAAACCTTCAAATCTTTCACACCAAATAGAATTAAATAAACTCCAATTAGGACTTAAGAGGTCCTACTACCAACTAAACGGTGTGACATTCTGATCCCAACTCATATCAGGCTGTAACACACTCATGACTTCTATGAGGGGCTTATGGACCCTCAGGGCCAGGTTTGTCAAAATCAGATGCAGGAAAGGATTGCACCAACCTACTGGAATTAACTACAATGCTGGTACCCAGATCCTTTCTTCCGGGCCATATCCATTCCAGTGTACTACGTTTCGGAGTTAGCGGCAAACAAAATGGAACTCAACAATCCTAGTCACCTGAAACCCTAAATTACTGTCAACAATCACTGGAGGCAGCGGTAAAGGTTATGGTTCAGAAGATGCATCATATGTCTTGAGCAATGATCTTTGAAATACATTGTGAATTGTAAGCGCTTGTGGTAACTCAAGGCAAAAAGCCACAGGATTAATAACGGTGACCACCTTATAGGGCATAATGAATTCAAGACCCAGTTTCCAAGATGAAATTTTCAATTTAATATTTCTGGTGGACAGCCAAATGTAGTCATTCACACACAGGTCCGGACCTGATGAACGTTTGGGTTTATTTTTTAATCAGCCGCACATTTATATCTGTCTCCCATAGACTTCAGATGGTTTTGTTACCCTTTCCACACAGAAAAGAGCGATGAAGAAAACTGTTCCTCCTCAGGAACCCCCGAATACCCATCTCTACTAAAAGTACAGAACGAGGGTAAAAACCATATGCATCAAGAAATGGTGACTTAGCAGTGGACTCATTATGACAACTGTTTAACGCAAACTCTACAAAGGAAAGTAAGATGACCAATCTTCCAGATTCTCAGACACAAACCATCTAAGGTACATCTCTAAACTCTGATTTAAGCACTCGGTCTGGCCGTTCGATTGAGAACGAAAAGCTGAGAAAAAGGATAAATGCAGCCCCAAACAAGAACAAAAGGACTTACAAAACTTAGATGCAGACCGGGTCCCCAGATCTGACACCACATCGGAACGAACCCCGTGAAGCTTCACAATTGAGATACTTGAGGCATGTTTTTGCATTAGTAAGCACAGGTAAAGCAATGAAGTGAGCTTTTTTCATAAACATCCACCACCATTAAAATTACGGACGGTGGAAGGTCGGTAATGAAGTGTGTCTATGGTCTTTGAAGTATAGCCAAAGGTAGGAGAGATGAGGACAGGCAAGTATGCGATGTCTTAAGGGTACTTCTCACATAGCGAGATCGCTGCGGAGTCGCAGGTTTTGTGACGCAGCAGTGACCTCATTAGCGATCTCGCTGTGTGTGACACTGAGCAGCGATCTGGCCCTGCTGTGAAATCGCCGATCGTTACACACTGTTCTGGTTCATTTTTTGGTCGTCGGTTTCCCGCAGGGCAGCACGCATCGGTGTGTTTGACATCTTACCCAACGACCTCGTTCGAGACTCACGTAGGCGTGCATCTTCGTTGTTTTCCGCGCCCTCTCTGTTCCGATTGGTGATTGCTACTGCGATCGGATTGGCGGCTTCCATCCTCTGTTCTGGCTTGTAGATCGCAGTACATTTCAGAGGGCTGAATTCACTTGTCCCGGACCGCGTGTAGCAGCAGATTGTAATACCGTCCATTCTGCATCGCTTCATCCGTTAAACAGTTCTTCTGGGAGTTGTACTCTGCAAGGTGGGCATCGTTTGGGGTCTCAAATGCGTTTTCATAATATTATCTCATTTATATGACACCTAACAATTATCTACTATCATTGTCCCATTCAACCCTGTGTTCATGCTTCTACACTGGCAAGCAAATGGTGGGAGGGCTTGGCTTCTATCTGTATACAGTGGTACCTCGCTTAACGAGTAACCCTCTTAACGAGAATTTCGCTATACAAGCAAAGCTTTCTGTAAATTTGTAACCCGCTTTACGAGAAAGCTTTGCTGTACGAGCGAAATTCTCACCTCACATACTTCCGGTTTCGTCCATCCACCACACTCTGACCCGCACTTGCAGTCCACACAAACACACACATGCACGCACAAACACACACAAACACACACATGCATGCACAAACACACACGCACATACAGTATTATGCTCACCTTACCTTCCGTTCCACTGCTGGTCTGATGGTTCTTGTAGTTCCCGGGTACATAGCGGTGTCCTCGCGGCAAACTACAAGACCCAGGAGGCCTGCGATGGAACAGAAGGTAAGGTGAGCATATAATATAACATAATATGTTTACCTTTCGTTTCATCACCGGCCTCCTGGGTGCTGTAGTGCGCCGCGCCGCTCCAGTCCACGCTGTGTATCTGCATCCATAGCGACGAGGGAGGAACTTCCTGTCACCGCTAATGAAAGGCAGAGCGCTGGCCAATCAGAGGCAAGCGGCTCTGCCTTTGACGTCAGCGCTCTGGCCGGGAAGTTCCTGCCTCATCGTTATGGTAACGCGTTACACAGCCCGGCCCCGTACCAGAGAACCGCAAGTCCCAGCAGACCGGCGATGGAACGGAAGGTAAGGTGAGCATATAATATGTGTGTGTGTGCATGCGTGCTTGTGTGTTTGTGTGAGTTTGTGTGTGTTTGTGCGTGTGTGGAATGACACAATAGGGGACCAGGATGGGACATTTTAGAAGTTGTGGAACGGATCGTCAGCATTGCAATGACTTCCTATGGGAAATCTTGCTCTGCTGAACGAGTACCTTGATTAACAAGCACAGTCCCAGAACGGATTGTTCTCGTTAAGCAAGGTACCACTGTACATGCTTTTGCATGATCAGTCATTTTAGGGGGTCTCGTGTGCACACACCCATACAGTACGTATTTTTCCGTTTATTTTAGCATGTACAGTAATAATAATAGCGTTATTATTTTATTGCAACTATTCTCATATTTTCCATTTCATTTTCATTTCCCTAGATTGCACAACATGAACAATGGGGAGTGCAGTATTGTGGCTGCTTTGCTGCTTGAGGCAGCTCGGCGAGAAGATAAGGCACAGAAGAGGCGTTCCAAACAAAAGCGTTGCATGTGGACCAGAGAGTGGCTGCAGAGGAGGTCCGAATTGTCCCACATGCAACTGGTTAGAGAGCTGCAGGAGAACAATCCTCACGATTTCAGGAACTATCTACGGATGTCAGAGGAATCCTTCAAACTGTTACTGGAAAGAATTACGCCACTTTTCAACAGAAGGATACGGCGATGCGCGCTGCTGCCCCGGTAGACGAAACATTGGCCGTCACGCTGCGTTTCCTGGCCACTGGGCGCTCACTGCAAGAGTTACATTTTTCTTCAGCCATTTCACGGCCCCTGCTCAGCGTTTTAATTCCGGAGACATGTAATGCAATTTTCCGCTGTCTACGCAGCTACATTCAGTTTCCCAACACGGAGGAGGAATGGAGAAAGATTGCCTTAGATTTTGAGCAGCTCTGGCAGTTCCCTAGCTGTGGAGGGGCTTTGGATGGGAAACATGTCCGTATAACTCAATCACCTAACACCTATATTTCTCTAATTATAAGGGCTATTTTAGTGTCATCCTGATGGCCTTGGTGAACGCTAATTACGAGTTTATATTTGTTGGTGTTGGCATGAACAGCAGGGTTTCCGATGGGGGTGTTCTAGAGTATACACGTTTTGGCGAGCGTTTGAACAACTGTGACCTGCACTTGCCTCCCAACTCAGAGACCACAGGCAACCTTAACTTTGTTTTTGTTGGCGATGAAGTCTTCCCGCTTCATCCCAATCTTATAAAACCGTTCCCCCCAAAAAAGTTACGGAGGAAAGACGCATTTTCAATTACCGATTGTCACGGGCACGCCAGGTAGTTGAAAATGCCTTCGGTATCATGGCCAATCGCTTCAGAGTTTTCCACACGCCCATTAACATGAGCTAGAATCAATAGACTCAATTGTTTTGGCCTGTTGTGTGCTTCATAACTTCCTTCGCCGGCGTGATACTAATAGCCACTGTCCGTCTGGCTTCGTGGACTCTGTGAACCTAATAAGTGGGGAAGTGCTGCTCGGCAATTGGCATGAACACAGTCCCGCGATTGCAGGCCTTCAGCCTTTTGGACACGGCAGAAACACCAATGATACAAAGACCTGGCGAGAGAACTACTGTCACTATTTTAATGGCCCTGGTGCTGTTACTTGGCAGCATCAGATCTTATAGTGGCCTCCTGATGACATTTATATTGTGCTTTCATCTTTGTAATGTTTGTGTAATAAAGCGTACAAACTAGGAGATTGCAAGAGCTTTGTTTGTTATTCTTTGATTAGTAAGGACTATGCACGCAGCATTCACTTCTGCACTGGCGCTATACCGATACACACATATATGTGCCATCCCCATGCCAGCAGCCGTTCTCAGTGGCTCGAGGGTCTCCGGACCCGGGGGTCGTGCGGCCGCTCAAATGAAGGGGGTATTTACAAGGGATTATAGAGTTTGTGACGCCATCTGTTGTGTGTGGTAATTAGGAGTACCACGTCTGCAGTTGGGAGTACCCGGGGATGATGGAACGGGGCAGCAAGGTGTTAGAACCCTCCACGGGTAGGGGAATGCCCCGGCGCTCAGTGTGTGGGGATAAGGCCGTGGGATGCAGGGATCACTCGTGTACTTACTCAGTCCATTAAGCAGACACCGACAACCGAGTAAACCAAATCTCTGGACACCGCTGCCGCTGAGGGGAGCTAGTTCGGGCGGGTCCCGTCCCCAATGGTTCTGCCTGGTGATCCATGGCCTGCCTCCTGGCACTAAGTTTACTTCCTGGTGGTCCTAGTAGTATGGAACTTGCCGGGTCCCGCTCCCCACTGTGGCTAAGTATGGGAGCTTGCTCTCAGGGCTCACGCTTGGGATTTTCTGGACCTTTTTGAATGGAAAGTCCTATCCCCCTCGTTGCTCTAGTACCCCTCGGGTTGCATGTAGCTACTCCCCGACCTAGGGTCCACATACCCCATTGTGCCTTGGTCCCAGCCCGGTGCTGGTGCAAGGCCGCCAGCTGTCCTGCTCGACAGACCCAAGCTCCTTGCCCCGATCCCCTGCGACTACTCCAGGCCCAGACCACCGTCTGCCCCCTAGACAGTTTCCTTATGGGAGTCCCAGCTCCGGACCTCCTCAGAGCTCCTCACAGCTCGAGAGCTACTTTCTACTCTCTACTAACTTACTGACTACACTCCTCACCTCCCCTCCCTGACCCCCCAGGTGGGCGACTCTGTTCCATTCAAACAATCCACTGGTGTGTCTGGTGGGTGTGGTGCAGGGTGTATCTAGAATTTGAGTAGCTGATGTAGGCACCACCATTTGGTTAGGGACCTATAACCAAGAGGGAGGTGGATACTGCATGGGAGGGCAGATTGTGCAATACCCTGTGATGACCTGATAGTCCAGGGGCGTCACATATACACATACATATTGATATACATTACTATATATACACACGCTTGTGACGACATGGACTCTCATGGGTTAAAGTTTCTTAACATTCAGCCAGACGTATTGTTCTTTTGTGTGTTAACTCATGTTTGCTAAACTATTCTCCAGACCCTTCTGAGCATTCATTGTAATGTAGTTGTGTATTGCTAATCTAATGTATATTACCTTAGTAGCCATTGTCTAGTCTGTGACTTGCAGACTTCATGTAAATATCCTCAGTCTTTCTATCCACATCATTTAAATGAACATTATCCATGCAGCTTGAAATTCATCCAATAAGAGAAGCAATCTTGTACAACCAATCCGATAAGGGCCCAGTGTATCCAAAGGGAAGGCTATGGCTATAAAAAGGGACTTCTTTAAGTCACCAGTTGTTGATGGATTTTGCATGATCCAGTCTAAGCTCTTAGGAACTGGCTAGAGGATCAGAACCAGGATACCTTGTGGACTCGGTCTAGGGACTTTGGCTCCGACTAGAGGAACACTTGGCTACATGACTTCAAACCAGAGGCTACTTAAGGAGGAACCCAGTTTGGGACAATTCAGTCACCTGATACAGACTTTGCAGACCTCAGCCAGCTTCCTAAATCTGGCGCTATTCCTTTCTCGGTGGGTGCCCGCCGAAAGCGGGGTGCTGCTGAATTGGAATAAATAGCCCTGGGACCTCTGAGGCACGGACATTCTAAATCCCTGGTGAGCCAGCGGAAGGGTGAGACTCTGTTGCCTGGTAAATTTGTGTGTTTTGCTGGTTATGTGCTATGTGCCGTTAATTGTTTGGGGATCTAATAAAGTCTTAATATTGTGGTTCCCTTAACCTGTGTTGTCTGATTAGTGTTCCGCCCACGGCTAAGGAGATCGGCGGTCAGTTGGGATGAGCCCTGGGCCATGCTGTCTTTCTAAAGGCGGCCGGTTCAGCGGACGAGAGCACCCACTGAGCCTCATGTCTCCACAATTGGTGGCAGCAGTGGGATACCACTCAGCCTGGTTTACCCAGGGGAGCTGCAGCGGACTGGTATTCGCGGACTCTGTCCAGGGCTCAACAACCAGGGAGGCACATAAGCATACCCAACAGGCTATAGGGGAGGCATTCAGGGTTCGGACACTGCAATGTCCAACCCCACCAGCTCAGCCATGGGACAAGAACAAGAGAGGCGATACGACCGGAGCAGTAAATGGATGCTACAGGATCTGTGCCAGAGGCGAAAGATTGACTACAGGAACGCTGACACTCGGTCGGACTTGATCCGGAAATTAGTCCGTTGGGATGCCCAGAATGATGCAGAGGACGATGAGGATCCCGCCGATATTGACCCAGAGGATTTAAACTATGTGCCACATCATAGATCTAGTGACAATCGGGAATCAACTTGGTCCAAAATGGCCCTAGCCACAGAGTTGTTGGTCGCATTGGGGCCTAAATCCTCAAGAGAAGAGAGGGCTTGTGTTCTGGAATATGTTTATGGGGTTCCAGCTGCCGTACTGCTAACATCAGCCACTCGAGAAGGATGGCCCCGCTACCCAGCAGAAGCTGCACCAAAACAAAGGACTACAAACAGGGCCTGTGACTTGCCCAATCTACGGCGCTGTTATACATGTGTGTGGGCACCTTGGACATATACTGTAGATAAAGATTGTCTCCAAATCCGAGGCCGCAAGCTTGGAGCCCATCTGCCAGCTCAGCCGGTCAAGGTCTGTGACATACAGAGCCAGGGATTACGAGACACTGGTTCCTAAATTATCCTGGTAAGCCCAGTTATTGTTTCCTCAGAAGACCATTTACCAGATTCCCAATTATCCATTTCCCTGGCTGAGGGCCAGCGCTCGGACATCCCTCTGGCATGTGTGCAGTTGGACCTAAGGACCGACCAGGGAGAGGTCGAGGTGGAGCTTATGGACATCATCCCCACACCAGTTATTTTGGGACATGACCAGGGAGAGGTTGATGTGAGACTTGTGGATAGCCTCCCCACACCTGGTATTTTGGGGACCAACCAGGAAGTGATCGATGTGGGATTTGTCAACAGCCTCCCCATTCCTGTCATTGTGGAGACTGACCAGAGCAAGTCTGATGTGGAGCTTATGAACAGCCTCCCCACACCTGTTATTTTGGGGTCTGACCAGGAAGAAGTCCATATGGAGCTTATGGACAGCCTCCCCACACCTGTTATTTCGGGGACTAAACAGGAGGAAATTGAAGTGGGGTTCATGGATGACCCCACCAAGCCTGTTGTTTCGGATACCACCCAGAGGGAAGTGAAAGTGGGGCGTGTGGATTACCTGCTCACACCAGTTATTTTGGAGTATGACCTAGGACAAGGACTATCCAGTTTGTAGCAGCCATCACCCACTTCCAAGCCAAGCAGGACCCTGATGTGGATCTTTCTAACATCTTTTCCAAGAATAATTCACATTACCAGTCTCCATCATCCACGTCTGAGCCAACAACCGTGAGTAAGCCTAACCAGACTGTGGCTATTGACTGGGGGAAGATTGATAGTAAGAAATTTATGCAAGCCCAACTCATGGACCCCACCTTATGGGTACATTGCACACTACGACATCGCAGGTGCGATGTCGGTGGGGTCATGTCGAAAGTGACGCACTTCCTGCGTCGCTCTCGACATCGTAGTGTGTAAATCCTAGAAGATACGATTAACGAGCGCAAAATCGTCGTAATTGTATCATCGGTGTAGCGTCGGCGAATTCCATAATTACGCTGACGCGATGGTCCGATGTTTTTCCTCGCTCCTGCGGCAGCACACATCGCTGTGTGTGAAGTCGCAGGAGCGAGGAACACCACCTTACCTGCGTCCCGGCTGCAATGCGGAAGGAAGGAGGTGGGTGGGATGTTTACATCCCGCTCATCTCCGCCCCTCCGCTCCTATTGGCCGCCTGCTGTGTGACGTCGCAGTGACGCCGCACGACCCGCCCCCTTAATAAGGAGGCGGTTCACCGGCTAGAGCGAAGTCGCACGACAGGTGAGTGCATGTGAAGCAGCCGTAGCGATAATATTCGCTACAGCACCTATCACAATGATTTTGCAGCTGTGACGGGGGCGGGGACTATCCCTTCTCGGCATCGCAGAATCGGCTTGCGATGTCGTAGTGTGCAAAGAACCCCTTAGTGCTTGTCCGCAATATGGCTGCTCAACCTGGGGGAGGTAATCAGGAGGAGGTGTATAGATGTGAGCCTCTGATGCTGACCTCATCATTAAAAAAGGCAATGCCGTCAAGAGGAGAAGGATGATTGGAAGCCTATCCTGTCTGGCTAATAAGAAGGGGGAGGAATGTGATGACATGGACTCTCATGGGTTGTTGATGGATTTTGCATGATCCAGTCTAAGCTCTTAGGAGCTGGCTAGAGGATCAGAACCAGGATACCTTGTGGACTCGGTCTAGGGACTTTGGCTCCGACTAGAGGAATACTTGGCTACATGGACT
This sequence comes from Anomaloglossus baeobatrachus, assembly GCF_048569485.1. Lineage (NCBI taxonomy): Eukaryota > Metazoa > Chordata > Amphibia > Anura > Aromobatidae > Anomaloglossus > Anomaloglossus baeobatrachus. Next base: position 13,768,491 of record NC_134353.1, read on the forward strand.
TCAAAACCAGAGACTACTTAAGGAGGAAACCCAGGTTGGGACAATTCAGTCACCTGATACAGACTTTGCAGACCTCAGACAGCTTCCTAAATCTGGCGTTATTCCTTTCTCGGTGGGTGCCCGCCGAAAAGCGGGGTGCTGCTGGATTGGAGTAAGTGGCCCTGGAAGCTCTGAAGCACGGACATTCTAAATCCTGGTGAGCCAGCGGAAGGGTGAGACTCTGTTGCCTGTTACATTTGTGTGTTTTGCTGGTTATGTGCTATGTGCCGTTAATTGTTTGGGGATCCAGTAAAGTCTTAATATTGTGATTCCCTCACCCTGTGTTGTCTGAGCAGTGTTCCGCCCACGGTTAAGGAGATCGGCGGTCAGTTGGGATGAGCCCTGGGCCATGCTGTCTTTCTAAAGGTGGCCGGTTCAGCAGACGAGAGCACCCACGGAGCCCCGTGCTTACATATACATCCTTAGTCTGAAGTCAAACTTGCATAAGGCATCTGATGCAAGAACATCGGATGCGTTATGCCAATGACCCCCGGCTCCCACTCTCCTTACAGCGGGAGGAGAGTGTCATGCGACTGTGATCCGATTCTCCGCATTCCTCGCATTGCACTCAGCCGTATTTCACGCCAGTGTGACTCCAGCCATACACACAAACATACGTATACAGTACTCATATGTATACTCATACATCCATATACACATATACATTCGGACACACACAAATACATTTACATACTCCAAGACACACAAGTGTGCTTACATATTTATCCCATTCACTAAACCAGCAGCACAACAGCAAACCCGTCTGCCCGGAGACGCTGTATTGATGACAAGCGACTTATTGAACGCAACAGCCCTTCTGTGCAATATCCACCTCCTCGGTTACGGGTCCCCAACTAATGGTGTTGCCAACAGCAGTCAAAGTCCTAGGTAAACTCTGCACCACACCCACCAGTAGACGGCCTGAGTGGAATAGGGCCGCCCACTTGGGGGGTTGTTTAAGGGGAGGTCAGGAGTGTCAAGAGTAGGTGAATGAAGTGCAGGAGAGAGGAGGTTAGGAGCCGGGCTCCTTGGAAGTACTAGGTGACAGACTGTGGTCTGGGCCTAATAGGAGCTGGACCCCCCGGTCGCAGGCGATCGTGGGGCAAGGGGCACGGACCTGTCGAGGAGGACAGCCGGCGGCCTTGCACCATCACCGGGCTGGGACCAGGGCACGACGGGGTACGTGGACTCTAGGACAGGGAGTAGTTTCAGGCAACCTGACAATTGACCCGACGAGAATGGAGCCTTCAAGATCCGCTCTCCACTCGCTCCAAAATCGGGGTACTAGCGCAACGAGGGGGATAGGACTTTCCACAAAAACGGTCAAGAAAATCCAAAGCCTGAACCTTGAGAGCAAGCTCCCACAGTTAGCCATACTGGTGAGCGGGACCCGGCTAGTTCCACACTACCGGGAACAACAGAGAAGTAACTTAGTGCCAAGAGGCAGGTCACGGATCACCAGGCAACACCATCGGGGACGGGACCCGAACTAGCTCCACTCAGCGGCAGCGGTGTCCAGAACTTTGGTTTACCCAGTTGTCGGTGTCAGATTTGTGGACTGAGGGAGTACAAAAGTGATCCCTACGCTCCGCACAGCACCCCTCTACACCATCACCGAGTCCCAGGGCATCCCCCTACCTGTGGAGGGTCCTAACACCTGCCTATCCCATTCAATCGCCCCCGGGTACTCCCAACTGCAGCGGTGGTACTCCCAAATTAGCACAAACCATAAAAAAGGCTAAAGGGTACTTTACACGCTGCGATATCGGTATCGCTAGGGAGCGTACCCGCCCCCGCTGATTGTGCGTCACGGGCAAATTGCTGCCCGTGGCGCACAACATCGCTTACACCCGTCACACGGACTTAACTTCCCTGCGATGTCGCTGTTGCCAATGAACCGCCTCCTTTCTAAGGGGGCGGTACGTGCGGTGTCACAGCAACGTCACACGGCAGCCGCCCAATAGAAGCGGAGGGGAGCGGGATGAACATCCCGCCCACCTCCTTCCTTCCTCATCGCGGCCGGCCACAGGTACGAGGATGTTGCTCGTTCCTGTGGTGTCACACATAGCGATGTGTGCTGCCGCAAGTAGAACAAAACCTCGCTACTGAATAGGCAACGATTTTTGGTAAGTGAACAACGTCTCACATACCAACAATTTTTGCCACTTTTGTGATCGTTTAAGGTCACTCATACGTGTTACACGCTGCGACGTCGCTAACGATGTCGGATGTGCGTCACAAACACCCTGACCCCGACGACATATCGTTAGCGATGTTGCAGCGTGTAAATGGCCCTTTACAGCTTAAATCGGCTGTTGTGTAAGCTTCTTTTAAAAAACCCCATAGAAACAAGTGTCACCACTGTAGCACTCCAGCAGTGTGCCCCCCCCCCAGCAGTATATGTGTACCCCAGTAATGCATGTGGCCACAGTGTGTAGAAATCAATGCAGCTGAAAGGTGGGCCCCTAGTCAATTACCATGGTGGGCTCCAGACTCCCCAGTCCAACCCTGCTCACACCCATTATATCTATGCATCTGTATAGATGCACCCAGCCCATTACACAACCTAGAAGGTCTGCTTATAGCTATCTCAAGAATCAAGAATTTAGCCAACCATGCGACAAGTGAGAAACGAAAAACATTTTATTAGTAAAAAAAAAAAAAAAAAATTAGCTATAAACAAACAATTAAATGAAGAAATTAAACGGAAAGTAACAGGAAAATTCAGAATAACTAGAGCTAAAACGTCACTACACATCATGATTGATAGTGGTTGCTCGAATTGGCATATCCTTGCCTGGGCGGAGAAGCTAGCTGCAAAAGGAAGGATTATGGCAAAAAGGAACACTCAGGGCTGGGGGGCACACACACATTTTGCGGAGGCCCGATCCTCCGCACTGGTGGGCTATGAAGTGTGTCTGGCATTTGTGGCCATGAATATTGTGAACCTGGAGCCTTACTACTCAGAGTTGTCGTTTCATCCAGGTTCCCGGCTGCTGCTTGACTTAGCGTCTCAAGAATGATTCTTTCGGCATGGCTTCTTTGTGTGGCATCCAACTTCCGTAGTCGATCAGCAGTCAAGCTGGCAAAGAAGTCCATGCCGGCGTTGACCTGATTATGTAAAATGCGGTTTGCCAAAAAGATTAACTCTTCCGATGACGATGCTGTGGCGGCCTTTCTTCTTAGTTGACTACTTAGCCGCTGTGGCTCTGGTAGAGTTGAGGGCGCATTGTCTTCAGTTGCCTCCCCACTACCTTCCTCCACACTAACTTGATGGCTCGGGATGTCGACACTTGTTTGTGTCGAGAGAGCTTGGTGACAGTGCTGCGGGAACACAAAATTAAATGTTTAAGCTAAACCCATACATTTTTCAAAAACATAAATCTGCACCCCTTCACAGAAATGATACCCCATTAGATATACCATGCAATGGTAAAAAGGAGGGGGGTGGCACAAGTACTATAAGATATTACATGACATTGAACGGTATGAGAACGGAGTGGGACTAAACTCGCAAAGGAGTGTACTATACTGACCTTTAAGCAATCACTTTTTCAGACTACACAGTTAATCAATGACCTGTGCATACAAAGCTTCAATGCTGTTCACCGGGAAGCACAGAAGGTACTTACATCTCCATCAGGGGAATCAGTCTGGATCTCTGGGTCTTGTTCCGTGGTCGGCTCGAATGAACACAATGATGCCCGTGGTAGCTCCTGGTTGCGGGTGAAGTCCAGTAAGTCATAATACCACAGTGAGGGCACATAAACGCCATCTGTGCCAGCACCAGACTTCTTCGACTTCTCGACCTTGTTGAGCTCTTTCTTATACACAGTACGGAGGGCCTGGATCTTCTTCCGAACCATGCTCACATCCACCTTCTCACAGGGATGATGCTGCCTACATAGGGCAATCAATTTCTCATACGCCTTCCTTTTTTTATGTTTATTAGAGTAGTCAGGCGATTTCACAAGCCAAAGGCAGGGCAGGGTCCGATACAACTCAATGAGCTCACGAACAAACTCCTCACTATTGTAAGACATCTGAAATTAAGAAAAACACACAGTGAGCATACATGTAACTAACATTGTAACTACATGGCTACTGACGCTAGTATGTGGACAAAGACAGGCCCAGAGTACGGGCGTTTGCACATATAGAAGCATGCCCAAAATGTAGAATTGCAGACGGGAACCTACCCCATAACATGGCTGCCCATGCAAAAGCCTATGCACACAGATAGTTTGCAAGTGTACAAGCATGGCCACAAAGTAGAAGAGAGTTATGATTGCATATAATTGATAGCTACAAATATATAATACATATAATCCTATAAAAAAATATAAAATATAATATTAAACTTATAACAAAAACGCTACAAAGATCCTAATTTAAGACCTCAAAGTAGATGGTTTAGATTCACAAATAAGAACGCACTAGCGACTCAAAAGGGGACGCGGAAGACAATCCAGAGATGCACGCACCTAGGACAATGGAATGGATGGAAGCCCTACTACGCTGCCTTTATTTTATGACAAGGTCGCCCAATCACAGAATGACAACGCAGCAGTGGCCAACAATTATATTCCGTGGATATCTATCTAGCTAAAATACAGATATATAATTAAACAAGCAACATAACCACGTTCCCGTCTGCCCAGAGACGCTGTATTGATGAGGAGTCACTTATTGAACGCAGCAGCGTCTCCGGCAGACAAAATCTATCATTTGAAATTAAGGCACTCCCTTCGCGGATGCATTAGCATCCTTTAAGCTGTCGCTCCTCCCTTACGTCAACGCTACAATTCTATTGGGTGGCGCAGATTCGTGGTGGGCGGGTTCAATGTCGATGCTGCGGCCTAGTCCGGTAATACGGCGGCCAGAATGCGTTCAACACCCTGGGGGGATGCAGAGGTGCAATACTTGATTAGAGAGGTGGACAGCAGGGATTATGACTGTGCTGAACACCAGGAACATCCAGTCCTCCACAAGCAGGCTGTGCTAAAGAGGATCAGTCGGGGCCTATCCAAAAGGTTTGGGGTGCAGCGTTCCAGTACCCAAATACGGAAGAAGCTGGCAGATCTGCGGTACAGATCCAGCAACCGCATTGCCAGCATCCGGTCACTGAGCCAGCCGCATCGTGGCGAGTGGTGTTAACATTGGTTAGCTGAGTATATGGCAGGTCATTGGTTAACACAGTATATGGCGGCTCTGCGGGTATCACAGGATATGGCGGCTCATTGGTTAACACAGTATATGGCGGCTCATTGGTTAACACAGTATATGGCAGGTCAGGGGGTCAGCAATTAGCACAGGATATGGCGGCTCCGCGGTTAACACAGTATATGGCGGCTCTGCGGTTAACGCAGTATATGGCGGCTCCGCGGTTAACGCAGTATATGGCGGCTCTGCGGAGCCCCAGCAGGAGTCACCTGCAGAGCCGGAACCCCAGCAGGAGTCACCTGCAGAGCCGGAGCCCCAGCAGGAGTCACCTGCAGAGCCGGAGCCCCAGCAGGAGTCACCTGCAGAGCCGGAACCCCAGCAGGAGTCACCTGCAGAGCCGGAACCCCAGCAGGAGTCACCTGCAGAGCCGGAACCCCAGCAGGAGTCACCTGCAGAGCCGGAACCCCAGCAGGAGTCACCTGCAGAGCCGGAACCCCAGCAGGAGCCACATGCAGAGCCGGAACCCCAGCAGGAGTCACCTGCAGACCCGGAGCCCCAGCAGGAGCCACCTGCAGACCCGGAAACCCAGCAGGAGCCACCTGCAGACCCGGAGCCCCAGCAGGAGTCACCTGCAGAGCTGGAACCCCAGCAGAAGTCACCTGCAGATCCGGAACCCCAGCAGGAGCCACCTGCAGACCCGGAGTCCCAGCAGGAGCCACCTGCAGAGCCGGAACCCCAGCAGGAGTCACCTGCAGAGCCGGAACCCCAGCAGGAGCCACCTGCAGACCCGGAGCCCCAGCAGGAGCCACCTGCAGACCCGGAACCCCAGCAGGAGTCACCTGCAGTCTCGCCAGCATCACTCTGTGACTTGGTTGCAGGCTTGCCTTCCGGTAATTCTTGCAGATAAAACAAGGTCCATTTAACTTGGCTAGGCTAGGGCTGTCATGTACTATGAAGTGTTTTGTCTTTCCCTAGATGGTGATGCCAGAGGATTCGGGTGGAACCTCAGCCCGTCATTACCTGACAAGGAGGAAAACCAAAACCGCAAGTTTTAAACAACAAAACATGTACCTCTAAATTATATGTATAAACATAATTAGCCTTGTTAAGTTTTACCATTCCCTCCATAGAAATGCCTACATTAGAAGACCTCCTGGCTTCACACAGGAGGATGATGGCGTCACAGCAGACACTGGCAGAAGCAGTTGCACAGCATGGCGTGATGCTGGCAAGGTTTGTGGCGTCCTAACACCAGGGAGGCAGCCACTAATATTATGTTTTTGTTTAAAACATGTTTTTTCAAGTTTTCCAGTTGTTATAAAAAAACAACTTAAATTTTATGTCTGCTGCTGTGTAAACGGTGCTTTACACGCTGCGACATTGCTAGCGATCTCGTTAGCGATGTGACACACCAGATCGCAGATGCGATTTGCCGTGATCGCACATGTGACTGGTGCGATAAAAACGACCTATGTGCGATCTCGGCATATCGCAGATGCGATCTGGCGTGTCACATCGTTAACGAGATCTCTAGCGATGCCGCAGCGTGTAAAGCACCCTTAAGCTGCTTTAAAAAAAACCAAAAAAATAGTTTAATCACTCATTCATTATATCTCTGCATCTGTATAGATGCATCCAGCCCATTACACCGCCTACTAGGCCTGCTCATAATTATATGCTGAATTCAGTAAGACACGCAACACACATCCGTTTTTTTGTAAGTGTGCGGTACGTATTTGCACGTACCGGAGACATGTACACACGGAGGCCCATGTTATTCAATAGTAGATGGCACACGCACGTAAAATCACACGGAACGTGTGTCCGTGTCGTAAGTACGTGTGTGCGCTTTTCTACACGGATGACATGTCCGTTTTTGGCCGGCAGCACGCAGGCACGGACCCGCTTTCGTCTATGGGTCCGTGCCGGCACGGACCGCACACGGAGTATGTCCGTGTTCAGCACGTATCGTCCGTGTCCATTTTTCATCACAAAATCTGAAACACTTGTTACCAATCTATCAGGTCAATTGATGGCAAACAACAACACCAGGATCTCATGATGAATGATTAACAACGTTAATTGGGTAAGATTGCGGGCCTTTATAAAACGGACAGCGCACGTGCGTATTTTATGTCACTACGGACATTCCACATGCACACACGGCTCGCATACGCCATCACACGGATGCCATACGTACCGGAGAAACGCCCCAAAAAAACGGAACACGGACCCGAAAAACGGACCGTATCATACGGACATTTATTTTGTGGAAGTGTGTTTTAGGCCTAAAGCATACAGTGCTAACCATACAGTGCCCACATGCACATGAGTAGTACCACATGAGTATTATCGCCATACAGTGACCACATTAAGCCCGAGATGCTTTAGGTCAGATCTAGTTTGACCTAGCCATTAACAATCTCCAATAAAAGAGTTAAAAAAAAAAAAAAAGACACTAAAGAGAAAAAATACTTTATTAGAAATAAATACACAGCCACACTTAGGGACTCATCTTTATTACTCCCTCTCACCCCTGAAACGTTCCAGGTCTTCTGTCTTCTTCATGCTGATGCTCCCTGTGCCATAGTAACCTAACGAGCGGGTTACTATAGCAACGGTGACGCTATCTCCAGCGTCACTATTCACTGGCTGTGGCATTGAGTATACAGAACCTGCATGACGTCAAAGGCACGTGACCGGTCTGTAACCAATGCGATTACAACATTCACACCGGGCTGGTCACGTGCCTATGACGTCACGAAAGGCCACTGACCCATTCGCAGCAATGACGTGACAAAACGGTAAGTAAAATGATACTGTTTATTAACTGTCTTATGCTACAGCCACTCGCCGCCGCATCCTATTGCTGTAAAGATCAACAGCGGACACAAGATTGTGTTATCTCGATTCCGCTCTCGATCTTTACAAAGCTAAAAATCTATTGCATTTTTGAAGCAGGAACAATTACAGTAGCCGGTCTCCCCCCCGAACCACGTGCACCGCTGTCTCTGCCATCACGCATGTGTACCCAAAATGGCCGCGGCCTTATATACCCACTATGACGCTGTGCAGCCAAGCCAATCACAGTAACACCACAGCAAAGATGGCTGCAGCGTTACTGTGAGGGCAAGCAACATCAGCTGTGTTCATTGGCTGGAAAAAAGGCGCCAGGAAGTCAGAAATGAAAATGAAAGTATCGTAGTGAATACAGTTTTATTCGTCGGATACCGAATACATCGAATACCCTATTATCCGTCGGATAGTGAATAGTGGCGAATACATTCGCTCATCCCTAGTACCGTGTTTTTCCAAAAATAAGACACTGTGTCTTATATTTTTTTTGCCCCCCAAAAAAGCGCTAGGGCTTATTTTTGGAGGAGGTCTTATTCTTGGAGAAACACGGTTGAGGGTAAGTTTATCCCCCAAAAAAGTAGACCCCCACTTCCCAGGAGACTCATACTCACCAGACCAGGACGTCTGCGTGGTTCCCAGGTCCTCCTGTGATCTCCGGTCGGTGCTGCACGCCGTCCTACCCTGCTGCTAGCTGACACACACAGAAGATCCCAGACACACACAGCAGATCACACACAGCAGATCACAGATACACACAGCCGATCACAGATACACATACAGCAGATCACACAGCAGATCGCAGATACACATACAGCAGATCACACAGCAGATCGCAGATACACACAGCAGATCACACAGCAGATCGCAGATACACACAGCAGATCACAGATACACATACAGCAGATCACACAGCAGATCGCAGATATATACAGCAGATCACACACACACACAGAAGATCCCAGACACAAACAGCAGATCACACACACACAGGAGATCACATATATACACAGCAGATCACACACAGCCGATCGCAGATACACACAGCCGATCGCAGATACACAGCCGATCACAAATACACACAGCCGATCGCAGATACACACAGCCGATCGCAGGCACACACAGCCGATCGCAGATACACACAGCCGATCGCAGATACACATACAGCAGATCACACAGCAGATCGCAGATATATACAGCAGATCACACACACACACAGAAGATCCCAGACACAAACAGCAGATCACACACACACAGGAGATCACATATATACACAGCAGATCACACACAGCCGATCGCAGATACACACAGCCGATCGCAGATACACAGCCGATCACAAATACACACAGCCGATCGCAGATACACACAGCCGATCGCAGGCACACACAGCCGATCGCAGATACACACAGCCGATCGCAGATACACAGCCGATCGCAGATACACACAGCAGATCGCAGACACACACAGCCGATCGCAGATTACACACAGCCGATCGCAGATACACAGCCGATCACAGATACACAGCCGATCGCAGATACACACAGCCGATCACAGATACACACAGCCGATCGCAGATACACACAGCCGATCACAGATACACACAGCCGATCACAGACACACACAGCCGATCGCAGATACACACAGCCGATCGCAGATACACACAGCCGATCGCAGATACACACAGCCGATCGCAGATACACACAGCCGATCGCAGATACACACAGCCGATCACAGATACACACAGCCGATCACAGATACACACAGCCGATCACAGATACACACAGCCGATCACAGATACACACAGCAGATCGCAGACACACACAGCAGATCGCAGACACACACAGCCGATCACAGACACACACAGCCGATCACAGACACACACAGCCGATCACAGACACACACAGCCGATCACAGACACACACAGCCGATCACAGACACACACAGCCGATCACAGACACACACAGCCGATCGCAGACACACACAGCCGATCACAGACACACACAGCCGATCACAGACACACACAGCCGATCACAGACACACACAGCCGATCACAGACACACACAGCCGATCACAGACACACACAGCCGATCACAGACACACATACAGCAGATCGCAGATATACACAGCAGATCACACAGCAGATCGCAAGCACGCACAGCCATCACAGATACACACATCCGATCACAGATACACACAGCAGATCGCAGGCACACACATCCGATAGCAGGCACACACAGCCGATCACAGATACACACAGCAGATCGCAGGCACGCACAGCCGATCACAGATACACACAGCAGATCGCAGGCACGCACAGCCGATCACAGATACACACAGCCGATCACAGATACACACAGCAGATCGCAGGCACGCACAGCCGATCACAGATACACACAGCAGATCGCAGGCACGCACAGCCATCACAGATACACACATCCGATCACAGATACACACAGCAGATCGCAGGCACGCACAGCCGATCACAGATACACACAGCAGATCGCAGGCACGCACAGCCGATCACAGATACACACAGCAGATCGCAGGCACGCACAGCCGATCACAGATACACACAGCAGATCGCAGGCACACACAGCCAATCACAGATACACACAGCAGATCGCAGGCACACACAGCCAATCACAGATACACACAGCAGATCACAGATACACACAGCAGATCGCAGGCACACACAGCCAATCACAGATACACACAGCAGATCACAGATACACACAGCAGATCGCAGGCACGCACAGCCATCACAGATACACACATCCGATCACAGATACACACATCCGATCACAGATACACACATCCGATCACAGATACAGCACATAGCAGACACACACATCCGATCACAGATACACACATCCGATCACAGATACACACATCCGATCACAGATACAGCACATAGCAGACACACACATCCGATCACAGATACACACATCCAATCGCAGGCACACACATCCAATCGCAGGCACACACATCCAATCGCAGGCACACACATCCAATCGCAGGCACACACATCCAATCGCAGGCACACACATCCAATCGCAGGCACACACATCCAATCGCAGGCACACACATCCAATCGCAGGCACACACATCCAATCGCAGGCACACACATCCAATCGCAGGCACACACATCCAATCGCAGGCACACACAGCCGATCGCAGGCACACACAGCCGATCGCAGGCACACACAGCCGATCGCAGACACACACAGCCGATCGCAGACACACACAGCCGATCGCAGACGCACACAGCCGATCGCAGACGCACACAGCCGATCGCAGACGCACACAGCCGATCGCAGACGCACACAGCCGATCGCAGACACACACAGCCGATCGCAGACACACACAGCCGATCGCAGACACACACAGCCGATCGCAGACACACACAGCCGATCGCAGACACACACAGCCGATCGCAGACACACACAGCCGATCGCAGACACACACAGCCGATCGCAGACACACACAGCCGATCGCAGACACACACAGCCGATCGCAGACACACACAGCCGATCGCAGACACACACAGCCGATCGCAGGCACGCACAGCCGATCACAGATACACACAGCAGATCGCAGGCACGCACAGCCGATCACAGATACACACAGCCGATCACAGATACACACAGCAGATCGCAGGCACGCACAGCCGATCACAGATACACACAGCAGATCGCAGGCACGCACAGCCATCACAGATACACACATCCGATCACAGATACACACAGCAGATCGCAGGCACGCACAGCCGATCACAGATACACACAGCAGATCGCAGGCACGCACAGCCGATCACAGATACACACAGCAGATCGCAGGCACGCACAGCCGATCACAGATACACACAGCAGATCGCAGGCACGCACAGCCGATCACAGATACACACAGCAGATCGCAGGCACGCACAGCCGATCACAGATACACACAGCAGATCGCAGGCACGCACAGCCGATCACAGATACACACAGCAGATCGCAGGCACACACAGCCAATCACAGATACACACAGCAGATCACAGATACACACAGCAGATCGCAGGCACACACAGCCAATCACAGATACACACAGCAGATCACAGATACACACAGCAGATCGCAGGCACACACAGCCAATCACAGATACACACAGCAGATCACAGATACACACAGCAGATCGCAGGCACGCACAGCCATCACAGATACACACATCCGATCACAGATACACACATCCGATCACAGATACACACATCCGATCACAGATACACACATCCGATCACAGATACAGCACATAGCAGACACACACATCCGATCACAGATACACACATCCGATCACAGATACACACATCCGATCACAGATACAGCACATAGCAGACACACACATCCGATCACAGATACACACATCCGATCACAGGCACACACATCCAATCGCAGGCACACACATCCAATCGCAGGCACACACATCCAATCGCAGGCACACACATCCAATCGCAGGCACACACATCCAATCGCAGGCACACACATCCAATCGCAGGCACACACATCCAATCGCAGGCACACACATCCAATCGCAGGCACACACATCCAATCGCAGGCACACACAGCCGATCGCAGGCACACACAGCCGATCGCAGGCACACACAGCCGATCGCAGGCACACACAGCCGATCGCAGGCACACACAGCCGATCGCAGACACACACAGCCGATCGCAGACACACACAGCCGATCGCAGACACACACAGCCGATCGCAGACACACACAGCCGATCGCAGACACACACAGCCGATCGCAGACACACACAGCCGATCGCAGACACACACAGCCGATCGCAGACACACACAGCCGATCGCAGACACACACAGCCGATCGCAGACACACACAGCCGATCGCAGACACACACAGCCGATCGCAGACACACACAGCCGATCGCAGACACACACACACAGCCGATTGCAGACACACATCACATCACATCCAGCACTTACGGCAGCAGAGAATGAGAGCAAGTCACGTGTCCGGCCGCAGGTCCTGTTCGTCGCGCTGCACCGCACTGCCTCTCAGGATTCTCCCGGCGAGAAGAGATCGGTGTCACTGGATGAGGTGAGTGTGTATGCGTTCCGATGTGTGTGCGATCCGATGTGTGTGTGTGAGCCGATGTTTGTGTGTGCGATCTGATTATGTGTCCGATCTGACTGTGTGTGCGCGATCCGATGTTTGTGTGTGAGATCTGATTGTGTGTGTGTGTGTGACATCTGATTGTATGTGTGTGTGTGTGTGACATCTGAGTGTGTGTGTGTGTGTGAGAGCTGATGTGTGCTGGTGTGTGATCACTGCAGGTCCTCTGCTCGGCGTCTGGTGAGTGATTGCCGGGTGCCGCTGTGTATAATGAAGTGTCCTGCAGTATCTGTATCTTTTTTAGCTGCACGGACACTTCATTATTGATCCGGGACTAGGGCTTATTTTCGGGGGAGGGCTTATATTTAAGCCTTTCTCCGAAAATGCTGAAAATCCCTGCTAGGGCTTATTTTTGGGGGAGGTCTTATTTTTGGAAAAACACGGTATGTACACAAATAGCTTGCAAGTATAGAAGCATGACTGCACTGTCGAATAGGGCTATGAGGCTAGTTTCACACTTGTGTTGGACGGGATCCGTAGCATTGCGTTGTGTGACGCATGCAACGGATGCGTTGCATATAGTGGCACAACGGATGCTACGGATCGTACAAAATAACGCAATCCGTTATAGGTTTTTTTCCTTGACTTTACACATCTGAGCATGCGCAGTTGTGTAAAGACAGATGCGTTAACGGAATCCGTCAAAATGACGGATTCTAACGGAATCCGCCACCATAGGCGTCCATTATAAAAACAACGGACGCCGACGGAATCCTGCAGGTTGCGTTTTTTGACACTCCGCCAAGTGCAGAAAAACGCTACATGCAGCGTTCCATCCGCCCAACGCTCACTGACGGTCAGCGGCAAAACAACTGATGCGCCGCGGGGCGGATGCAATGCAAGACCATCCGTTGCTATCCGTAGCTAATAGAAGTCTATGAGGAATATAACGGTTTCCTGCAACGGTTACCGTAATTCCTCAAGGCTGCGGATAGCAACGGAAGCCGTCCAACGCAAGTGTGAAAGTACCCTAATAGCAAAAAATTGAGAGGTGTCCTATAAATAAAGTAAAAATGGAAATGCAGTTGAGACCCCAAAACGATGCCTACTACCGTGCAGTGTACAAACGTCAGAAGAACCGATGAAGAACAGATGAAACGATGTGAAGTCACAGCCCGGAGGACTCTACTGCGATCTGCAAACCAGAACAAAGGATGGAGGCGCTATAATGGCAAGGCCGCCCAGTCTCAACGCAGTTACGACCACCAATCAGAGCAGAGGGGGCGCGGAAAAGGCAATGTAGATGCATGCCTATGTTACTAATCAAGATTTGAATCGTGCTATGTGACAGGGTCCCAGCGACCGGCGATATCGTTGTACAGGTCGTTATGGGTCGCCGCATCGTTGCTGCGTCGTTTGGAAGATCTGACCGTTTGACAGCTCACTAGCGACCTGGAAGCGACGTACCAGCGATCCTGACCAGGTCATATCGTTGTCGGAATCGCTAGTACGTCGTGTAGTGTGACGGTACCCTTAGAACGTGCACAAACATTACAGGTAAACATAAGATCCACCACATTGTGATGTAACCTTGGCCACCAAAAACAATGAAAAAGGAGGTCCAATGTCACTTTACTTCCAGGGTGATGAGCAAGAACAGAGTCATGATGTTCTCCTAAAATTTTGAGGTGCAGCTACAGAAGAACAAATAATTTCCCAGAAGGATAAGCAGTAGGGACATCCCCCTGAGACTTCAATACCTCACCCTCAAGGTCTGAGGTGGAGATCATGGTGGAAATGGCCATCCCCCTCTTGTAAAATAGGAACAGAGTCATCAGAACTACCTCCCACAGGGAAACTCCAGGAGGACAAACCATCAGCTCTGACGTTCTTAACTCCAAAGTGGTAAGTGAAAATGAAATTAAAACTGTTAAACAATAAACACCACCTAGCTGGTCTAGGATTCAGATGTTTAGCGGATTGGAGATACAACCTCTACTACCAGCTATCGCCCCATATCACTACTCCCACTTGCCTCAAAACTCCTGGAACAGCACGTCCATGCTGAACTTTCCTCCCACCTCTCCTCTTAAAGGCTGCTTTACACCAGACAATCTATCGTGCGATAGATCGTCGGGGTCACGGATTTTGTGACGCACATCCGGCATCGCTGGCGATGCCGGCCTGTGTGACACCTCCTAGCGACGCAGTATCGCTCACAAATCGTGAGTCGGGTACTGCTCGCTAGGTTCCATAATATCGTTTAATTTAGTTGACCATCGTTTCCGTGGTAGCACACGCCGCTCCGTGTGACACCACGGGAACGATGAGCAGCTCACCTGCCTCCCGCGGCCGCCGCCGGCTCTATGTGGAAGGAAGGAGGTGGGCGGGATGTTTACGTCCCGCTCATCTCCGCCCCTCCGCTTCTATTGGCCGGCGGCCGTGTGACGTCGCTGTGACGCCGAACGTCCCTCCCACTCCAGGAAGTGGACGTTCGCCGCCCACAGCGAGGTCGCACGAGAGGTAAGTATGTGTGACGGGGGTTACTAACTTTGTGCGACACGGGCAGCGATTTGCCCGTGACGCAAAAAGGACGGGGGCGGGTACGATCGATTGTGAAATCGCACAATCGGTCGTACCGTGTAAAGCAGGCTTTACTCTCTCTTTGACAACCTACGGTCCGGCTTCCGTCCACATCATTCCACTGAAACTGCCCTGACTAAAATCACAAATGACTTACTTACCGCCAAAGCTAACAACCACTTCTCTGTACTCCTACTTCTAGACCTATCCTCAGCCTTTGACACTGTTGACCACTCCCTCCTACTACAGATCCTCTCTTCCCTTGGCGTCAGAGACCTCGCCCTCTCTTGGATCTCTTCATAGCTCTCCAACCGCACTTTCAGTGTCTCCCACTCCCACACAACCTCTTCATCCCGCCATCTCTCTGTCAGCGTCCCTCAAGGCTCTGTCCTGGGACCCTTACTTTTTTCTATTTATACATTTGGCCTGGGACAACTCATAAAAGTCCCATGGCTTCCAGTACCACCTATACGCTGATGACACTCAGATCTACCTCTCTGGTCCAGATGTCACTTCTCTGCTGTCCAGAATCCCAGAGTGCCTATCGACTATATCTTCCTTCTTTTCCTCTCGCTTCCTAAAGCTCAATGTGGCCAAAACTGAACTGATCATCTTTCCTCCATCTCCCCTGTACCCTCCACCTGATCTATCCATTACAATTAATAACATCACGCTCTCCCCAGCACCCAAAGTTCGGTGCCTTGGAGTGACCCTTGACTCTGCCCTGTCCTTCATACCACACATCCAATCCCTCACCACCTCCTGCCGTTTTCAACTCAAAAATATTTCCAGAATCCGCCCTTTCCTCAATCTACAAAAATGCTAGTGCATGCCCTCATAATCTCCCGCATCGACTACTGCAACATCCTCCTCTGTGGTCTCCCTGCTAACACGCTCGCCCCTCTCCAGTCCATCCTTAATTCTGCTGCCCGAATGATCCACCTCTCTCCTCAATACCACCCTGCTTCTCCTCTCTGCAAGTTCCTCCACTGGCTCCCAATCTTCCACCGTATCCAATTCAAACTACTAAACCTGACCTACAAAGCTGTGCATAATCTGTCTCCTCCATATATCTCCGAACTAATCTCTCGCTACACTCCAAAACGTAATCTCCGATCCTCCCAAGATCTCCTTCTCTCCTCCTCTCTCATTCGCTCCTCATGCAACCGACTCCAAGACTTCTCCCGAGCATCCCCAGTCTCCTGGAACTCACTGCCTCAACACGTCAGACTATCTACTACACTCGCAAACTTCAAACGGAACCTGAAAACTCATCTGTTCAGAAATGACTATAATCTACAATGACCTCACTGCCCGACCACCGTGCGGAGCTGCCGCCCCACCACCGTACGGAGCTGCCGCCCCACCACCGCGCAGAGCTGCCGCCCCACCACCGTGCAGAGCTGCTGCCCCACCTACTGTCTCCTCCCCATAATCCTATAGAATGTAAGCCAGCAAGGGCAGGGCCCTCTTCCCTCTGTGCTAGTCTGTCTATTGTAACTTGTATATGTATTCTGTATGTAACCCCCTCATGTACAGCACCATGGAATCAATGGTGCTCTATAAATAAACAATAATAATAATAATTTTTATGCTTGTAATCACCATGACAGGATGAGCTGCCCACTCCAAAAAAAGCCAACTTAATGGCCAAACCTTCCCCATTACCAATATCACAGTTCCTTTCGGCAGACAATTTCTTTGAGAAAAAGGAGCACGGCTGCCATTTACCAGGAGACGACCCCTGAGAGAACACAGCCCCGACCCCCACCTCGAATGCATCAACCTCATCAATAAAGGGTAGTGAGACATCGGGCTGAATGAGCACAGGGGATGTGGCAAAGCATTCCTTCAAGGAAGACATTCCCGGCGGGCAGGGTCCAACCACCTAGAGAAGTCTACACTTTTCCCAGTAACATCCGTGAGAGGGATGACAATAGATGGGAAATTCCAGATACATTTTGGATAATAGTTGGCAAACCCAAGAAACCAAGGCTTCCAGATTTTTCGGAGGATCCCTCTCGAAAACCGCATGGTCCTTATACTGATCCATCTGGAAATCAGGAGATGTCAGAAAACCTAAAAATTGAACTTTCTGTTGGCGAATACGGCTGCGGATCCAAAACTGATATACAGACAATGATAATGAGCGGGATCACAGTGCAGCTTGTTTCTTACCTCAGCAACATACAACCAATCACAGCACAGCTTGTATCTTACCTCAGCAACATACAACCAATCACAGCGCACCTTATACCTTACCTCAGCAATATACAACCAATCACAGCGCAACTTATAGCTTACCTCAGAAACATACAACCAATCACACCACAGCTTATATCTTACCTCAGCAACATACAACCAATCACACTGCAGCTTATATCTTACCTCAGCAACATACAACCAATCACAGCACAGCTTATATTTTACCTCAGCAACATACAACCAATCATACTGCAGCTTATATTTTACCTCAGCAACATACAACCAATCACAGCGCAGCTTATATCTTACCTCAGCAACATACAACCAATCACAGCGCAGCTTATATTTTACCTCAGCAACATACAACCAATCACACCACAGCTTATATTTTACCTCAGCAACATACAACCAATCACAGCGCAGCTTATATCTTACCTCAGCAACATACAACCAATCACACTGCAGCTTATATTTTACCTCAGCAGCATACAACTAATCACTGCAGCTTATATTTTACCTCAGCAACATACAACCAATCACAGCGCAGCTTATATCTTACCTCAGCAACATACAACCAATCACAGCGCAACTTATAACTTACCTCAGCAACATACAGAGTGCAGCTTATAACTTACCTCAGGAACATACAACCAATCACAATGCAGCTTTTATATCCCTACAGCTGTGCAAGAACCAATCACATTGCAGCTTTTATCTTGTCACAGAGGGTGGTGACTTAGAAGCTGAGCTGTGATTGGCTGATGTCAGCCTACTCGAGATCTGTCCTGTGTACGAAAGTTTCCAGCTTTGCGCCCATCAGCGCCATGTAGGTGCCGGTGCCCGCACTGACTACCGGGAACGGAGCTGTTACTAGGCAACGGACACTTTACCTGGAGGATCTCGCCGGCAGCCGTAGCCCGGTCAGTGCTGAGCGCCTACCGCTGTCGATACTAGGCTGCATAAAAGACCATGGCGCTTCTGCAGTCACGTGACACAAGCGATGACGTCATTGAACGGGGCCGGAAGCAACGGAAACCATCCCGAAGAGGTGAGAGGGCGGAGCGGTGCGGGGAGGCATGTGCAGCTGTCTCCTGTATATACCGTGCACCTACCTGTATGACTTGTGTTGTCCTGTACTGCCCTGTGCACTGTATATCTCCAGTATCCGACCTGTACTGCCCTGTACATCGTATATCTGCCGTATACGACCTGTACTGCGCTGTATATACTGTGTATCTGCCGTATACGACCTGTACTGCGCTGTATATACTGTGTATCTGCCGTATACGACCTGTACTGCGCTGTATATACTGTGTATCTGCCGTATACGACCTGTACTGCGCTGTATATACTGTGTATCTGCCGTATACGACCTGTACTGCGCTGTATATACTGTGTATCTACCGTATACGACCCGTGTGTGTGTGTGTGTGACCTGTGCGCGCTGTGTATACTGTGGGGACATGTTAAAAAGAATGAACATAAATTCTTGGTCCAAAGTTTATAGAGATGAATGATCGGATTCTGAGAAATGGGATGAACAGGGACATAGAGGTGTGTGTGTGTGTATCTCTATCTATACATATAACCAGGTGTGTTACATTCCCTGTGATATGTGGGGACTGAGCACGGAGTATGTAACAATTCTTCCGGTTCCAGCACACTGCCCTCACTGTCTGAGGGTCCGGAGAGGCAGATGCTAGAGAGTAATGAATAGGTTATTACCAGACTTGGTGATCTATCGCACCATCAAGAACTTCAAGGAGAGAGCTTCCATTGTTGCCAAAAAGGCTCCAGGGCACCCAAGAAGGAGCAGCAAACGCTAGGACCGTATCTTTACTGTTTCAGCTGCGGGATCGGACTACCAGCAGTGGCGAGCTAGCTTAGCAATGGCAGCAGGCTTCAGTATGTGATGTAAACATCAGACAAACACTATTAAAAACCAGAGGGCAACAGATCATGTGAAAATATAATTTTGGTGTCATTCTCAAAACTTTTGGCCATGACTGTACATGAGAAGGGGTTACATACAGAATACATACACAAGTTACAGTAGACAGACTAGTACAGAGGGTAGAGGGACCTGCCCTTGCGGGCTTACATTCGATAGGATTTTGGGGAGGAGACATTAGGTGGGGTGTAGGTGGGGCGGCAGCTCCGCACGGTGGTGAAGCAGTGAGGTCATTGTAGATTACAGGCATTTCTGAACAGATGGGTTTTCAGGTTCCGTTTGCAAGGGTAGCATATAGTCTGACGTGTTGAGGTAGCGAGTTACAGAAGACTGGGGATGCTCGGGAGAAGTCTTGGAGTCGGTTGCGTGAGGAGCGAATGAGAGAGGAGGAGAGAAGGAGATCTTGGGAGGACCGGAGGTGACATGTTGGAGTGTAGTGGGAGATTAGTTCCGAGATATACGGAGGAGACAGATTATGCACAGCTTTCTAGGGCAGTGTTAGGCTAGTTTCACACTTGCGTTGGACGGGATCCGTAGCATTGCGTTGTGTGACGCATGCAATGGATGCGTTGCATATAGTGGCACAACGCATGCTACAGATCGTACAAAATAACGCAATCCGTTGTAGTTTTTTTTTTTTTTTTTTTTTCCCTTGACTTTACACATCTGAGCATGCGCAGGTGTGTAAAGACAGCTGCGTTAACGGAATCCGCCACCATAGGCGTCCATTATAAAAACGGACGCCTAACTGATTCCTGCAGGTTGCGTTTTTTTGACACTCCGCCAAGCGCAGAAAAACGCTACATGCAGCGGTCCATCCGCCCGACGCAGCGTCAAAATAACGACGCTGCGTCGTCCAGCGGATGCAACGCAGACACTTGCATTACAGTGCGTCGTCCATACAACTCTATGGAGAATAGCGCAGTGCGTTAACGGACTGCGCTATTCTCCATAGTGACGGAATGCGCTGAACGCAAGTGTGAAACTAGCCTTAGTAGTTTGAATTGGATGCAGTGGAAGATTGGGAGCCAGTGGAGGAACTTGCAGGGAGGTATTGAGGCGAGAGGTGGATCAGTCGGGCAGCAGAATTAAGGATGGACTGGAGAGGGGTGACCGTGTAAGCAGGGAGACCACAGAGGAGGATGTTGCAGTAGTCAAGGCGGGAGATTATGAGAGCATGCACTAGCATTTTTGTAGCTTGCGAGTTGAGGAAAGGACGGATTCTGGAAATATTTTTGAGTTGGAGACAGCAGGAGGTGGTGAGGGATTGGATGTGTGGTATGAAGGACAAGGCAGAGTCAAAGGTCACTCTGAGGCAGCGAACTTTGGGTGCTGGGGAGAGCGTGATGTTATTTATTGTAATAGGTAGATTAGGTAGGGAGTGTAGGTGAGAGAGAGGAAAGATGATCAGTTCAGTTTTGGCCACATTGAGCTTTAGGAAGCGAGAGGAGAAAAAGGAGGATATAGCAGATAGACACTTCGGGATTCTGGACAGCAGAGATGTGACATCTGGGCCAGAGAGGTAGATCTGAGTATCATCAGCATATAGGTGGTACTGGAAGCCATGGGACTTTATGAATTGTCCCAGGTGAAATGTGTAGATAGAAAAAAGTAAGGGTCCCAGGACAGAGCCTTGAGGGACGCTGACAGAGAGATGGCGGGATGAAGCGGTTGTGTGGGAGTGGGAGACACTAAAAGTGCGGTTGGAAAGGTATGAAGAGATCCAGGAGAGGGCGACATCTTTGACACCAAGGAAAGAGAGGATCTGCAATAGGAGGGAGTGGTTGACAGTATCGAAGGCTGAGGATAGGTCTAGAAGTAGGAGTATAGAGAAGAGGTTGTTAGCTTTGGCAGTAAGTAAGTCATTCGTGATTTTAGTCAGGGCAGTTTCGGTAGCATGATGAGGACGGAAGCCGGACTGTAGATTGTCAAAGAGAGTTAGAGGAGAGGTGGGAGGAAAGTTCAGCATGGACGTGCTGTTTCAGGAGTTTTGAGGTGAACGGGAGTAGTGCTATGGGGCGATAGCCGGTAGTAGAGGTTAGGTCGAGGGAAGGTTTCTTTAGGATAGGCGTGTCTGTTGCATGTTTAAAGGCAGAAGGGAAGGTACCAGTCGTTAAAGATAGGTTGAAAAGATGGGCTAAGGCTGGAATAAGCATAGTGGGGAGGAGATGGGATGGGGTCAAGTGTGCAGGTGGTGAGGTGCGCTTTTGAGAGAAGACGTGCAAGCTCTTCTTCGGTGATTGTGGGGAGGAAGTTTATGGGGGAGGGGCAGTGGTCTGTTATGTGAAGGGGTTGTGGTGACTGAGCAGAGAAGACTGTGTCAGGTCAGACCCTGATGTCGGGGCAGCTCACCACCTGCCCTCTACGTTGTCCCATGATGTTGGGTGGGACTTGGAGACGTGCATTACTCTTCTCCATATGGTGGACACAGTGTGTATGGGAGGGATGCATTGTGTGGTGGGACGTGGCTTCTTGACCTGTATATCTTCTGTACATATCTGACCCCTCTCTCCTCTTTACAGGCAGAGATGGTGGAGTACAGGATACGCAGTTACCGGGACTCGGACTATGAGGAGGTGCGGGATCTGTTTTCTCACGGAATGAGTGAGTACGTCCCCGGCATCTGTATCCATGTGGTGACGCGGTCCTGGGTCCTGTTGGCCATGGCTTGTATGTTCATGTCCCTGCTCCTCAGCTCTAAGTCCCTCATCCTTCCCGTCTTGGCAGTCACCCTCTTGTTGGCCTTGGGTCGCCATATTCTTGGATATTTTTGGAGCTTATACATCGACCACTGCTTGAAGGAAGACATGCTGGACATCCAGCAGACCTATATGGAGGCCTCGGGCACCCACTTCTGGGTGGCTGAGGCTGAGGACAGGGTGGTCGGGACGGTTGCAGCAAAGCCTTCAGATGAGGATGGAGAGGAGCTACAGCTGAAACGGATGTCTGTGAGGAAGGACTTCCGGGGGTTCGGCATCGCTAAGGCCTTATCCCGAGAGGTCATTGGGTTTGCCCGGCAGCGAGGGTATCGCTCAGTCATCCTGAATACGTTGATGGTTCAGCGCGAGGCGCAGAGGATGTACGAGAGCGTCGGCTTCCAAAAGTACAAGGAGTTTGTCCTGCCCACCGTGTACGGCCATCTGGTCAACTTCACCATCTCCAAGTACCGCTACGATGTATTACCAGCCAAGTGATGTGATGTACCAGGACACCGCTACACTACCGGCACTCAGGGGACCATTACTGGTGTGTCCAGCGGGAGTCTGTAATCTGTCACTTATAATGTCACTTATTATATGGATTCATGTGCTCTGTCTGTTTTTTATCTCCTAGATGTCAATAAATTCTCAGAACTTTGCTTCATCTGTTGTGAATGCTCTTCAACAGAACCTCTCCTCGTCCTCCCAAAAGAAGCAATCTGTTCTCAAGCTTCTAATAGTTCTATGAAAAGTCCTAACAAATGTTTTGACACTGTTAATATGGACATACAGGGTATGAAATGCAGACAATAGTCACCTGTCTGCCTCATATCAGGCGCCTTGTTGTGGAAGAATCAGCTTTTACTGCTTTATGTATATGAGCTCTTCCAAGCTATGGGGCGGATGCTGCCTGGAAGATAGCTCCGCCTCTAGAGAGAAATAAAACGTGCATTACCAGTGTGAGATAGTAACTGACACAGAACAGGAGAAATTACATTTTGTCTTCTTTAAAGCACATTTTTGTTTGCAGCTCCCTGAGCTTGCTTCATCGCAACACTGTCTACCTGCAAGCTGGAGGCTGAAGTTGTCACGTGGTCCTTCTCCGATATCACACAATCAACAGAGCGAGAGATGGGGGAACAATCCAAGAATATTTATTCCAAGCAAATCAAACGTTCCATAAAATAATCCTCCATACAGAGGGTAAAAATAGTCCAAAAACATGAATAGTCCAAAATATACTCCAGTAAGCGAATAAATGTCCTAGGGATCAGACACACTCCTCGAGCAGTCCTTCTCCAGGGAAATTGGGGTTTCTCACAGTGTCTCTGGGGTGCTGGCCACAATATCAGCTTTTCCCTCAGAGAAGGCAGTAGGAGAACCTGGTGCCATAGGTCGGAGACTATACACTACCAAAAGGGGCATCTATGGTGCAGGGGTCAGCGGTACACTCCGGTAGAGGTACCTCAGGCGGGATGGAATGTACAAAATGAACTGGACGAGGTGGAGGTGCGTGGGGGCCCCTCCGAGTACTTGCAGAATAACTGGATTGCAGGTGCCCAGGTTGCCTGCACCCATAACATCGCCTCTCTGTAATTCCCCCAGGGCGTGGTCGGAACTGTTGGGGCCCAGAATTGTGAGCTGTGGTTGTCATCGGCCTGCAGCTGGGTAGAGGGTCAGATATAACTGGAGAGGGCCGGGGAGCAGGCTGTGGCTTATTGTCCAGAAGCCTCCTCCATTGTGGTCGGATAGTAAGGGTCTCATCAGCCAGGGCTGCAGCTCTATTCAAGGTATGCGACGTGCACTCTCTGACCTATTCCCGTATTTCTGAGGGACACTTGTAAAGAAATTGTATAAGAAATACCTGCATAACGTCTTCCACTTCCAGCCATCTCTGACATGCCTGGGACATCATTTGGGCAGACATCCTAAACGATTTTCCCCCCTGTGGTCCATGGTAGGTCCCGGAACTGTGCCCTATGTGAGTCTGAGGTGATGGCATGGTAATCCAGGATAGTCCACTTTACAATGTTATAATCCCGATTCCGCTGAGAGTCAATGGTGTGATAAGCCTCTGCTTCTGTTCAGGAGTCCCACTAACAAACGCATCCAGTCAGAGTGGGGAACCTCCATCACGGCACACTGCTGCTCAAAGTCCTTGAAGAACCCCTCCAGAAGCCTCATCAAATGGCTTGAAGTCCGCCCAGGTGATCCGTACAGGCTCCTGGATCGCTGGGTTTACACTCCAACTCACATTAGTACCTCTGCCAGACTCAATTGCTTCTTGTCTCTGCAGTGCTCGGCGAGCAGCCTCCTCTTTATACTCCTGAGATATACCACCTGGGCCCAGAACTGCCATCTGCCAACCACACCACCCACTGGCTTTTTGGGGCAGAGATCACCGTTTTCAGCGTCTGTCCACCAGACATCTGGGAGGAGGTGGACTGGCTCGCACCCACCAGTAGATCAATTAAAGCGGGCTTTACACGCTACGACATCGCTCAAGTGATCTCGTTGGGGTCATGGATTTTGTGACGCACATCCGGTCGCTTTAGCGATGCCGTTGCGTGTGACACCTATGAGCGATTTTGCATCGTAGCAAAAACGAGCAAAATCGCTCATTGGTGACATGGGGGTCCATTCTTAAATATCGTTACTGCAGCAGTAACGAAGTTGTTCCTCGTTCCTACGGTATCACACATCGCTCCGTGTGACACCGCAAGAACGAGGAACCTCACCTTACCTGCGTCCCGGCCACAATGCGGAAGGAAGGAGGTGGGCAGGATGTTACGTCCCGCTCATCTCCGCCCCTCCGCTTCTATTGGGCGGCGGTTCAGTGATGCTGCTGTGACGTCGTTCTGACGCTGAACGAACCGCCACCTTAGAAAGGAGGCGGTTTGCCGGTCACAGCGATGTCGCAGGGAAGGTAAGTCCGTGTGACTGGTCCGGGCGATGTTGTGCGACACGGGCAGCGATTGGCCCGTGTCGCACAACTGATTGGGGCGGGTACGCGCGCTGGCGATATCTGTACAGATTTCGCAGTGTGTAAAGCGGCCTTTAGGCTACTTTACTCAGTCCCTGGTAGCTCAGGCCCAGATCTCTGGCTCTCTCCTGTAGACTGGATGTGGTCCAGTGTCTGTACTCACTCTGTGGGTGGATCTCCATTGGGCTGCGCTCTATTGATCTCACCGCTGCCACCAGTTGTCACAGGGTCCTTCTCCCATATCACACAATCAACAGAGCGAGATGAGTGAACAATCCAAGAATATTTATTCCAAGCAAATCAAACTGTCCATAAAATAATCCACCATACAGAGGGTAAAAATAGTCCAAAAACACAAATATAGTCCGGTAAGCGCATAAATGTCTCGGGGATCAGTCACAATCCTCCAGCAGTCCTCCTCCAGGGAAATCCGGGTTTCTCACAGTTTCTCTGGGGTGTCAGCTTCTCCCTCAGAGGTTCAATCTTGCTTCTTCTCTCTTGTAAGTCTCACCCAGAATGATAATCCCCCAGACCTAGGGACAGAAGCTCTACAGGGGGTAATTACCTACAGACAATACAATGTACACACAAGGAATACAAATAATGGACCGTGAACCACGCCTAAAATATGAACCTGCACAACACGATACACAATCCCCCATATTCCACCATCACAGAAGCTAAGGCTCCTTCAGACGTATCAGGCTGTGTCCGCATGCTGCATTTTTGTGGTGACCACAGAATTTCATGCTGTGGTCACAAATGCAGCAAAAAAAAACAAAACCCGCATGCGCTGTTGACAATGCATGTGTTCTGATTTTTTTTGTGGGTGGACCTGGACTGTAAAGTTCAACCCCTGTGAGCTCAAAGTCAACCAAGTGCCAGGCTTCTCAGGGAATCACGGGTATTGATGCAGATCCGGCACTCAAGGGGAGAGCGAGTGCATTCTACATACCGAGTCACCGTCGCTGCTCTAACTGCTTTCTCTGTCACTCGTTCACTTCCTTACATATTCACTGCTTCCCCTGCCCACCGGTGTCAGTGATTGGTTGCAGTCAGACGCGCCCCCACTAGGAGTGACAGCGTGTCTGGCGCTTCCAATCACAGTTTACAAGTCACTGTCGCACTATAAAAATCTATATAAAAATTGGTGTAGGGTCCCTCATATTATGATGCACAGATAAAGCTATGGCTGCACCCCTCCCACCCCACCAGCTTTGATACCTAGGGGAGTCCCATGTTTATTGGGCTCCGGCACCCCCACCCCCATCATCCATTAGATGTGACAACCCCAGCACTTTACCCCGCTCTTCCCGATTTTTGCCCTGGTGCAGTGGCAATCGAGGTAATAAGGGGTTAATGTTGTACCACAGCTGGCACTAAGCCCCGCAACCCCCCATTACCAATCTGTAAGGGAAAGTAAATAAACACAAAAGTAAAAAAAACACAAACTTTGGACTAAAAGACAAAAAAAAAAACACTTTCACCACTTTATTAACCCCAAAAATAGCCCTGAGGGTCTGACGTAACCAACATTATGAGATCTAGCGATGATGTCAGCTACTTCTGAATTGGAGCATGTGATCATGGAACATGACCGCACGCTGTCAATTCGGGCACTGACTGAGCAGCAATCAGTGGTGACGGGTTATAAATAAATAAGGGGTTAATGTCAGCTCACAGTTGCCACTGATCCCTAGCTTAGTAATGGGGAGGGTCTATGAAAATCCTCAATACTAAATCTGTAAGTGAAAAGTAACACCAACACCCAAAACATCCTTTATTTGAAATAAAACAGAAAATACACCCTCTTTTAACCCTAACCCAAAACACCCAGGTCCTACGTAATTTACACGAGGTCCCACAACGATTCCAGCTCTGCTACATCTAAATTCACAGCGAGTGGTCATAGAACATGACTGCCGGCTGTGAGATTCAGGTAGAGACTGAGTGAGCCGCGCGATCAACGGTGACATCACTCGGATTAACCACGGCCACAGCTGGAGGTTCTCATAGTCCTCCACCTGTGACCGCAGATAATCTGACCTCAGGGGGACCTCAATGAACTCAATTGAGGTCACTGAAGTCACCTGGGGTCAAGTTACCTGCAGTCACTCAGTCTCTGCCTGAACCTCACAGCGGGCAGTCATGTTCTATGACCACTCGGTGTGAATTTAGATGTAGCAGAGCTGGAATCGCCGTGGGACCTCATGTAGATTATGTAGGACCTGGTTGTTTTGGGGGTAAAGAGGGTGTTTTTTGTATTTTATTTCAAATTCGGGATTTTTTGGGTGTTAGTTTTACTTTTCACTTACAGATTTAGTATTGAGGATTCTCATAGACCCTCCCCATTACTGCATGCATTTCCTTCCCCAGAAAAGCTTATGAGATTTCATTTTTGCTGTGCGCACGTTTTTTTGGCTGCATCTTTGTGGCGACAGTAAAATAAATAAGAAAAAAAATAAATGGCGTAGAGTCCACCCATATTATGATATCACCACAGATAAAGCATAGGGATACAGGGTGCAGCCCCCAGCCATGCGCTTATCATGTCTGTGTATGAAAATAGGAGGAACTGCATGTGGTTTAACAAAAAAAAAGACAGAAAACAAAACCACACTACATGCAGTTCCCACCTAATTTTGATGCCCGGCCAGGATAAAGCCCAACAGCTGGGGGCTGGTATTCTGAGTCTGGGGAGACCCATGATTATTGGGCCCCTCCAGCCTAAAAATAGCATCATGCAGCCGCCCAGGATTGCTGCATCCATTAGATGCGAGAACCCCAGCTCCTCTCGATTGCCCTGGTGCAGTGGCAATTGGGGTTATAAGGGGTTAATGTCAGCTCACAGCTGCCACTAAACCCTAGCTTAATAATGGGGAGGGTCTATGAGAATCCTCAATACTAAATCTGTAAGTGAAAAGTAAAACTAACACCCAAAAAATCCCTAATTTGAAATAAAATACAAAAAACACCCTCTTTTACCCCCAAAACAACCAGGTCCTACATAATCTACATGAGGTCCCACGGCGATTCCAGGTCTGCTACATCTAAATTCACAGCGAGTGGTCATAGAACATGACTGCCCGCTGTGAGGTTCAGGCAGAGACTGAGTGACTGCAGGTAACTTGACCCCAGGTGACTTCAGTGACCTCAATTGAGTTCATTGAGGTCCCCCTGAGGTCAGATTATCTGCGGTCACAGGTGGAGGACTATGAGAACCTCCAGCTGTGGCCGTGGTTAATCCGAGTGATGTCACCGTTGATCGCATGGCTCACTCAGTCTCTACCTGAATCTCACAGCCGGCAGTCATGTTCTATGACCACTCACTGTGAATTTAGATGTAGCAGAGCTGGAATCGCCGTGGGACCTCATGTAGATTATGTAGGACCTGGTTGTTTTGGGGGTAAAAGAGGGTGTTTTTTGTATTTTATTTCAAATTAGGGATTTTTTGGGTGTTAGTTTTACTTTTCACTTACAGATTTAGTATTGAGGATTCTCATAGACCCTCCCCATTACTAAGCTAGGGTTTAGTGGCAGCTGTGAGCTGACATTAACCCCTTATAACCCCAATTGCCACTGCACCAGAGCAATCGAGAGGAGCTGGGGTTCTCGCATCTAATGGACGCAAGAAATCCTGGGCGGCTGCATGATGCTATTTTTAGGCTGGAGGGGCCCAATAATCATGGGTCTCCCCAGACTCAGAATACCAGCCCCCAGCTGTTGGGCTTTATCCTGGCCGGGCATCAAAATTAGGTGGGAACTGCATGTAGTGTGGGTTTTGTTTTTTTGTCTTTTTTTTGTTAAACCACATGCAGTTCCTCCTATTTTCATACACAGACATGATAAGCGCATGGCTGGGGGCTGCACCCTGTATCCCTATGCTTTATCTGTGGTGATATCATAATATGGGTGGACTCTACGCCATTTTTTTTTTTTTCTTATTTATTTTACTGTTGCCACAAAGATGCAGCCAAAAAAACGTGCGCACAGCAAAAATGAAATCTCATAAACTTTTCTGGGGAAGGAAATGCATGCAGCTTGGTGACCCAAACTACACCCTAAAAACGAAGCGTGTACATAAGGCCTTATAATGACACACAGCTCTGCAGAGAGCGACTGTCACACATCACTGGTAATGCTCCTTTTTATTTAAAACTAGCTGTACTACCCGGCATCGCCCGGGTTAATAACTGCTGTTAACAAAATAGAATGTATTAACAAAAATGTATTCTGCACACAAACACCACAAAACACATAGATAGAAATGTAATTATTAAAATGCAAAAACTAAGCTAATAGAAGCATTTCACAACATATATTTTAACACCACAGATATTCCACACAGATTTAACTAAATTGGCCAAGTAATGTGCTCCGTCTGCCTCTTTCCAGGTCTGTCTCTTTCCCTGTCTGTCTCTTTCCCCGTCTGTCTCTTTCCCCGTCTGCCTGTCTCTTTCTTTGTCTCTATCTCTGTTTCTTTCCCCATCTGTCTCTTTCCAGGTCTGTCTCTTTCCCAGGTCTGTCTCCCCGTCTCTTTGTCTATCTTTTCCTGTCTGTCTCTTTCCCTGTCTGCCTGTCTTTGTCTGTCTCTATTTCTCTGTCCCTTTCCCCGTCTGTCTCTATCAAGGTCTGTGTCTTTCCCCATCTATCTTTGTCTGTCTCTCTGGCTGTCTCCTCCTTCCCTGTCTGCCTGTCTCTGTCCCTGTCTGCATGTCAGTCTGTCTCTCCCCATCTGTCTCTTTCCAGGTCTGTCTCTGTCTGTCTCTTTCCAGGTCTTTCTCTGTCTCTTTCCCTGTCTGTGTCTCTCTCTGTCTCTTTCCCTGTCTGTCTCTATCTCTCTATCTGTCTCTCTGTCTGTCTGCTTCTTATGCTATGAATGTCTTTTGTTCCTATAGCAACCAGTCACAGCTCCTACTAATAACCTGTAGTTCCAGGCTCCATTTACTTTAATGAAGGCATGTTTTTTGGAGAGTAACTGTAAAGCGCAGGGTTACATTTTCCTGTCAAAACATAGTCTACGACGTTCCCTGAGTCACATGGGGTGTCTGTGCAAAATTATGGGATTGTAAATGCGACGGTGCGGATACACTTTGCGTTTCACTTTTTCCCCATTATGTAGATAGGGGCAAAATTGATTGGTAAATTGGAACACGCGGAGTTAAAATTTTGCCTCAAAACATAGCCTATGACGCTCTTGGGGTTCAGAAGTGTGAGTGTGCAAAATTTTGTGGCTGTAGCTGCGACCACACACACACACACACACACACACACACACACACACCCCTTTATATATTAGATAAGCTTTGGAGGTGAAGTCATCCTCCAGGCAGCATCCGTCCCATAGCCTGGAAGAGCTCATGTACCTAAAGTGATTAAAGATGATATTTCAACTACAAGGCGTTTGATATGAGACATAAAGGTGAGACCATCGTCATCATTCTATACCCTGTATGCCCAGATTAACAGTGTAATAATATCAAAATGGTGACAGATTCCTTTTAATGCAACTTACCTCCTGTATCCCCCTCCAGAGCTGCACTCACTGTTTCGCTCTTCTCCTCTGACACATGCTGGATGTTGTAGTTCCTCCACCTGGGGCACGCCTCTCCTGCAGTCTGCCCTTGGTGCTACTCCCTTTTGGAGCATAGTCCATGGTGTCCTCCGATAGTGAACCCTGAACCCCATCCTCTCAGCAGCGATGCTGTGTACCTGGGACTGTGCCGCCCTGTAAATCATTTGCTGTATATGATATTATATAATGTACAGTATGTATTACATGACCCAGAGCAAAGGGCGCGCGTCTGCAGGTAAGAGCACCGCACGGAGGGAGAGCGGGGAATGGGGTGGTCTACCAATGGTATGTTTTATTCTGGGGCCTGAGGTTTATTTTCTTTACCTGTCTCACCAATGAGCCACCTCCAGATTTTGTAGAGGGTCACAAGCTGTAGCCCCTGCATTGGTGGAGGGTCACGAGCCATAGCCCCTTCATTGTTAGAGGGTCACAAGCCGTAGCCCCTCCTTCGGTAGAGGGTCACGAGCCGTAGCCCCTGCATTGGTATAGGGTCACGAGCTGTAGCCCCTTCATTAGTAGAGGTTCACGAGCCGTAGCCCCTTCATTGTTAGAGGGTCATGAGCCGTAGCCCCTCCATTGGTAGAGGGTCACAAGCTGTAGCCCCTCCATCTGCAGGGAGAAAATACTCACGGTGTGCACAAGACTCAGGAATCCCATTCACTTTGCTGCCATCAGGAAGCTTCAGGTTTTGTGACAAATCTGCCTTGGAAAAAAAACGCATAAAAAATGCAGCGTGTGTACACAGCCTTACTGTGCAGCTGTATGATGGAGAAAGGACACGCAGGGTGACTGTACGGGGGATTAGTTCATGTGGTGTATGAGGCATATCTCTGGCTGATATTAATGGTGGGGGGCTCTCCAGCTGAGGAGGGGTCAGACTGGTCTAATTCCTTGGGAGGCACTCGCAGGATGATGCTCGGTATGGTGGGGGTGTACTCTCTTGCTGGATAGGAGTGTATGTAGGACTTCACTCATGGCTCCGGTTCTGAATCGCTGGCTTTGTGCATTTTTGGTTTTGTTTTGTGGTAACTTCTGACCCAATTTATATTCTGCATTTATGTTCATAGAATTTCATTTTTATTGCATTGTCCTGATTCTAGAAACATATCTGTAAGCTATAAGGGCAGAGTTTGGATGGGGATTGCATGTGACCGCCTGTAGATGGGCACAGAAGGTAAGAGGGACCTATGGAGCCCTTCGTAGATCTTGGTGCCGTTCCTTCAGCTGTGTATGCACTGCAGGGGTGTCTGCTGCCCTTCCAGGGTGGAGCAGTCTCCCTTAGCTGTGTACGTACCTCAGGGGTGTCAGCCAGCCCCCTTAGTGCAGCAGTCTTTCTCTGCAGTGCACGCACCGCAGGGGTCTCAGCCAGCCCCCGCTGGGTGGAGCAGTCTCCCTCGCCTGTGGTTCTCACAGTCCAGAATCTACAGAGATCGGGGCGAGGCACCTCCGGGTTAATGTGCACTGAGGCCCCTGCCCTGTGGACGGGTCTCCAGCTCCTCGCTGCAGTTCACCTTCATTATTAGACAAAGGTTTTAATTCCGAGAATTCCTATAAATATCAGTTATCCAAACTAATCTCCATCCATTACTGCGGGGAGGTCCCATTCCCCAACCACTAGGGGACGATATCGGAGGATCCACACCCACTGACCAGCTGCCATTATATAACCCAGGGGCAGCTGCAGAGCTGAGGAGACCCCCTTTATATAACCAGTGGGCGCTGCTCTACAGCTCCTGCGTACGACCTTAACACTTTTTAGACCTGAGGGAGATGATGATAAATGTTTCTGCTGAATGTTCTTGCAAATAGTCTCAAACCTTTGACACAACCCATTGTGATCCCTCAGGATTACCTGGGATCTATTTAGGAGGGTTTTCCAGCTCTAACCTCATTGTGATTTGATGAACTATAAAGCCCACCATAAACCTTCCTTCCACCTGATTTGTTCTTCAGCGCTTCCGGTTTTGTGGATCACCTGCTCCTCTTCATGTGTAGGCAGATTCCTCATCCATCCTTGCTGTACTGTCCTCCCCGCTGGTGTTAGCAGCTCTTTGCCCATTTTCCTGCCCTTCACCATATTGGTCCCCTCCTTATGAGGATCGCGGCCAGGGAGAGGCGTAATAAGCGCCAGCTCTCCAAGAAGGCGCTCTGTGCTTGTGCCGGAGTAACCTCCAGCGTGTGCACAGGATGCAGGAGATCGTGACATTGTGACCAGTCTCCGCACACGACGGTGAGTGTCCTCCCTCAATGGCGTCTTCTAGGATCTGGAGGAGGATGGACCGGATTAAAATCTGATAAATAGAAGGCCGGCCGTGCTATATATATATAATTAGAGGCAAAACCAATATGGGCTTACGTCATAATGAGTTGGTTTTTAGTACTAATAACGTCTGGAAATTAATGATGTAAATTCACGATTATGACTGTGAATAGAGCACTATGTCCAAGAAGAGAAGAAGAGAATATGACTGATGACTATGACTCTACGGGGGGCTGTAACATCCTGCAGGGGGCTGCTCCGAGGCCTCTACTGTTTATTCATATTATTGAACAAACCCCATGGATAGAAATATCATAGCTGCTGTGGCCATTACTGAGGATTTAAGAAGCCACCCGACTAACAAAGGCTCATCCGATGCCCCACAACACTCCACCGGGTGTTTAATGTCAGTAAACCACAACCACAGCCCAACACGGTACAAAGATCTATTTTACTTGTAACCACAGCCCAGTCATTCTCGGAGACTGGGTCCCGCCTCAGTGATGCTGGATCGACTTCCAATTCTGGAACTTGACGTGACATCACCGGACAGGCTAATGATATAGATGGAGAAAAGACAGAGCCTTGAGGAACACCAACAGAGAGCGATTGTGATGAAGAGGTTGTGCACGAGTGGGAGACACTAAGTGAGGTATGAGGAGATCCAGGTAATGGCAAGGTCTCTGTTACCAAGGGAAGAGAAGATCTGTAGTAGGAGGCAGTGGTTTATTCTGTCAAAGGCAGAGGACAAGTCTAGGAGAGGCGCAAAACGTAATGTAGTAGGCAATGTACAAATTAAGGAGGAGGAGCACAGAGTAATGTAGTAGGCAATGAACAAATTAAGGAGGAGGAGCACAGAGTAATGTAGAAGGCAGAGGACAGGTCTAGAAGGAGGAGGACAGAGTAATGTAGAAGACAGAGGACAGGTCTAGAAGGAGGAGCACAGAGTAATGTAGAAGGCAGAGGACAGGTCTAGAAGGAGGAGCACAGAGTGATGTAGAAGGCAGAGGACAGGTCTAGGAGGAGGAGCACAGAGTAATGTAGAAGGCAGAGGACAGGTCTAGGAGGAGGAGCACAGAGTAATGTAGAAGGCAGAGGACAGGTCTAGGAGGAGGAGCACAGAGTAATGTAGAAAGCAGAGGACAGGTCTAGGAGGAGGAGCACAGAGTAATGTAGAAGGCAGAGGACAGGTCTAGGAGGAGCACAGAGTGATGTAGAAGGCAGAGGACAGGTCTAGAAGGAGGAGGACAGAGTAATGTAGAAGGCAGAGGACAGGTCTAGGAGGAGGAGCACAGAGTAATGTAGAAGGCAGAGGACAGGTCTAGGAGGAGGAGCACAGAGTAATGTAGTAGGAAATGAACAAATTAAGGAGGAGGAGCACAGAGTAATGTAGAAGGCAGAGGACAGGTCTAGGAGGAGGAGCACAGAGTAATGTAGAAGGCAGAGGACAGGTCTAGGAGGAGGAGCACAGAGTAATGTAGAAGGCAGAGGACAGGTCTAGGAGGAGCACAGAGTGATGTAGAAGGCAGAGGACAGGTCTAGAAGGAGGAGGACAGAGTAATGTAGAAGGCAGAGGACAGGTCTAGGAGGAGGAGGACAGAGTAATGTAGAAGGCAGAGGACAGGTCTAGGAGGAGGAGGACAGAGTAATGTAGAAGGCAGAGGACAGGTCTAGGAGGAGCACAGAGTGATGTAGAAGGCAGAGGACAGGTCTAGGAGGAGGAGCACAGAGTAATGTAGAAGGCAGAGGACAGGTCTAGGAGGAGGAGCACAGAGTAATGTAGAAGGCAGAGGACAGGTCTAGGAGGAGGAGGACAGAGTAATGTAGAAGGCAGAGGACAGGTCTAGGAGGAGGAGCACAGAGTAATGTAGAAGGCAGAGGACAGGTCTAGGAGGAGGAGCACAGAGTAATGTAGAGGGCAGAGGACAGGTCTAGGAGGAGGAGCACAGAGGAATGTAGAGGGCAGAGGACAGGTCTAGGAGGAGGAGCACAGAGTAATGCAGAAGGCAGAGGACAGGTCTAGGAGGAGGAGCACAGAGTAATGTAGAAGGCAGAGGACAGATCTAGGAGGAGGAGCACAGAGTAATGTAGAAGGCAGAGGACAGGTCTAGGAGGAGGAGCACAGAGTAATGTAGAGGGCAGAGGACAGGTCTAGGAGGAGGAGCACAGAGTAATGTAGAAGGCAGAGGACAGGTCTAGGAGGAGGAGGACAGAGTAATGTAGAAGGCAGAGGACAGGTCTAGGAGGAGGAGCACAGAGTAATGTAGAAGGCAGAGGACAGGTCTAGAAGGAGGAGCACAGGGTAATGTAGAAGGCAGAGGACAGGTCTAAGAGGAGGAGCACAGAGTAATGTAGAAGGCAGAGGACAGGTCTAAGAGGAGGAGCACAGAGTAATGTAGAGGGCAGAGGACAGGTCTAGGAGGAGGAAGACAGAGTAATGTAGAAGGCAGGGGACAGGTCTAGGAGGAGGAGCACAGAGTAATGTAGAAGGCAGGGGACAGGTCTAGGAGGAGGAGCACAGAGTAATGTAGAAGGCAGATGACAGGTCTAGAAGGATGAGCACAGAGTAATGTAGAAGGCAGAGGACAGGTCTAGAAGGAACACAGAGTAATGTAGAAGGCAGAGGACAGGTCTAGGACGAGGAGCACAGAGTAATGTAGAAGGCAGAGGACAGGTCTAGAAGGAGGAGCACAGAGTAATGTAGAGGGCAGAGGACAGGTCTAGAAGGAGGAGTACAGAGTAATGTAGAAGGCAGAGGACAGGTCTAAAAGGAGGAGCACAGAGTAATGTAGAGGGTAGAGGACAGGTCTAGTAGGAGGAGCACAGAGTAATGTAGAAGGCAGAGGACAGGTCTAGGAGGAGGAGCACAGAGTAATGCAGAAGACAGAGGACAGGTCTAGGAGGAGGAGCACAGAGTAATGTAGAGGGCAGAGGACAGGTCTAGGAGGAGGAGCACAGAGTAATGCAGAAGACAGAGGACAGGTCTAGAAGGAGCACAGAGTAATGTAGAAGGAAGAGGACAGGTCTAGGAGGAGGAGCACAGAGTAATGTAGAAGGCAGAGGACAGGTCTAGAAGGAGGAGTACAGAGTAATGTAGAAGGCAGAGGACAGGTCTAGAAGGAGGAGCACAGAGTAATGTAGAGGGCAGAGGACAGGTCTAGAAGGAGGAGGACAGAGTAGTGTAGAAGGCAGAGGACAGGTCTAGGAGGAGGAGCACAGAGTAATGTAGAGGGCAGAGGACAGGTCTAGGAGGAGGAGCACAGAGTAATGCAGAAGACAGAGGACAGGTCTAGGAGGAGGAGCACAGAGTAATGTAGAAGGCAGAGGACAGGTCTAGGAGGAGGAGCACAGAGTAATGTAGAAGACAGAGGACAGGTCTAGAAGGAGGAGCACAGAGTAATGTAGAAGGCAGAGGACAGGTCTAGGAGGAGGAGCACAGAGTAATGTAGAAGGCAGAGGACAGGTCTAGGAGGAGGAGCACAGAGTAATGTAGAAGGCAGAGGACAGGTCTAGAAGGAGGAGCACAGAGTAATGTAGAAGGCAGAGGACAGGTCTAGGAGGAGGAGCACAGAGTAATGTAGAAGGCAGAGGACAGGTCTAGGAGGAGGAGCACAGAGTAATGTAGAAGACAGAGGACAGGTCTAGGAGGAGGAGCACAGAGTAATGTAGAAGGCAGAGGACAGGTGTAGAAGGAGGAGCACAGAGTAATGTGGAAGGGAGAGGACAGGTCTAGGAGGAGGAGGACAGAGGAATGTAGAAGACAGAGGACCGGTCTAGGAGGAGGAGCACAGAGTAATGTGGAAGGCAGAGGACAGGTCTAGGAGGAGGAGCACAGAGTAGTGTAGAAGGCAGAGGACACGTCTAGAAGGAGGAGCACAGAGTAGTGTAGAAGGCAGAGGACGGGTCTAGAAGAAGGAGCACAGAGTAATATAGAAGACAGAGGACAGGTCCAGGAGGAGGAGCACAGAGTAATGTAGAGGGCAGAGGACAGGTCTAGGAGGAGGAGCACAGAGTAATGTAGAAGGCAGAGGACAGGTCTAGGAGGAGGAGCACAGAGTAATGTAGAAGGCAGAGGACAGGTCTAGGAGGAGGAGGACAGAGTAATGTAGAAGGCAGAGGACAGGTCCAGGAGGAGGTGCACAGAGTAATGCAGAAGACAGAGGACAGGTCTAGAAGGAGCACAGAGTAATGTAGAAGGCAGAGGACAGGTCTAGAAGGAGGAGCACAGAGTAATGTAGAAGGCAGAGGACAGGTTTATCTTAGTTTGAAGTGGTCGGATGAGTGGAGGACATATTTAAAGCAGGAATCCATGTAAGGGCTCGGGTGCAGGCGCAGTTTGCTCTGCCATATCGTGGGTAGAGCAGAAAACATAGCTTCCCTCACTTGCGCCGGTGAGCTAAATGCGCAGGTGCGAGATTATGGGCGGGTACGAGCATGGCGCTGGTGAGGTCAGCGCTGTGCATGACCTCTCCAGCGCTATGCTCATACCCGCCCATAATCTCACGCCTGTGCATTTAGCTCACCGGCGCGAGCGAGGGCAGCTGTTTTCTGCTCTGCCCGCGATATGGCAGAGCGAACTGCGCCTTTGTGAGCAGACCTAACTGCACAGGCGCGAGATTTGAAAATGCTACGAGGAGGATGACGGAGGGCGTCATCCCGTCAATCAAGGAAGGAGGACGGCGATCAGTGGCAGGAGGGGGATTAAGGAGCAGAAAATGAGCCCGCCCATCTGGCCAACCAAGGTAATCAGCATACCTAAGGGTCAAGTTTTGTAAAGTTATTTTTGGGGTCTGGAAGGGGAGTCAGGGCCAAGGTGCACCTTCATAGAAAGCAGCCCAGGAGCCGCAGAAGGGGATTCTTTTAGTTTAATAGGTAAAAATCTGGTGACAGGTTCCCTTTAAGCACAGACTGGCCATGGCTCCCCCGACTGAACATGAGAGATACCTATCAGTGAGATGAACCGAGCTGTACAGACGTCTGAATGAGCCCTAAGTGTCCTGAGTGGGAGGAATGTGAAGATGACTTTTAGGGGCACTTTGCACACTACGACATCACAAGCCGATGCTGCGATGCCGAGCGCGATAGTCCCCGCCCCCGTCGCAGCTGCGATATCCTTGTGATAACTGCCGTAGTGAACATTATCGCTACGGCAGCTTCACATGGACTCACCTGTCCTGCGATGTCGCTCTGGCCGGCGACCCGCCTCCTTATTAAGGGGGCGGGTCGTACGGCGTCACTGCGACGTCACACGGCAGGCAGCCAATAGGAGCGGAGGGGAGGAGATGAGCGGGACGTAAACATCCCGCCCACCTCCTTCCTTCCGCATATCCTACAGAAGCCGCAGTGACGCCGGTAGGAGATGTTCCTCGCTCCTGCGGCTTCACACACAGCGATGTGTGCTGCCGCAGGAACGAGGAACAACATCGGACCGTCGCGTCAGCGTAATCATGGATTACGCCGACGCTGCACCGATGATACAATTACGACGCTTTTGCGCTCGTTAATCGTATCATCGAGCCTTTACACACTACGATGTCGCATGCGATGCCGGAAGTGTGTCACTTTCAATTTGACCCCACCGACATCGCACCTGCGATGTCGTAGTGTGCAAAGCCCGCCTTAGTGAAGGACTCCATGTAATTGTCCCAGATGTGGATTTTTGGTTTCTTTAGAGCTTCTTTCTGGTTGTGTACGTTCATCGTGTCTCTATGGGGTTAATCCGTCATGTTTCCTGCTGATTGACCTGTGGCCTCCTTGATGAAAGAATTTTCTGGCAGACGCCCCAGATTTCAGAGAGGAAGCAGATCAAATACAGGGAGGAAGCAGAGAAGAGGCCGAGCCTCAGGTACTACGACTCTCAGGGTCCGGGCTACTCATTCCAGGGCAGGGTTTAGGACCGGGACCCCTGCATCCAGGGAGAGGTACGTGGTCACTTCATTGTCATCGGCAGGGCTTGTCACCTAGAAGTATTTGCTCAGAGCTCAGGAGCCGGATCCCGACCCATAGACGAGAGGAAGGGGGTGAAGCAGTTTGGCAATTCTCTGTATTCCTGAGGATTGCATCTGTAGATCAGATGGTAACACTGATCGGTTGTGTTTTTGTGAAGTCTCCATGTTCCTGAGGCCTGATATGTAGAGGCCAGACACGTGTTGTGTTACTGCCCTTATAGCCTCCTGCGTGAATGTGCTGGTGTTATATATAGAGTCCCCGGGAACTACTCACAAGCCCCCATCATGTGCGTTTCACAGGCAGTACTAATAGCCAACGATAAAATATACATGTCTTATTGCCCCGTAGCATAGACCTGACTGTAAGGCAATGATCGACAGCAGGCGTGAATAGGGCCATACTCATGCCCACCTGTTCTGATAGCCGAGGGTCCAGGCTTGTTATCTCAAAGAGGATCGTCAAGACTTAGCTCGAGATGGGTTTCCCACCTTCAGATCTTCACAAGAAGACTCCCGATCAGTGACAGCAAACAGAATGCAAAGTGTATTAAAAGTGATAGACCAACGATGATATTTAGATGAGATGAGCCGGCCCTTTAAGTATTACGTTCCTTTCTTACAGAGCGCCAACATGTCTGACTACTTTCTCCGAATCTACAAGGACTCTGACTACCATGAGGCCAGGGACCTGTTTGCCAGTGGACTTAAGGAGCACATCAATACAGCCTTTCGGCACGCTCTGGGCCTGACGCACGTTTGGCTTCCAGCATTGGCCATGTTAACCCTTCCTATGCTGAACCTCATGTCTATCACTACGCTCATCCTTGCATTTGCTCTGGCTTTAGTCGCCCTGTGGTTTTCTGCCCGTTACATGTACACATCATATATAAATCATGCTCTCTCTGATGACATGCTGGACATTGATAAATATTACCTGCAGCGCGACGGTTACTGCTTTTGGGTGGCGGAGTCGGCAAGAGGGGAGTTCATGGGGATGATCGCCGCTCTGCCTTCTTCTAACCCCGGAGGAGAAAAACATCTGGAACTGAAACGACTCTCGGTGGTCAAGCAGCACAGGGGCAAAGGGGTCGCCAAAGTCTTGTGCAGGAGGCTCATTGACTTTGCTCGGAAAAGAGGGTGTGAGGCGGTGGTCCTGACTACCACGTTACCACAAAGAGACGCCTGCAAACTGTATGACAAGCTCGGCTTCAGGCTCACAGATAACTATTACTATCCGAAGCTCCTGAGCAGAGTCGTAGACTTCAGGATCCTGGCCTACCAGTATGACATCCCAGCAGCTTCACAGTGATACACACCTTGAGTAGGACGCTTCCAGGCCACATTCCCCACTTCACAAAGTCCGGACAATTCAAGCCTACATACTCCCTTCACAAAGTCCAGATACCTCGAGCCTACATACCCCAATTCATAAAGTCCAGACACTTTGAGCCTACATACCCCACTTCAAAGTTCGGACACTTCGAGCCTTCGTACCCTACTTCACAAAGACCGGACACTTCGAGTCTACGTACCCCGCTTCACAAAGCCTGGATACCTCGAGCCCATATACCTCACTTCAAAAAGTCTGGACACTCTGACCCTATGTACCCCATTTCACAAAGTCCAGACACTTCGAGCCTACATACCCGCTCCACAAAGTCTGGACACTCTGACCCTATGTACCCCACTTCACAAAGTCCGGACACTCTGAGGGTACATACCCTACTTCACAAAGACTGGACACTCCGATATGTACCCCACTTCACAAAGTCCGGACACTATGAGCCTACATACCCCACTTCACAAAGTCCGGACACTCCGATACGTACCCCACTTCACAAAGTCTGGACACTCCGATATGTACCCCACTTCACAAAGTCCGGACACTATGAGCCTACATACCCCACTTCACAAAGTCCGGACACTCCGATACGTACCCCACTTCACAAAGCCCGGAAACACGGAGCCTATGTACTCCACTTCAGAAAGTCCGAACACTCTGAGCCTTCGTACCCCACTTCACAAAGTACAGACAGTCCAAGCTTACGTACCCTACTTCACAAAGCCCGGAAACACGGAGCCTATGTCCCCCACTTCACAAAGTCCGGACACTTCGTGCCTATGTACCCCACTTCACAAGGATACAATGATAAATCTTCCAGTGTCTTCCAATATTTTATTCTATATTTCTTCATTACAAGCGCCGGTGTCATTGTGAGGTTTTGAGCTTTTTACAAAGTGGAATCTGAAGCCAGGATCCTTGATGGGCTGGAGGCTTCATAGATATTCTCTGTGGTCTGGTAGAGGGGGTCATTTTCTAAAAAGTCCAAGTGTTCCACTCACAATCATGTTGTGCCTGGTTGTTTGTTTCATTAATATTAGTGATTAAGTCGTGTTATCATTTCCCTGTTGAACTTTATTCTTGATGGTCATGTAACCTTCACAATCTGCCTGGAGGTGCATTATTATTTGTCTCTGGTAGTGAAGTATTTCTTACATCTCTATTGCTACAGTGGTTCATAGTTGGTGAATAATTGGTGCTCAGTAGTTATCCTTAGGGTGGTGGTCACTAGAGTTGAGCGCGGTTCGTGGTTCGTGGTTCTCCAGTTCTAGGCTCGAGTGATTTTGGGGCATGTTCTAGATCGAACTAGAACTCGAGCTTTTTGCAAAAGCTCGATAGTTCTAGAAACGTTCGAGAACGGTTCTAGCAGCCAAAAAACAGCTAAATCATAGCTTGGTTTCTGCTGTAATAGTGTAAGTCACTCTGTGAATCAAACTATTATCACATTTCAGTGTATAGTGTGCGTGAACAGCGCCTTCAGATCACTGCTGTTTCTATAATGGCGATCGCCATTTTTTTTTTTTTTTTTCTTGTCTTCCTTCCCTAAGCGCGCGCGTCTTGTGGGGCGGGCCAGCATGTCAGCCAATCACAGACACACACACAGCTAAGTGGACTTTGAGCCAGAGAAGCAACGGCATGTGTGATAGGATCTGCATGTCACATGTCCCTGCATTATAAAACCGGACATTTTCTTCACGGACGCCATTATCTGCCTTCTGCGTCTTTGGTGTCAGACATCACTGTCGCAGCTCCGTCTTGAGTCCTATCGCTGATACAGCTGTATGCGCTGCATACACAGCGTTAGACAGCTTAGGGAGAGCACTTTATAGCAGTCCTTTTTAAGGGCTCAAACCGGCAGGGTCAGAGTTAAGGTGACAGGTCCTGAAAACAGCGCCAGCGTCTGTGTAGCCAAGGTCAGGGATTTCCTCCCTGCATTTCACCATTAGGAGGGAATAGAAAGGCAGGCTTCCATTCCTCTACCCAGAGCACCACAATCCTGCCACTGTACCCTCTTGTCCTCTGCACACTCCAACTCATAACTAAGCCATTATACTAGCAAACACTCAGTGTACCTAGTGGCATCCTATCTGTGGCTATTGGACTTTGCTATAGTCCCACTAGTGCAAAGACATTTGCAGAGCACGTCTGCCTGCATTGCACACTACAACTAATTATAACTAAGCCATTATACTAGCAAACACTCAGTGTACCTAGTGGCATCCTAAACGTGGCTATTGGACTTTGCTATAGTCCCACTAGTGCCAAGACATTTGCAGAGCGCATCTGCCTGCGTTGCACACTCCAACTAATTATAACTAAGCCATTATACTAGCAAACACTCAGTGTACCTAGTGGCATCCTATACGTGGCTATTGGACTTTGCTATAGTCCCACTAGTGCCAAGACATTTGCAGAGCGCATCTGCCTGCGTTGCACACTCCAACGAATTATAACTAAGCCATTATACTAGCAAACACTCAGTGTACCTAGTGGCATCCTATACGTGGCTATTGGACTTTGCTATAGTCCCACTAGTGCCAAGACATTTGCAGAGCGCATCTGCCTGCGTTG
Source organism: Anomaloglossus baeobatrachus (assembly GCF_048569485.1). NCBI lineage: Eukaryota > Metazoa > Chordata > Amphibia > Anura > Aromobatidae > Anomaloglossus > Anomaloglossus baeobatrachus. The sequence goes on from NC_134353.1 coordinate 13,811,773, forward strand.
CACACTCCAACTAATTATAACTAAGCCATTATACTAGCAAACACTCAGTGTACCTAGTGGCATCCTATCTGTGGCTATTGGACTTTGCTATAGTCCCACTAGTGCCAAGACATTTGCAGAGCGCATCTGCCTGCGTTGCACACTCCAACTAATTATAACTAAGCTATTATACTAGCAAACACTCAGTGTACCTAGTGGCATCCTATACGTGGCTATTGGACTTTGCTATAGTCCCACTAGTGCCAAGACATTTGCAGAGCGCATCTGCCTGCGTTGCACACTCCAACTAATTATAACTAAGCCATTATACTAGCAAACACTTAGTGTACCTAGTGGCATCCTATACGTGGCTATTGGACTTTGCTTTAGTCCCACTAGTGCCAAGACATTTGCAGAGCGCATCTGCCTGCGTTGCACACTCCAACTAATTATAACTAAGCCATTATACTAGCACACACTCAGTGTACCTAGTGGCATCCTATACGTGGCTATTGGACTTTGCTATAGTCCCACTAGTGCCAAGACATTTGCAGAGCGCATCTGCCTGCGTTGCACACTCCAACTAATTATAACAAAGCCATTATACTAGCACACACTCAGTGTACCTAGTGGCATCCTATACGTGGCTATTGGACTTTGCTATAGTCCCACTAGTGCCAAGACATTTGCAGAGCGCATCTGCCTGCGTTGCACACTCCAACTAATTATAACTAAGCCATTATACTAGCAAACACTTAGTGTACCTAGTGGCATCCTATACGTGGCTATTGGACTTTGCTATAGTCCCACTAGTGCCAAGACATTTGCAGAGCGCATCTGCCTGCGTTGCACACTCCAACTAATTATAACTAAGCCATTATACTAGCACACACTCAGTGTACCTAGTGGCATCCTATACGTGGCTATTGGACTTTGCTATAGTCCCACTAGTGCCAAGACATTTGCAGAGCGCATCTGCCTGCGTTGCACACTCCAACTAATTATAACTAAGCCATTATACTAGCAAACACTCAGTGTACCTAGTGGCATCCTATACGTGGCTATTGGACTTTGCTATAGTCCCACTAGTGCCAAGACATTTGCAGAGCGCATCTGCCTGCGTTGCACACTCCAACTAATTATAACTAAGCCATTATACTAGCAAACACTTAGTGTACCTAGTGGCATCCTATACGTGGCTATTGGACTTTGCTTTAGTCCCACTAGTGCCAAGACATTTGCAGAACGCATCTGCCTGCGTTGCACACTCCAACTAATTATAACTAAGCCATTATACTAGCACACACTCAGTGTACCTAGTGGCATCCTATACGTGGCTATTGGACTTTGCTATAGTCCCACTAGTGCCAAGACATTTGCAGAGCGCATCTGCCTGCGTTGCACACTCCAACTAATTATAACTAAGCCATTATACTAGCACACACTCAGTGTACCTAGTGGCATCCTATACGTGGCTATTGGACTTTGCTATAGTCCCACTAGTGCCAAGACATTTGCAGAGCGCATCTGCCTGCGTTGCACACTCCAACTAATTATAACTAAGCCATTATACTAGCACACACTCAGTGTACCTAGTGGCATCCTATACGTGGCTATTGGACTTTGCTATAGTCCCACTAGTGCCAAGACATTTGCAGAGCGCATCTGCCTGCGTTGCACACTCCAACTAATTATAACTAAGCCATTATACTAGCAAACACTTAGTGTACCTAGTGGCATCCTATACGTGGCTATTGGACTTTGCTATAGTCCCACTAGTGCCAAGACATTTGCAGAGCGCATCTGCCTGCGTTGCACACTCCAACTAATTATAACTAAGCCATTATACTAGCACACACTCAGTGTACCTAGTGGCATCCTATACGTGGCTATTGGACTTTGCTATAGTCCCACTAGTGCCAAGACATTTGCAGAGCGCATCTGCCTGCGTTGCACACTCCAACTAATTATAACTAAGCCATTATACTAGCACACACTCAGTGTACCTAGTGGAATCCTATACGTGGCTATTGGACTTTGCTATAGTCCCACTAGTGCCAAGACATTTGCAGAGCGCATCTGCCTGCGTTGCACACTCCAACTAATTATAACTAAGCCATTATACTAGCAAACACTTAGTGTACCTAGTGGCATCCTATACGTGGCTATTGGACTTTGCTTTAGTCCCACTAGTGCCAAGACATTTGCAGAACGCATCTGCCTGCGTTGCACACTCCAACTAATTATAACTAAGCCATTATACTAGCACACACTCAGTGTACCTAGTGGCATCCTATACGTGGCTATTGGACTTTGCTATAGTCCCACTAGTGCCAAGACATTTGCAGAGCGCATCTGCCTGCGTTGCACACTCCAACTAATTATAACTAAGCCATTATACTAGCACACACTCAGTGTACCTAGTGGCATCCTATACGTGGCTATTGGACTTTGCTATAGTCCCACTAGTGCCAAGACATTTGCAGAGCGCATCTGCCTGCGTTGCACACTCCAACTAATTATAACTAAGCCATTATACTAGCAAACACTTAGTGTACCTAGTGGCATCCTATACGTGGCTATTGGACTTTGCTATAGTCCCACTAGTGCCAAGACATTTGCAGAGCGCATCTGCCTGCGTTGCACACTCCAACTAATTATAACTAAGCCATTATACTAGCACACACTCAGTGTACCTAGTGGCATCCTATACGTGGCTATTGGACTTTGCTATAGTCCCACTAGTGCCAAGACATTTGCAGAGCGCATCTGCCTGCGTTGCACACTCCAACTAATTATAACTAAGCCATTATACTAGCACACACTCAGTGTACCTAGTGGCATCCTATACGTGGCTATTGGACTTTGCTATAGTCCCACTAGTGCCAAGACATTTGCAGAGCGCATCTGCCTGCGTTGCACACTCCAACTAATTATAACTAAGCCATTATACTAGCAAACACTTAGTGTACCTAGTGGCATCCTATACGTGGCTATTGGACTTTGCTATAGTCCCACTAGTGCCAAGACATTTGCAGAGCGCATCTGCCTGCGTTGCACACTCCAACTAATTATAACTAAGCCATTATACTAGCAAACACTCAGTGTACCTAGTGGCATCCTATACGTGGCTATTGGACTTTGCTATAGTCCCACTAGTGCCAAGACATTTGCAGAGCGCATCTGCCTGCGTTGCACACTCCAACTAATTATAACTAAGCCATTATACTAGCAAACACTTAGTGTACCTAGTGGCATCCTATACGTGGCTATTGGACTTTGCTTTTGTCCCACTAGTGCCAAGACATTTGCAGAGCGCATCTGCCTGCGTTGCACACTCCAACTAATTATAACTAAGCCATTATACTAGCAAACACTTAGTGTACCTAGTGGCATCCTATACGTGGCTATTGGACTTTGCTATAGTCCCACTAGTGCCAAGACATTTGCAGAGCGCATCTGCCTGCGTTGCACACTCCAACTAATTATAACTAAGCCATTATACTAGCAAACACTCAGTGTACCTAGTGGCATCCTATACGTGGCTATTGGACTTTGCTTTAGTCCCACTAGTGCCAAGACATTTGCAGCACGTCTGCCTGCGTTGCACACTCCAACTAATTATAACTAAGTTACATTGTCAGGGATATTTATTCTTTATTATTCTGCTGTTAATAAAGCTAGACCACCACTGCAATCTTCACCACCTCTCAATTTTTACTACCACATTTTCAGTCCACAATCTTGTCGCAATCAACATGAGTGGCAAAATGACAGATGCTGGTGGAAAGGGGAAGAGGCGTGGTGGAAAAGGCAAAAAAGGTTTTGTCAGTGGGGAAGGTGGCAAAGCTCCATTATCATCTGCTGCAGATAGACCATCTACTAGCAAAAGTAAGATGTCTACTACTTATTGTGGACAATCCGATGTGCTCCCTTTTTTACGGACACGAACAAGAGGAACAAAGGTAGATGATGGGCAAAAAAGGAAAATGCTTGAATGGATCTCAAGTGGTCCAACAAGTGCCCTCTCAGCCACTTCAAGTACCGCATCCAAAAAACACCAGTCCTCTGAGTTGTCATCCCAATCACACTTGATTTCTCCCAGCTCTGAAGTCTCCATCAGCCCTGCACAGTATGGTGGAACTGAGATGGCTGAGTCTGCAGAGCTGTTCAGTCACACTATAGCCTGGGAATCAGAGGTCTGCTCCCAAGCTACAGTGAGTACAGAACAGGAAATGGTCTGCAGTGATGCCCAGAACCTTTGTGACTCTGATTCAGGCCGTGAGGACCAAGTTTCTGAGCATAATGTTGACCCTTTGTCACAAACTGTAACACCTGTGGTTATAGACAATGAGGAACATACTGATGAAGATGAGACGCAGATACCCGATTGGGATGACAACTTAAATATTCGGTCAGGGCAAGAAGAGGCTCGGTCTGAGGGGGAGGGGAGTGCAAACACAACAATTGATGATGACGTTCTAGATCCCACCTACTGTCAACCCCCAGTCAGGCACTCGAGGAGGTCAACAGAGGCGGTGGAGGAGGATGCAACCGACGACGAAGTTACCTTGCGCCTTCCTGGACAGAGTCGGAGCACTGGTAGCACGTCTACAACTGCATCCTCAGCCACCACTCTGCCTATGAGCATTATTCGGGGTGGATCAACAGGTCGCATGGCCTCTAAGCCTTGCCTAGCCTGGTCCTTTTTTCACATCGAAAAAGATCGCCCAACTCATGTGATATGTAACATTTGTCATGATTCTGTTAGTAGAGGTCAAAACCTCAGCAGTTTGACAACTTCTTCCATGAATCGTCACATGACTAAATATCATAAGTCCCGGTGGGAAGCTCACCATGCTGCAATGCGGCCTAGCGGAGCGAACCATCCACCGCCCGCCCCTTCCAGTGCATCCGCGCGCTCTTCATCTTCTAGGACTGTGGGGACAGCTGTCACACCTGTTTTTCCACGCAAAACTTCCACCACTGTAACCGCAACAGGCAGTTTGCTTGTAAGGTCGTCAGTTGGTTTGGAAGGGGAAACAAGTGAGTGTGTACAGCTCTCTCAGACATCGATAGCACCAACGTTGGATGAAGGCAACATCATGTCTCCGCCTGCACTTTCCTCACAAACCTGCATTTTTCCAGGGACACCCTACTCAACACCGTCTACACACAGCAGCCAGATCTCTGTCCCTCAGATGTGGTCAAATAAAAGGCCACTTCCTCCGACCCATGACAAAGCTAAGAGGTTGACTCTATCCCTCTGTAAGCTGTTGGCTACCGAAATGCTGCCTTTCCGCCTAGTGGACACACAGGATTTTAGAGACCTTATGTCTGTCGCTGTGCCCCAGTACCAGATGCCTAGTCGCCACTACTTCTCTAAGAAAGGTGTGCCCGCGCTACACCAGCATGTCGCACACAACATCACCGCTTCCTTGAGAAACTCTGTGTGTGAACGGGTGCATTTCACCACCGATACTTGGACCAGTAAGCATGGACAGGGACGTTACATGTCGCTGACTGGGCACTGGGTAACTATGGTGATAGATGGTGAAGGGTCTGCTGCACAAGTCTTGCCGTCCCCACGACTTGTGTGTCAATCCTCTGTCTGTCCAAGTTCCGCCACTGCTTCTGCATCCTCCACCTCATCTGGGTCCTCCACCTCCGCCCCAAGCCTGCCTGGTCAGGCCACCAGCGTTCTCACTGCGCAGAAGGAATCACGCACCCCTCATTACTATGCTGGCAGCAGAGCGCAACGGCATCAGGCGGTCTTTAGCTTGACATGTCTTGGTAATAAGAGTCACACAGCTGAGGAGTTGTGGTCAGCTCTGCGGTCCGAGTTTAATAAATGGTTGTCTCCACTCAACCTGCAGCCTGGTAAGGCCGTGTGCGACAATGCTGCAAACCTGGGTGCGGCCCTTCGCCTGGGCAAGGTGACACACGTACCTTGTATGGCTCACGTGTTGAACCTTGTCGTGCAGCAATTTTTAACACACTATCCCGGCCTAGATGGCCTTCTGAACAGGGCACGAAAACTGTCTGCTCACTTCCGCCGTTCAAGCGCCGCAGCTGAGCGACTTGCATCGCTCCAGAAGTCTTTCGGCCTGCCGGTTCATCGCCTGAAATGCGATGTGGCGACACGCTGGAATTCAACTCTCCACATGTTACAGCGACTGTGGCAGCACCGCAGAGCCCTGGTGCAATACGTCATGACGTATAGCCTGGGCCAACGAGATGCAGAGGCGGGGCAGATCACCCTGATGGAGTGGTCTCAGATCAAGGACCTATGTACCCTTCTGCACAGTTTCGACATGGCGACGAATATGTTTAGCGCTGACAATGCCATTATCAGCATGACGATTCCAGTCATTTACATGCTGGAGCACACGCTAAACACTATTCGGAGTCAGGGGGTGGGACAACATGAAGGGGAGGAACTACAGGAGGATTCATATGCGCAAGGGACAACAACATCACCAAGGTCCAGACGTTCATCATCACCAACGCGGCAGGCATGGGACCAAGGGGGACAGGGATCGACAAGGGCGCATAGTAGCAGGCGAAATGTTGAGCAAGGTGCAGGAGAACATGAAGAAATGGAGGACGAACTGTCCATGGACATGGAAGACTCAGCGGATGAGGGAGACCTTGGTCAAATTTCAGTTGAAAGAGGTTGGGGTCAGATGTCAGAGGAAGAAAGAACGGGTAGCACCTCTATGCCACAAACACAGCGTGGACTTGGTCCGCATGGCTGCGCAAGACACATGAGTGCCTTTTTGTTGCACTACCTCCAACATGACAGTCGTATTGTCAAAATTAGAAGTGATGATTACTACTGGATTGCCACACTATTAGATCCCCGGTACAAGTCCAAATTTTGTGACATAATTCCAGCCATAGAAAGGGACGCACGTATGCAGGAGTATCAGCAGAAGCTGTTACTCGATCTTAGATCCGCTTTTCCACCAAACAACCGTGCAGGTGCAGGGAGTGAATCTCCCAGTTGTAACTTGACAAACATGGGACGGTTTCGTCATCTTCAACAGTCTACCCGTACCAGTAGGACCGTATCTGGTGCCGGTAACAGCAATTTTATGGAATCTTTTCATAATTTTTTTAGACCCTCTTTTGCAAGGCCACCAGAGACAACAAGTCTGACACATAGTCAACGGCTGGAGAGGATGATACAGGAGTATCTCCAAATGAACATCGATGCCATGACTGTGCAACTGGAGCCTTGCTCCTTTTGGGCTTCAAACCTAGAAAAATGGCCAGAGCTCGCAACTTACGCCTTGGAGAATTTGTCGTGTCCAGCTGCCAGCGTTGTCTCTGAACGTGTATTCAGTGCTGCTGGGTGTGTGCTGACAGATAAGCGCACGCGTCTGTCCAGTGACAATGTGGACAGACTGACGTTCATCAAAATGAACAAGTCATGGATCCAGAAGGAATTTACTACCCCTGTGTCATCCTGGGGAGAGTAAATGCTTGTTGATTTGGAATGTGCTTGATGCAAATCAAAACATCCTGTTTGCAACTAGGGCACAAGTGCTGCCACTGAATGGGTGGGTGTGTGGGGCCCAATTTTTGGAAAAAAAGGGAGACTCCGCTTGGAGTAACCCTTGCTTACATTGTTTTTAAAAGAAGCCAAGATGAACAGAGCTGGGATCAGGAAAGACTTTGCTACCTACCGTGGTGTCATCCTGGGGACGGTTAATTATGGCGTATTTTTTAATGTGCTTGATGCAAATCTAGCTGTGAAGTGTACAACTGGGGCACAACTGCTGCCACTGAATGGGTGGGTGTGTGGGGCCCAATTTTTGGAAAAAAAAGGGAGACTCCGCTTGGAGTAACCCTTGCTTGCTGTGTTTTTAAAAGAAGCCAAGATGAACAGAGCTGGGATCAGGAAAGACTTTGCTACCTACCCCGGTGTCATCCTGGGGACGGATAAGAATGGCGTATTTTTGAATGTGCTTGATGCAAATGTAGCTGTGAAGTGTACAACTAGGGCACAACTGCTGCCACTGAAGGGGTGGGTGTGTGTGGGGCCCAATTTTTGGAAAAAAGGGAGACTCCGCTTGGAGTAACCCTTGCTTACATTTTTTTTAAAAGAAGCCAAGATGAACAAGTCATGGGTCAGCAAAGACTTTGCTACCTACCCCGGTGTCATCCTGGGGATGGATAAGAATGGCGTATTTTTGAATGTGCTTGATGCAAATCTAGCTGTGAAGTGTACAACTAGGGCACAACTGCTGCCACTGAAGGGGTGGGTGTGTGTGGGGCCCAATTTTTGGAAAAAAGGGAGACTCCGCTTGGAGTAACCCTTGCTTACATTTTTTTTAAAAGAAGCCAAGATGAACAAGTCATGGGTCAGCAAAGACTTTATCTACCTACCCCGGTGTCATCCTGGGGACGGATAAGAATGGCGTATTTTTGAATGTGCTTGATGCAAATCTAGCTGTGAAGTGTACAACTAGGGCACAACTGCTGCCACTGAAGGGGTGGGTGTGTGTGGGGCCCAATTTTTGGAAAAAAGGGAGACTCCGCTTGGAGTAACCCTTGCTTACATTTTTTTTAAAAGAAGCCAAGATGAACAAGTCATGGGTCAGCAAAGACTTTGCTACCTACCCCGGTGTCATCCTGGGGATGGATAAGAATGGCGTATTTTTGAATGTGCTTGATGCAAATGTAGCTGTGAAGTGTACAACTAGGGCACAACTGCTGCCACTGAAGGGGTGGGTGTGTGTGGGGCCCAATTTTTGGAAAAAAGGGAGACTCCGCTTGGAGTAACCCTTGCTTGATGTGTTTTTAAAAGAAGCCAAGATGAACAGAGCTGGGATCAGGAAAGACTTTGCTACCTACCCCGGTGTCATCCTGGGGACGGATAAGAATGATGTATTTTTGAATGTGCTTGATGCAAATCTAGCTGTGAAGTGTACAACTGGGGCACAACTACTGCCACTGAATGGGTGGGTGTGTGGGGCCCAATTTTTGGAAAAAAAGGGAGACTCCGCTTGGAGTAACCCTTGCTTGCTGTGTTTTTAAAAGAAGCCAAGATGAACAGAGCTGGGATCAGGAAAGACTTTGCTACCTACCCCGGTGTCATCCTGGGGACGGATAAGAATGGCGTATTTTTGAATGTGCTTGATGCAAATGTAGCTGTGAAGTGTACAACTAGGGCACAACTGCTGCCACTGAAGGGGTGGGTGTGTGTGGGGCCCAATTTTTGGAAAAAAGGGAGACTCCGCTTGGAGTAACCCTTGCTTGATGTGTTTTTAAAAGAAGCCAAGATGAACAGAGCTGGGATCAGGAAAGACTTTGCTACCTACCCCGGTGTCATCCTGGGGACGGATAAGAATGACGTATTTTTGAATGTGCTTGATGCAAATCTAGCTGTGAAGTGTACAACTGGGGCACAACTGCTGCCACTGAATGGGTGGGTGTGTGGGGCCCAATTTTTGGAAAAAAAGGGAGACTCCGCTTGGAGTAACCCTTGCTTGCTGTGTTTTTAAAAGAAGCCAAGATGAACAGAGCTGGGATCAGGAAAGACTTTGCTACCTACCCCGGTGTCATCCTGGGGACGGATAAGAATGACGTATTTTTGAATGTGCTTGATGCAAATCTAGCTGTGAAGTGTACAACTGGGGCACAACTGCTGCCACTGAATGGGTGGGTGTGTGGGGCCCAATTTTTGGAAAAAAAGGGAGACTCCGCTTGGAGTAACCCTTGCTTGCTGTGTTTTTAAAAGAAGCCAAGATGAACAGAGCTGGGATCAGGAAAGACTTTGCTACCTACCCCGGTGTCATCCTGGGGACGGATAAGAATGACGTATTTTTGAATGTGCTTGATGCAAATCTAGCTGTGAAGTGTACAACTGGGGCACAACTGCTGCCACTGAATGGGTGGGTGTGTGGGGCCCAATTTTTGGAAAAAAAGGGAGACTCCGCTTGGAAGTAACCCTTGCTTGATGTGTTTTTAAAAGAAGCCAAGATGAACAGAGCTGGGATCAGGAAAGACTTTGCTACCTACCCCGGTGTCATCCTGGGGACGGATAAGAATGGCGTATTTTTGAATGTGCTTGATGCAAATGTAGCTGTGAAGTGTACAACTAGGGCACAACTGCTGCCACTGAAGGGGTGGGTGTGTGTGGGGCCCAATTTTTGGAAAAAAGGGAGACTCCGCTTGGAGTAACCCTTGCTTACATTGTTTTTAAAAGAAGCCAAGATGAACAAGTCATGGGTCAGCAAAGACTTTGCTACCTATCCCGGTGTCATCCTGGGGATGGATAAGAATGGCGTATTTTTGAATGTGCTTGATGCAAATGTAGCTGTGAAGTGTACAACTAGGGCACAACTGCTGCCACTGAAGGGGTGGGTGGGTGTGGGGCCCAATTTTTGGAAAAAAGGGAGACTCCGCTTGGAGTAACCCTTGCTTGATGTGTTTTTAAAAGAAGCCAAGATGAACAGAGCTGGGATCAGGAAAGACTTTGCTACCTACCCCGGTGTCATCCTGGGGACGGATAAGAATGACGTATTTTTGAATGTGCTTGATGCAAATCTAGCTGTGAAGTGTACAACTAGGGCACAACTGCTGCCACTGAATGGGTGGGTGTGTGTGGGGCCCAATTTTTGGAAAAAAGGGAGACTCCGCTTGGAGTAACCCTTGCTTACATTGTTTTTAAAAGAAGCCAAGATGAACAGAGCTGGGATCAGGAAAGACTTTGCTACCTACCCCGGTGTCATCCTGGGGACGGATAAGAATGGCGTATTTTTGAATGTGCTTGATGCAAATGTAGCTGTGAAGTGTACAACTAGGGCACAACTGCTGCCACTGAAGGGGTGGGTGTGTGTGTGGCCCAATTTTTGGAAAAAAGGGAGACTCCGCTTGGAGTCACCTTGCGGTGTTTTACATGATTTTAGAAGGGCGTGCCATGCCTATATCTGTGTGTCCTCCTCTTTTTCCTTGTCCAGCTGTTTTGTTTTCGCATGAGTATATGTCCTTGTCACTTTCCAATGTGTTTGAGTTGTTTGTCACCTTTAGGACACCTTTGAGGGTGTTTTCTAGGTGTTTTTCTGTGTTTGTGATTGCCTGCCATTGTTTCCTATGCAGTTCGAGTTCGGTTCGTCGAACGTTCGACGAACCGAACTCGAACGGGAGGTCCGTTCGGCGAACCAACCTCGAGCCGAACCGCGACCGGTTCGCTCATCTCTAGTGGTCACACATGGACACTCCTGCTCCATTGCTGCTGAAGAATGTGAAAACCAAACCTGCATCGCTTACTATGATGTGTAATCCAAAGGAAACAGTGGTGGGGAGAAAGCTCACTGTTAGTTCTGCAGACCCAAGGTGCGTGGATGTGGCTGCTACCAGAAGTCAAATAGAAAAAAGGAAAGGTACAGCACCAACATTTTCCATAAAAAATTCTGTCTTCTTTATTGAGAAATCACATACATGATAAAATCAAATATATCCCATGATGTGGCCCTAATAAGGTCCCCGCCTTACGCGTTTCAGAGATGCCTATGCATGCTTTTTTGGTGCTGAACCTCCTTTTTTCTATCACTTACTATGAGATTGTTGAAGAATTCGTTTGGGTTTTATGCAATTTTGTAACAATATATCAAAATAAAATAGACAAGCTTCTTCAATGAAATCAATCCCTTTCATGGGGCGAGACTGGACCCCATTATTGTACCTTGAACAGCAGAAAAGTGACAAGAATGTCATCACATATTGTGAGTGATCAGGACGCCATGTGAAGGAATAAAAATGGATTTTTGGTCAAACTAAAGATGTTGACTATTACCTGTAAATCTGAATTGTGAACAGCAGTAATCTAATTGAGTGACAATCTAAGTGAACTCCACATATGTCATATGTTTCTTTGGTAGAAGTATTAAATGGGAGTTTATTTAAATTAAAAAGAACATATAAGAATATAATAGATACACAAGATTCTTCCATAAGGACAAATGACATATTTCATACAATGGGGCAATATTAAATCCCATCACTGTACCTCAGAAGTGTAAAGAGATAATAATTTTTATTTCTATACTGCCAACGTATTTCACATCACATTACAATTCAGTGTGTTCATGCACAAATACAATAAGACATTATAGAGTAATTCTCAAGAGGAGTGAGGCTCCTGATCACAAACTGACAATCTGTGAGGAAATTGGGGGACTCAAAAGGTAAAAATAAAGTGCTTGTCATGTACGCTCCAGTGATCAGTATAATAAATAGGGCATTCAAATAGCATTACATCAGAAAATATGTGTACAGATACAAAGTGCTACTGAGCTCAGAGTGTGTGGAAACAGTTGAATAGGAGGGACCAGATTCTGAGGGAAATTTAGGAAGGGAGAAAGTGAGGTGACAAGCCTGTCTAAAGAGATAAAACTATGGATACCTGTAATTCACCAGATTATCTGGGGTAGTGCATTCCAGGAAACTGGTGCAGCATGAGAGAATTAGTAGAAACGGGAGTGGGAATTTCGAATTATGGGGGATGTTAGACTTAGGTCAGTTGCTGAATGGAAAGGACATGTAGGATGATAGAGATGAGGAGGAGATGTAGGGTGGTGCAGAACTGTAGAGAGGATGGGTAGGTGATAGACAGAAATGAGGAGGTGGAGATGTAGGGTGGTGCAGAACTGTACAGAGGATGGGTAGGTGATAGACAGAAATGAGATGTAGGGTGGTGCAGAACTGTAGAGAGTATGGGTCAGTAATAGAAAGAGATTAGAGGGAGATGTAGGGTTGTGCAGAACTGTAGAGATGATGGTTAGGTGATAGAGATGAAGAAATGCAGGGCTGTGTAGCACGATAGAGAGGACAGGTAGGTGAAAAACAGAGATGAAGAAGGAGATGTAGGGTGGTGCAGCACTGTAGAGATGATTGGCAGGTGATAGACACAGATGAGCGAGGAGATGTAGAGCGGTGCAGAACTGTGGAGAGGACAAGTAGGGTGGTAAACAAAAATTTGTTGGAGATGTAGGACAGTGCATCATTGTGGAGAGAACAGGAAGAATGGTAACCGGAGGCAATAGTAAGTGGAGGGGACCTAGGACTGAACTCTGAGGAACCCTGACAGTAAGTGGAGAGGACCTAAGACTGAACCCTGAGGAACCCCGACAGTAAAAGGAGGAGGGCTAGGACTTCACCCTGAGGAACCCTGACAGTCATAGGTGGGTATCTAGGCCTGAACCCTGAGGGACCCTGACAGTAAGAGGAGGGTATCTAGGCCTGAACCCTGATAGTAAGAGGAGGCGACGTAGCACTGAGCACTGAGGAACCCTGACAGTAAGTGGAGGAGACCTATGACTGAACATTGAAGATCCCTACCAGTATGAGGAGGGGATCTAGGAATGGACATTAAGGGTATGTGCACACGTTGCTTTTTTTTCCGCGCGGAAAAAAACGCACCCTCTGGCAGAGGGGAGAATAGTAAACAATGCTTTTTGAGAAACAACGCATCGAAAACGCATGTGTTTTTCATGCGTTTTTCATGCGTTTTTCATGCGTTTTTTTTAGGTGCGTTTTTTAAGACTTGGGTACCTATATGTCAGAAAACCCCCACAAGTGACCCCATTTTGGAATCTGCACCCCTCAAGCTTCTACTGCACAACGCAGCGTCATGGACACAGGGAAAACAATCTGCGCCCAAAACGCTGCAAACCCCGATTGTGGGCATCCAGCCTAAAAAGCGTCAATGGAGGTCAAATTTATATACAACGTCCCACCCCCCCTGCATATTCTAAGCTGGCACCTTTAGTACCTTTCATGTGGCACTAAAGGGTGCCTAGCCTAGTTTTTATCACAAAAACAAAAAAAAAAAATGGCGTGGGGTCCCCCCTATTTTTGATAGCCAGTCAGGGTAAAGCAGACAGCTGTAGCCTGCAAACCACAGCTGGCAGCTTCATCTTGTCTGGTGATCAATTTGGAGGGTTCCCCAGGTTTTTTTTTTTTTATTTATAAATAAAAATAATAAAAAAAAAATAACATGGGGTCCCCCCAAATTAGATCACCAGCCAAGGTGAAGCTGACAGCTGAGGTCTGGTATTCTCAGGGTGGGAAGAGCCATGGTTATTGGACTCTTCCCAGCCTAAAAATAGCAGGCCACAGCCGCCCCAGAAGTGGCGCATCCATTAGATGCGCCAATCCTGGCGCTTCGCCCCAACTCATCCCGCGCCCTGGTGCGTTGGCTAACGGGGTAATAAATGGGGTTGATACCAGATGTGTAATGTCACCTGGCATCAAGCCCAGCAATTAGTGATGTCACGGCGTCTATCAGACACCCGACATAACTAATTGACAGTAAACAAAGCAAAAAAAGACAACAAAAAATTTTTTATTAGAAAAAACACTCCCCAAATCATTCCCTTGTTCTCCAATTTAATAAAAAAAATGGGTCCGCAGAAATCCATTTGGATGTCCCACGTCGCCTCTGGACCTTCTAGAATATGGGGGCACGTTCAGGGAACGTATCCCCCATTTTCTAGGAGGGCAGACCCTCCATTTGAGGAGAGTGGGTGCAAAAATCTGCACCCACTCTCCCCGGGTCACAGCTGCAGACTGCCGAGCAGCCAGCACAGCTCTCTGAACACAGTGCTGGCTGTCAGCTGCTCGGAACATGTGACCGGCCGGCGTCTGCTGTGAAGGAGGAGGGAGCCGCGGGGGATCAGCGCTGCGACCGGACAGGTATGTATGACACCGGGGGGAATTGGGGTGAACGGGCAGGGCCTGGGTGCATTTTTCTGTCGCATGTCTCAAGGCACATGCGACAGATAACATAGGAGCAGGGCGGCCGGTGCGCTACTGTGCGCGCGGCCATGTTGGATTTTCGGGAGGGGGGTCGGGGGTCGCGGCGGGCACTTTGGCGACACCGGGGGCTTTGCCAGGAAGTGAGGTCAACAGGAAACCTCTTGACCTCACTTCCAGGTAAATGCCTGCGTTCTGGCGTGCCGACAAAGCCCGCGGACCGCAACAAAAAAGCAGGTCCATGCGGTGTAGCAGCGTTCTGACCCCACATCATTGATTCAATGGGGGAGAGAACGCAGCTACACCGCACAAAAGAAGTGACATGCTGCTTTTCTTTCCGCACCGATTTTTGGCATCCAAAATGCTGCGGAAAGAAACGCAGCGTGTGCACTGATTTTTCAGCTTTCCCATACACTTTGCTGGGAAAGCTGAACGCATGCAATTTGCCACTGAAACGCTGCGGTTCAAAACGCAGCGTTTCCGCGGTAAAAAACGCAACGTGTGCACACAGCCTAAAGATCCCTAACAGTAAGAGGAGGGGACCTACGACTGAATCCTGGAATCCTGAGGAACGCCAACAGAGTAGAAGACCTAGAACTGAACCCTAAGGAACCCTGACAGTAAAAAGAGGGGACCTAGGACTGAACCCTGAGGAACACTGACAGTAAGGGGAGGAAGAGCCGGCACATGATCCAGTGAAGAAGACGTAGGATGTGAACCAGGAGAAAGCAGTGTTTTTGAGCCCAATAGAGCAGAGTACAGTGAGGAGGAGCTGGTGATCCACATTATGAGATGCAGCAGAGATCCAGGAGGATCATCCGGGAGTATATAACCATTAGATTTAGCTGTTAGTAGATCATTAGAGACTTTAGTAAGAGCAGTTTCTGTAGAGTGTAAGGAGCGAAACCGGATTGTAGAGGGTCAAGAAGAGAATTATCTGATAAATTACATTTATAGATGAAGGGGGATTAGAGACCGGTCTGTAATTTGCAGTGAACTTCTGCTCCAGGGATGTTTTTTGTAGTAAAGGGGTTATGATGATGTATTTAACGCCTTCATCCCCGACCTGTTTTCACTTTCATGACCGGGTAATTTTTTCAATTCTGCCCGGTATCACTTTATGAGGTTATAACTCTGGAGCTTCTGATCCCGGTGATTCTGAGATTGTTTTTTCATTACATATTGTTCTTCACGTCAGTGGTAAATTTAGGACGATATTTTTTATGTTTATTTGTGAAAATATCGGAAATTTTGAAAATAAAATAGAAAATTTCAAACTTTGAATTTGTATACCCATAAATCCAAGAGTTCTGTTACACAAAATAGTTAATAAATCACATTTCCCGCTCGTCACTTTACATTAGAACAATTTTTGAAATATAATTTTTTTTTTTGTTAAGAAGTTACAAGGGGTTAAAGTTCATCAGTAATTTCTAATTTTTCCAACAAAATTTACAAAACCATTTTTTAGGGACCACATCACATGTGAAGTGACTTTGAGGGGCCGAGGTGACAGAAAATACCCAAAAGTGACCACATTCTAAAATCTGTCCCCCTCACACTGCTCAAAACCACATCCAAGAAGATTATTAACCCTTCAAGTGCTTCACAGGAACCAAAGCAATGTTGAAGGAAAAAATGAAAATTTTACTTTTTCCCCACAAAATTGTTTCTTTAGCCCCATCTTATGCATTTACACAATGGCAACAGGAAAACATGAACCATACCATTTGTTGTGCAATTCCTCCTGAGTATGCTGATACTTCATATGTGGTTGAAAACTACTTTTGAGGCGCAGAGCAAGGTAATGAAGGGATGAAGCGCCATATTGGAGTAAAGATTTAGTTGGAATAGTTTGCGAGTCTCATGTCACATTAGCAGAGCCTCTGAGGTGCCAGAACAGCAGAGACCCCCACAAGTGACCCCATGTTACAAATTACACCTCTCAATGAATTCATCCAGGTGTGCAGTGAGCATACTGACACTACAGGGGTGTCACAAAATACTATAATATTGGGCGGTGTACAAAAAATAATTACATTTTTACCACTAAAATGTTGTTTTAACCCCAGATTTCCAAGTTTCACAAGGGGAATTGTTAACAAAAAGACCCCACAATTTCACCTGAATGTGGCAATATCCATAGGGGAGTACCCACTGTGACCGGACCATGAATCTCCATCAGAGAGGCCTCGGCTTCTGCTCAACAGACTATCTCCGATGGCCATGTGGTCAGAGCAGAGGGACCCTCAGTGCCCCCGGTAGGTACATAGCTTCATGGCTTCGTCACTCTTCCTCCTTGGCGTCTCTCACTCTCATGCGCTCAAGATGGCTGCTTCCTCCTCGGTCTGATTGTGGCCATCCGCGATCTTCCCACTCTCACCAGAGACAGACACCTCAAACTTCCCTTATGCCTTCTCAACCCCTCAGGAGATAGGGGGAGATCTAGCTGGGGGTATTATGAGGGGAGAAGGAGAGAGCTTACTGTATATATTTTAAGTAAGGTGAGTGGTGGCAGAAAGCGTGAAGAAGGTGAGAGGCAATAGGGTAACTGGTGCAGGTAATAGGGCGAGAAGATGTGAGGAGCCTGGTAACCTCTTCTGTGACCAGTTCAAAGGTAGAAAGTGAACTTGGTGCAGGAGGGAAGGGGAGCCGTGATATTGGGGGATTGGATGAAGTGTCCTGGTACAATGGTGGAGAGTATTTGGCCCGGTAGTCAGCGCTGACATTGGTAATTGTGGCCGGCAGTTTAGGACCGAGGAGGGAGTGAGAAGTGTAAGCAGTGTAGGATTGTCATATACAGTGAAGGAAATAAGTATTTGATCCCTTGCTGATTTTGTGAGTTTGCCCACTGACAAATACATGAACAGTCTATAATTTTAAGGGTCGGTTAATTTTAACAGTGAGAGAATATCCAAAATAAAATCCAGAAAATCCCATTGTATAAATTATATAAATTTATTTGCATTTTGCAGAGATAAATAAGTATTGGATCCCGCTACCAACCATTAAGAGTTCTGGCTCCTACAGACATTAGACGCTCCTAATCACCTCGTTACCTGCATTACAGACGGCTCTTACATTGTCACCTGTATAAAAGCCTCCTGTCCACAGATTCCATTAATCAGTCAGCCTCCAACCTCTACAACATGGGCTACCAAAGAGCTTTGTAAGGATGCCAGGGACAAGACCATAGACCTGCACAAGGCTGGGATGGGCTACAAAACCATAAGTAAGACGCTGGGTGAGAAGACAACTGCAGGTGCAATAGTAAGAAAATGGATGAAATACAAAATTACTGTCAATCGCGATCGATCTGGGGCACCATGCAGAATCTCACCTCGTGGGGTCTCCAGGATCATGAGGAAGGTGACAGATCAGCCTAAAACTACACGGGGGAACTTGTTAATGATTTCAAGGCAACTGGGACCACTGTCACCAAGAAAACCATTCATAACACATTATGCCATAATGGCTTAAAACCCTGCAGTGCCCGCAAGTCCCACTACTCAAGAAGGCCCATGGGCAGCCAGCCCATCTGACAAAGGCCCATGTGCAGCCGGCCTGTCTGAAGAAGGCCCATGTGCAGCCAGCCCATCTGACGAAGGCCCATGTGCAGCTGGCCCGTCTGAAGAAGGCCCATGTGCAGCTGGCCCATCTGAAGAAGGCCCATGTGCGGCCGGCGCATCTGAAGAAGGACCATGTGCAGCCGGCCTGTCTGTAGAAAGACCATGTGCAGCCGGCCAGTCGGAAGAAAGCCAATGTGCCGCCGGCCAGTCGGAAGAAAGTCCATGTGCAGCCGGCCCGTCTGAAGAAGGCACATGTGCAGCTGGCCTGTCTGAAGAAAGCCCATGTGCAGCCGCCCCGTCTGAAGAAGGACCATGTGCAGCCGGCCCGTCTTAAGAAGGACCATGTGCAGCCGGCCCGTCTGAAGAAGGACCATGTGCTGGTGGCCCGTCTGAAGAAGGCACATGTGCAGCCGGCCCGTCTGAAGAAGGACCATGTGCAGCGGGCCCGTATGAAAAAAGCCCATGTGCAGGCGGCCCGTCTGAAGAAGGCACATGTGCAGACGGCCCGTCTGAAGAATGCACATGTGCAGGCGGCCTGTCTGAAGAAGGCCATGTGCAGTTGTCCGTCTGAAGTGATTGGGAGAAGGTGCTGTGGTCAGATGAAACAAAAATTTAGCTCTTTGGCCTTAACTCAACTCACCATGTTTTGACGAGGAGAAATGCTGCCTATGACCCAAACAACACCATACCCCCTGTCAAGCATGGAGGTGGAAACATTATGCTTTGGGGATGATTCTCTGCTAAGGGCACAGGACTACTTCACCGCATCAATTTACCTACCCTTAAAATTATAGTCTGTTCATGTCTTTGTCAGTGGGCAAATTTACA
This sequence comes from Anomaloglossus baeobatrachus, assembly GCF_048569485.1. Classification (NCBI taxonomy): domain Eukaryota; kingdom Metazoa; phylum Chordata; class Amphibia; order Anura; family Aromobatidae; genus Anomaloglossus; species Anomaloglossus baeobatrachus. Next base: position 13,830,915 of record NC_134353.1, read on the forward strand.
AAATCAGCAAGGGATCAAATACTTGTATCCCCACTGTAGTGAGGAGAGGAGGTCAGAGGAGTCACTTGTTTGGAGAAGTGAAGGGCAGTGTTATAGGGTTTGAGCATAAACGTATATTGGGCAGAATGTAATCACACATGTGAGTATCAGGCAGGGGTATCGCCATGTCATGGACGCTCACACTGCTGGATCAGGCACGGGTATCTCCATGTCATGGACGCTCACACTGCTGGATTAGAAGCGGACAGAATGTGATCAGGCAGCGGTATCGCCGTGTCATGGACGCTCACACTGCTGGATTAGAAGAATTCAGTGTAGACCTGTGTTCACGAATATCAGATACTTCAAGAAGGAGCAATCCATAATGACTGACAGCAGTGGAGATAATCCAACTGAAAGTTAAATTGATAGGTGCTTTTATAAAGTGGACTGGAGATTTAGGGGTTTCCTAGGAGGTAATATATTTTAGGTGATATCTCAGCACTGATCTCTCTGATTGCTGATACCCCCACCCATCCTGACAGAGACCCCCATTCCCTGTAGGGAGGTAGTCGCAGAAGAACAATCTGTCTACAAAGATGGCACTGACTATTAGTAATGCTGTTATTCTTACACTGATTGTTATACTTTTTGGTCACTTTCGGAGTATCTGCAGTACAAGCTGATACACACGGGTGAGTTTTGCTGACAGCGCACCTTGTATTCAGTCTGCTTTATCCTGATTGTAGACACAATTAAACAACAGAGGCGTCTCACGCCATTAGTTTTAATTGAAGATATAAGGGAAAAACTTTTCTTCTTGCTGAGACTGACAAACCAATCTGGCCGCCAGTGAACGAACTCTAGCGCTACCTAATGGAAGTAACAATCTTAAAAGTCAAAAGAGACCCTTTAAGGCTGGGGCCACACGGGGCACTACTGCGATGCTCGCTTGACACTCGGCTCACACTGGCAGCACAGCAGGAGCCGAGTGTCATGCTAGTATCCCTGCGACTGCGTTCCGATCATGCGAGCGGACCTCAGCTGTGGGGGGCGGGCAGGTGCTGCGGAGGGGAGGGAGGGATTTCTCTCCCTCTCTCCTTCGTAGCTGGCTATTGCGATTCTCGCTCTGCACACACGGTACACCGGTGTACCGCGAGTGCAGTACGATTTTTCTTTCGCACCATTCATTTGAATGGGGCGAGAGAAATGAGTCTCGCATTACAGTTGCAGCATGCTGCGATTGTTTTTTCGGTCCAATTAGGGCTGAGAAAATAATCGCTCATGTGTGCTGACACACAGGTGTTATGATCCGGAACCATGGAAGACCACCACAAATCATTGGTAAAAGGTGACAAGAGCATTGGCAACTAATCTGGCCGCCATCCCCTTACTAACCATCACAACTAGAAGTAGCCGAGGGGTGCACTAACATCCTGTGCACCGCGAACCCAGCCGGAGAACTAACTATCCTAAAGGAAGGAAAGATGAATAACTCTCTGCCTCAGAAAATAGACAAGAATAGCAAGCCCCCCACATTCAAAGACTGCGGTGATATAGGAAAACACAATACACAGGTAGATGACAGGATTAGCAAAAGGTGAGGCCCCCACTGACTAAAATAGGAAAGGACAGGAAAGGGACTGATGGTGGCCAGAGTAAAACCCTGCAAAATTCCAAATTCCTGATAGTACAAAAAGGCCCTCAGATCGCACGATCTGAACTCTGTCCTATACCAGGTGCCTTTGTCATACCAATGAACAGAAAACAAGAATCATAACAAATTCAACAAGCCACAAACACATGGACCCAAAGGAGCTATACTCCAAACAGAACTGCAGGGAGTTCCCCAGCCAAGCAACTGAGGGGGAAAATCCCTGCATGCAAATAAACTGAAAACAACCACAGAAAATGACAAACCCAGATAAGAGCAAAAGAACCAAACAATAAATAAAGAGCAAGCACTTATCTGGGGTAGATGTGGTATGGAGCAGAATGAAGCAGGCTGGTGATACAAAGAACAACTGACATCCAGCATAGCCTGCTATCAGACCAGGATTTAAATAAGCAGAGAGTTAGCAAAGGAAACACCCATTGCACAACACACCTGGTCCAAGTCCAAACCATTCCTGGCCACCAGAGGGAGCCTCCCAGCAGCCAAAGCATAACTAACATTCACAACACACAGGCTAGAATTGGTCCGAGTGGAGTGTGATGTTTTATCGCACTCCACTCGCACCGATTTTCTCGCCGTGTGGCTTAGGCCTAACAAGCCTTTTCATATGACTTAAGATTTTTGAGTTCATCTCCTTCCTCCTTGAAAAGACAATTTGGATATTTCCCAGAGGAGCACTGCAACTATTAGCCTCCTCACTGACAGCCAAATTGGTTTGTCAGTCTCCACAAGGACAAAAATGTTCCCCTTAGACCCCACTATAGCTTCTCATACAGCCAGGTCAGATCTCATACTTTGCACTGATGAGGGGCAATCACCCCAAAACACTATGTCTGCAAATTGAGGTTCTGATCTGGCAACAATCCTAGGTCATATGAAATGGCTCGTTAAAGGGTCACTTTTGACTTTTAGGATTGCTACTTCCAATAGGTGGCACTAGAGTTTGTCTCCTTCCTCCTCCCTGAAGAGACAATATGAATTTGTAGATATCTGACTGCTTGTTAGTTCACGAGAACATGTGCAGAAGAGAAGGGTCCACACATAGGGGAGACGTCACTAATGTGTCCACCCTTCTCTGCAAAAAGAGGATAGTAGACATAGACCATGGTAACATGCAGCGTTAACTTAGTGGACAGAGTATGACCCTCTGAGGGTAACATATGACACCTATACGCAGTGGGCGCCATTCATCTGTGGTAGTCTCTACATTCACTTATATCTGGAAACTGAATGGCAATGTGACAGTATAATGTATGGGCACACCCATGTATGTATATCTGTGGGCTTCTGTGGTACATGACTGTTATGTTATTTAATGTCCCCTTCTCTTGCAGGAGATCATGTCTGAATATCGGATCCGGCTCTACAAGGACTCTGACTATGAGAAGGTTCGAGAGATCTTTGCTGATGGCATAAAGGAACATACCGCCAAAGCTTTCCACTTTTCACTTCGTCTCCCACGTGTCTGGGCCTTCTTTTTGGTTACGTTCCTTCTTTTCTCACAGATCACTGGGTCATTACTGGTTTCCATTTTAGCTTTGATCATTGACATAGGATTCGTGTTTCTTTTGCATAAGTTGATCTATGTGTCCTATGTTCAGCACTGTCTGGACGACGACATGCTGGATATTCCGAAATATTACCTTCAGAGAGATGGTTACTGCTTCTGGGTGGCGGAGTCTTCAGGAGAGATAGCAGGGATGGTGGCAGCGATCCCACCAAATCATCACCAGGCAGACAGACAAGTGGAACTGAAGAGACTGTCTGTTCCCAGAAAATACCGGGGCCAGGGAATCGCCAAGGCCTTGTGCAGGACGGTCATTGACTTTGCCCGGAGGAGAGGCAGTGAGGCGGTGATCTTGGAGACCTCATACCCTCAAGTTGATGCCTGGCGGTTGTATGAGAAGATGGGTTTCAGGAGAATGAGAACCTTCTTTGCCCCAGAACTGGTGGCAAAACTCATCGGCTTTACAATATTGTTCTACCAGTACGACCTTCCTGTCCACAGGTGAAAAGTACGGAAACGGCAGAAGACTTAGGAGGTTATTCTAGAGATCGACATGGAAGCACCTGAGCTCCTAGAAATTATTCTTATTATTCACCATTAAACACTGGAAATAACAAACTCCTGTGTTCTTAGTGTGCAAAGTAAGAAATTTCAGAGGGATCAAAGGGTGTGCGAGAGGGGTTGTCAGATCCTAAAAATCAGGAGGAACGTCTGTCACTTGAGTGAGGAGGAAAAGGCAGACTAGAAGGGCATGGCCAGGCGGTGCGGCGACGGTGTGACATCCATGAGCCAAAGCTCTGCTAGCTCACAGTGAACCATGATAGTGCAACATGACACCGTCGCAGAGGGTGGTTTATCGGCATCGTGCAGCCATGCGCACCGTCTGGCCAAACCGTTAGCAAAATACAATTCAATCCAATGGCCAACATGACCAAGTAGAAGATCTTGTGATGATTCCATGGGGGTAGACATTATTAAAATTGGTCATAAATATTTATAAATAGAGGTCCATTTTCCAGGAAATAATGGGGAGATCAACAGCAGCAAGGAACCTCTGCCCAATTGGACTCACCACTGCACCTGCCTAAGAATAAAGGGAAGGGACGCACAGTGTGGGGGTCTCAGAGGTCGGACCCCCTCCATCACACAATAATGCCCCATTAGAAGGATCAGACTTCAATGCTGTAGTCTTGGATAATTCCTATAAGTCGAATAAATGTAGTAATAGGAAGCCTGTTCCATGTCCATATCCCAGAAGGGGCAAAAGGGGCTATTACCGGAGGGGCTCCCCCACCAACCACATGCAGCACAGAAGGTTGTATAAAATATCGCCAGCTGTTGTATCCGCCGCAGTGTTATGTGGGTGCTGTTTGGCTCCAGTATATAGACGCCATATTTTAGTGTTGGTGCTGGAAGAAAGTTTGGAAGTACAACCCTATAATCAGTCCGGCCTGAGGGACAGAGGCTGCAGGGAGAACCTGCCCCACTGCAAAGACTGACCCCCAGAAGTTATCACCCTCCTACGTCAGTATGGAGGACCCCAGAAGGAGACAGGCCCCTGTACAGACGGGTGAGCAGGGGGAAACCTGATTTTAAAAAAATGACCACACACATGGAATAAACCTGTTCACCTTTGAGCAATTCATAGTAAATCATTAAATAATTCACTTGTATATTAGCTGAATAAGCTGTGAGTCTCCCGAAGTCACCTCGATGTGAGCCATGCACACTCGGTCTCCACACAGTCTACACACGGTGTCCACTCAGCTTCCACACTGTCTCCACACGGTCTCCACACATCCTCCATTCGGCTTCTACACTGTCTCCACTCGGTCTCCACACAGCTTCCTCACAGTCTCCACTCGGCTTCTACATGGTCTCCACTCAACTTCCACACAGTCTCCACTCGACTCCTAAATGGTCTCCCCACAGTCTCCACTCAGCTTCCACACAGTCTCCACTCAGCTTCCACTCGGTCTCCACTCAGCTTCCACATGGTCTCCACTCAGCTTCCACATGGTCTCCACTCAGCTTTCACACAGCCTTCACTCGGCTTCTACATGGTCTCCACTCAGCTTCCACACAGCCTCCACTCAGCTTCCACTCGGTCTCCACTCAGCTTCTACATGGTCTCCACTCAGCTTCCACACAGCCTCCACTCGGCTTCTACTTGGTCTCCACACAGTCTCCACTAAGCTTCCACTTGGTCTCCACTCAGCTTCCACTTGGTCTCCACTCAGCTTCCACACAGTCTCCACTCAGCTTCCACTTGGTCTCCACTCAGCTTCCACACAGTCTCCACTCAGCTTCCACATGGTCTCCACTCAGCTTCCACACAGCCTCCACTCGGCTTCTACATGGTCTCCACACAGTCTCCACTCAGCTTCCACACAGTCCCCATTAAGCTTCCACACAGTCTCTGTGGAGACACGGGGGTCGGTGGGTGCTCTCGTCCGCTGGCCCGGCCGCCTTTAGAAAGACAGCATGGCCCAGGGCTCATCCCAACTGAACGCCGACCTCCTAAACCGTGGGCAGAACACTACTCAGTCAATATATGGAGATAAGGTATGCACACCAGTGACTATGCAAGGGGAACACATGTAATAGCAGAAACTGCTGTGTGAATACTGACATGAAAAATCCAATAGCTATATGTAAGAATGAAAATGTGAAAAATGGAATCTGCATTACTGCCATGAATATATGAATAAAGAGAAATTTAGCTACTGAATTGATCAATGCAACAGACCCCAACACTACGCCAAAGTATTTCTCTACGTTGGGGTCCCTAGCTTGTGTGTGTCCTCTCATGCAGTTAAAAAACTTACCGTGTATGGGAAGCTGAGACCCAGCTATATATGCGTATCATGTGGATTGGCAATAGGTGTGGTTGGGGAGGGTTCACAAATCAATCAATTCAGTAGCTAAATTTCTCTTGATTCATATATTCATGGCAGTAATGCAGGTTCCATTTTTCACATTTTCACTCTTGCATATAGCTATTGAATTTTTCATGTCAGTATTCACAAAGCAGTTTCTGCTATTCCATGTATTCCCCTTACATGGTCACTGGTGTGCATACCTTATCTCCATATAGTGATGTTTTTTTAGGTTTTTGCACCCAGTTCAGACTTAGAATGGTGTTCCAAACGTTATTCCTATTTGTTAGTAGTTTTTCGTTTGTGAACCCTCCCCACTCACACCTATTGCCAATCCATATCATACGCATAAATAGCCTGGGTCTCAGCGTCCCATACACGGTAAGTTTTTTAACTGCATGAGAGGACACACACAAGCTAGGGACCCCAACGTAGAGAAATACTTTGGCGTAGTGTTGGGGCTCTATTGCATTGATCAATTCAGTAGCTAAATTTCTCTTGATTCATATGTTCATGGCAGTAATGCAGATTCCATTTTTCACATTTTCACTCTTACATATAGCTATTGGATTTTTCATGTCAGTATTCACACAGCAGTTTCTGCTATTACATGTATTCCCCTTACATAGTCACTGGTGTACATACCTTATCTCCATATAGTGATTTTTTTTTAGGTTTTTGCACCCAGTTCAGACATAGAATGGAGTTCCAAACGTTATTCCTTATATGCACTACTCAGACAACACAGGGTGAGGGAATCACAATATTAAGACTTTATTGGATCCCCAAACAATTAATGGCACATAACCAGGAAAACACACAGATGTAACAGGCAACAGAGCCTCACCCTTCCGCTGGCTCACCAGGGATTAGAATGTCCGTGTCTCAGAGCTTCCAGGGTTACTTACTCCAATCCAGCAGCACCCCACTTTCGGCGGGCACCCACTGAGAATGGAATAACGCCAGATTTAGGAAGCTGGCTGAGGTCTGCAAAGTCTGTAGTCCAGTGACTGTATTGTCTCAAGCTGGATTCCTTCCTTAGGTAGTCCTTGATAGCTCAGCCGAATCCTTGCATTCGATGCTGAGGTCCATGTAGTATTATAATCCAGGTTCAGCTTGCCAATCAGATCCGCATATCCTAGATTGGTATCATGTAGCAAGAGTCTCTCTGGGCAATGGACAGTCCTCCTTCTTATACCCCTGAGCTCTCCATTCAGACCATTGGGGTCTTCACGATTGGTGGAAAAGACTGGGCTCTTATTGGCTAGATTTCAAGCCATATTCAAATATCCAGAGACAAGCGAGAGACAGGTAAGTTACATCACATCTAGCAATTCACTTAGGGGTACTTCTCACACAGCGAGATCGCTGCTGAGTCACGGGTTTTGTGACGCAGCAGTGACCTCATTAGCGATCTCGCTGTGTGTGACTCTGAACAGCGATCTGGCCCCTGCTGTGAGATCGCTGCTCGTTACACACACTGTTGGCTCAGTTTTTTATTGTTACTCTCCCGCTGTGAAGCACACATCGCTGTGTGTGACAGCGAGAGAGCAACAATCCTGAATGTGCAGGGAGCAGGGAGCCGGCGTCTGGCAGCCTGCGGTAAGCTGTAACCATGGTAAATATCGGGTATCCAAGAAGCCCTTTCCTTGGTTACCCGATATTTACCTTCGTTACCAGCGTCCGCCGCTCTCACGCTGCCAATGCCGGCTCCCTGCTCCCTGCACGTGTAGCCAGAGACAAGGGTGAGACAGGTAAGTTACATCACATCTAGCAATTCACTTAGTAATACAATGGGAATTTGCATAATTGATTTATCTGTGTGACTGGCCTTCATTAAGCTGGGTTCACACATAGCGACAGCAACAACGACATCGCTGTTACGTCACCATTTTCTGTGACCTAATTAACCCGATGTGTACTGCAGCTACATGTCACAGTGCAGAGAGCAGGGAGCCGCGCACACTGCTTAGCGCTGGCTCCTTGCTCTCCTAGCTACAGTACACATAGGGTTAATTACCCGATGCGTACTGCAGCTACATGTGCAGAGAGCCGGAGCCGGCACTAGCAGCAAGAGCGGCGGAGGCTGGTAACGAAGGTAAATATCGGGTAACCAGGGAAAGGTCTTCCCTTGGTTACCCGATGTCTACAGTGGTTACAGCTTTCCGCAGCTGCCAGACGCCGGCTCCTGCTCCCTGCTCGCTTCATTTCATCGCTCTCTCGCTGTCACACATAGCGATGTGCGCTTCACAGCGGGAGAGCGACGACGAAAAAATGAAGCAGGACATTCAGCAACGAGCAACGACCTCACAGCAGGGGCCAGCTCATTGCTGGATGTCACACACAGCAACATCGCTAGCAATGTCACAGAAAATGGTGACGTAGCAGCGACGTCGTTGTCGTCGTCGCTGTGTGTGACACCACCTTTAGCCAAGGCAATTACATGAGTCAACAAGAGTCTTGTAAAAACAATGAGATCTTTTCCCCCGTCTATAAACAAACTATCTTCATGTTTGGCTGAATTTTAAGACATTTAACCCCTGCTAAGCACTGACAAAGTCCATGTCGTCACATTCCTCCCACTTCTTAATATTAGCCAGACAGGATAGGCTTCCGATCATCCTTCTCCTCTTGACGGCATTGTCCCTTTTGATGGTGAGGTCAGCAACAGAGGCTCGCATCTATACACCACCCCCTGATTACCTCCCCCAGGTTGAGCAGCCATATTGCGGACAAGCACTAAGGTGGAATCCATGAGTTGGGCTTGCATACATTTCTTACTATCAATCTTCCCCCAGTCAATAGCCACAGTCTGGTTAGGCTTACTCATGGTTGTTGGCTCAGAAGTGGATGATGGAGACTGGGAATGTGAATTATCCTTGTTAGAAAGATCCACATCAGGGTCCTGCTTGGCTTGGAAGTAGGTGATGGCTGCTACAAACTGGCTGGATAGTCCTTGTCCTAGGTCATTCTCCAAAATAACTGGTGTGAGCAGGTAATCCCCAAACCCCACTTCCACTTCCCTCTGTGTAGTATCCGAAACAACAGGCTTGGTGGGGCCATCCATGAACCCCACTTCAATTACCTCCTGGTTAGTCCCCGAAATAACAGGTGTGGGGAGGCTGCCCATAAGCTCCATATGGAGCTCTTCCTGGTCAGACCCCAAAATAACAGGTGTGGGATGCTGATCATAAGCTCCACATCAGCCTTGCTGTGGTCAGTCTCCACAATGGCCGGTATGGGGAGGCTGTTCACAAGTCCCACATCGATCGCTTCCTGGTTGGTCCCCAAAATACCAGGTGTGGGGTGGCTGTTCACAAGTCCCACATCGATCGCTTCCTGGTTAGTCCCCAAAATACCAGGTGTGGGGAGGCTGTCCACAAGTCTCATATCAACCTCTCCCTGGTCATTTCCCAAAATAACTGGTGTGGGGACGCTGTCCATAAGCTCCACCTCGACCTCTCCCTGGTCGGTCCTTAGGTCCAACTGCACACATGCCAGAGGGATGTCCGAGCGCTGGCCCTCTGCCAGGGAGATGGATAATTGGGAATCTGGTAAATGGTCTTCTGGGGAAACAATAACTGGGCTTACCAGGGAAATGGAGGAACCAGTGTCTCGTAGTCCCTGGCTCTTGTCCGGCTGAGCTGGCAGATGGGATCCAAGCATGGGGCCTTGGTTTTGGAGACAATCTTTATCAATATGTCCAAGGTGCCTACATGTATAACAGCGCCGTAGATTGGGCAAGTCACAGGCTCTGTTTGTAGACCTTTGTTTTGGTGCAGATTCTGCTGGGTAGCGGGACCATCCTTCTCGAGCGGCTGGTGTTAGCAGTACGGCAGCTGGAACCCCATAAACAAATTCCAGAACACAAGCCCTCTCTTCTCTTGAGGATTTAGGCCCCAATGCGGCCAACAACTCTGTGGCTCGGGCTATTTGGGACCAAGTTGATTCCCAATTGTCACTAGATCCATGATGTGGCACATAGTTTAAATCCTCTGGGTCAATATCGGCGGGGTCCTCATCATCCTCTGCATCATTCTGGGCATCCCGACGGACTAATTTCTGGATCAAGTCCGACCGAATGTCAGCATCCCTGTAGTCAATCTTTTGCCTCTGGCACAGAACCTGTAGCATCAATTTACTGCTGTGGCCGTAACTCCTCTCCTGTCTTTGTCCCATGGCTGAGCTGGTGGGGTTGGACATAGCCGCTTCCGAAACCTGAATCCCTCCCCTATGGCCCGCTAGGTATGTTTATGTGCCTTCCTTGTTGTTGAGCCCTGGACGGTGTCCGAGAACACCAGTCCGCTGCAGCTCCCCTGGATAAACCAGGCTGAGTAGTATCCCACCACTGCCACCAATTGTGGAGACACGGGGGTCAGTGGGTGTTCTCGTCCGCTGGCCCGGCCGCCTTTAGAAAGACAGCGTGGCCCAGGGCTCATCCCAACTGAACGCCCGAACTCCTTAACCGTGGGCGGAACACTACTCAGACAACACAGGGTGAGGGAATCACAATATTAAAACTTTATTGGATCCCCAAACAATTAACAGCACATAACACATAACCAGCAAAACACAAATGTAACAGGCAACAGAGTCTCACCCTTCCGCTGGCTCACCAGGGATTGGAATGTCCGTGCCTTAGAGCTTTCAGGGCTACTTACTCCAATCCAGCAGGACCCCGCTTTCGGCGGGCACCCACCGAGAATGGAATAACGCCAGAATTAGGAAGCAGGCCGAGGTCTGCAAAGTCTGTAGTCCAGTGACTGTATAGTCCCAAGCTGGATTCCTTCCTTAGGTAGTTCTTGATAGCTCAGCCGAATCCTTGCATTCGATGCTGAGGTCCATGTAGTATTATAATCCTGGTTCGGCTTGCCAATCGGATCCGCAGATCCTAGATTGGTAGCATGTAGCAAGAGTCTCTCTGGGCAATGGACAGTCCTCCTTCTTATACCCCTGAGCTCTCCTTTCAGACCATTGGGGTCTTCGCGATTGGTGGAAAAGACTGGGCTCTTATTGGCTAGATTTCAAGCCATATTCAAATATCCAGAGACAAGCGAGAGACAGGTAAGTTACATCACATCTAGCAATTCACTTAGGGGTACTTCTCACATAGCGAGATCGCTGCTGAGTCACGGTTTTTGTGACGCAGCAGTGACCTCATTAGCGATCTCGGTCACACACTGAACAGCGATCTGGCCCCTGCTGTGAGATCGCTGCTCGTTACACACACCGCTGGTTCATTTTTTTATTGTTGCTCTCCCGTTGTGAAGCACACATCGCTGTGTGTGACAGCGAGAGAGCAACAATCCTGAATGTGCAGGGAGCAGGGAGCCGGCGTCTGGCAGCCTGCGGTAAGCTGTAACCATGGTAAATATTGGGTAACCAAGAAGCCCTTTCCTTGGTTACCCGATATGTACCTTTGTTACCAGCGTCAGACGCTCTCACGCTACCAGTGCCGGCTCCCTGCTCCCTGCACGTGTAGTCGGAAGTACACATAGGGTAAAATTAACCCGATGTGCACTCTGGCTACGACTGCAGGGAGCCAGCGCTAAGCGGTGTGCGCTGGTAACCACGGTAAATATCGGGTAACAAGTGCTTGGTTACCCGATGTTTACCGTGGTTACCAGTGTCCACAGCTTCCAGACGCCGGCTCCCTGCAAGCGCAGCATCGCTTCCACGTCGCTGCTGGCTGGGGGCTGGTCACTGGTCGCTGGTGAGATCTGCCTGTTTGACAGCTCACCAGCGACCATGTAGCGACGCAGCAGCGATCCTGACCAGGTCAGATCGCTGGTGGTATCGCTGCTGCGTCGCTATAGTGTGACGGTACCCTTAGTAATACAATGGGAAGTGCGCATAATTGATTTATCTGTGTGTCTGGCCTTCATTAGCCAAGGCAATAACATGAGTCAACAAGAGGCTTGTAAAAACAATGAGGGGCTTATCCCTTGTTTATAAACAAATTATCTTCATGTCTGGCTGAATTTTAAGAAATTTAACCCCTGCTAAGCACTGACAAAGTCCATGTCCTCACAGTCTCTGTGGCGCCCTGGACAAGCCAGGACGTCACAGGAACTACATCAACACACCCCACATCCCGGTCAGGTACACCTAAGTCAAACAAAAACCCTTGTTGCCTCCCTCCAGGGGCTGAGGTTCACACCAGGGGGTGGGCCAGGCGGTTGGTCCCGCCCACCGAGGAGTTCACAGTCCTGGAGGCGGGAAAAGCAGATTAGTTTAGAGTTGGAGTGAAGTGAAGTGGCAGTTGAGCAGTCTGACAGCGTCCGGGTGTGTGGCCCGGACGGTACAGCAAGGTTGGCAGACGGTGGTGACCGTCTGCAGAAGACGCTTATTGGAGCTAGCCGTAAGGACCGTGGATGGGCGGTGGCCCGGCGGTACCGGACCGGTACGGAAAGAGAAGCCAGCACCAACCGGCAGGGCTTACGGACCCCGACAAGGCTAGGAGTCGCCACTGAAATTGTCAAATCCGTTAGCGAAGGGAACCTCCTGGGTTTCCCAGCAGCCAAGTCCCGATTGAAGGCAACAATCCAACCGTTAGAGGGAAACACAGTCACCGCCAAGGCTACAGTTCCCAGGGCCAGAGCTTGCGGGCAAAAGGGGCTCCTTTGGCAACCTTTAAAGCTGGGGAGCGGGTTACTGGTGGGAACCCATTGGAACCGTGTACATTAGTACATTACACAGGTGCAGGGAAAGGCAGTCACCATCAACCTGCCGGGAGGAGAAACACCGCAGCCGTCTGTGGGACCCGTCCATCCAGCCGTTTGTTTGACCAGAGACTCTGTGTGAATTACTGGCTGAGTGAGTACCACCGTGCCGTGCGGCACAGCGCTGCCCCCGCGACCCTGCACGTTACCAGGGCCCGTAATCCGCCTGCCATCCATCCCTACCCCTCACCGGGCCCCGGGACAACCAAACCCCCTACCCACGGAGGGGAGAACCAACATCCAAGCTGCTCCCTGTCATCGCTCCCGGGATCCCCGTCCAGAGCAGCGGTGGTGTCACAACCTCACCACAACCGTGGGTGGCGTCACGGACAATATCCCCAAACCACACCAAACCACCCTTTTCACTCACGGGCGAGGAGCGCCGCTCGAGTCCCCGGGATCCGGCCCACCGCTCGAGCCACCACCGAGCAGCAGCAGCAGCATCCGGACCCGAGCAGTGGCAGAGCGCAGCGTCCCCTCCTCCGCCCGCGACAACTCCACTTAGCTTCCTCTGTAGTCCGGGATGTTTTCGGGGTCATACAATAGAGACAGTGAGCTCCGGGAAATCCATACCTCCATTACTCTATGCATGGTAACTCTCTGTTGTAAAGAATTTAGAAGCCTCACGTGACCAAAATATTATGACGCATAGCTAAGACCCCATGTCTGGTAGCTGAGATCCCCTGACTAATCTGAAACTGTTGAGATTGAAACCCCCTGACACATATGACTCATAGTTGAGAACCCTGAATTATAGAACTCATAGCTGATACCACCTGAATCATGAAATGTATAGGTGAGACCCCCTGAATTATAGTGGACCCCCTGACTTATCAGGTATATAGTTGAGTCCCAATGACATTGGACATGCACTTGTTAATAATAAATATAAACCTTTGAGCTGTAATCAGTGACATGAGTCACCAAAGCTAATGAGGGACAAGTCTTCTACCTGGCTGGTACCACATGGTGACGCTGTGACCTGGTAATGTCCTACAGATCCATGTATGTCATAGAAGGAGAGTCTATGCGGGTTATATACTATATTGATACACCTGTGAACTGTGTATATATATATATATATATATATATATATATATATATATATATATATACTGATGAGCAAAGGGGTTTGACTTTCCAGCTCCATATCTCAACATCCTCTACAGCTTTGAGCGGGAGACGACCTTCCTTTTATAGACAATCATCTTGACTATCTCATATATAAAGTTGATTTCCCAAGAAGAGAGATACTGCATCACCCAGCTCATCGATAGTGGTGTCTCGGCCAAGAATATTGCCAAACTGCATCATGTGAGGTCATGACAGGAGGAAGAATAAGAAACGAAGTCCGTCCATCCATTCAAAAGCCAAGAGGTGACGTCCAGGCAAAATATCAGTCACTAAGTCGCTCATCACAAGGTCTATCAGCTCTGGTAACACCCGGCAGTGGTGGTGGCTCATACGCTCCATAATAGTAAGATCACAGACGTCCATGCAACCACTGGGCGACGGAAATTACATAAGTCTTGAATGGTAACCCGAAAAAAGGTGAAGAAACCGCGAGTGCAATATCATCATAAGAAGCGTCAGCTCAAGATTACAAAGAATAATGAAAAGTGGAAGATTGGAAGCGGGAGATTTGTAGCGATGAGAAAAAACTCAATAGACAGCTTTGATGGGGGCAAATGGGTCTGGAAGAAACAAGGGAAACAGGGGCTAACGGATCAAGAAATTGAAGGAACTGTCAAGTGAAAGAAGCCTGATGATATGGGTGTGTTTCACTTACAAAGGCGTTGGACACTTGACCAGCATGGATGGTGGTCTCAATGCTTAGCTATATGTGAGGATCCTACAAGAAAAGTTACTTCATACACTCGAGTACTATGTGTATGAAAAGGACGACATAGTGTTCCAGCAGGAGAACGACCCGAAGCATACGCCGAGATTGGAGAAGAAATGGGTCAATGACAATGAAGTAGAGGAGCTGAATTGTCCTCACAGTCCCCAGACTTCAACCCAATCCAACACTTGTAGGTGAAAAAAATATGTATACATCTCCAAGACAGCCGATCCGTATATGTTTAATCTCTTTTTTATTGAAAAATTAAGGTTGGTTACAATAAGCAGGGCTGCAGACCAAGGCAAACCCCCAAATAGAGACAAAACAAAAAAAAACAAGAATGCAATGAAACATGAAAGGCTTTGCATGATTGCAGCCATATACAGTTTATTACAATAAAGAACATTTAAGAACATTTATATCATTCTGTCTTGAACCATTATAAAAGTATAAAATCCATAAACTATACCATAAACAGCAAAGATTTTCATACCATAGAGGCACATAATGGTCAGTCGAAGGAAAAGAAATAAAGAGAGAAAGAAAGAGGGAAGTAGACAAAGTGAATGATGACGGGGAAAAGGATCATGGGGAAGGGCAAGAAAGGGCCGGGAATAACTAGCAGGGAAAATCTAGGTAGAGTCTCAACTCGCCCCAAAGAGGGACCTGAAGTCCGGAGAATCCAAAAACATGACCCAGGGACTCCAGATCTTAATACATTTTTCAGTAGCGTCCTAAATTTCAGCAGTGAGACTCTCCATTCTGTAAAGGGAGGCCATCTCCTCAAGCCACTCATCCAAGGCGGGGGCACGGGTTGACCTCCAGTGTCTGGGGATCACGGCTCGGGCAGCCGCTAGGCAAAACCGCAATAGTCCCATTTTCTGAGATTTCACAGACCCCGGTAGGATAGATAAGAGAGCGATTTGTGGAGAACCAGAGAGGGCCAACCCACTAATGCTATTGTATGCCGAGAAGACCCCACTCCAAAAAGGCTTAATGAGGCTACAGCTCCACCATATATGCAACATATCCCCTGATTACACCGCCAACATCTGTCTGACACTGAAGGGAAGATTGCGTGTAAAGCATGAGGGCAGCGGTACCAGCGGGTGAGAATTTTATAACCCTTTTCCTGGACCGAACAAGCCCTAGAAAATTTGTGAGTGAAAAGAAAAGCAGTCCTCCATTCCTCAACCCGGATAGTCACGCCCAAGTCTCTACTCCATCCCCTCACAAATTTGAGCTCATCCACATCCCCCTTCTGGATCAAAAGGTTATAGATAAGGGACAGGGTATGTCCCGGAGCCTCTTCTAAAAGAAAGAGCTTTTCAAACGAGGAGGGGGGGGCAGCATAAAGTGCCTCCCGGCCTGATCCGGTCAAGAAAGACCTGATCTGGAAGTATTCAAACCAAGGTATGGCCCCTCCCAAGGCAGAGGCAGAGAGCAAGTCGTATGTGGGCAATGGGGATCCCTGGAGTATGTGAAAGAAGCGCTCGTCCCCGCTCCTCCTCCGGCATAGGAAAACATCGGCCCCAACTGCCGGGGCAAAATCTGGGTTTGAAAAGATAGGGGAGAGGGGACCGCGCCCCCTGGACAGACGACCCCTTTTGGTTTCTAAATCCCACGTCCTCAATGTCGCCCTCAAGAGATCAGCCTCAGAGAGAGGCTGGCCCCTGGAGCCCGAGCTAATCCAAGGGAGGTAACGCAAGGGGATCTCGTGGTCCATTTCTTCTAGGCTTACTCACTGCTTTGTGGCCCCATGATATTGCCAATCTAGTAATCGCATCAGTAGAGCCGCTTTATGATAGAGTTTAAGGTTGGGCAATCCAGCCCCCCCTGGCTTTTAAGTCTGCAAAGGGTAGTGAAGCCTATCCTCGGGTGCTTACCTCCCCACACGAAGCACGTGATAACTGACTGCAGGCTGGAGAAAAAGGCCGCAGGAGGAACCAAGGGGACCGTCTGGAACAAGTACAAAAAGCCAGGCAAAATGTCCATTTTGATAACATTTATTCGTCCAAACCAGGATAGTCTTTTACTATTGTATGAGGTAAGATCCTTTCTTGTCCTGTTCAGAAGGGGAAGGTAGTTAAGCTGATATAGTTTTGAGAGATCCATGGGGACTGTTATCCCTAAGTAAGTAATGGCGGAGTCCTGCCACTTGAAGGGGAAATTTTTCTTGATATGATCCTCCTCAGCATCAAGGAGAGATATGTTTAATGCCTCGGATTTGGAGTAATTGACCTTAAAGTTGCTGAGGTGACTGAATTTTTCAAACTCTTGAATAAGTGAGGGGAAGGAAAGGCGAGGCTGTGAAATGAACAGAAGTAGATCATCTGCGTAAAGAGCTGCCTTGCATTTTCCACCCCCCACCCCTATCCCGTGGATACTGGAATTGTTTCTGATGGCCACGGCAAGGTGTTCCATAACCAGGACATAAAGTAGGGGGGAAAGGTGGCACCCCTGACGTGTACCATTATGTATTGCAATTGGTGATGAGAGAAACCCATTGACTTTGACCCTGGCAGAGGGATTCCTATAAAGGGAAGAGACCCTTTCAATGAATTTGTCTCCCAGTCCCACCTGCCGCAGAGAGGACATCACAAACTCCCAGCTGACTCTATCAAAGGCCTTCTCTGCATCAATGGAGAGAAGGCACGTAGGGAGACCTCTGGCCTTAGCCCGCGCCATAAGAATAAGGGTTTTGTTGGTATTGTCCCTGGCCTCACGACCCAATACAAAGCCAACCTGATCAGTGTGAATAATACCGGGAAGAAGTGGAGCCAGTCTATTGGCGAGAGCCTTGGCAAAAAATTTGATGTCAGCATTGATGAGGGAGATGGGTCTGTAGTTAGAGACAGATGAATGATCCTTCCCCGGTTTGGGTAGAACACTAATATGTGCTTCTAGGGACTGGGCGACAAAGGGGGAGTCTCCAGATACAGAGCCAAAAACCCTCGTGAGGAAAGGGACAATTTGGTCACCAAATATCTTATAAAATTTGGAGGTAAATCCGTCCGGACCCGGACTCTTACCATTCGGGGAGGCTTTAATTATGGCGAGGATCTCTTCTGTGGAAAAGTCCTCTTCCAAGGCTACCGCATCCCTTTCAGAGATCCGAGGAAGTGCAGTTTGCTGCACATATTCGTTAACTTTACACTGGAAATCTCTAAACTGCCCCTTCAAATTATAGAGGTCATCATAGAACGAACGGAACAGGTTTGCAATTTGGATGGGATCTTGGGTCGGGGCCCCCCCCTGGTCTGGATTTTTGGAACATGGCCAATAGCATTTCTGGGGTGCAGAAAACGAGCCAAGGCTCTCCCACACTTGTCTGAATGCTCATATAAATATCGACTTAACTTGGCCCTTCGTCTCCTGTACCTTTGATCGAGAAGGTCCCTCAGCCCCTCCCTAGCCTTTGTGAGGTCCGCATAAACCGTGGCGGAAAGGGATTGCTTGTGTGCGGCTTCCAAAGAGGCAATTTGCTGTAGGAGCTCTGTGATAAGGGAAGACCTCTCCTTCTTCAATCTAGAGCCATGTTTAATTAATAAACCTCGAACTACACACTTTAGCGCCTCCCATTGTGTCGGAAGAGGAGTCGGGTCGCTGGCATGATTTTCCAAGAATTCAGATATGTGGCTCCATATTTCACTACAGCACAATTGATCATTAAGCAAATTTTCATTGAGGCGCCAAGTCCATGGGCGCTGTGAGCTATTTGGAGGAGTGAAGTGAGCAAAGACCGGGGCGTGATCGGAGAGAGAAAGGTTCCCAATAGACGCTCCAACCTGCCACGTCAGGACATGTTGGCTCAGGAGGATCATGTCGAGGCGGCTATATGATGAATGGGCTGGGGAGTAGTAGGAGTAATCTTTTGTGGTGGGGTATAGGGCACGCCATACATCCACCAACTGCATATTTTGAATGTCACGTTTAAGGGCCTTAAGTTTTCTGCGTGGTATAAAATGACGCCCTGACGAGGTGTCTATGTCTGGGTCCAGTGTGAGGTTAAAGTCTCCACCAGCTACTAACACGCCCTCAGGAAATTCAGCCAGACGGGACAGAATAGAGGCGCAGGCCCGAGAGGGATCCCTGTTGGGGAGATACCAGTTGGCAATTGTATATACGGTGGAGCCAATGCATAATTTCAGAAAAAGACACCTACCTCCGGGGTCGGCCAAGGAATCCACAATCGTGTGGGTCAAAGACCTGTGAAGGGTAATAGAGACCCCCCCAGACCTGGAAGCCGGGTTGTGGCTGTGGAACCAGGAGGTGTAGTTCCTGTCCTTCAGTGCAGGGAGATGGCCTTCCTTGAAGTGAGTCTCCTGCAACATAAGTATGTGGATCCGTTTTTTGTGCATTTCAAATAAAATTTGCGATCTCTTCCGAGGCTAGTTGAGACCCCTGGTGTTGTAAGAGGCAACATTAATCTGCGCCATTGCTCCACGATATGAGGTATTTAGTCTAGGGACGGGGGAGGCAAGGAGGGTGGGAGAGAGAAAAGAGGGATGAGAGAGGAAAGGGAGGGAGATTGGATTCAAAGGAGGAGGAGAGAGCAGGAAACAAACAAAGGGAAAGAAGGAAGGATTAGAGGTTAAATGAGAGGAGGATCGAGGAGGTAGAGATAGAGTAGAACACTAAAAAGATGTGGACTAATGGGCTCAGTCCACTAGCTGGGATAAAAAAGTTAAACGTCCTAAAGACGTTGGACCCCTGTGGGGGGCTAGGCTTTCTACCAAGGGGAGAGGGGCCCCCCTTGCTGCCCCGGATTAAGGTGTTCAATACAGAAGTGAAAGCCCACTAGCCATGGCCCAGAAGCAGAATTGAGCGAGAAAGCATAGAGAAAGGGAGAATCAGGAGAAAGACATCTTGTCAAGATTCGAATCTTGGTCCCCAAGTTTATGGGCCAGGGGGACCTCAAGTTGGACTTCCCGGGCTCATACTGCATAAGAGTCTCCACACACCAGCAGAGCATACAGCCTAAAAGAAAAAGTTAATCGACATCAGTGAAAATCAGGCAAATGTAGAACGCCACAACCTCAATTGGCAAAACTGTAAAATGAAAAGTCCCTGAGATAGTACCCCCCCCCCCCTATAACTCAGGAAAACAACCAGAGTTATACGGAACCGAGAAGCAGGGATTCTTTTCACGAAAGTTCATCTATCTCATTGACGGTGGTCTCTGGAACGATGTCGCGGCAGGCCTCCCTCGGGCTCCAGAGGGATGCCCGGCCAGTCCATGATCTCAATCCGCGGGATGCGGAGGGCCGCTGTGAAGGAATCAATGTCCCAAGGGGAACGAAGAATATGCATTTGGCCGTCATGTCGTACCTGCAGGCGGAACGGGAATCCCCAGCTGTAAGTGAGGTTGTGTGCCCTAAGCAGATCCAGAAGTGGTCTTAGAGCTCGTCTCCTCTGAAGGGTGAGGCGGGATAGGTCCGGCAGGATCTGGAGCTTGACCTTTTGGAAGAGAGCTGAGGCGCTGTCTCTGAGCTTTTGCTGGATGGCCTCTTTTTGCACGTAGTGATGGATCCTGCAAATGACGTCCCGGGGACGGTTAGTGTCAGACGATCTGGGCCCCAAAGCTCTGTGAGCCTTATCCAGCTCTATCTCATTAGCAGGGGGAGCATCCAGAATTTTGTTAAACACTCGTTGTAGAACCCGTGGGAGATCTCTGGAGTCTACCTCTAAATTGATAAAGCAGCGAGTCTCGGAGAGGTAATTATTATGGGGGACTTTAAATATCCTGATATAAATTGGGGAACAGAAACTTGCAGTTCCAGCAAAGGAAATAGATTTTTGATAACAATGAAAGATAATTACCTTTCACAAATGGTACAGGACCCCACAAGAGGGGGAGAACTACTAGACCTTGTGCTAACCAATAGGCCAGACCGCATATCAAATATACAAGTTAGGGGTTACTTATTATTATTATTATTATTTATTATTATAGCGCCATTTATTCCATGGCGCTTTACTTGGGGAATAGTGATCACAAAATAATAAGTTTTCATGTATTCTTTAGTAAGATGTCTAGTAGAGGGGCTACAAGGACACTAAACTTCAGGAAAGCAAATTTTAAACAGTTCAGAGATGATCTTAGTGCAATAAACTGGGATGATGTACTAAGTAATAAAAGTACACAAAGCAAATAGGAGACTTTTATGAGCATCCTGAATAGGGCTTGTGCAGAAAATATACCCTATGGGAACAAACATGCTAGAAATAGGAGGAAACCCCTATGGCTAAATAGAGCTGTAAGGGAAGCAATAAAAGAAAAACAGAAAGCCTTAAAAGAATTAAAGAGGGTAGGTAGTGATGAGACATTATATAATTATAGAAAATTAAATAAAATATGTAAAAAGCTAATTAAGTTAGCTAAGTTTGAGACAGAGAGACTCATTGCGAGAGAAAGTAAAAATAATCCTAAAATATTCTTTAACTACATAAACAGTAAAAAACTGAAAAGCGATAGTGTTGGCCCCCTTAAAAATAGTCTTGGTGAAATGGTGGAAGGGGATGAGGGTAAAGCCAACCTGCTGAATGAATTTTTTTCTACGGTTTTTATACAAGAAAATGCCATGGCAGATGACATGACCAGTGATACCATAAATTCACCCTTGAATATTACCTGCTTAACCCAGCAGGAAGTACGCCGCCGCCTCGAAATCACTAAGGGTGACAAATCTCCGGGCCCGGATGGCATACACCCCAGAGTACTACAGGAATTGAGTTCTGTGATAGATAGACCATTATTTTTAATCTTCTCAGATTCCTTAATAACAGGGTCGGTACCGCAGGACTGGTGCATAGCAAATGTGGTGCCAATATTCAAAAAGGGGACAAAAACTGAGCCGGGAAATTATAGACCGGTAAGTTTAACCTCTACGGTTGGTAAATTCCTTGAGGGTTTCTTGAGAGATGCTATACTGGAGTATCTCAAGAAAAATAACCTTATGACAGAGTATCAACATGGGTTTATGAGGGATCGATCCTGTCAAACTAATTTGATCAGCTTCTATGAAGAGGTAAGTTCAAGCCTGGACCAGGGAAATGCAGTGGATGTTGTGTATATGGACTTTTCAAAAGCTTTTGATACGGTGCCACACAAAAGGTTGGTACATAAAATGAGAATAATGGGGATAGGGGAAAATATGTGTAACTGGGTTAAAAACTGGCTCAGTGATAGGAAACAAAGGGTGGTTATTAATGGTACGTACTCGGACTGGGTCTCAGTTCATAGTGGGGTACCACAGGGGTCAGTATTGGGCCCGCTTCTTTTCAACATATTTATAAATGACCTTGTTGGGGGCATGCGGAGTAGAATTTCAATATTTGCAGATGATACTAAACTCTGCAGGGTAATCAATACAGAGGAGGATAATTTTATATTACAGGGAGATTTATGTAAATTGGAGGATTGGGCTGAGAAGTGGCAATTGAAGTTTAATGTAGATAAATGTAAGGTCATGCACTTGGGTAGAGGAAATAAAATGTATAATTATGTACTTAATTGTAGAACACTGGGTAAAACAGACACAGAAAAAGACTTGGGTGTATGGGTGGATGGTAAACTTCACTTTAGTGGACAGTGTCAGGCAGCTGCTGCCAGGGCTAATAAAATAATGGGATGTATTAAAAGAGGTATAAGTGTTCATGAAAAAAATATAGTTCTACCTCTGTACAAGTCACTAGTGCGACCGCACTTATATACTGTGTACAATTCTGGTCACCGATATATAAGAAGGACATAGCTGAACTGGAGAGGGTGCAGAGAAGAGCCACCAAGATTATTAGAGGAATGGGGGGGCTGCAATACCAAGACAGGAAAAACGAAGGCTTAGGGGGGATCTAATCACAATGTATAAATATATGAGGGGACAGTACAGAGACCTTTCCAAAGATCTTTTTACACCTAGGCCTGAGACTGGAACACGGGGGCATCCGCTACGTCTTGAGGAAAGAAGGTTTAATCATAATCACAGACGAGGATTCTTTACTGTACGAGCAGTGAGACTATGGAACTCTCTGCCGCATGATGTTGTAATGAGGGATTCACTACTAACATTAAGCAGAGCCTGGACGCCTTTCTTGAAAAATTTAATATTACCAGTTATGTATATTAGATTTAATGACAGGGTATTGATCCAGGGAACTAGTCTGATTGCCGGATGTGGAGTCAGGAAGGACATTTTTTCCCCATTGGAACTTGTTTGCCACATTGGGGGTTTTTTTTTGCCTTCCTCTGGATCAACATGTTAGGCTACGGGGTGAACTAGATGGACTTAGAGTCTCCCTTCAACCTTAAAAACTAGGATACTATGGTACCTCCTCAGGAAGGCCTCGGATTCTGAGATTATTGCGGCGGCCTCGATTCTCGGCATCATCTAATGCTTCTGTGAGATAGTGTATTTGCTGAGCGTGCGCATCTAGACTTTGCTGGTGAGAGAAAACGTCGCTCTGGATGGATTGTATTTTATTGGCTTGAGCCTGGACCTGGCTATCAATTTTCTGCACATTGGCGCGTAAAGTAGAGAGTTCTGCGCGGTACGCTTTTTCAAGCCTTGCTACAATCATGTCCATGTCTTCCCTTGAGGGGATGGTATTGATGCGGGCTCGGAGGTCTTTTAATTCGGACAGGACTTCCATCCCCTGGGAAGTCAAGACAGGTGAGGCACATGAATTATCAGCATCAGTACAGCTTGCTGTGGTTGCTAGGGCTGCAGGCCTGGTGTAGGTGGTTGCCCCCTGCTGCTGATGCCCGAGACTCTGCACTGGAGGGGGAGGGGGCACAGCAGGGCTATTTATTAGGATCATTTCCCCAAGACTCTCACCCTCCCATCCCCCACTGGTACCTTGTGCTTCTGAGTCCAGGATAAGTGGGGTAGACCCTGCTAAACTGCTTTGAGCCTGGATAGCAGTACACAGTAAAGGGCCAGGAGAGAGGTGGAGGGGAACAGTAGCAGGAGCTGGTGTTTGCTGTTTGTCCCGAGGCTGTGCAATGTCCGAGGCTGTGCAATGTCCGAGGCTGTGCAATGTCCGAGGCTGTGCAATGTCCGGTCCATTATCAAGGCTCCCCAGGGAGCTGTTACATGTCTGCTGGGGCTGTGGATCTCTGAGGCCCCCTCCTGGAGTACTGATGTCATCCTCGCTGCAAGGGGGAGGAGGGGGGAGGAGGATCACTGGAGCTGACAGGTTTATACCTTCTCCAAGGGCTGTATTCCCGTGCTGGGTGTCCAAGGAGGGCAGAGACTGGGGTATACCTGAACCTCCTACTGTGTCTCCCGACCGAGCTGATCCCCTGGTGGAAATTCCCTCGCTGTGGGACCGCAGGTGGAAATCAGTGGACCTGCTGCGGGTCTGTGGAGCCTCACCTAGGCTGTATGCTGCCTCGTGGCTGTGAAGGCTGGCAGCCATATTTGGTGGAGCTTGTCTGGAGGAAGCTTCTGAGGCCCTGGTGAAAAAACGTTGTATGCCACTGCTAGCTGTCTGAGCCTCAGAGGACCGATGCCTGACCAATCTCCCTCTCTTTCTGTGGCTCATATTCCAGGGCCAGGGACCTGGGGTGCTGTATAGTCGGCTGTTATCCAGGGCAGGTTAGGCAGCCGAGATGAAGTGTGTCCTCACTCCTCCATAGCCAGGCCACGCACCCCCCCCCAGCCGATCAGTATACACCAACACTGGGAACGTGGAGAAGAGACCTGACCAGTATACACCAACACTGGGAACGTGGAGAAGAGACCTGACCAGTATACACCAACACTGGGAACGTGGAGAAGAGACCTGACCAGTATATAACAACACTGGGAACATGGAGAACAGACCTGACCAGTATACACCAACACTGGGAACATGGAGAAGAGACCTGACCAGTATACACCAACACTGGGAACATGGAGAAGAGACCCGACCAGTATACACCAACACTGGGAACGTGGAGAAGAGACCTGACCAGTATACACCAACACTGGGAACGTGGAGAAGAGACCTGACCAGTATACACCAACACTGGGAACATGGAGAAGAGACCCGACCAGTATACACCAACACTGGGAACGTGGAGAAGAGACCTGACCAGTACACACCAACACTGGGAACGTGGAGAAGATACCTGACCAGTATACACCAACACTGGGAACGTGGAGAAGAGACCTGACCAGTACACACCAACACTGGGAACGTGGAGAAGAGATCTGACCAGTATACACCAACACTGGGAACGTGGAGAAGAAACCTGACCAGTATACACCAACACTGGGAACATGGAGAAGAGACCTGACCAGTATACACCAACACTGGGAACATGGAAAAGAGACCTGACCAGTATACACCAACACTGGGAACGTGGAGAAGAGACCTGACCAGTATACATCAACACTGGGAACGTGGAGAAGAGACCTGACCAGTATACATCAACACTGGGAACGTGGAGAAGAGACCTGACCAGTATACACCAACACTGGGAACGTGGAGAAGAGACCTGACCAGTATACACCAACACTGGGAACATGGAGAAGAGACCTAACTAGTATACACCAACACTGGGAACGTGGAGAAGAAACCTGACCAGTATACACCAACACTGGGAACATGGAGAAGAGACCTGACCAGTATACACCAACACTGGGAACACGGAGAAGAGACCTGACCAGTATACACCAACACTGGGAACGTGGAGAAGAGGCCTGACCAGTATACACCAACACTGGGAACGTGTAGAAGAGACCTGACCAGTATACACCAACACTGGGAACATGGAGAAGAGACCTGACCAGTATACACCAACACTGGGAACATGGAGAAGAGACCTGACCAGTATACACCAACACTGGGAACATGGAGAAGAGACCTGACCAGTATACACCAACACTGGGAACACGGAGAAGAGACCTGACCAGTATACACCAACACTGGGAACGTGGAGAAGAGGCCTGACCAGTATACACCAACACTGGGAACGTGTAGAAGAGACCTGACCAGTATACACCAACACTGGGAACATGGAGAAGAGACCTGACCAGTATACACCAACACTGGGAACATGGAGAAGAGACCTGACCAGTATACACCAACACTGGGAACACGGAGAAGAGACCTGACCAGTATACACCAACACTGGGAACGTGGAGAAGAGGCCTGACCAGTATACACCAACACTGGGAACGTGGAGAAGAGACCTGACCAGTATACACCAGCACTGGGAATGTGGAGAAGAGACCTAACCAGTATCCAAAAACACTGGGAACGTGTAGAAGAGACCTGACCAGTATACACCAACACTGGGAACATGGAGAAGAGGCCTGACCAGTATACACCAACACTGGGAACATGGAGAAGAGACCTGACCAGTATACACCAACACTGGGAACAGGAGAAGAGGCCTGACCAGTATACACCAACACTGGGAACATGGAGAAGAGGCCTGACCAGTATACACCAACACTGGGAACATGGAGAAGAGGCCTGACAAGTATACACCAACACTGGGAATGTGGAGAAGAGACCTGACCAGTATACACCAACACTGGGAACGTGTAGAAGAGACCTGACCAGTATACACCAACACTGGGAACATGGAGAAGAGACCTGACCAGTATACACCAACACTGGGAACGTGGAGAAGAGACCTGACCAGTATACACCAACACTGGGAACGTGGAGAAGAGACCTGACCAGTATACACCAACACTGGGAACATGGAGAAGAGACCTGACCAGTATACACCAACACTGGGAACATGGAGAAGAGACCTGACCAGTATACACCAACACTGGGAACGTGGAGAAGAGACCTGACCAGTATACACCAACACTGGGAACATGAAGAAGAGACCTGACCAGTATACACCAACACTGGGAACGTGGAGAAGAGACCTGACCAGTATACACCAACACTGGGAACATGGAGAAGAGACCTGACCAGTATACACCAACACTGGGAACATGGAGAAGAGACCTGACCAGTATACACCAACACTGGGAACGTGGAGAAGAGCCCTGACCAGTATACACCAACACTGGGAACGTGGAGAAGAGACCTGACCAGTATACACCAACACTGGGAACGTAGAGAAGAGACCTGACCAGTATACACCAACACTGGGAACATGGGGAAGAGACCTGACCAGTATACACCAACACTGGGAACGTAGAGAAGAGACCTGACCACTATACACCAACACTGGGAACATGGGGAAGAGACCTGACCAGTATACACCAACACTGGGAACATGGAGAAGAGACCTGACCAGTATACACCAACACTGGGAACATGTAGAAGAGACCTGACCAGTATACACCAACACTGGGAACGTGGAGAAGAGACCTGACCAGTATACACCAACACTGGGAACGTAGAGAAGAGACCTGACCAGTATACACCAACACTGGGAACGTGGAAAAGAGACCTGACCAGTATACACCAACACTGGGAACATGGAGAAGAGACCTGACCAGTATACACCAACACTGGGAACGTAGAGAGAGACCTGACCAGTATACACCAACACTGGGAACGTGGAGAAGAGACCTGACCAGTATACACCAACACTGGGAACATAGAGAAGAGACCTAACTAGTATACACCAACACTGGGAACGTGGAGAAGAAACCTGACCAGTATACACCAACACTAGGAACATGGAGAAGAGACCTAACCAGTATCCAAAAACACTGGGAACGTGTAGAAGAGACCTGACCAGTATACACCAACACTGGGAATGTGGAGAAGAGACCTGACCAATATAAACCAACACTGGGAACATGGAGAAGAGACCTGACCAGTATACACCAACACTGGGAACGTGGAGAAGAGACCTTAAAAGTATACACCAACACTGGGAACGTGGAGAAGAGACCTGACCAGTATACACCAACACTGGGAACGTGGAGACGAGACCAGACCAGTATATACCAACACTGGGAACATGGAGAAGAGACCTGACCAGTATACACCAACACTGGGAACATGGAGAAGACGCCTGACCAGTATACACCAACACTGGGAATGTGGAGAAGAGACCTGACCAGTATACACCAACACTGGGAACGTGGAGAAGAGACCTGACCAGTATACACCAACACTGGGAACATGGAGAAGAGACCTAACCAGTATCCAAAAACACTGGGAACGTGGAGAAGAGACCTGACCAGTATACACCAACACTGGGAACATGGAGAAGAGACCTGACCAGTATACACCAACACTGGGAACATGGGGAAGAGACCTGACCAGTATACACCAACACTGGGAACGTGGAGAAGAGACCTGACCAGTATACACCAACACTGGGAATGTAGAGAGAGACCTGACCAGTATACACCAACACTGGGAACATGGAGAAGAGACCTGACCAGTATACACCAACACTGGGAGCATGGAGAAGAGACCTGACCAGTATACACCAACACTGGGAACGTGGAGAAGAGTCCTGACCAGTATACACCAACACTGGGAACATGGAGAGGAGACCTGACCAGTATACACCAACACTGGGAACATGGAGAAGAGCCCTGACCAGTATACACCAACACTGGGAACGTGTAGAAGAGACCTGACCAGTATACACCAACACTGGGAACGTGGAGATCAGACCTGACCAGTATACACCAACACTGGAAACGTAGAGAAGAGACCTGACCAGTATACACCAACACTGGGAACATGGAGAAGAGACCTGACCAGTATACACCAACTCTGGGAGCATGGAGAAGAGACCTGACCAGTATACACCAACACTGGGAATGTGTAGAAGAGACCTGACCAGTATACACCAACACTGGGAACATGGAGAAGAGACCTGACCAGTATACACCAACACTGGGAACGTGGAGAAGAGACCTGACCAGTATACACCAACACTGGGAACATGGAGAAGAGACCTGACCAGTATACACCAACACTGGGAACATGGAGAAGAGACCTGACCAGTATACACCAACACTGGGAACGTGGAGAAGAGCCCTGACCAGTATACACCAACACTGGGAACGTGGAGAAGAGACCTGACCAGTATACACCAACACTGGGAACATAGAGAAGAGACCTGACCAGTATACACCAACACTGGGAACATGGGGAAGAGACCTGACCAGTATACACCAACACTGGGAACGTAGAGAAGAGACCTGACCACTATACACCAACACTGGGAACATGGGGAAGAGACCTGACCAGTATACACCAACACTGGGAACATGGAGAAGAGACCTGACCAGTATACACCAACACTGGGAACATGTAGAAGAGACCTGACCAGTATACACCAACACTGGGAACGTGGAGAAGAGACCTGACCAGTATACACCAACACTGGGAACGTAGAGAAGAGACCTGACCAGTATACACCAACACTGGGAACGTGGAAAAGAGACCTGACCAGTATACACCAACACTGGGAACGTAGAGAGAGACCTGACCAGTATACACCAACACTGGGAACGTGGAGAAGAGACCTGACCAGTATACACCAACACTGGGAACATGGAGAAGAGACCTAACTAGTATACACCAACACTGGGAACGTGGAGAAGAAACCTGACCAGTATACACCAACACTAGGAACATGGAGAAGAGACCTGACCAGTATACACCAACACTGGGAACATGGAGAAGAGACCTAACCAGTATCCAAAAACACTGGGAACGTGTAGAAGAGACCTGACCAGTATACACCAACACTGGGAATGTGGAGAAGAGACCTGACCAATATAAACCAACAATGGGAACATTGAGAAGAGACCTGACCAGTATACACCAACACTGGGAACGTGGAGAAGAGACCTTAACAGTATACACCAACACTGGGAACATGGAGAAGAGACCTGACCAGTATACACCAACACTGGGAACGTGGAGACGAGACCAGACCAGTATACACCAACACTGGGAACATGGAGAAGAGACCTGACCAGTATACACCAACACTGGGAACATGGAGAAGACGCCTGACCAGTATACACCAACACTGGGAATGTGGAGAAGAGACCTCACCAGTATACACCAACACTGGGAACGTGGAGAAGAGACCTGACCAGTATACACCAACACTGGGAACATGGAGAAGAGACCTAACCAGTATACACAAACACTGGGAACATGGAGAAGAGACCTGACCAGTATACACCAACACTGGGAACATGGGGAAGAGACCTGACCAGTATACACCAACACTGGGAACGTGGAGAAGAGACCTGACCAGTATACACCAACACTGGGAACGTGGAGAAGAGACCTGACCAGTATACACCAACACTGGGAACGTGGAGAAGAGACCTGACCAGTATACACCAACACTGGGAACATGGAGAAGAGACCTGACCAGTATACACCAACACTGGGAACGTGGAGAAGAGACCTGACCAGTATACACCAACACTGGGAACGTGGAGAAGAGACCTGACCAATATAAACCAACACTGGGAACATGGAGAAGAGACCTGACCAGTATACACCAACACTGGGAACACGGAGAAGAGACCTGACCAGTATACACCAACACTGGGAACGTGGAGAAGAGGCCTGACCAGTATACACCAACACTGGGAACGTGTAGAAGAGACCTGACCAGTATACACCAACACTGGGAACATGGAGAAGAGACCTGACCAGTATACACCAACACTGGGAACATGGAGAAGAGACCTGACCAGTATACACCAACACTGGGAACACGGAGAAGAGACCTGACCAGTATACACCAACACTGGGAACGTGGAGAAGAGACCTGACCAGTATACACCAACACTGGGAACGTGGAGAAGAGACCTACCCAGTATCCAAAAACACTGGGAACGTGTAGAAGAGACCTGACCAGTATACACCAACACTGGGAACATGGAGAAGAGGCCTGACCAGTATACACCAACACTGGGAACATGGAGAAGAGACCTGACCAGTATACACCAACACTGGGAACATGGAGAAGAGGCCTGACCAGTATACACCAACACTGGGAACATGGAGAAGAGGCCTGACCAGTATACACCAACACTGGGAACATGGAGAAGAGGCCTGACAAGTATACACCAACACTGGGAATGTGGAGAAGAGACCTGACCAGTATACACCAACACTGGGAACGTGTAGAAGAGACCTGACCAGTATACACCAACACTGGGAACATGGAGAAGAGACCTGACCAGTATACACCAACACTGGGAACATGGAGAAGAGACCTGACCAGTATACACCAACACTGGGAACATGGAGAGGAGACCTGACCAGTATACACCAACACTGGGAACATGGAGAAGAGACCTGACCAGTATACACCAACACTGGGAACGTGGAGAAGAGACCTGACCAGTATACACCAACACTGGGAACGTGGAGAAGAGACCTGACCAGTATACACCAACACTGGGAACATGGAGAAGAGACCTGACCAGTATACACCAACACTGGGAACATGGAGAAGAGACCTGACCAGTATACACCAACACTGGGAACGTGGAGAAGAGACCTGACCAGTATACACCAACACTGGGAATGTGAAGAAGAGACCTGACCAGTATACACCAACACTGGGAACGTGGAGAAGAGACCTGACCAGTATACACCAACACTGGGAACATGGAGAAGAGACCTGACCAGTATACACCAACACTGGGAACATGGAGAAGAGACCTGACCAGTATACACCAACACTGGGAACGTGGAGAAGAGCCCTGACCAGTATACACCAACACTGGGAACGTGGAGAAGAGACCTGACCAGTATACACCAACACTGGGAACGTAGAGAAGAGACCTGACCAGTATACACCAACACTGGGAACATGGGGAAGAGACCTGACCAGTATACACCAACACTGGGAACGTAGAGAAGAGACCTGACCACTATACACCAACACTGGGAACATGGGGAAGAGACCTGACCAGTATACACCAACACTGGGAACATGTAGAAGAGACCTGACCAGTATACACCAACACTGGGAACATGTAGAAGAGACCTGACCAGTATACACCAACACTGGGAACGTGGAGAAGAGACCTGACCAGTATACACCAACACTGGGAACGTAGAGAAGAGACCTGACCAGTATACACCAACACTGGGAACGTGGAGAAGAGACCTGACCAGTATACACCAACACTGGGAACGTAGAGAGAGACCTGACCAGTATACACCAACACTGGGAACATGGAGAAAAGACCTGACCAGTATACACCAACACTGGGAGCATGGAGAAGAGACCTGACCAGTATACACCAACACTGGGAACGTGGAGAAGAGACCTGACCAGTATACACCAACACTGGGAACATGGAGAGGAGACCTGACCAGTATACACCAACACTGGGAACATGGAGAAGAGCCCTGACCAGTATACACCAACACTGGGAACGTGGAGAAGAGACCTGACCAGTATACACCAACACTGGGAACGTGTAGAAGAGACCTGACCAGTATACACCAACACTGGGAACGTGGAGAAGAGACCTGACCAGTATACACCAACACTGGAAACGTAGAGAAGAGACCTGACCAGTATACACCAACACTGGGAACATGGAGAAGAGACCTGACCAGTATACACCAACACTGGGAGCATGGAGAAGAGACCTGACCAGTATACACCAACACTGGGAACGTGTAGAAGAGACCTGACCAGTATACACCAACACTGGGAACGTGCAGAAGAGACCTGACCAGTATACACCAACACTGGGAATGTGGAGAAGATACCTGACCAGTATACACCAACACTGGGAACATGGAGAAGAGACCTGACCAGTATAGACCAACACTGGGAACATGGAGAAGAGACCTGACCAGTATACACCAACACTGGGAACGTGTAGAAGAGACCTGACCAGTATACACCAACACTGGGAACGTGTAGAAGAGACCTGACCAGTATACAACAACACTGGGAACATGGAGAAGAGACCTGACCAGTATACACCAACACTGGGAACGTGTAGAAGAGACCTGACCAGTATACAACAACACTGGGAACATGGAGAAGAGACCTGACCAGTATACACCAACACTGGGAACATGGAGAAGAGACCTGACCAGTATACACCAACACTGGGAACATGTAGAAGAGACCTGACCAGTATACACCAACACTGGGAACATGGAGAAGAGACCTGACCAGTATACACCAACACTGGGAACGTGGAGAAGAGACCTGGCCAGTATACCCCAACACTGGGAATGTGGAGAAGAGACCTGACCAGTATACACCAACACTGGGAACATGTAGAAGAGACCTGACCAGTATACACCAACACTGGGAACGTGGAGAAGAGACCTGACCAGTATACACCAACACTGGGAACGTGTAGAAGAGACCTGACCAGTATACACCAACACTGGGAACATGGAGAAGAGACCTGACCAGTATACACCAACACTGGGAACATGGAGAAGAGACCTGACCTGTATACACCAACACTGGGGACATGAGAAGAGACCTGACCAGTATACACCAACACTGGGAACGTGGAGAAGAGACCTGACCAGTATACACCAACACTGGGAACATGAAGAAGAAACCTGACATGTATACACCAACACTGGGAACATGGAGAAGAGACCTGACCAGTATACACCAACACCGGGAACATGGAGAAGAGACCTGACCAGTATACACCAACACTAGGAACGTGGAGAAGAGACCTGACCAATATAAACCAACACTGGGAACGTGGAGAGGAGATCTGACCAGTATACATCAACACTGGGAACGTGGAGAAGAGACCTGACCAGTATACACCAACACTGGGAACGTGGAGAAGAGACCTGGGATTAGATTTCAGTGAAGACATGCTGGATCTTATCAAGAGCCCAGAGTGATTAAGGAGGGGTGAAAGACGAAAGTGAATTTACAAAATACTAACAAAATAATAAAAATTACAATTTTGATTTTCAGGAGCAAAACAGTAACAGTGCAGTGACATGAGAAGAATCTGCATAACTAATCATATGCTAAGTAGCTGCAAGTCACATTTATGTCTGAGAAGCCAAGATGATTGTCTATAAGAAGGTCGCCTGACGCTCAAAGCTGTAGAGGATGGTGAGATATGGAGCCGGAAAATCAAAAGTTGAAAACATTGTTTCGAAAAGGTGTATATAAAATATAAGACTGTTGAGGAGAGCCATTATATAAAATACTTAATTAACCTCTGGACATAGAGCACTGTGAGAAGTGTGTTCAAATAAATCGATTCTCTATACATAAGCCAGTCAGTCTTCAGAGAACCCAAGATGGCCCCCGATGACATCATAGACCTGCCCATCAGCATCATTGCAAAGGATGTCATAGATCTGCCCATCAGCATCGCCGCAGATCCACTCAGATGACATCATAGACCAGCCTACGATGATGCCCACCAATCAGCTCATGGACTAACACATTGTTCAACCCACTGACCAATGAACACATCCGGGCATGCCCACTGTAGAGCCGACCATGCCCCTTTCCTAGCTTATATAAAGGCATGTTTCAGTTGAAATAAACTCAGTTCTAGGCCACCTCTGATCGAGGAAAGATGAATATCCGACTGTGTGTGTCTGATGTCATTTTTCAAGCATGCACTTGATCCACTGCACTGGTCAAGTGGTCACCTTAACACACCTTTATCCAGGTATATAGATATATAAAAGGTGTAATTGAAGTTAATTTATCACCAGATGTCGGTAACAACCCATCCAATTTACACAGGCAAAAAAATCAATCCATACAGGATGTGAAGAGTGTGTGTGTGTGTGTGTGTGTAAGAATGGACCAAAATCCACCTGAGCAATGCAGGCAACTAGTGTCTCCATACAGGATGTGAGGAGTATGTGCGGAAGAATGGACCAAAATCCACCTGAGCAATGCAGGTGACTAGTGTCTTTATACAGGATGTGAGGAGTGTGTGCGGAAGAATGGACCAAAATCCACCTGAGCAATGCAGGTGACTAGTGTCTCCATACAGGATGTGAGGAGTGTATGTGCGGAAGAATGGGCCAAAATCCACCTGAGCAATGCAGGCGACTAGTGTCTCCATACAGGATGTGAGGAGTGTATGTGCGGAAGAATGGGCCAAAATCCACCTGAGCAATGCAGGCGACTAGTGTCTCCATACAGGATGCGAGGAGTGTATGTGCGGAAGAATGGTCCAAAATCCACCTGAGCAATGCAGGCGACTAGTGTCTCCATACAGGATGTGAGGAGTGTGTGCGGAAGAATGGGCCAAAATCCACCTGAGCAATGCAGGCGACTAGTGTCTCCATACAGGATGCGAGGAGTGTATGTGCGGAAGAATGGTCCAAAATCCACCTGAGCAATGCAGGCGACTAGTGTCTCCATACAGGATGTGAGGAGTGTGTGCGGAAGAATGGCCCAAAATCCACCTGAGCAATGCAGGTGACTAGTGTCTCCATACAGGATGTGAGGAGTGTGTGCGGAAGAATGGGCCAAATCCACCTGAGCAATGCAGGCGACTAGTATCTCCATACAGGATGTGAGGAGTGTGTGCAGAAGAATGGCTCAAATCCACCTGAGCAATGCAGGCGACTAGTGTCTCCATACAGGATGTGAGGAGTGTGTGCGGAAGAATGGCCCAAATCCACCTGAGCAATGCAGGCGACTAGTGTCTACATACAGGATGTGAGGAGTGTGTGCGGAAGAATGGGCCAAATCCACCTGAGCAATGCAGGCGACTAGTGTCTCCATACAGGATGTGAGGAGTGTGTGCGGAAGAATGGCCCAAATCCACCTGAGCAATGCAGGCGACTAGTGTCTCCATACAGGATGTGAGGAGTGTGTGCGGAAGAATGGCCCAAATCCACCTGAGCAATGCAGGCGACTAGTGTCTCCATACAGGATGTGAGGAGTGTGTGCGGAAGAATGGGCCAAAATCCACCTGAGCAATGCAGGTGACTAGTGTCTCCATACAGGATGTGAGGAGTGTGTGCGGAAGAATGGGCCAAAATCCACCTGAGCAATGCAGGCGACTAGTGTCTCCATACAGGATGTGAGGAGTGTGTGCGGAAGAATGGGCCAAAATCCACCTGAGCAATGCAGGCGACTAGTGTCTCCATACAGGATGTGTGGAGTGTGTGCGGAAGAATGGACCAAATGCACCTGAGCAATGCAGGCGACTAGTGTCTCCATACAGGATGTGAGGAGTGTGTGCAGAAGAATAGACCAAATCCACCTGAGCAATGCAGGCGACTAGTGTCTTTATACAGGATGTGAGGAGTGTGTGCAGAAGAATGAACCAAATCCACCTGAGCAATGCAGGCGACTAGTGTCTCCATACAGGATGTGAGGAGTGTGTGCAGAAGAATGGACCAAATCCACCTGAGCAATGCAGGCGACTAGTGTCTTTATACAGGATGTGAGGAGTGTGTGCAGAAGAATGGACCAAATCCACCTGAGCAATGCAGGTGACTAGTGTCTCCATACAGGATGTGAGGAGTGTGTGCAGAAGAATGGACCAAATCCACCTGAGCAATGCAGGCGACTAGTGTCTTTATACAGGATGTGAGGAGTGTGTGCGGAAGAATGGACCAAATCCACCTGAGCAATGCAGGCGACTAGTGTCTCCATACAGGATGTGAGGAGTGTGTGCGGAAGAATGGACCAAATCCACCTGAGCAATGCAGGCGACTAGTGTCTTTATACAGGATGTGAGGAGTGTGTGCAGAAGAATGGACCAAATCCACCTGAGCAATGCAGGCGACTAGTGTCTCCATACAGGATGTGCGGAGTGTGTGCAGAAGAATGGGCCAAAATCCACCTGAGCAATGCAGGCGACTAGTGTCTTTATACAGGATGTGAGGAGTGTGTGCAGAAGAATGGGCCAAAATCCACCTGAGCAATGCAGGCGACTAGTGTCTTTATACAGGATGTGAGGAGTGTGTGCAGAAGAATGGGCCAAAATCCACCTGAGCAATGCAGGTGACTAGTGTCTCCATACAGGATGTGAGGAGTGTGTGTGGAAGAATGGACCAAATCCACCTGAGCAATGCAGGCGACTAGTGTCTCCATACAGGATGTGAGGAGTGTGTGCGGAAGAATGGACCAAAATCCACCTGAGCAATGCAGGTGACTAGTGTCTCCATACAGGATGTGAGGAGTGTGTGCGGAAGAATGGGCCAAAATCCACCTGAGCAATGCAGGTGACTAGTGTCTCCATACAGGATGTGAGGAGTGTGTGCGGAAGAATGGGCCAAAATCCACCTGAGCAATGCAGGTGACTAGTGTCTCCATACAAGATGTGAGGAGTGTGTGCGGAAGAATGGGCCAAAATCCACCTGAGCAATGCAGGCGACTAGTGTCTTTATACAGGATGTGAGGAGTGTGTGCAGAAGAATGGGCCAAAATCCACCTGAGCAATGCAGGCGACTAGTGTCTTTATACAGGATGTGAGGAGTGTGTGCAGAAGAATGGGCCAAAATCCACCTGAGCAATGCAGGTGACTAGTGTCTCCATACAGGATGTGAGGAGTGTGTGTGGAAGAATGGACCAAATCCACCTGAGCAATGCAGGCGACTAGTGTGTCCATACAGGATGTGAGGCGTGTGTGCGGAAGAATGGGCCAAAATCCACCTGAGCAATGCAGGTGACTAGTGTCTCCATACAGGATGTCAGGAGTGTGTGCGGAAGAATGGGCCAAAATCCACCTGAGCAATGCAGGTGACTAGTGTCTCCATACAAGATGTGAGGAGTGTGTGCGGAAGAATGGGCCAAAATCCACCTGAGCAATGCAGGTGACTAGTGTCTCCATACAGGATGTGAGGATTGTGTGCGGAAGAATGGGCCAAAATCCACCTGAGCAATGCAGGCGACTAGTGTCTCCATACAGGATGTGAGGAGTGTGTGCGGAAGAATGGGCCAAAATCCACCTGAGCAATGCAGGCGACTAGTGTCTCCATACAGGATGTGAGGAGTGTGTGCGCAGAAGAATGGACCAAATCCACCTGAGCAATGCAGGCGACTAGTGTCTCCATACAGGATATGAGGAGTGTGTGTGGAAGAATGGACCAAATCCACCTGAGCAATGCAGGTGACTAGTGTCTCCATACAGGATGTGAGGAGTGTGTGTGGAAGAATGGGCCAAAATCCACCTGAGCAATGCAGGCGACTAGTGTCTTTATACAGGATGTGAGGAGTGTGTGCAGAAGAATGGACCAAATCCACCTGAGCAATGCAGGCGACTAGTGTCTCCATACAGGATGTGAGGAGTGTGTGTGGAAGAATGGACCAAATCCACCTGAGCAATGCAGGCGACTAGTGTCTCCATACAGGATGTGAGGAGTGTGTGCGGAAGAATGGACCAAAATCCACCTGAGCAATGCAGGCGACTAGTGTCTCCATACAGAATGTGAGGAGTGTGTGTGCGGAAGAATGGGCCAAAATCCACCTGAGCAATGCAGGTGACTAGTGTCTCCATACAGGATGTGAGGAGTGTGTGTGCGGAAGAATGGGCCAAAATCCACCTGAGCAATGCAGGCGACTAGTGTCTCCATACAGGATGTGAGGAGTGTGTGTGGAAGAATGGACCAAATCCACCTGAGCAATGCAGGCGACTAGTGTCTCCATACAGGATATGAGGAGTGTGTGTGGAAGAATGGACCAAATCCACCTGAGCAATGCAGGCGACTAGTGTCTCCATACAGGATGTGAGGAGTGTGTGCAGAAGAATGGGCCAAAACCCACCTGAGCAATGCAGGCGACTAGTGCCTCCATACAGGATGTGAGGAGTGTGTGTGGAAGAATGGACCAAAATCCACCTGAGCAATGCAGACGACTAGTGTCTCCATACAGGATGTGAGGAGTGTGTGCGGAGGAATGGACCAAAATCCACCTGAGCAATGCAGGCGACTAGTGTCTCTATACAGGATGTGAGGAGTGTGTGCGGAAGAATGGGCCAAAATCCACCTGAGCAATGCAGGTGACTAGTGTCTCCGTACAGGATGTGAGGAGTGTGTGTAGAAGAATGGGCCAAAATCCACCTGAGCAATGCAGGCGACTAGTGTCTCCATACAGGATGTGAGGAGTGTGTGCGGAAGAATGGGCCAAAATCCACCTGAGCAATGCAGGGACTAGTGTCTCCATACAGGATGTGAGGAGTGTGTGCGGAAGAATGGGCCAAAATCCACCTGAGCAATGCAGGGACTAGTGTCTCCATACAGGATGTGAGGAGTGTGTGTGCGGAAGAATGGGCCAAAATCCACCTGAGCAATGCAGGTGACTAGTGTCTCCATACAGGATGTGAGGAGTGTGTGCGGAAGAATGGGCCAAAATCCACCTGAGCAATGCAGGGACTAGTGTCTCCATACAGGATGTGAGGAGTGTGTGTGCGGAAGAATGGGCCAAAACCCACCTGAGCAATGCAGGCGACTAGTGCCTCCATACAGGAGGTGAGGAGTGTGTGCGGAAGAATGGGCCAAAATCCACCTGAGCAATGCAGGTGACTAGTGTCTCCATACAGGATGTGAGGAGTGTGTGCGGAAGAATGGGCCAAAATCCACCTGAGCAATGCAGGCGACTAGTGTCTCCATACAGGATGTGAGGAGTGTGTGCGGAAGAATGGTCCAAATCCACCTGAGCAATGCAGGTGACTAGTGTCTCCATACAGGATGTGAGGAGTGTGTGCGGAAGAATGGGCAAATCCCACCTGAGCAATGCAGGCGACTAGTGTCTCCATACAGGATGTGAGGAGTGTGTGCGAAAGAATGGACCAAAATCCACCTGAGCAATGCAGGTGACTAGTGTCTCCATACAGGATGTGAGGAGTGTGTGCGAAAGAATGGACCAAAATCCACCTGAGCAATGCAGGTGACTAGTGTCTCCATACAGGATGTGAGGAGTGTGTGTGCGAAAGAATGGACCAAAATCCACCTGAGCAATGCAGGTGACTAGTGTCTCCATACAGGATGTGAGGAGTGTGTGTGCGGAAGAATGGACCAAATCCACCTGAGCAATGCAGGCGACTAGTGTCTCCATACAGTATATGAGGAGTGTGTGTGGAAGAATGGGCCAAAATCCACCTGAGCAATGCAGGTGACTAGTGTCTCCATACAGGATGTGAGGAGTGTGTGCGGAAGAATGGGCCAAAATCCACCTGAGCAATGCAGGCGACTAGTGTCTCCATACAGGATGTGAGGAGTGTGTGCGGAAGAATGGGCCAAAATCCACCTGAGCAATGCAGGCGACTAGTGTCTCCATACAGGATGTGAGGAGTGTGTGCGGAAGAATGGGCCAAAATCCACCTGAGCAATGCAGGTGACTAGTGTCTCCATACAGGATGTGAGGAGTGTGTGCGGAAGAATGGACCAAAATCCACCTGAGCAATGCAGGCGACTAGTGTCTCCATACAGGATGTGAGGAGTGTGTGCGGAAGAATGGACCAAAATCCACCTGAGCAATGCAGGCGACTAGTGTCTCCATACAGGATGTGAGGAGTGTGTGCGGAAGAATGGGCCAAAATCCACCTGAGCAATGCAGGTGACTAGTGTCTCCATACAGGATGTGAGGAGTGTGTGTGGAAGAATGGTCCAAAACCCACCTGAGCAATGCAGGCGACTAGTGTCTCCATACAGGATGTGAGGAGTGTGTGCGGAAGAATGGACCAAATCCACTTGAGCAATGCAGGCGACCAGTGTCTCCATACAGGATGTGAGGAGTGTGTGCGGAAGAATGGACCAAAATCCACCTGAGCAATGCAGGCGACTAGTGTCTCCATACAGGATGTGAGGAGTGTGTGCGGAAGAATGGGCCAAAATCCACCTGAGCAATGCAGGCGACTAGTGTCTCCATACAGGATGTGAGGAGTGTGTGCGGAAGAATGGACCAAATGCACCTGAGCAATGCAGGTGACTAGTGTCTCCATACAGGATGTGAGGAGTGTGTGCAGAAGAATGGACCAAATGCACCTGAGCAATGCAGGCGACTAGTGTCTCCATACAGGATGTGAGGAGTGTGTGTGGAAGAATGGACCAAATGCACCTGAGCAATGCAGGGACTAGTGTCTCCATAAAGGATGTGAGGAGTGTGCGGAAGTATGGACCAAAATACACCTGAGCCATGCAGGCGACTAGTGTCTCCATACAGTATATGAGGAGTGTGTGTGGAAGAATGGGCCAAAATCCACCTGAGCAATGCAGGTGACTAGTGTCTCCATACAGGATGTGAGGAGTGTGTGCGGAAGAATGGGCCAAAATCCACCTGAGCAATGCAGGCGACTAGTGTCTCCATACAGGATGTGAGGAGTGTGTGCGGAAGAATGGGCCAAAATCCACCTGAGCAATGCAGGCGACTAGTGCCTCCATACAGGATGTGAGGAGTGTGTGCGGAAGAATGGGCCAAAATCCACCTGAGCAATGCAGGTGACTAGTGTCTCCATACAGGATGTGAGGAGTGTGTGTGGAAGAATGGACCAAAATCCACCTGAGCAATGCAGGTAACTAGTGTCTCCATACAGGATGTGAGGAGTGTGTGCAGAAGAATGGTCCAAAATCCACCTGAGCAATGCAGGCGACTAGTGTCTCCATACAGGATGTGAGGAGTGTGTGCAGAAGAATGGACCAAAATCCACCTGAGCAATGCAGGCGACTAGTGTCTCCATACAGGATGTGAGGGGTGTGTGCGGAAGAATGGACCAAAATCCACCTGAGCAATGCAGGCGACTAGTGTCTCCATACAGGATGTGAGGAGTGTGTGCGGAAGAATGGACCAAAATCCACCTGAGCAATGCAGGCGACTAGTGTCTCCATACAGGATGTGAGGAGTGTGTGCGGAAGAATGGGCCAAAATCCACCTGAGCAATGCAGGTGACTAGTGTCTCCATACAGGATGTGAGGAGTGTGTGCGGAAGAATGGACCAAATCCACTTGAGCAATGCAGGCGACCAGTGTTTCCATACAGGATGTGAGGAGTGTGTGCGGAAGAATGGACCAAAATCCACCTGAGCAATGCAGGCGACTAGTGTCTCCATACAGGATGTGAGGAGTGTGTGCGGAAGAATGGGCCAAAATCCACCTGAGCAATGCAGGCGACTAGTGTGTCCATACAGGATGTGAAAAGTGTGTGCGGAAGAATGGGCCAAAATCCACCTGAGCAATGCAGGTGACTGATGTCTCCATACAGGGTGTGAGGAGTGTGTGCGGAAGAATGGACCAAAATCCACCTGAGCAATGCAGGCGACTAGTGTCTCCATACAGGATGTGAGGAGTGTGTGCGGAAGAATGGACCAAAATCCACCTGAGCAATGCAGGTGACTAGTGTCTCCATACAGGATGTGAGGAGTGTGTGCGGAAGAATGGGCCAAAATCCACCTAAACAATGCAGGCGACTAGTGTCTCCATACAGGATGTGAGGAGTGTGCGGAAGAATGGGCCAAAATCCACCTGAGCAATGCAGGTGACTAGTGTCTCCATACAGGATGTGAGGAGTGTGTGCGGAAGAATGGACCAAAATCCACCTGAGC
This sequence comes from Anomaloglossus baeobatrachus, assembly GCF_048569485.1. Lineage (NCBI taxonomy): Eukaryota > Metazoa > Chordata > Amphibia > Anura > Aromobatidae > Anomaloglossus > Anomaloglossus baeobatrachus. The sequence goes on from NC_134353.1 coordinate 13,872,960, forward strand.
AATGCAGGTGACTAGTGTCTCCATACAGGATGTGAGGAGTGTGTGCGAAAGAATGGACCAAAATCCACCTGAGCAATGCAGGTGACTAGTGTCTCCATACAGGATGTGAGGAGTGTGTGCGGAAGAATGGGCCAAAATCCACCTGAGCAATGCATGCGACTAGTGTCTCCATACAGAATGTGAGGAGTGTGCGGAAGAATGGGCTAAAACCCACCTGAGCAATGTAGGCGACTAGTGTCTCCATACAGGATGTGAGGAGTGTGTGCGGAAGAATGGGCTAAAATCCACCTGAGCAATGCAGGTGACTAGTGTCTCCATACAGAATGTGAGGAGTGTGTGCGGAAGAATGGACCAAAATCCACCTGAGCAATGCAGGTGACTAGTGTCTCCATACAGGATGTGAGGAGTGTGTGCGGAAGAATGGGCCAAAATCCACCTGAGCAATGCAGGCGACTAGTGTCTCCATACAGAATGTGAGGAGTGTGCGGAAGAATGGGCTAAAACCCACCTGAGCAATGCAGGCGACTAGTGTCTCCATACAGGATGTGAGGAGTGTGTGCGGAAGAATGGACCAAAATCCACCTGAGCAATGCAGGCGACTAGTGTCTCCATACAGGATGTGAGGAGTGTGTGCGGAAGAATGGGCCAAAATCCACCTGAGCAATGCAGGGGACTAGTGTCTCCATACAGGATGTGAGGAGTGTGTGCAGAAGAATGGGCCAGAATCCACCTGAGCAATGCAGGTGACTAGTGTCTCCATACAGGATGTGAGGTGTGTGCGGAAGAATGGACAAAATCCACCTGAGCAATGCAGGCGACTAGTGTCTCCATACAGGATGTGAGGAGTGTGTGTGCAGAAGAATAGGCCAAAATCCACCTGAGCAATGCAGGCGACTAGTGTCTCCATACAGGATGTGAGGAGTGTGTGCGGAAGAATGGGCCAAAATCCACCTGAGCAATGCAGGTGACTAGTGTCTCCATACAGGATGTGAGGAGTGTGTGCGGAAGAATGGGCCAAAATCCACCTGAGCAATGCAGGGGACTAGTGTCTCCATACAGGATGTGAGGAGTGTGTGTGGAAGAATGGGCCAAAATCCACCTGAGCAATGCAGGTGACCAGTGTCTCCATACAGGATGTGAGGAGTGTGTGCGGAAGAATGGGCCAAAATCCACCTGAGCAATGCAGGCGACTAGTGTCTCCATACAGGATGTGAGGAGTGTGTGCAGAAGAATGGGCCAGAATCCACCTGAGCAATGCAGGTGACTAGTGTCCCCATACAGGATGTGAGGTGTGTGTGCAGAAGAATAGGCCAAAATCCACCTGAGCAATGCAGGCGACTAGTGTCTCCATACAGGATGTGAAGAGTGTGTGCGGAAGAATGGGCCAAAATCCACCTGAGCAATGCAGGGGACTAGTGTCTCCATACAGGATGTGAGGAGTGTGTGTGGAAGAATGGGCCAAAATCCACCTGAGCAATGCAGGTGACCAGTGTCTCCATACAGGATGTGAGGAGTGTGTGCGGAAGAATGGGCCAAAATCCACCTGAGCAATGCAGGCGACTAGTGTCTCCATACAGGATGTGAGGAGTGTGTGCAGAAGAATGGGCCAGAATCCACCTGAGCAATGCAGGTGACTAGTGTCTCCATACAGAATGTGAGGTGTGTGTGCAGAAGAATAGGCCAAAATCCACCTGAGCAATGCAGGCGACTAGTGTCTCCATACAGGATGTGATGAGTGTGTGCGGAAGAATGGGCCAAAATCCACCTGAGCAATGCAGGCGACTAGTGTCTCCATACAGGATGTGAGAAGTGTGTGCGGAAGAATGGACCAAAATCCACCTGAGCAATGCAGGGGACTAGTGTCTCCATACAGGATGTGAGGAGTGTGTGCGGAAGAATGGACCAAAATCCACCTGAGCAATGCAGGTGACCAGTGTCTCCATACAGGATGTGAGGAGTGTGTGCGGAAGAATGGGCCAAAATCCACCTGAGCAATGCAGGCGACTAGTGTCTCCATACAGGATGTGAGGAGTGTGTGCGGAAGAATGGGCCAAAATCCACCTGAGAAATGCAGGTGACTAGTGTCTCTATACAGGATGTGAGGAGTGTGTGCGGAAGAATGGACCAAAATCCACCTGAGCAATGCAGGCGACTAGTGTCTCCATACAGGATGTGAGGAGTGTGTGCAGAAGAATGGGCCAGAATCCACCTGAGCAATGCAGGCGACTAGTGTCTCCATACAGGATGTGAGGAGTGTGCGGAAGAATGGGCCAAAATCCACCTGAGCAATGCAGGCGACTAGTGACTCCATACAGGATGTGAGGAGTGTGTGCGGAAGAATGGACCAAAATCCACCTGAGCAATGCAGGTGACTAGTGTCTCCATACAGGATGTGAGGAGTGTGTGCGGAAGAATGGACCAAAATCCACCTGAGCAATGCAGGCGACTAGTGTCTCCATACAGGATGTGAGGAGTGTGTGCGGAAGAATGGACCAAAATCCACCTGAGCAATGCAGGTGACCAGTGTCTCCATACAGGATGTGAGGAGTGTGTGCGGAAGAATGGGCCAAAATCCACCTGAGCAATGCAGGCGACTAGTGTCTCCATACAGGAGGTGAAGAGTGTGTGCGGAAGAATGGGCCAAAATCCACCTGAGCAATGCAGGTGACTAGTGTCTCCATACAGGATGTGAGGAGTGTGTGCGGAAGAATGGACCAAAATCCACCTGAGCAATGCAGGCGACTAGTGTCTCCATACAGGATGTGAGGAGTGTGTGCGGAAGAATGGGCCAAAATCCACCTGAGCAATGCAGGTGACTAGTGTCTCCATACAGGATGTGAGGAGTGTGTGCAGAAGAATGGGCCAGAATCCACCTGAGCAATGCAGGCGACTAGTGTCTCCATACAGGATGTGAGGAGTGTGCGGAAGAATGGGCCAAAATCCACCTGAGCAATGCGGGGACTAGTGTCTTCATACAGGATGTGAGGAGTGTGTGCGGAAGAATGGGACAAAATCCACCTGAGCAATGCAGGCGACTAGTGTCTCCATACAGGATGTGAGGAGTGTGTGCGGAAGAATGGACCAAAATCCACCTGAGCAATGCAGGGGACTAGTGTCTCCATACAGGATGTGAGGAGTGTGTGCAGAAGAATGGGCCAAAATCCACCTGAGCAATGCAGGTGACTAGTGTCTCCATACAGGATGTGAGGAGCGTGTGCGGAAGAATGGACCAAAATCCACCTGAGCAATGCAGGTGACCAGTGTCTCCATACAGGATGTGAGGAGTGTGTGCGGAAGAATGGGCCAAAATCCACCTGAGCAATGCAGGCGACTAGTGTCTCCATACAGGATGTGAGGAGTGTGCGCAGAAGAATGGGCCAAAATCCACCTGAGCAATGCAGGTGACTAGTGTCTCCATACAGGATGTGAGGAGTGTGTGCGGAAGAATGGGCCAGAATCCACCTGAGCAATGCAGGCGACTAGTGTCTCCATACAGGATGTGAGGAGTGTGCGGAAGAATGGGCCAAAATCCACCTGAGCAATGCAGGCGACTAGTGTCTCCATACAGGATGTGAGGAGTGTGTGCGGAAGAATGGGCTAAAATCCACCTGAGCAATGCAGGCGACTAGTGTCTCCATACAGGATGTGAGGAGTGTGTGCGGAAGAATGGGCTAAAATCCACCTGAGCAATGCAGGTGACTAGTGTCTCCATACAGGATATGAGGAGTGTGTGCGGAAGAATGGCCAAAATCCACCTGAGCAATACAGGCGACTAGTGTCTCTATACAGGATGTGAGGAGTGTGTGCGGAACAATGGCCCAAAATCCACCTGAGCAATGCAGGTGACTAGTGTCTCCATACAGGATGTGAGGAGTGTGTGCAGAAGAATGGGCCAGAATCCACCTGAGCAATGCAGGCGACTAGTGTCTCCATACAGGATGTGAGGAGTGTGCGGAAGAATGGGCCAAAATCCACCTGAGCAATGCAGGCGACTAGTGTCTCCATACAGGATGTGAGGAGTGTGTGCGGAAGAATGGGCTAAAATCCACCTGAGCAATGCAGGTGACTAGTGTCTCCATACAGGATGTGAGGAGTGTGTGCGGAAGAATGGACCAAAATCCACCTGAGCAATGCAGGTGACCAGTGTCTCCATACAGGATGTGAGGAGTGTGTGCGGAAGAATGGGCCAAAATCCACCTGAGCAATGCAGGCGACTAGTGTCTCCATACAGGATGTGAGGAGTGTGTGCGGAAGAATGGGCCAAAATCCACCTGAGCAATGCAGGCGACTAGTGTCTCCATACAGGATGTGAGGTGTGTGTGCAGAAGAATAGGCCAAAATCCACCTGAGCAATGCAGGCGACTAGTGTCTCCATACAGGATGTGAAGAGTGTGTGCGGAAGAATGGGCCAAAATCCACCTGAGCAATGCAGGGGACTAGTGTCTCCATACAGGATGTAAGGAGTGTGTGTGGAAGAATGGGCCAAAATCCACCTGAGCAATGCAGGTGACCAGTGTCTCCATACAGGATGTGAGGAGTGTGTGCGGAAGAATGGGCCAAAATCCACCTGAGCAATGCAGGCGACTAGTGTCTCCATACAGGATGTGAGGAGTGTGTGCAGAAGAATGGGCCAGAATCCACCTGAGCAATGCAGGTGACTAGTGTCTCCATACAGGATGTGAGGTGTGTGTGCAGAAGAATAGGCCAAAATCCACCTGAGCAATGCAGGCGACTAGTGTCTCCATACAGGATGTGATGAGTGTGTGCGGAAGAATGGGCCAAAATCCACCTGAGCAATGCAGGCAACTAGTGTCTCCATACAGGATGTGAGAAGTGTGTGCGGAAGAATGGACCAAAATCCACCTGAGCAATGCAGGGGACTAGTGTCTCCATACAGGATGTGAGGAGTGTGTGCGGAAGAATGGACCAAAATCCACCTGAGCAATGCAGGTGACCAGTGTCTCCATACAGGATGTGAGGAGTGTGTGCGGAAGAATGGGCCAAAATCCACCTGAGCAATGCAGGCGACTAGTGTCTCCATACAGGATGTGAGTAGTGTGTGCGGAAGAATGGGCCAAAATCCACCTGAGAAATGCAGGTGACTAGTGTCTCTATACAGGATGTGAGGAGTGTGTGCGGAAGAATGGACCAAAATCCACCTGAGCAATGCAGGCGACTAGTGTCTCCATACAGGATGTGAGGAGTGTGTGCAGAAGAATGGGCCAGAATCCACCTGAGCAATGCAGGCGACTAGTGTCTCCATACAGGATGTGAGGAGTGTGCGGAAGAATGGGCCAAAATCCACCTGAGCAATGCAGGCGACTAGTGTCTCCATACAGGATGTGAGGAGTGTGTGCGGAAGAATGGACCAAAATCCACCTGAGCAATGCAGGTGACTAGTGTCTCCATACAGGATGTGAGGAGTGTGTGCGGAAGAATGGACCAAAATCCACCTGAGCAATGCAGGCGACTAGTGTCTCCATACAGGATGTGAGGAGTGTGTGCGGAAGAATGGACCAAAATCCACCTGAGCAATGCAGGTGACCAGTGTCTCCATACAGGATGTGAGGAGTGTGTACGGAAGAATGGGCCAAAATCCACCTGAGCAATGCAGGCGACTAGTGTCTCCATACAGGAGGTGAAGAGTGTGTGCGGAAGAATGGGCCAAAATCCACCTGAGCAATGCAGGTGACTAGTGTCTCCATACAGGATGTGAGGAGTGTGTGCAGAAGGATGGGCCAGAATCCACCTGAGCAATGCAGGCGACTAGTGTCTCCATACAGGATGTGAGGAGTGTGCGGAAGAATGGGCCAAAATCCACCTGAGCAATGCAGGGACTAGTGTCTTCATACAGGATGTGAGGAGTGTGTGCGGAAGAATGGGACAAAATCCACCTGAGCAATGCAGGCGACTAGTGTCTCCATACAGGATGTGAGGAGTGTGTGCGGAAGAATGGACCAAAATCCACCTGAGCAATGCAGGGGACTAGTGTCTCCATACAGGATGTGAGGAGTGTGTGCAGAAGAATGGGCCAAAATCCACCTGAGCAATGCAGGTGACTAGTGTCTCCATACAGGATGTGAGGAGCGTGTGCGGAAGAATGGACCAAAATCCACCTGAGCAATGCAGGTGACCAGTGTCTCCATACAGGATGTGAGGAGTGTGTGCGGAAGAATGGGCCAAAATCCACCTGAGCAATGCAGGCGACTAGTGTCTCCATACAGGATGTGAGGAGTGTGTGCAGAAGAATGGGCCAAAATCCACCTGAGCAATGCAGGCGACTAGTGTCTCCATACAGGATGTGAGGAGTGTGTGCGGAAGAATGGGCCAGAATCCACCTGAGCAATGCAGGCGACTAGTGTCTCCATACAGGATGTGAGGAGTGTGCGGAAGAATGGGCCAAAATCCACCTGAGCAATGCAGGCGACTAGTGTCTCCATACAGGATGTGAGGAGTGTGTGCGGAAGAATGGGCTAAAATCCACCTGAGCAATGCAGGCGACTAGTGTCTCCATACAGGATGTGAGGAGTGTGTGCAGAAGAATGGGCTAAAATCCACCTGAGCAATGCAGGTGACTAGTGTCTCCATACAGGATATGAGGAGTGTGTGCGGAAGAATGGCCAAAATCCACCTGAGCAATACAGGCGACTAGTGTCTCTATACAGGATGTGAGGAGTGTGTGCGGAATAATGGCCCAAAATCCACCTGAGCAATGCAGGTGACTAGTGTCTCCATACAGGATGTGAGGAGTGTGTGCAGAAGAATGGGCCAGAATCCACCTGAGCAATGCAGGCGACTAGTGTCTCCATACAGGATGTGAGGAGTGTGCGGAAGAATGGGCCAAAATCCACCTGAGCAATGCAGGCGACTAGTGTCTCCATACAGGATGTGAGGAGTGTGTGCGGAAGAATGGGCTAAAATCCACCTGAGCAATGCAGGTGACTAGTGTCTCCATACAGGATGTGAGGAGTGTGTGCGGAAGAATGGACCAAAATCCACCTGAGCAATGCAGGGACTAGTGTCTCCATACAGGATGTGAGGAGTGTGTGCGGAAGAATGGGCCAAAATCCACCTGAGCAATGCAGGCGACTAGTGTCTCCATACAGGATGTGAGGAGTGTGTGCAGAAGAATGGGCCAAAATCCACCTGAGCAATGCAGGCGACTAGTGTCTCCATACAGGATGTGAGGAGTGTGTGCGGAAGAATGGGCCAGAATCCACCTGAGCAATGCAGGCGACTAGTGTCTCCATACAGGATGTGAGGAGTGTGCGGAAGAATGGGCCAAAATCCACCTGAGCAATGCAGGTGACTAGTGTCTCCATACAGGATGTGAGGAGTGTGTGCGGAAGAATGGGCCAAAATCCACCTGAGCAATGCAGGCGACTAGTGTCTCCATACAGGATGTGAGGAGTGTGTGCGGAAGAATGGGCTAAAATCCACCTGAGCAATGCAGGTGACTAGTGTCTCCATACAGGATATGAGGAGTGTGTGCGGAAGAATGGCCAAAATCCACCTGAGCAATACAGGCGACTAGTGTCTCCATACAGGATGTGAGGAGTGTGTGCGGAAGAATGGGCCAGAATCCACCTGAGCAATGCAGGCGACCAGTGTCTCCATACAGGATGTGAGGAGTGTGTGCAGAAGAAAGGGCCAAAATCCACCTGAGCAATGCAGGCGACTAGTGTCTCTATACAGGATGTGAGGAGTGTGTGCGGAAGAATGGCCCAAAATCCACCTGAGCAATGCAGGCGACTAGTGTCTCCATACAGGATGTGAGGAGTGTGTGCGGAAGAATGGGCCAAAATCCACCTGAGCAATACAGGCGACTAGTGTCTCCATACAGGATGTGAGGAGTGTGTGTGCGGAAGAATGGGCCAAAATCCACCTGAGCAATGCAGGGACTAGTGTCTCCATACAGGATGTGAGGAGTGTGTGCGGAAGAATGGCCAAAATCCACCTGAGCAATGCAGGCGACTAGTGTCTCCATACAGGATGTGAGGAGTGTGTGCAGAAGAATGGGACAAAATCCACCTGAGCAATGCAGGTGACTAGTGTCTCCATACAGGATGTGAGGAGTGTGTGCGGAAGAATGGGCCAAAATCCACCTGAGCAATGCAGATGACTAGTGTCTCCATACAGGATGTGAGGAGTGTGTGTGGAAGAATGGACCAAAACCCACCTGAGCAATGCAGGTGACTAGTGTCTCCATACAGGATGTGAGGAGTGTGTGCGGAAGAATGGGACAAAATCCACCTGAGCAATGCAGGTGACTAGTGTCTCCATACAGGATGTGAGGAGTGTGTGCGGAAGAATGGGACAAAATCCACCTGAGTAATGCAGATGACTAGTGTCTCCATACAGGATGTGAGGAATGTGTGTGCGGAAGAATGGGACAAAATCCACCTGAGTAATGCAGATGACTAGTGTCTCCATACAGGATGTGAGGAGTGTGTGCGGAGGAATGGGACAAAATCCACCTGAGCAATGCAGGTGACTAGTGTCTCCATACAGGATGTGAGGAGTGTGTGCGGAGGAATGGGCCAAAATCCACCTGAGCAATGCAGGCTACTAGTGTCTCCATATAGGATGTGAGGAGTGTGTGCGGAAGAATGGCCCAAAATCCACCTGAGCAATGCAGGGACTAGTGTCTCCATACAGGATGTGAGGAGTGTGTGCGGAAGAATGGCCAAAATCCACCTGAGCAATGCAGGCGACTAGTGTCTCCATACAGGATGTGAGGAGTGTGTGCAGAAGAATGGGACAAAATCCACCTGAGCAATGCAGGCGACTAGTGTCTCCATACAGGATGTGAGGAGTGTGTGCGGAAGAATGGGCCAAAATCCACCTGAGCAATGCAGATGACTAGTGTCTCCATACAGGATGTGAGGAGTGTGTGCGGAAGAATGGGACAAAATCCACCTGAGTAATGCAGATGACTAGTGTCTCCATACAGGATGTGAGGAGTGTGTGCGGAAGAATGGGCCAAAATCCACCTGAGCAATGCAGGCGACTAGTGTCTCCATACAGGATGTGAGGAGTGTGTGCGGAAGAATGGGCCAAAATCCACCTGAGCAATGCAGGCGACTAGTGTGTCCATACAGGATGTGAGGAGTGTGTGTGGAAGAATGGCCCAAAATCCACCTGAGCAATGCAGGTGACTAGTGTCTCCATACAGGATGTGAGGAGTGTGTACGGAAGAATGGACCAAAATCCACCTGAGCAATGCAGGTGACTAGTGTCTCCATACAGGATGTGAGGAGTGTGTGCAGAAGAATGGGCCAAAATCTACCTGAGCAATGCAGGGACTAGTGTCTCCATACAGGATGTGAGGAGTGTGTGCGGAAGAATGGACCAAAATCCACCTGAGCAATGCAGGTGACTAGTGTCTCCATACAGGATGTGAGGAGTGTGTGCGGAAGAATGGCCAAAATCCACCTGAGCAATGCAGGCGACTAGTGTCTCCATACAGGATGTGAGGAGTGTGTGCAGAAGAATGGGCCAAAATCCACCTGAGCAATGCAGGGACTAGTGTCTCCATACAGGATGTGAGGAGTGTGTGCGGAAGAATGGACCAAAATCCACCTGAGCAATGCAGGTGACTAGTGTCTCCATACAGGATGTGAGGAGTGTGTGCAGAAGAATGGGCCAAAATCCACCTGAGCAATGCAGGGACTAGTGTCTCCATACAGGATGTGAGGAGTGTGTGTGCGGAAGAATGGGCCAAAATCCACCTGAGCAATGCAGGTGACTAGTGTCTCCATACAGGATGTGAGGAGTGTGTGCGGAAGAATGGACCAAAATCCACCTGAGCATTGCAGGTGACTTGTGTCTCCATACAGGATGTGAGGTGTGTGTGCAGAAGAATGGGCCAAAATCCACCTGAGCAATGCAGGCGACTAGTGTCTCCATACAGGATGTGAGGAGTGTGTGCAGAAGAATGGACCAAAATCCACCTGAGCAATGCAGGCGACTAGTGTCTCCATACAGGATGTGAGGAGTGTGTGCAGAAGAATGGGCCAAAATCCACCTGAGCAATGCAGGGACTAGTGTCTCCATACAGGATGTGAGGAGTGTGTGCAGAAGAATGGGCCAAAATCCACCTGAGCAATGCAGGTGACTAGTGTCTCCATACAGGATGTGAGGAGTGTGTGCGGAAGAATGGACCAAAATCCACCTGAGCAATGCAGGGACTAGTGTCTCCATACAGGATGTGAGGAGTGTGTGCGGAAGAATGGACCAAAATCCACCTGAGCAATGCAGGCGACTAGTGTCTCCATACAGGATGTGAGGAGTGTGTGCAGAAGAATGGGCCAAAATCCACTTGAGCAATGCAGGTGACTAGTGTTTCCATACAGGATGTGAGGAGTGTGTGCGGAAGAATGGGCCAAAATCCACCTGAGCAATGCAGGTGACTAGTGTCTCCATACAGGATGTGAGGAGTGTGTGCAGAAGAATGGGCCAAAATCCACCTGAGCAATGCAGGTGACTAGTGTCTCCATACAGGATGTGAGGAGTGTGTGCAGAAGAATGGACCAAAATCCACCTGAGCAATGCAGGCGACTAGTGTCTCCATACAGGATGTGAGGAGTGTGTGCAGAAGAATGGGCCAAAATCCACCTGAGCAATGCAGGGACTAGTGTCTCCATACAGGATGTGAGGAGTGTGTGTGCGGAAGAATGGCCCAAAATCCACCTGAGCAATGCAGGTGACTAGTGTCTCCATACAGGATGTGAGGAGTGTGTGCAGAAGAATGGGCCAAAATCCACCTGAGCAATGCAGGTGACTAGTGTCTCCATACAGGATGTGAGGAGTGTGTGCGGAAGAATGGACCAAAATCCACCTGAGCAATGCAGGGACTAGTGTCTCCATACAGGATGTGAGGAGTGTGTGCAGAAGAATGGACCAAAATCCACCTGAGCAATGCAGGTGACTAGTGTCTCCATACAGGATGTGAGGAGTGTGTGTGCGGAAGAATGGACCAAAATCCACCTGAGCAATGCAGACGACCAGTGTCTCCATACAGGATGTGAGGAGTGTGTGCAGAAGAATGGGCCAAAATCCACCTGAGCAATGCAGACGACTAGTGTCTCCATACAGGATGTGAGGAGTGTGTGCGGAAGAATGGGACAAAATCCACCTGAGCAATGCAGGTGACTAGTGTCTCCATACAGGATGTGAGGAGTGTGTGCGGAAGAATGGACCAAATCCACCTGAGCAATGCAGGTGACTAGTGTCTCCATACAGGATGTGAGGAGTGTGTGCGGAAGAATGGGACAAAATCCACCTGAGCAATGCAGGCGACTAGTGTCTCCATACAGGATGTGAGGAGTGTGTGCAGAAGAATGGGACAAAATCCACCTGAGCAATGCAGGCGACTAGTGTCTCCATACAGGATGTGAGGAGTGTGTGCAGAAGAATGGGACAAAATCCACCTGAGCAATGCAGGCGACTAGTGCCTCCATACAGGATGTGAGGAGTGTGTGCAGAAGAATGGGACAAAATCCACCTGAGCAATGCAGGCGACTAGTGTCTCCATACAGGATGTGAGGAGTGTGTGCGGAAGAATGGGACAAAATCCACCTGAGTAATGCAGGCGACTAGTGTCTCCATACAGGATGTGAGGAGTGTGTGCGGAAGAATGGACCAAAATCCACCTGAGCAATGCAGGGACTAGTGTCTCCATACAGGATGTGAGGAGTGTGTGCGGAAGAATGGGCCAAAATCCACCTGAGCAATGCAGGCGACTAGTGTCTCCATACAGGATGTGAAGAGTGTGTGCAGAAGAATGGGCCAAAATCCACCTGAGCAATGCAGGCGACTAGTGTCTCCATACAGGATGTGAGGAGTGTGTGCAGAAGAAAGGGCCAAAATCCACCTGAGCAATGCAGGTGACTAGTGTCTCCATACAGGATGTGAGGAGTGTGTGCGGAAGAATGGGCCAAAATCCACCTGAGCAATGCAGGTGACTAGTGTCTCCATACAGGATGTGAGGAGTGTGTGCAGAAGAATGGACCAAAATCCACCTGAGCAATGCAGGCGACTAGTGTCTCCATACAGGATGTGAGGAGTGTGTGCAGAAGAATGGGCCAAAATCCACCTGAGCAATGCAGGGACTAGTGTCTCCATACAGGATGTGAGGAGTGTGTGTGCGGAAGAATGGCCCAAAATCCACCTGAGCAATGCAGGTGACTAGTGTCTCCATACAGGATGTGAGGAGTGTGTGCAGAAGAATGGGCCAAAATCCACCTGAGCAATGCAGGTGACTAGTGTCTCCATACAGGATGTGAGGAGTGTGTGCGGAAGAATGGACCAAAATCCACCTGAGCAATGCAGGGACTAGTGTCTCCATACAGGATGTGAGGAGTGTGTGCAGAAGAATGGACCAAAATCCACCTGAGCAATGCAGGTGACTAGTGTCTCCATACAGGATGTGAGGAGTGTGTGTGCGGAAGAATGGACCAAAATCCACCTGAGCAATGCAGGGACTAGTGTCTCCATACAGGATGTGAGGAGTGTGTGCGGAAGAATGGGACAAAATCCACCTGAGTAATGCAGATGACTAGTGTCTCCATACAGGATGTGAGGGGTGTGTGCAGAAGAATGGGCCAAAATCCACCTGAGCAATGCAGACGACCAGTGTCTCCATACAGGATGTGAGGAGTGTGTGCAGAAGAATGGGCCAAAATCCACCTGAGCAATGCAGACGACTAGTGTCTCCATACAGGATGTGAGGAGTGTGTGCGGAAGAATGGGACAAAATCCACCTGAGCAATGCAGGTGACTAGTGTCTCCATACAGGATGTGAGGAGTGTGTGCGGAAGAATGGACCAAATCCACCTGAGCAATGCAGGTGACTAGTGTCTCCATACAGGATGTGAGGAGTGTGTGCGGAAGAATGGGACAAAATCCACCTGAGCAATGCAGGTGACTAGTGTCTCCATACAGGATGTGAGGAGTGTGTGCGGAAGAATGGGACAAAATCCACCTGAGCAATGCAGGCGACTAGTGTCTCCATACAGGATGTGAGGAGTGTGTGCAGAAGAATGGGCCAAAATCCACCTGAGCAATGCAGGCGACTAGTGTCTCCATACAGGATGTGAGGAGTGTGTGCAGAAGAATGGACCAAAATCCACCTGAGTAATGCAGATGACTAGTGTCTCCATACAGGATGTGAGGAGTGTGTGCGGAAGAATGGGCCAAAATCCACCTGAGCAATGCAGGCGACTAGTGTCTCCATACAGGATGTGAGGAGTGTGTGCGGAAGAATGGGACAAAATCCACCTGAGCAATGCAGGTGACTAGTGTCTCCATACAGGATGTGAGGAGTGTGTGCGGAAGAATGGACCAAATCCACCTGAGCAATGCAGGTGACTAGTGTCTCCATACAGGATGTGAGGAGTGTGTGCGGAAGAATGGGACAAAATCCACCTGAGCAATGCAGGCGACTAGTGTCTCCATACAGGATGTGAGGAGTGTGTGCAGAAGAATGGGCCAAAATCCACCTGAGCAATGCAGGCGACTAGTGTCTCCATACAGGATGTGAGGAGTGTGTGCAGAAGAATGGACCAAAATCCACCTGAGTAATGCAGATGACTAGTGTCTCCATACAGGATGTGAGGAGTGTGTGCGGAAGAATGGGCCAAAATCCACCTGAGCAATGCAGGCGACTAGTGTCTCCATACAGGATGTGAGGAGTGTGTGCAGAAGAATGGGCCAAAATCCACCTGAGCAATGCAGGCGACTAGTGTCTCCATACAGGATGTGAGGAGTGTGTGCAGAAGAATGGACCAAAATCCACCTGAGTAATGCAGATGACTAGTGTCTCCATACAGGATGTGAGGAGTGTGTGCAGAAGAATGGGCCAAAATCCACCTGAGCAATGCAGGCGACTAGTGTCTCCATACAGGATGTGAGGAGTGTGTGCAGAAGAATGGGACAAAATCCACCTGAGCAATGCAGGCGACTAGTGTCTCCATACAGGATGTGAGGAGTGTGTGCAGAAGAATGGGACAAAATCCACCTGAGCAATGCAGGCGACTAGTGCCTCCATACAGGATGTGAGGAGTGTGTGCAGAAGAATGGGACAAAATCCACCTGAGCAATGCAGGCGACTAGTGTCTCCATACAGGATGTGAGGAGTGTGTGCGGAAGAATGGGACAAAATCCACCTGAGTAATGCAGGCGACTAGTGTCTCCATACAGGATGTGAGGAGTGTGTGCGGAAGAATGGACCAAAATCCACCTGAGCAATGCAGGGACTAGTGTCTCCATACAGGATGTGAGGAGTGTGTGCGGAAGAATGGGCCAAAATCCACCTGAGCAATGCAGGTGACTAGTGTCTCCATACAGGATGTGAGGAGTGTGTGCAGAAGAAAGGGCCAAAATCCACCTGAGCAATGCAGGTGACTAGTGTCTCCATACAGGATGTGAGGAGTGTGTGCGGAAGAATGGGACAAAATCCACCTGAGTAATGCAGATGACTAGTGTCTCCATACAGGATGTGAGGAGTGTGTGCGGAAGAATGGGCCAAAATCCACCTGAGCAATGCAGGTGACTAGTGTCTCCATACAGGATGTGAGGAGTGTGTGCAGAAGAAAGGGTCAAAATCCACCTGAGCAATGCAGGTGACTAGTGTCTCCATACAGGATGTGAGGAGTGTGTGCGGAAGAATGGGCCAAAATCCACCTGAGCAATGCAGGCGACTAGTGTCTCCATACAGGATGTGAGGAGTGTGTGCGGAAGAATGGGCCAAAATCCACCTGAGCAATGCAGGCGACTAGTGTCTCCATACAGGATGTGAGGAGTGCGTGTGGAAGAATGGGCCAAAATCCACCTGAGCAATGCAGGCGACTAGTGTCTCCATACAGGATGTGAGGAGTGTGTGCGGAAGAATGGGCCAAAATCCACCTGAGCAATGCAGGTGACTAGTGTCTCCATACAGGATGTGAGGAGTGTGTGCAGAAGAAAGGGTCAAAATCCACCTGAGCAATGCAGGCGACTAGTGTCTCCATACAGGATGTGAGGAGTGTGTGTGGAAGAATGGACCAAAATCCACCTGAGCAATGCAGGCGACTAGTGTCTCCATACAGGATGTGAGGAGTGTGTGCAGAAGAAAGGGTCAAAATCCACCTGAGCAATGCAGGTGACTAGTGTCTCCATACAGGATGTGAGGAGTGTGTGCGGAAGAATGGCCCAAAATCCACCTGAGCAATGCAGGCGACTAGTGTCTCCATACAGGATGTGAGGAGTGTGTGCAGAAGAAAGGGTCAAAATCCACCTGAGCAATGCAGGTGACTAGTGTCTCCATACAGGATGTGAGGAGTGTGTGCGGAAGAATGGCCCAAAATCCACCTGAGTAATGCAGATGACTAGTGTCTCCATACAGGATGTGAGGAGTGTGTGCGGAAGAATGGCCCAAAATCCACCTGAGCAATGCAGGTGACTAGTGTCTCCATACAGGATGTGAGGAGTGTGTGCGGAAGAATGGACCAAAATCCACCTGAGTAATGCAGATGACTAGTGTCTCCATACAGGATGTGAGGAGTGTGTGTGGAAGAATGGGCCAAAATCCACCTGAGCAATGCAGGTGACTAGTGTCTCCATACAGGATGTGAGGAGTGTGTGCGGAAGAATGGGACAAAATCCACCTGAGTAATGCAGATGACTAGTGTCTCCATACAGGATGTGAGGAGTGTGTGCGGAAGAATGGGCCAAAATCCACCTGAGCAATGCAGGTGACTAGTGTCTCCATACAGGATGTGAGGAGTGTGTGCAGAAGAAAGGGTCAAAATCCACCTGAGCAATGCAGGTGACTAGTGTCTCCATACAGGATGTGAGGAGTGTGTGCGGAAGAATGGACCAAAATCCACCTGAGCAATGCAGGGACTAGTGTCTCCATACAGGATGTGAGGAGTGTGTGCGGAAGAATGGGCCAAAATCCACCTGAGCAATGCAGGTGACTAGTGTCTCCATACAGGATGTGAGGAGTGTGTGCAGAAGAAAGGGCCAAAATCCACCTGAGCAATGCAGGTGACTAGTGTCTCCATACAGGATGTGAGGAGTGTGTGCGGAAGAATGGGACAAAATCCACCTGAGTAATGCAGATGACTAGTGTCTCCATACAGGATGTGAGGAGTGTGTGCGGAAGAATGGGCCAAAATCCACCTGAGCAATGCAGGTGACTAGTGTCTCCATACAGGATGTGAGGAGTGTGTGCAGAAGAAAGGGTCAAAATCCACCTGAGCAATGCAGGTGACTAGTGTCTCCATACAGGATGTGAGGAGTGTGTGCGGAAGAATGGGCCAAAATCCACCTGAGCAATGCAGGCGACTAGTGTCTCCATACAGGATGTGAGGAGTGTGTGCGGAAGAATGGGCCAAAATCCACCTGAGCAATGCAGGCGACTAGTGTCTCCATACAGGATGTGAGGAGTGCGTGCGGAAGAATGGGCCAAAATCCACCTGAGCAATGCAGGCGACTAGTGTCTCCATACAGGATGTGAGGAGTGTGTGCGGAAGAATGGGCCAAAATCCACCTGAGCAATGCAGGTGACTAGTGTCTCCATACAGGATGTGAGGAGTGTGTGCAGAAGAAAGGGTCAAAATCCACCTGAGCAATGCAGGCGACTAGTGTCTCCATACAGGATGTGAGGAGTGTGTGTGGAAGAATGGACCAAAATCCACCTGAGCAATGCAGGCGACTAGTGTCTCCATACAGGATGTGAGGAGTGTGTGCAGAAGAAAGGGTCAAAATCCACCTGAGCAATGCAGGTGACTAGTGTCTCCATACAGGATGTGAGGAGTGTGTGCGGAAGAATGGCCCAAAATCCACCTGAGCAATGCAGGCGACTAGTGTCTCCATACAGGATGTGAGGAGTGTGTGCAGAAGAAAGGGTCAAAATCCACCTGAGCAATGCAGGTGACTAGTGTCTCCATACAGGATGTGAGGAGTGTGTGCGGAAGAATGGCCCAAAATCCACCTGAGTAATGCAGATGACTAGTGTCTCCATACAGGATGTGAGGAGTGTGTGCGGAAGAATGGCCCAAAATCCACCTGAGCAATGCAGGTGACTAGTGTCTCCATACAGGATGTGAGGAGTGTGTGCGGAAGAATGGACCAAAATCCACCTGAGTAATGCAGATGACTAGTGTCTCCATACAGGATGTGAGGAGTGTGTGTGGAAGAATGGGCCAAAATCCACCTGAGCAATGCAGGTGACTAGTGTCTCCATACAGGATGTGAGGAGTGTGTGCGGAAGAATGGGACAAAATCCACCTGAGTAATGCAGATGACTAGTGTCTCCATACAGGATGTGAGGAGTGTGTGCGGAAGAATGGGCCAAAATCCACCTGAGCAATGCAGGTGACTAGTGTCTCCATACAGGATGTGAGGAGTGTGTGCAGAAGAAAGGGTCAAAATCCACCTGAGCAATGCAGGTGACTAGTGTCTCCATACAGGATGTGAGGAGTGTGTGCGGAAGAATGGACCAAAATCCACCTGAGCAATGCAGGGACTAGTGTCTCCATACAGGATGTGAGGAGTGTGTGCGGAAGAATGGGCCAAAATCCACCTGAGCAATGCAGGTGACTAGTGTCTCCATACAGGATGTGAGGAGTGTGTGCAGAAGAAAGGGCCAAAATCCACCTGAGCAATGCAGGTGACTAGTGTCTCCATACAGGATGTGAGGAGTGTGTGCGGAAGAATGGGACAAAATCCACCTGAGTAATGCAGATGACTAGTGTCTCCATACAGGATGTGAGGAGTGTGTGCGGAAGAATGGGCCAAAATCCACCTGAGCAATGCAGGTGACTAGTGTCTCCATACAGGATGTGAGGAGTGTGTGCAGAAGAAAGGGTCAAAATCCACCTGAGCAATGCAGGTGACTAGTGTCTCCATACAGGATGTGAGGAGTGTGTGCGGAAGAATGGGCCAAAATCCACCTGAGCAATGCAGGCGACTAGTGTCTCCATACAGGATGTGAGGAGTGTGTGCGGAAGAATGGGCCAAAATCCACCTGAGCAATGCAGGCGACTAGTGTCTCCATACAGGATGTGAGGAGTGCGTGCGGAAGAATGGGCCAAAATCCACCTGAGCAATGCAGGCGACTAGTGTCTCCATACAGGATGTGAGGAGTGTGTGCGGAAGAATGGGCCAAAATCCACCTGAGCAATGCAGGTGACTAGTGTCTCCATACAGGATGTGAGGAGTGTGTGCAGAAGAAAGGGTCAAAATCCACCTGAGCAATGCAGGCGACTAGTGTCTCCATACAGGATGTGAGGAGTGTGTGTGGAAGAATGGACCAAAATCCACCTGAGCAATGCAGGCGACTAGTGTCTCCATACAGGATGTGAGGAGTGTGTGCAGAAGAAAGGGTCAAAATCCACCTGAGCAATGCAGGTGACTAGTGTCTCCATACAGGATGTGAGGAGTGTGTGCGGAAGAATGGCCCAAAATCCACCTGAGCAATGCAGGCGACTAGTGTCTCCATACAGGATGTGAGGAGTGTGTGCAGAAGAAAGGGTCAAAATCCACCTGAGCAATGCAGGTGACTAGTGTCTCCATACAGGATGTGAGGAGTGTGTGCGGAAGAATGGGCCAAAATCCACCTGAGCAATGCAGGCGACTAGTGTCTCCATACAGGATGTGAGGAGTGTGTGCGGAAGAATGGCCCAAAATCCACCTGAGCAATGCAGGTGACTAGTGTCTCCATACAGGATGTGAGGAGTGTGTGCGGAAGAATGGACCAAAATCCACCTGAGTAATGCAGATGACTAGTGTCTCCATACAGGAGGTGTCTGTAAGTTTCATCACCAACAATAGGAGAACTCTGAGTCCGTATCAAAAACACACATTTAATTTTTCTATAAATCCATTAGACAAAAACATTATTTTTAAATATCATGATCCCAATTCACATTATGAAATAGAAAGCTGATAGATCCGAAACACTTCATTATATGGCTCTCCCCATTATTATATCTCTCCATGATGAAACGTCTTTCTTTTATTCCTTAGATTTGCCAGACTAGGTTGTATGCTGAGATTAATTGCGTATTAATCAATATACCGCTATTCCATTACAAAATATAATACCAGCCAATATGCTAATATCCTACCCAGCCATAAATATATTACGCCCTAGACTTTTTTTATATACAGTACAGACTAAAAGTTTGGAGACAGCTTCTCATTCAAAGAGTTTTCTTTATCTTCATGACTCTGAAAATTGTAGATTCACATTGAAGGCATCAAAACTCTGAATTATCACATGTGGAATGAAATACTTAACAGAATAGTGTGACACTACTGAAAATCTGTCTTATATTCTAGGTTCTTCACAGTAGCCCCCTTTTGCTTTGATCACTGCTTTGCACACTCTTGGCATTCTCTTAATGAGCTTCAAGAGGTAGTCACCGGAAATGGTTTTCCAACAGTCTTGAAGGAGTTCCCAGAGATACTTAGCACTTGTTGGCCCTTTTGCCTTCATTTTGCGGTCCAGCTCACCCCAAACCATCTCGATTGGGTTCAGGTCTGGTGACTGTGGAGGCCAGGTCATCTGGCGTAGCACCCATCACTCTCCTTCTTAGTCACATAGCCCTTACACAGCCTGGAGGAGTGTTTGGGGTCATTGTCCTGTTGAAAAATAAATGATGGTCCAACTAAACGCAAACCGGATGGAATAGCACTCCGCTGCAAGATGCTGTGGTAGCCATGCTGGTTCTGTATGCCTTCAATTTTGAATAAATCCCCAACAGTGTCACCAGCAAAGCCCCCCCCACACCATCACACCTCCTCCTCCATGCTTCACGGTGGGGACCAGCCATGTAGAGTCCATCCGTTCACCTTTTCTACAAAGACACGGTGGTTGGATCCAAAGATCTCAAATTTGGACTCATCAGACCAAAGCACAGATTTCCACTGGTCTAATGTCCATCCCTTGTGTTCTTTAGCCCAAACAAGTCTCTTCTGCTTGTTGCTTGTCCTTAGCAGCGGTTTCCTAGCAGCTATTTTACCATGAAGGCCTGCTGCACAAAGTCTCCTCTTAACAGTTGTTCTAGAGATGAGAAGGTGTGTCCAAACTTTTGGTCTGTACTGTATGTCAAATCCAGGAGTTCAATATGAACACCAAACGCGTTTTGAGCAGTCCTGCTCTTTTACATGGTGAATATGACAAAAAAGGCGTATTGTCATGATCCAGGCCGGTATCTGCTGCTGGGGTTCCCCATCACCGGTCTGGTCATGTGAGGGGTTAATTCCTCCCTGCCTTGTTCCGGTCCCAGAGCGCTATATTCTGGCACTGCACCTCTGGTTCAGTGCCAGTGATAGTTCTGCCTTGCAGGGCGTGTACTGGCTCTGGTGAGTGTCCTTGATCTTCTTCCTTCCTCGTTACCATGTTCTGACCCGTACCCCCTCTGTCTGTCTGTTTGTCTCGGTCCCTCACTACCCGCTCCTGCCTACTGTTTATCTCTCCCTGTCTGACTGATCCTGGTCCAGACATGTTTGTCCTCTTCCCACCACAGTACTCTGATTTCCTGGCCCTGACCTGTATCCACGTTCCTGACTCCGGCTCCTGTCTCTCCCTTTGGTATATTCATAACTCCTTGGCTTCTGACCCTCTGCTATCACCTGACCACGATTGGTCTCGACCTCCTGCTGCTGACTCGGATTACTGACTATTCTACTGCCCTATAGTGGTCTGTTGGCTAACTGCACTCTGAGGCTACATTGCTTGTATCTTCAGCAGCCGTCATAGTATAGTGTGACACGCATAGAGTGGCTGCGTAGTATACCACATTACAGTAGACTGTGAGCCCTCGTGGGCAGGGACCTCTCTCCTCCTGTACCTGTCTGTGTCTTGTATTCTTTATGATTATTGCACTTGTCCCTATTATGTATACCCCTTTCACATGTAAAGCGCCATGGAATTGATGGCGCTATAATAATAAATAATAATAATAATAATAGTAATAATTACAGGTGTTCTACAAAGGTCAAAGGGAAAACGCAATAAAACCATATGTAAAAACAATTACTTGTGGACGACATAAAATCAGTGGAACCTTGGATTACGAGCATAATTGGTTATGGGAGTGCGCTCTTAAACCAAGTTAAGACTGCTTTAGGCGGGCTTTGCACATTACGACATCGCAAGCCGATGCTGCGATGCCGAGTGCGATAGTCCCCGCGCCCGTCGCAACTACGATATCTTGTGATTACTGGCGTAGCGAACATTATCGCTACAGCAGCTTCACATGCACTCACCTGCCCTGTGACATCACTTTGGCCGGCGACCCGCCTCCTTCCTAAGGGGACGTCACATGGCAGGCGGCCAATAGGAGCGGAGGGGTGGAGATGAGCGGGATGTAAACATCCCGCCAACCTCCTTCCTTCCGCATAGCCGCCGGCGGCAGGTAAGGAGATGTTCCTCGCTCCTGCGGCTTCATACACAGCGATGTGTGCTGCCGCAGGAACGAGGAACAACATCGTACCTGTTGCGGCAGCGTAATTATGAAAAAGTCGGAGAATACACCGATGATACGATAAAGACGCTTTTGCGCTCGTTAATCGTATCATCTAGGCTTTACACACTACGATGTCGCCTGCAATGCCGGATGTGCGTCACTTTCGATTTGACCCCACCGACGTCGCACGTGCGATGTTGCAACGTGCAAAGTACCCCTTACACGCTTCAATAGATCTTTCAATCCGTCGTCGGGGTCAAGTTGTAAGTGACGCACATCCGGCATCGTTCGTGACGTATTGGCGTGTGACACCTACGTGCGATCAAGATTGAACGCAAATACGGTGATCGCATACACGTCGTTTATTCCTCATACATTGGACGTTTTGTTGTACGAACATAGTCAATTGAAACGTGTGACATCCCTCATACGATTTTGCAAATCCAACTTCTATACGTCAGAAGCTGTGCGGGTGTGTTGTTGAACGTCAAGCTTTTACGCCCATCCCCATACAGTTAAATAATCGCACTTGCGTTACGGCTTAATCTCTCTTTAATGGCGTCCTGCAATGCCTTGAAACACTGCCATGATTCACAAACATTATTAAAATCAAGCCATTACCTAGCAAGTTACAAAAACAAGAATGACAATTCAAGGGAAAAAAAAAAAGAAAAAAAATAATTAGCAATTTTAACGCACGTGCGATATTTTTATAGTGGGTTGCCAGATTAATCATGCTTTGCAAGCCTTTAATAGTCTTGAATGCAACGCACATATTTCTGGTGTATTTTATAAAACAAAAATATAACGTAATCGCGTCAATTGATGGTTGTAATATAAATAAAAAAAAGAGTGCACAATGCATACGTCAGAGAACACATGATATAGAAGATCGCACATAATATTGATCAATTAAAAAAACACTACTAACGCTCGTGTGACAGCAAATAAACGACCTATGTGCGATCTCATTAGATCCCATATGCGACCTGGGCGCGTCACATCGCATACGAGATCGCACACCTAATTGTAAGGTGTAAAGCTGGATTTACTCTTATATCAAAGCGAATTTTCCCATAGGAAATAATTGAAACACAGACAATTCGCTCCACAACCCAAAAATATTTACTGTATTTATACAAACTGATTACAGTAATACAAAATAATGCACAGTATTCATATAAATTACAGTCACTAATACAAAATACTGTACAGTAAAAAACGTAAAACAAATTAAACTGCACATCAGCGTCCAATAGGATTGTTGGTGCGGGAGATACAGTATAAGCAATGTGCGGCACTGGATAGCAGAAAGAAAAGTACAATACTGTATCCACCAATGCAAATTGATAGAAATGCTATATAGTATATACTGTACTGTGCAATGGTATACTGTATACAGTACATATGTACAGAAAGTTACCTCCAGAGCGGGTCAGAGCACGGGGAAAGGACAGAATCGGTAGTGTGCACGGTGAGTATTTGCTCTTATTGCAAAGCATTGCTCTTAAACCAAGTTACACATTTGTAAAAAGCTTTGCTCGTCTTGCAAAACGCTCTCAATCCAAGGTTCCTCCGTGTATCAAATCAGATAACAAAACTAATGAATAGATGATCAGCGGTGAAGACCAATTTCGTTTTTGAGATTTAAGCCAAAAAATGATTAAGGCCACATTGAAAAGATCCAAAACGCCCCCCTATGTCCCGATGTTTGTAGTTATTATTGGATATACCTGGAAATGACTGTTATTGCGTTTGCTGCATTAGATATATCTCTATCAGAAGTGTCTGTAATTTCCTGCACATGCTCTGATGCTACACTGTGGCTTTCTCTTTGCTGAGCGCACATGTTTTACGTCACATTCTTTACATGATACAATGTATATAACACTATCAGAATTGCTGTTATAGTCTTGTTGTTATTGGGTTTATTACATTCCTGTTTTTTTACGGAAAGTTATATTTTGCAAGTGAAGGCGCCGCATTGAGAATATCCCTGCATAGCCACTCTATACTCAGCAGGTATCAGCAGGGCTGCGCAATACACATCAGGGTTCATACTGCGGATTTTACACATTTCCCATGTGAAAGTTGAAATTGTCTGATTTTAAAGTTTCTACTAAAGACTGGATTTTACTGCAATTACCAGAAGCGGGATCATCTATGCTTTTCCCTGTGCAACGCGTGATTGTTTTTAAAAAAAAAAAAAAATGTACAATTTGTTTTCCTTTTTTTTTTTTGCTTAGTCTCTATGAGAGATATTACATTCTACTGCCCTGATCGCAGTTTTCATGTATTGCAATGCACCAGGATTGCAATACACTATAGCTGTCATTGCAGCGCTGACAGAAGCCTCTGAGATAAGGCTTATGCATGATCCCACAGGCTTTCTGTTGCTGCGTGAGCCACAGGCTGTCATGACAACCTTGGGTTACCATGGCAATGATCAAAGTGAAGATGGAAAGACGGAGCGTGATCCCTCTCCTAGACCCATAAATACTGCGATCGATATCAATTGCAGCACTTAGGGGGTTGAAACAGTCAGACACGGTAAGTTAACCTTCCCTGACTGTGAGAGCCGGGGCTCAGCTTTCAGATAAGCTAAGTCTCTAAGGAAATCTCTGAGGCACAGAGCCTGTGTCCCGCAATAGCCATGATATACCCAATAAGTCGTGGGTCTGGAACTCATATTCACCCATGACATATTGCTATGTCAAAGGTCTTGAAGGGGGTAAATAGTCCTCCTCATCATGCTGTTCACATATTGACATCATGAGACCAAGATGACACCTAACAATTGATCAACAGTACTGCAGCATTGCGAGGCTTCAAGCAAGATGTTCTCAGACAAAAATGTCCACTGAGCTTAGAGTGTCACCAGCAGGTTGTACAGTGATACAGAGAGACTGGTAGAGTTACAGACAGGCAGAGAAGTGGTTACTGGGATCAGAGCATCACAGAGTGTCACCAGCAGGTTGTACAGAAATACAGAGAGACTGGAAGAGTCACAGGCAGAGAAGTGGCCACTGAGCTTAGAGTGTCACCTGCAGGTTGTACAGCGATACAGAGAGACTGGTAGAGTTACAGACAGGCAGAGAAGTGGCCACCGAGCTTAGAGCATCACAGAGTGTCATACGCAGGTTGTACCGAGATACAGAGAGACTGGAAGAGTCACAGGCAGAGAAGTGCCCACTGAGCTTAGAGTGTCACAGAGTGTGACCAGCAGGTTGTACAGAGAGACTGGAAGAGTCACAGGCAGAGAAGTGGCCACTGAGCTTAGAGCATCACAGAGTGTCACCAGCAGGTTGTACAGTGATACAGAGAGACTGGAAGAGTCACCAAAAGGCAGAGAAATGGCCACTGAGCTTAGAGCGTCACAGAGTGTCATACGCAGGTTGTACTGAGATACAGCGAGACTGGAAGAGTCACAGGCAGAGAAGTGGCCACTGAGCTTAGAGTGTCACAGATTGTAACCAGCAGGGTATACAGAGACACAGGGAGACTGGAAGAGTCAAAGAAAGGCAGAGAAGTGGCCACTGAGGTCACAGAGTGTCACCAGCAGGTTATACAGAGATGCAGATTGACTGGAAGAGTCACAGGCAGAGAAGTGAACACTGAGCTTAGAGTGTCACAGAGTGTCACCAGCAGGTTGTAAAGAGATACAGAGAGACTGGAAGAGTCACAGGCAGAGGAGTGACCAATGAGCTCAGAGTGTCACCAGCAGGTTGTATAGAGATACAGAGAGACTGGAAGAGTTACAGAAAGGCAGAGAAGTGGCCACTGAGCTTAGAGCATCACTATCAGGTTATACAGAGAGACTGGAAGAGTCACAGGAAGGCAGAGAAGTGGATGTCCTTTGCCCACGTCCCACACTAATCACCACTTCACTATGAACAATGCCCTTAAGAACCAGATGATGAATGCCACAGAACTCCAGGATCATATAAAGGGAATTAGTCACCAGGCTTTTGCCACCTAATCTGAGAGCAGCACAATGTAGGGGCAGAGATCCTGATTGCAGTGATGTGTCACTTACTGGGCTGTTTAGTGTAGTTTTGATAAAACCACTGATTAATCAGCAATGGATTATCATTATCAACTAGTCTGATTGCCGTATGTGGAGTCAGGAAGGAATTTTTTTTCCCATTGGAGCTTGTTTGACACATTGAGGTTTTTTTGCCTTCCTCTGGATCAACATGTTAGGCTATGGGTTGAACTAGATGGACTTAGGCGGGCTTTGCACGTTGCGACATTGGTAACAATGTGTTACCGATGCTGCAGCGATAGTCCCGCCCCCGTCGCACGTACGATATCTAGTGAAAGCTGCCGTAGCGATTATTATCGCTACGGCAGCTTCACACGCACTTACCTGCCGTGCGACGTCCCTCTGGCCGGTGACCTGCCTCCTTCCTTAGGCGGGCGGGTCGTGCAGCGTCACAGTGACGTCACACGGCAGGCGGACAATTGAAGTGGAGGGGCGGAGATGAGCAGGATGTAAACATCCCGCCCACCTCCGTCCTTCTCATTGCAGCCGGCGGCAGGTAAGGTGAAGTTCCTCGCTCCTGCGGCTTCACACACAGCGATGTGTGCTGCCGCAGGAGCGAGGAACAACATCGCACCTGTCGCTGCACCGGCATTATGGAAATGTCGGAGGCTGCAGCGATGATACGATAACGACGCTTTTGCGCTCGTTCATCGTATCAAAAAGGTTTTACACGTTGCGATATCGACTGCGACGCCGGATGTGCGTCACTTTCGATTTGACCCCATCGACATCGCACGTGCAATGTCGCAACGTGCAAAGCCCGCCTTAGAGTCTCCCTTCAACCTTAAAAACTATGAAACTATGAAACTATTACAGGACTACTTGACGTGCGGCAGGTAGTCCAGCATATTCATGTCTAACTTATCATTCTCACCCACAAAGCTCTACACAGTTCTCCACCTCCCTACATCTCCTCCTCATCTCACAGTTCTGCACTGCTCTACATCTCCTCCCTCATCTCTGTCTATCACCTACTCGTCCTTTCCACAGTTCTGCACTGCTCTACATCTCCCCCTCATCTCTGCCTATCTCCCTACCCATCTTCTCCACAGTTCCACACCGACCTACATCTCCTCCCTCATCTCTATCACCTACCCATCCTCTCCACAGTTCTGCACCGCCCTACATCTCCTCCTCACCTCTGTCTATCACTCTACCCATCCTCTCCACAGTTCTGCACCACCCTACATCTTCCTCATCTCTGTCTATAACCTACCCGTTCTCTGCACAGTTCTGTACTGCCCTACATCTCCTCCTCATCTCTGTCTATCACCTACCCGTCCTCTCCACAGTACTGTACCCCCCTACATCTCCTCCTCATCTCTGTCTATCACTCTACCCGTCCTCTCGACAGTTCTGTACCGCCCTACATCTCCTCTCTCATCTCTGTCTATCACTCTACCCGTCTTCTCCACAGTTCTGCACCACCCTACATCTCCTCTCTCATCTCTGTCTATCACCACACCCATCCTCTCCACAGTTCTGCACCACCCTACATCTCTTCCCTCATCTCTATCTATCACCACACCCGTCCTCTCCACAGTTCTGCACCCCCTACATCTCCTCCCTCATCTCTGTCTATCACCCCACCCGTGCCCTCCGCTCTGCTAATGACCTAAGACTGACATCCTCAACAATTCTAACCTCCCACTCCCGTCTTCAAGATTTCTCACGAGCTGCGCCTATGCTCTGAAACACACTACCAAGAGCAATCCGATTAATTCCCAACATCCACACCTTTAAGCGGGCCCTAAAAACGCATTTCTATAGTCATTATTATTATTATTATTTATTTATTTATTATTATAGCGCCATTTATTCCATGGCGCTTTACAAGTGAAAGAGGGTATACGTACAACAATCATTAACAGTACATAACAGACTGGTATAGGAGGAGAGAGGACCCTGCCCGCGAGGGCTCACAGTCTACAGGAGGAGAGAGGACCCTGCCCGCGAGGGCTCACAGTCTACAGGAGGAGAGAGGACCCTGCCCGCGAGGGCTCACAGTCTACAGGAGGAGAGGACCCTGCCCGCGAGGGCTCACAGTCTACAGGAGGAGAGAGGACCCTGCCCGCGAGGGCTCACAGTCTACAGGAGGAGAGAGGACCCTGCCCGCGAGGGCTCACAGTCTACAGGAGGAGAGAGGACCCTGCCCGCGAGGGCTCACAGTCTACAGGAGGAGAGAGGACCCTGCCCGTGAGGGCTCACAGTCTACAGGAGGAGAGAGGACCCTGCCCGTGAGGGCTTGCAGTCTACAGGAGGAGAGAGGACCCTGCCCGCGAGGGCTCACAGTCTACAGGGAATGGGTGATGGTACAATGGGTGGACAGAGCTGGTTGCGCAGTGGTCTACAGTCTACAGATCCCTCATCTAATCCAGTCCCTTTCTGCCCTTCATAAAACTTACTTCCAGTTCTTGTCCCCTGGATCTTCTGGTTCCTTCCTCTCCATGTATTTTTTGCACTCTGTATGTATAAATTCTGGCCGATGACGGGTCCATGCAGCTGGTTTTGAATCCCCTATTAAATCGATGGCTGGACCATATATGACGAGCTTTTCTCCCCCCATTCACCTTTTGTGTCTCCCCTATTTCCTCATAGACTGTGGCTTACGAGCGCGGCCCTCACTCCTCCTGGGATCTGAGTTACTCTGTATTGTCTCATATCGTCTGCACATGTCCTCTCTGAATTGTAAAGCGCTGCAGAATATGTTGGCGCTATAGAAATAAAATGTATTATTATTACTATTATGTCCCTTTTTGTATATGCAGCCTCTATTGGGTATATATAGTAGTAAATGCTTCGGCACTTTCGGAACTTGCTTCGGAGTTCTTTTCTAGAATGCTTTTATTTTCGTGATCAAAAAGAAAAAATGTCGCACATCCCGTCCAACGTTTCAGCTTAAACGTCAGCCTTTTTCAAAGATTACACGTCTGTGATAAAACAATGTGGTAACAAAACAATACATTAAAAGAAGTTACAATCACATATTCACATACATTCTAGGCAGAATGGTTATACACTATGGTCACATGCTATCAATACAAAGGAAATAGCAGCACAAAATACAGGTGAAGAAAAATGATGAGGCGAAATATAACAAGGAACTAGCATAACAAAAGGTATGATTCGTGTAAGAATAACATCACAAAGTGCAATAAGGGACAGTACATACCAAAGAGGGGTCTGGGGGGGGGAGGAAAGCCACCATAGATAGCAAGAAACAGGGTTGATGGCCTGTAAAAGAATATATAGATTAGTACGCATCGTAGGAAAAACTGTATGTAGAACACGAGTGCATAGTGTTTATATCCAAAAACACCAACGTACGCAAATGTGGCACCCCTGAGGCTTCAGTCGCCACAGGGTACTGCACCTCACTTAAGGTGCAGTGTGCATCTCGGGTAAGGAGGGGGTTAATCACCGGTGTTTCCACATTTACACTTTACATACAGCTTAGGTGCCTTGTCACTGGGGACTGGACTAGGGTAGGCTGGGGGGTGGCCTTCAGGATGCATGGGACTTTCCCGGTCACTAGCACAACCACCTCGGGGGAGGATACTACTTGGGGTAGAGGTAGGAGCAACCTGGACACAATCTTCAGCCAAGTCGGAACTCCAGTTGTGGCTACACAACACCACTTTCTTCTCTCTTTTCTTCACAGTACCTGAGGCTTGGAGCGGGAAGCTCAGCCCGAGTTCCTCACTTCTAAAGGGGCATCCCTTAGGAAAGGACACTTTCAAGCACTGATGGCTACCTCAACCTTACCCGGGAACGGCTGGAGCCCAGCATGGCAGAGACTGGTACCTCCCAGGCAATCCACGGACAGTGAGTAAAGACCTGGAACTGCAACTACTGTGTCCGCCCTTCATTGCCGGCGCCGGGTAGTAGCAGCCAGGGACGGTATTACTCCCCACAGGTGGAGCGGGCCCCTGGGAGGATGATGAGGGAAGTAGTAATGGCGTTTGGCGCCGAGGCACGAGGCGACGGTTCCAGTAATCAAGAGACAGAGTCTATGGCTGCGGTTTCAGGTGTCTTTACTCACTCTTTGTGCTGTGCTGCTCACCCATATAGTACCGGTCACCCGCTGTGATGGGCTCCGTCGACCCCAGGTAAGTTAGGAGAAGTCACCGGTGCTGGAAAGAAGAATGAAGTCCCTTGTCAGAGTGCTCCTTGTAGATGTGAGGCATCCGGGCTGAGCGGTAGCACCCCCAGTCCCAGGCCCTATGAAGAGAGAAGAAAGAAGTGATGGTGTCCCAGAACTGGTGTCCCGGGTAGACTGTCTCGTGATTGTATGAGTTTGCTCCTATTTCTACCACAAGTGGAACCCGTCCCTAGGTGGTTGTCCTAGTGACCGAGAAATTCCCATGCTTCGTGATGGCCACCCCCTACCTACCCTAGCACATCTCCCCAGAGAGAAGGCTCCTAAGCTTTAAACTGTGAATGTGGAACACCGGTGATTAACCCCCGCCTTACCTCAAGGTGAATACCACAACTAAATGTGCTGCAATACTCTGTGGCAACTGAAGCCTCAGGGGTGCCACACATGCGCAGTAGCAATAATCATAGAAAGGATGGGTGACGGAAAGATGTGAGCTCCAGAGAGGGGAGGATGGATTACAGAGTGCACAGACTCTTGGGGGAAGGAAGAGAACGGAGAGAGACATTATAGGATACACATGCATAATGGGGTATATAGTCCACAGCCACTATTGTATATACAGCCCACAGACTCTTTTGTATGAAGACTCTTGTGTATGCAATCTCTATTGACTATACAGCCAGCAGCAACCTCTACTGAGTACATAGCACGCAGCACGCAGCAGCCTCTATAATTTTATATATATATATAAAATTATACAGTATATATCTATATACAGTTAGGTCCAGAAATCTTTGGC
This sequence comes from Anomaloglossus baeobatrachus, assembly GCF_048569485.1. Lineage (NCBI taxonomy): Eukaryota > Metazoa > Chordata > Amphibia > Anura > Aromobatidae > Anomaloglossus > Anomaloglossus baeobatrachus. Next base: position 13,903,364 of record NC_134353.1, read on the forward strand.
CAGTGACACAATTTTGGCGAGTTGGGCTCTGCATGCCACTGTGGCGCCCCTGACCTGGTCAGGCACCACTGAGTACTGCACCCATGCTGGGGACAGTACAATACAGGTAATCCAGAAGGCTGACAGGGGTGTGGAACACAGGCGCATAGTAATCAGCTCTCACACATGTACCCATGAGGGGACCCCTGGGGATCCCAGGAGGGGGAAAAGCCTTCACCTTCACTGGAATAGTGGAGGGGGCCAAAAGCCTCCATCTCCTCTCAAGGGGTGTGGTAAGAGAGTCTGGTTGCTAGGTGGCGTAGGCAAGAACAGGAGAGGAGGAGCAGTGAGTCAGTTAGAGCAGAACTCCATAGGGCTCAGTGAGGAGCAGACCTGTGGGGCTGTTGCTGTCTAACAGCGCCCGCGCAGTGGCTACCGACGGGGGAGAACGGTCACCTAGGAGTGCTACCCGAAATCCATCTTCAGCTAAAGAGAGAGCACGGAGTGGGAAGTAAGGAGACTGCTAGAGAGTACCAGGCCCAAACGGGCGGCAGATCCCGGAGCGGAGATAGATCCAACTTTCTTTTGCTAAACCTGCTGGTGTGGGGCTCTCAAAGCCCACGCCACAACATTACAAAAAGCCGCAGCCACGTAGCCACAGTTAGGGCCCATAGCTCACAGGAGGCAAGAAGCTGGAGTGATCTGGTCCAGGCGACAAGCACACGGCAAACGAAGGGGAGAGAGGCTGCAGCATCTTCCCTGGGTGACCCCCATAGGGACTCAAAGTCGGGGTTACTCCAAACACAAAAAGGGCTAAGGAAGGCGAGTTGGTAGTCACCCTCATAAAGTCAGCCTGAAGGATACCTGGTTCCCACCTGGTTCATCTCAGCTACGCCCGGGCTACTCACCCTGCCATCAAATGTGAGTTAAGCCCTTGAAAGACAGTTCTGCCTGTGTGAGTCATTCTGCGACTTGTAGTACTACGCACCTACATCGGGCCCTGGGTCTTGCCTCACTCTCAGGAGGCTATTCCAACTAACTGCACATACCATCAGCCCCAGGCGACCCTCAACCTGCAGTGGCGGTCCCCACTGACCGCAATTCTGAGAGTGGCGTCACGACAAGAAGAAGATCTCCTACCTGTGACCAGATCCAGCCGAGTGGAGTCCCTGAAGGTAATGCACCGACACAACACCTGTGGGGCTTCACACCACCACATTGGATTTGAAATGAAACCTCTACAACAGAATTCAAGTGCAGATTGTAACGTTTAATTTGAAGGTTTGAACAAAAATATCTGATAGAAATTGTAGGAATTGTCACATTTCTTTACAAACACTCCACATTTTAGGAGGTCAAAAGTAATTGGACAAATAAACCAAACCCAAACAAAATATTTTTATTTTCAATATTTTGTTGCGAATCCTTTGGAGGCAATCACTGCCTTAAGTCTGGAACCCATGGACATCACCAAACGCTGGGTTTCCTCCTTCTTAATGCTTTGCCAGGCCTTTACAGCCGCAGCCTTCAGGTCTTGCTTGTTTGTGGGTCTTTCCGTCTTAAGTCTGGATTTGAGCAAGTGAAATGCATGCTCAATTGGGTTAAGATCTGGTGATTGACTTGGCCATTGCAGAAGGTTCCACTTTTTTGCACTCATGAACTCCTGGGTAGCTTTGGCTGTATGCTTGGGGTCATTGTCCATCTGTACTATGAAGCGCCGTCCGATCAACTTTCCGGCATTTGGCTGAATCTGGGCTGAAAGTATATCCCGGTACACTTCAGAATTCATCCGGCTACTCTTGTCTGCTGTTATGTCATCAATAAACACAAGTGACCCAGTGCCATTGAAAGCCATGCATGCCCATGCCATCACGTTGCCTCCACCATGTTTTACAGAGGGTGTGGTGTGCCTTGGATCATGCGCCGTTCCCTTTCTTCTCCAGACTTTTTTCTTCCCATCATTCTGGTACAGGTTGATCTTAGTCTCATCTGTCCATAGAATACTTTTCCAGAACTGAGCTGGCTTCATGAGGTGTTTTTCAGCAAATGTAACTCTGGCCTGTCTATTTTTGGAATTGATGAATGGTTTGCATCTAGATGTGAACCCTTTGTATTTACTTTCATGGAGTCTTCTCTTTACTGTTGACTTAGAGACAGATACACCTACTTCACTGAGAGTGTTCTGGACTTCAGTTGATGTTGTGAACGGGTTCTTCTTCACCAAAGAAAGTATGCGGCGATCATCCACCACTGTTGTCATCCGTGGACGCCCAGGCCTTTTTGAGTTCCCAAGCTCACCAGTCAATTCCTTTTTTCTCAGAATGTACCCGACTGTTGATTTTGCTACTCCAAGCATGTCTGCTATCTCTCTGATGGATTTTTTCTTTTTTTCAGCCTCAGGATGTTCTGCTTCACCTCAATTGAGAGTTCCTTAGACCGCATGTTGTCTGGTTACAGCAACAGCTTCCAAATGCAAAACCACACACCTGTAATCAACCCCAGACCTTTTAACTACTTCATTGATTACAGGTTAACGAGGGAGACGCCTTCAGAGTTAATTGCAGCCCTTAGAGTCCCTTGTCCAATTACTTTTGGTCCCTTGAAAAAGAGGAGGCTATGCATTACAGAGCTATGATTCCTAAACCCTTTCTCCGATTTGGATGTGAAAACTCTCATATTGCAGCTGGGAGTGTGCACTTTCAGCCCATATTATATATAGAATTGTATTTCTGAACATGTTTTTGTAAACAGCTAAAATAACAAAACTTGTGTCACTGTCCAAATATTTCTGGACCTAACTGTATATATATATATATATACTGTATATATACTGTATAGTGCCTTGCAAAAGTATTCGTCCCCCTTGAATTTTTCAACCTTTCCCACATTTCAGGCTTCAAACATAAAGATAAAATGTGAATGTTCTGGTGAAGAATCTACAACAAGTGACACAATTGTGAAGAGGAAGGAAATTTATTACTTATTTTAAATTTTTGTAAAAAATAAATAACTGTAAATTGGGGCGTGCAATATTATTCATCCCCTGTAAGTGAATCCTTTGTAGCGCCCCCTTTTGCTGCAATTACAGCTGCAGTCTCTTGGGGTATGTGTCTATCAGTTTTGCACATGGAGAGGTGAAATTCTCGCCCATTCTTCCTTTGTAAACAGCTGGAGCTGAGTGAGGTTGGATGGAGGCGTTTGTGAACAGCAGTTTTCAGCTCTTTCCACAGATTCTCGATTGGGTTCAGGTCTGGACTGTGACTTGGCCATTCTAACACCTGGATACGTTTATTTGTGAACCATTCCATTGTAGATTTTGCTTGATGTTTGGGATCATTGTCTTGTTGGGAGACAAATCTCTGTCCCAGTCTCAGGTCTTTTGCAGACTCCAACAGGTTTTCTTCATGAATGGTCCTGTATTTGGCTCCATCCATCTTCCCATCAATTTTAACCATCTTCCCTGTCCCTGCTGAAGAAAAGCAGGCCCAAACCATGATGCTGCCACCACCATGTTTGACAGTGGGGATGGTGTGTTCAGGGTGATGAGCTGTGTTGCTTATCGTTTGGCATTGTGCCCAAATAGTTTGATTTTGGCTTCATCTGAGCAGACCACCTTCTTCCACATGTTTGGTGTCTCCCAGGTGGCTTGTGGCAAACTTTAAACAACACTTTTTATGGAAATCTTTGAGAAATGGCTTCTTCTTGCCACTCTTCCATAAAGGCCGGATTTGTGCAGTGTAGACTGATTGTTGTCCTATGGACAGACTCTCCCACCTCAGCTGTAGATCTCTGCAGATCATCCAGAGGGATCATGGGCCTCTTGGCTGCATCTCTGATCAGTCTTCTCCTTGTGTGAGATGACAGTTTGGATGGACGGCCGGGTCTTGGTAGATTTGCAGTGGTATGATGCTCCTTCCATATCAATATGATCGCTTGCACAGGGCTTCTTGGGATGTGTAAAGTTGTGGAAATCTTTTTGTAACCAAATCTGGCTTTACACTTCTCCACAACAGTATCATGGACCTGCCTGTTGTGTTCCTTGGTCTTCATGATGCTCTCTGCGCTTTACACAGAACATGAGACTATCACAGAGCAGGGGCATTTATACGGAGACTTGATTACACACAGGGGCTTATATTTATCATCATCAGTCATTTAGGACAACATTGCATCATTCAGAGACCCTCAATGAACTTCTGGAGTGAGTTTGCTGCACTGAAAGTAAAGGGGATGAATAATATTGCACGCCCCAATTTTCAAAATAAGCAATAAATTTCCTTCATCTTCACAATTGTGTCCCACTTGTTGTTGATTCTTCACCATAAAATGTAAATTTTTATCTTTATGTTTGAAGCTTGAAATGTGGGAAAAGGTTGAAAAATTCAAGGGGGCTGAATACTTTTGCAAGGCACTGTATAAATATACAGCCTGTGTACTCACATATGCAGCAGTTTTTCCAGGAGTGCCTGGTGGGACTATGAAATGCTCAAGGGATGGAGGCAGAACTGGGGTGGAGCCTGGGGGGAGTCTCAAGGGGGCCCAAAAATTTTGCCAGTATGGAGCCCTGAAATTCCTAGTGGCGGCCTTGATCTCATGTATAAACACCTGAGCTAAAGACTTAGCATTAGATAACGACAGTAAGAAGATAAAATGTGTCATCTTAGGGGTACTTCTCACAAAGCGAGATCGCTGCTGAGTCCCAGGTTTTGTGACGCAGCAGTGACCTCATCAGCGATCTCGCTGTGTGTGACACTAAGCAGCGACCTGGCCCCTGCTGTGAGATCGCTGCTCGTTACACACAGTGCTGGTTCATTTTTTGCTCGTTGCTCTCCCGCTGTGAAGCACACATCGCTGTGTTTGACAGCGAGAGAGCAACGATCTGAATGTGCAGGGAGCAGGAGCTGGCGTCTGGAAGCTGCGGATGCTGGTAACCAAGGTACACATCGGGTAACTAAGCGAAGCACTTTGCTTGGTTACCCGATATTTACCTTGGTTACTAGCGTACGCCGCTCTCAGGCTGCCAGTGCTGGCTCCCTGCACACGTAGCCAGAGTACACATCGGGTAACTAATCGAAGCACTTTGCTTAGTAACCCGATTTGTACCCTGGCTACGAGTGCAGGGAGCCAGCACTAAGCGGTGTGCGCTGGTAACCAGGGTAAATATCAGGTAACCAAGCAAAGCATTTTGCTTAGTTACCCGATATTTACCTTGGTTACCAAGCGCAGCATCGTTTCCACGAGTGGCTGGTGGCTGGTCACTGTGAGATCTGCCTGATTGACAGCTCACCAGCGACCATGTAGCTACGCACCAGTGATCCTGACCAGGTCATATCGTGGTCGGAATCGCTGGTACGTCGTTTAGTGAGACGGTACTCTTAGAAAACCTATCCACCACCACAACAAAAATGACCGTATTACCAGCAGAGGGAGGAAGTTCCATAATAAAGACTTTGGAAATGTCTGTCCAAGGTTGGCTAGGGACACTCAAGCACAGATGGCACACATAGAGACATAGGTTACCACATCCTTCCAGATTCTGGGTCATCAAAAGTGACATATGAGATCCAGAGTGCCCTTCACCTCAGGGTGACCAGCCAGGACGGAATGATGCTCCTCCAGAATCCTAAGACAAAGATTCAGAGGAACAAATGACTTGTTCCCCCAGAAGATGCCTCACCTTGAGAATCAGCAATCTCAGATTCCACATCAGTACTGAGCGCCGACCCCACCACTCCCTTCTGAAGATTGGGGACAGGTTCCTCACAGGGGTCCACTCCCACCATCCCCCCGGAAAACTCTTGGGCAAAGCATCAGCTTTAATATTCTTAGACCCTGGACAATAAGTAGCAAAATTTTAACATATTGGAAAACATTGACCACCATGCTTGTCTTGGTGTAAGACGCTTAGCTAACTCATGAAAGAAAAGGTTTTTATGGTTGGTATTTAGTGTCACAGGATGAGCAGTTTCCTCAAGAAAGTGTTGTTATTTCTCAAATGCTGACTTGATCACCAGTAATTCCTTGTTACCTATATTGCAATTACATTCCGCTGAAGATAATTTCTTAAAAAAAGAAAGTGCATGTACACAGTTTACCACGTGATGGACCTTGAGACAACACAGCTCCCACTCCCACCTCTGACGCATCAACCTCCACTGTAAAAGGTTGAGACACGTCAGGCTGTACTAATACAGGTACTGATGAGAAGCATTTCTTAAGACATATAAAGCACCCTGACTCCATCTACAGAAGTCCGTACTCTTCTTGTTAGTAAGCGGTCTTGCTATGGCAGAGAAATTCTTAATAAACCTCTAGCAATAATTCGCAAAACCTAAAAAAACGTTGCACAGCTTTGAGGTTCTCGGAACGGTCCCATGTCAAAATAGCCTGTAATTTACTGGGATCCATCTGAAAATCTGAAGCAGAAATAATGTATCCCAAAAACTGGAGTTCCTGACACATTTTTCTAACTTAGCGTACAATTTATTCTTTCTGGCATGTTCCAAATGAGACACAAAATTTTGTGAAGTACTGAGAATGTCATCAGGGTAAATGATTACAAATTTCCCTAACAGGTGAGAAAACACATCATTAACGAAGTGCTGGAATACGGCAGGCGCGTTGGTTAGACCGAACGGCATCATCAAATTTTCGAAGTGCCCCTCCAGCGTATTGAACGCAGTCTTCCACTCATCCCCCTGCCTGACCAGGATCAGATTATAACCCCCCTAATGTTGAGTTTAGAGAACTAATTAGCATCTGGGAACTGGGGGTCCTAAAGTGACCCTGAAGCTAAGGGGCCCTGTGCTATCCCAAACCTCAGGGATACTCCCAATGGTGGAGAGGCCTGAGTTTTCTTCCTGACTCTGCTCCTCATCTTATTCCCTCATCTTATTCCCTCTCCCCCAAGGGAGGGACGGGACAGGAGTGTGTTGAATACCACAGAAAAAGACAAACAAGGGAAAAAACAAAACTCTGTCACACAGCACACACACAGAAGAATAAGACAATAAGAGTTTAGGAGGAAAACAAGAGCAGGAAGGAAGCAGCAAGAGAACAGGGGTAAACTCCACAACTGTTCCGAGTCTGGGACAACAAAGCCCACAGACCAACATAGAATAGCCTATAGCTGGGGGTAGAAGGATTCCACCAGCATAAATAGGTAAGGGATCAGATGTGATTGGCTTTCCCACCAAATGTGATCACAGGAGCTTAACAAGCAGACCAGCAGAGATTAACTCTTGCTAGCCTTCCTATGACTGAGCCCACAGCAGGTTGACGCCCGAGTCTGCCAGTGTTGATCTTGAATTTGCAATCTGAACAGAGCCTGACATTACTATGACAGTCAGCAAAGTTTGTGCAAAACTCCGTGTGACATTTGATCTTTTCTTCTCCTTCTTTAACATTCTCATCAATGTCTGTTCCAGGTTGAGGAAGAGTTTGAACAGAATATGGTTCAGATTCCCATTTTTCATCTAATTTGCTGGACCCATGATTCGTTTTCAACCAAACATGATCTCCAATGTTCAAAGGTCTAGCTCCGGCATCCATGTTATACTTCTCGTCTTGCTTTTGACATACGATCTTCATGTAGTCCTCCACAATGGCATTGGCTTCGTTTAGGCGTCAATGATGTTCTCTGACCCAATCGTGATGTGGAAGAGGGTTAACCGTCTCTCTGACGTGGACTTGCATGGCAGTGTCAGATGGTAGTCTTCCCTGATGGCCAAACATTATGAGTGTATCCTGCAGAGAAGTGGCTGGTAATATTCTACACATCCATCAATCCTGACACGTGGCCCGTCTGCTCTAGGATGTAACGCGCCCACGGCGTCTGGGGGGTTACTCGTCACCGGGCCGGTGTAGAGGGTGGGATGTCATGGCAGCCAGGCCCGGTTCCGTGATCCCGGCGGTGTCAATAAAGATGGATGAAGGGAATATTTACAGAGTATAAGAGCTTGTATTTGTGACGCCACCTGTGGTTTGCGGCTAATATAGGAGATGCCGTTGCGGGAGGTATCCTCTGGGGCAGATGGTAGCGCAACTCGGATCGTACAGCTCTCCACAGGCAGAGCTCAGGACCAGGGATGTTGGGAGTGGTAGTCTTGGTGATTTAATGTTGGGGTGCAGGACTGAGGACTCCGGTAATAACTGGACAACACAGAGGCTGTAGTTTCCTTTACCTTTACTTGGCAGATGTTATTACAGGCCCGGGAGTCTGGTCCAGAGGATAATGAGGGTCCGGTCAGTCTGGAAGCAATGAGGGGATTCACCTTGCCAGGTGGGTTGGAGGCCTTCCTTGTTGCACTAAGTGTGTGAGTCTCTGTGGCTTGGAGCCACACAGTGGCCCTCTTCCTAGTTATTGTTGTTTGTCCTTTCCCTTTTGGCAGGCAGCGTGAGCCGTTCACAGGTACCGCCTGTGTAGCTGCGGCCCCAGGCTCTATCTTGCTACTTCACCTTTGGGTGTTCTTTTGGGTCAGGGGACTTGAAATCTCCTGCCCTCCGGGCTTCACTGATGGGGCTTTAGCACCCAACAGTCTAGGACCCCGGGATCCTGCTTACTGCGCCTGGTCCTGGGAGAGCTATCTGAGACAGCTCTCTTTCAGCGTCCATCTGTATTGCTTGCCTCTGATGGTCTGAAGTGTTTTACTTTCTGTTTCTGTGTGTGTGACTGTAATCCCTCCTCCAGGCCAGTATACAGAGGGAAGCTCCCCTCAAAACGGGTTCTTGAGCACCCTTTACTGGTCTGGAGTTAGGAAATGTTGTGTGTTAGTGGACCTAGCATGGGAGGCCCCCTCCTTGCCTCCTGGCATGGCATCACCCCCTGTGAGGAGGGCAATGCCACTGTGGCTCCCAGACCCCTGGGGTGCCACAGATGGGCATGTATTAGTACAAAGCATCTCAATTAACATTTGGCTCGCACTGTGGATAGTTTGCAGATGTTCTCAACGTCTTACATCCATAGAGGGACCAAAGTTTTTTAACCAGTTGTGACTAAGATGCAGATCCTCTATCAGCCAAAATATTTTTTGGATATCTGTAGGGCTGAACAAAGTTCCTCCAGAAAACTTCAGCAGTGGTTTTAGTTGTAAGGTCTCTCACAGGTCCAGCTACTGCAAGTTTAGTATAATGATCAATGTTGGTCAGGGCCTGAACAACTCCACATTAGCTGAGCTGTAGTTTTACATTATTTGGGTCAACTAGCTCCAATGGCTTGTGAGTGATGATGGGATGGACATGCACCTTGACTCAAAGTACATGCAGTACATAGGCTGCACCTTCTCAATATCCTTATACATGCTGATCCAAGAATAATAATCTTCTTATGGTATCCTCAGTCTTTTGACATCCGAAGTGACCTGATTGGTCATGATAGGCCTCCAAAATTGTGATGGCACCCTGCCTGGGCAATACGATCTGGACCACATGCTTATGAGTAATCGGGTCTGTAGTTTGCCAAACTAATATGTCTCTCTCTAAGAATAGCTGCCTCTGACATCTCCAAAGTTTGATCACTTCAAGATCTGCTCTTCTGCGCTGGTCTCTATCGAGTTCTCTTTTTGCTCCAAGAAGCCTCTTAAAATCTCTCAAGACTTTCCTCTCCCTGAATCTGAGGACAGTGGACTTTATCTGTCTGCAGGTTTTGTTCTGCTTGTGCAGGTGAGATCTGGCTCCTCTTCTAGTCATAAGAGCTTTGTGGTTGGTGGCATTAAAGTAGAAGGTAGGCATTTCCACTTCTTCCCAGTCTTCTTCATCTCTATTAGTATCTTCTTCAGTAGTAGTCGGGATAGTGCATCTGCATTTGTGTTACATTTACCAGTTCGGTACTTGTTAGTGAATTGGAAGTTAGTGAGATGGGACGGCCATCTTCGTTCCATGGCACCAAACATAATTTACATGAGCCAGTGGGTTGTTGACAGTAAAAATGACAAAGATTGCCCTATAATCTTTACTTCTGTCAGTGACAGTCCGGACCATTGCTAGGAATTCCAGCTTAAAGCAGCTGTAATTCTTGTCATTTGTCTCTGTTGGTAGGAGTGCTAGACTTTCATAGGTAATCACTCTTGCTTTTCTGTCCTGTAGTTGGGCAAACTCTGCTCCAAGTCCTCCTTTGCTGAGATCCGTACAAAGACGGAAAGGACAGTTGTAGTCGGGGTAGCCTAACACTGGTGCTTCAGTTACCATCTTCTTCAGTTGAGTGAATGCAGCTTCATTGGTCTCAGTTCCGTGGATGGGTGCATTTTTGGATGACTTGTGACAAGGTTGACCCTGTAGTAGTTCTTTCAAAAGTCCTGCGAGGTCCTGTGTATGGTATTATTTGGGCACTGTGTGGTGGTAATATGTAGTCTGGTCACAGTGTGGTGGTATTTCTTTGTTGTCTGTGGTATTATTTGGTCATTTATGTGGTCTGGACATAGTGTTGAGGTATTTCTCCCTTGTATGTGGCAATATTCAGTCATTATGTGCTCTGATTATGGTCTCTCTTGTATGTGGTTGTATTCGGTTACTATGTGGTGGTAATATGTGGTCTGGTCATGATGTATAGGCATTTCTCCCAGTATGTGGTATTATTGGTCTTGGTAGAGTGGACTGTGTTTTGTTTTTGTGTGTTTTTCTCTCTATCAATAGAGGAAAGATTATTTCCAGTAGAGATTAAATACTTGAATGTTTAACTCCTCCCTGTCCTATTACACTGTAGTAAATATGCTTAGTAATCGTCTATTCTAAGGCCATGTGCCCATGTTGAGTATTTGGTCAGTATTTTACCTCAGTATTTGCAGCCAAAACCAGGAGTGGTAAAATCAGAGGAAAAGTCTAATAGAAACATTTGTGCATTTATCACCCAATCCTAGTTTTGGCTTAGAAATACTGATGTAAGATACTGACCAAATACTGAGCGTGTGAACATGGCCTAAGGATAAGTTATAACTTATTCATCTGTGGGGACCCATCGCTGGGACCTGCACTGATCGTGCAACTTTTATCCCCTTGAAAGTGGAGCTGATGTCCGACTCGTCCCCGGATCCATTCATTCAATAAGTGATCACCTACCAAACCTGTGGATCACTTGTTTTCACCAAAGATCCCCCTTACTGCAAACTACTGTAATTATACATCAGTAATTGTGTGTGCACAGGAGATGTGCAGGAGCCGGCTGTGCTTTACAGTCAGCGCTCCACTAGAATGAGGATAACGGCTAACAGGTATTTGCATATCGCTGTAAGGTGGGCCCCTGGGGTTAATTCCTCTGGTGGGCCCAATAAACCCCAGGCCAAGCCTGACCACAAGTTCATAAAAAACGTTGTTTTACTAAACATAAACTTGTCAACAACAATGTGCACTAGATGGCGGACACAAATCTTCTTACAAGTTTCAGTATCACAGAGGATCATTAAGCACACGTTTCACTTCAGTTGTTCCAACCTCCATTAGTCCTTTTCTTCCCTTCACTACTCAGCCTAGCACCACATCACAGTCCTTGGAAGTCCTTCTCCTCCTCAAGCAGTTACACGTCTTTTCCCTCTTAGAGGGATGTGGCCAATATGGCTGGACTGAGCTATAAGATACTGAAGACACCTCAGGGACACTTGCTCAAGACAATCACTCCATTCCTTGTCCTGCTCTGTCTTGCACCAGGACCTGTCTCTTTCGGTCTCTCGCTCCTTCGGTCATTGCACTGACCCAGTTCCTCTACATCACTCCGTGTCATGGTCACCTCCTTCTCTTTCTCAGTTGTTCCCTCTTTTCCTCAGTCACACCATACTATGTAATGGTCTCCCTCTCTTCAGGACACACACGTCATGGGGCTCTACTGCTCCTCACACCTGAGCTCTATTTCTGTCACAGGCTGAGGCCTGACTGACGTTCACACAGAAACCGTCCCTCTCCCTCAGCAGTAGCTCCTCCCCTATAGGCTAATCCCAACTGTCAACTGTCTATTGTTGGGCAGACTTAACCTTTCACCTTCATCCCTATAACACTTATCATACCTTATTAAGCATCCTACCTTATATATATAGTAGATAACATTACACCCTATACCAATACAGACATTACATCAACACTGCTACACCTCTACATAGTAACATTCTTAACTCTGCTACATCTTGAACATTCCTACATAATATCACTTTATATCTTAATATTAAAATATCTATCTATATATATATATATATATATATATATATATATATAAACACATTTTGTGTCTTCAGGGGCAGGAACTCGTCCATCATCTTACAAAAGAGCCCAGAAAAACCTATAAAGAGATTAACGGTGAACTTCAACCTCCAGGAACATCAGTGTCAGATCGCACCATCCGTCGTTGTTTGAACTTCTGGGAGAATGTCCTATGGATAGATGAGACACAAATGGAACTTTTTGGCAAGGCACATCAGCTCTAGGTTCACAGATGGACAAATGAAGTATATCAAGAAAAGAACATTGTCCCTACTGTGAAACATGGAGGAGGCTCTGTTATGTTCTGGGGCTGTTTTGCTGCATCTGGCACAAGGTGTCTTGAATCTGTGCATGGTACAATGAAATCTCAAGACTATCAAGGGATTGTAGAGAGAAATGTGCTGCCCAGTGTCAGAAAGCTTGGTGTCAGTCACAGGTCATGCGTCTTGTAACAAAATAATGACCCAAAACACACAGCTAAAAACACCCAAGAATGGCTAAGAGGAAAACATTGGACTATTCTGTGGTGGCTTCTATGAGCCCTGACCTAAATCCTATTGAGCAGCTTTGGAAAGAGCTGAAACGTCTGGAAAAGGCAACTTTCAAACACCGGACACAAGGAGCAGTTTACTCTCGAGGAGTCACCAAAATACCTGTGGAGAGGTGGAGAAGTCTGATTGACAGTTACAGGAATCGTGTGATTGCCTCAAACGGTTGTGCAACAAAATATCTTAAGGAGGAAGATCAGAAGGAAGAGGAGGAGGAGGGAGGAGGAGGAGGAGAAGGAAAAGGAGGAGGGGGAGGAGGAGGAGTAAGAGGAGGTGGAGGAGGAGGAAAAGAAGGAGGAGGGAGGAGGAGAAGGAAGAGGAGGAAGAGGAGGAGGAGGAAGAGGAGGAGGAGTAAGAGGAGGAGGAGGTGTAGGAGGAGCAGGAGAAGGAAAAGGAGGAGGGGGAAGAGGAGGAGTAAGAGGAGGAGGAGGTGGAGGAGGACGAAGAGGAGGAGGAAAAGAAGGAGGAGGAGAAGGAAGAGGAGGAAGAGGAGGAGGAGGAAGAGGAGAAGGAGTAAGAGGAGGAGGAGGTGTAGGAGGAGGAAAAGGAGGAGGGAGGAAAAGGAGGAGGAGTAAGAGGAGGAGGAGGTGGAGGAGGAGGTGGAGGAGGAGGAAAAGGCGGAGGAGGGAGGAAGAGGAGGAAGAGGAGGAGGAGGAAGAGGAGGAGGAGAAGTAGGAGGAGGAGGGAGGAGGGAGGAGGAGGAAGAGGAGAAGGAGGAGGAAGAGGAAAAGAAGGAAGAAGACGAGGAGGAAGAGGAGGAGGAAACGAGAAGGAGGAAGAGGAGGAGGAGGAGGAAGAGAAGGAAGAGGAGGAAGAGAAGGAGGAGGGGAGCGCCACAACCATTTCTGTCCAGACCTGTGTCATGAGTGGAAGCAGAAAAGCAGCAATCTCTGACTTTCATCTGTTCATTTTCATAGATTTTTATTTATTATTACTTTTGTCAGATTCAAGTTATTTCTGTGATCATTACTGGTTTTTCTTTCATGAAACGAAGGACGAGGGGTGACAACAATTTTGACCACGTGTATGTAAAAAAAATTATAGAAATGAAAACGCCAAACCGTCCCGCAAAAAAACAAGCCCTAATATGGTTCATTCAGGAAAATAATAAAAAAGTTACCGCTCTCAGAATCCGGAGATGCAAAAACAAATACATTTTTGTAAAATACAGATTTTAGTGTGTAAAAATTACAAAGCAGAAAAAAGTGACATGTCAGGTTTCGCTCTAACTGCACCGCCCCGAAGAGTAAATCCGTCCTATCACTAATACAGCACAGTGAACCGCGCACAAATAACTATTCCTCTACTGCCGCCTATTCCTTCATTATTCCTCCCAAAAATCGAACCAAGGCTCGGCTGACATTTATCCTGCGCTCTCCACTGAGCGCTTACATCGGGGTTTCCATGCAAATCCCAAAAATTGCGATTCAGGCAAAGCCTCAAAACCCCTGACAGAACCACTCACTGAGGCAAATGGCGACACTGTGGACTCCGTCTGGTCTCCAGTCCAGCCGTGTCTCGTCATTTTAGACGTCTTTTCAGTGCACAAATGTAGACGACCGGAACAGACTCTAAACGGAGTCTACATTTTTGGGGGATTTACATGGAAACCCCGATGTAAGTGCTCAGCGTAGAACACAAGAATGTGCTCCCAGCCGTACCCTAAAACCTATCAAAAAATGTTCTGTGCCCCAAAATGTTACCAGTAAAACCCCGAACTTATCCCACACAAACCCAGCCCCCACTCAGGTCCGTCATCTGTCACTAGAAATATCGGGGGGTCCACATAACTGATAGAAGAAAGACTCTGGAAAAGTGATAAAGCTCCCACCCCCCAAATAGAATCCAATGAACTCTGTGGTCCCAAATCTAAATGCACCCCTCCTTCAGAGCCCCCCATAACTACACTGACATAAGCGGTCGTGTGTGTCATTATTTTAGTGGGAAGAGCGCACTTAACAATTTACGGGATGCGTATCTCCAGAAGCACAAGCTGGGCACAATATATGAGGGCGTAATATATGGGAGCGCAAGAATATATGGGGGCACAATATATGGGGGCGCTACAATATATGGGGGCTCAATAGATGGGGTCACAGTGTATGGGGGCACTACAGTATATGGGGATACTGTGTATGTGGGCGCTATAATATTGGGGGCAAAATATATGGGGGTGTTATAATATATGGGGACACTACAATACATGGGGACACAATATGGGGGTGCTACAATATATGAGGGCACAATATATGAGGGAACTACAATATATGGGGGCACAGTGTATAGGAGCACTATAGTATATGGGGGCTCAATATATGGGACGCTACAATATATGAGGCACAATGTATGGGGGACCGGGTCACAATGTAAGGGAGTGCTACAATATATGGGGGCACAATGTATGGGGGCGCTACAATATATGGGACATAATGTATGGGGACACTACAATATATGCGGGCACAATATATGAGGGCACTAGAATATATGGGGGCACAATGTATGGGGGCAATACAATATATGGAAGCACAATGTATGGGGGACAGGGCACAATGTATGGGGGTGCTAAAATATATTGGGGCGCTACAATATATGGGGGCATAATGGTTGGGGTGCTACAATATATGGGGGCACAATGTATGCGGGCACTACAATATATTGGGACACAATGTATGGGGGCACGGGGCACAATGTATGGGGGTGCTACAAACTATGGGGGCACAATGGATGGGGGTGTGGGACACAATGTATGGGCATGCTGCAATATATGGGGGTGCAATGTATGAGGGCGCTACAATATATGGGGGCACAATGTATGGGGGTGCTTCAATGTATGGGGGCACAATGTATGAGGCTGCTACAGTATATGGGGGCACAAGGTATGTGGGTGCAGAAATATTTGGGGGACAATAAATGGGGGCGCTACAATATATTGGGGCACAAAATATGGGAGTGCTATAATATATGGGGCAAAATGTATGGGGGTGCTACAATATATGATGGTGCAATGTATGGGGGTGCTACAATATATCGGGGCACAATGTATGGGGGTGCTACAATATATGAGGGCACACTGTATGAGGGCAGTACAATATATGGGGGCACAATGTATGGTGGAGCAGAGCACAATGTATGGGGGTGCGATAATATATGGGGGCACAATGTATGAGGGCGCTACAATATTGGGACACAATGTATGGGGGCGTGGGGCACAATGTATGAGAGTGCTACAATATATGAGGGCACAATAATATATGGGGGCACAATGTATGGGGGTGCAGAAATATTTGGGGGTGCAATGTATGAGGGCGCTACAATATATGGGGGCACAATGTATGGGGGTGCTTCAATGTATGGGGGCACAATGTATGAGGCTGCTACAGTATATGGGGGCACAAGGTATGTGGGTGCAGAAATATTTGGGGGACAATAAATGGGGGCGCTACAATATATTGGGGCACAAAATATGGGAGTGCTACAATATATGGGGGCAAAATGTATGGGGGTGCTACAATATATCATGGTGCAATGTATGGGGGTGCTACCATATATGGGGGCACAATGTATGGGGGTGCTACAATATATGAGGGCACAATGTATGAGGGCAGTACAATATATGGGGGCACAATGTATGGTGGAGCAGGGCACAATGTATGGGGGTGCTATAATATATTGGGGCACAATGTATGGGGGGCATGGGGCATAATGTATGAGAGTGCTACAATATATGAGGGCACTACAATATATGGGGCACAATGTATGGGGGAGAAGGGCACAATATATGGGTGTGCTAAAATATATGGGGCGCAATGTACGAGGGCACTATAATATATGGGGCACAATGTATGGGCATTAATCTAGCATATTTGTAATTTCCTGGAAAAAACTTGTAGATGCTACAAAGTAGTTGCTGCAGCCATAGATAAATTCTTTGAGAGGTGTAGTCACTTTTGGGGGTTTCTTCTGTTCTGACACTTCAGGGGCTCCACAAATGACCGCAAATTATTTTAGTAAAATCAGTGCAAATATCTCCTTCTTGCTCAGCCTGGCCGTATGGCCAAACAGTAGTTTCTGATGAAATATAGGGCATTGCATTAGGGAGAAATTGTGCAATACATTTTGGGCTCCATTTTCATCTTTTCACCCTTGTGTTACAAATTTTCAGCTAATAAAAAGTAAAAATTTTACTATTAAAATAATATGTTTCTACGTCCCAATGTTATAAAATTCTGTGAGGCCCCTGTGGTTCAAAATTCTCACTGCACTCATAGATGAATTCCTGATGCAGTGATATTTCCAATGTGGAGTCACTTGTGGGGGTTTTGGCTGATCTGGCACCTCAGGGGCTCTGCTAATGGAGGCTACAATCTATTCAAATGGCATTCTAGACATGCTCCTTCCGATCTGATCCCCGCTGTGCACACAAATAATAGTGTATAACCACACATGGGGTACTGCTACATTCTGCAAAAATTGCATAACAAATTATCCTGTCCATTTTCTCCTGTTACCATTTGTGTGACTTGAAGTTTTCAGGCTAAAGTTGAATCTCAGAGGAAAAACCCTACAATTAATCTAAATTCTGTGTAATTTGTGGGTTAAAAATACTCATCACACCAATAGATGAATTCATTATAGGATTTAGTTTGCCAAATGGGGTCACTTTTGGGGGTTTCTACATTTTTGGCACCTCACGGGCTCTGCAAATGCAACATGTCCATATCTGCGTTCCAAAATTCAAGAGCTGTTCACTTTCTGAGCCTTGCCATGAGCCCAAACTTTAGTTTTTGACCATGTATGAGGGATCATTGTGTTTGGGAGAAATTGTGTAACAGATAATGGAGTCTGGTTTTGCCTATTATCCAATGTCAAAATTACAAATTTTGGGAAAAAAATATAAGCATCAATTTCATATCCCCATTTGAAAAAGCTCTGTGAAGCATCTAAGGGTTCAAAATGCTCAACACAACCCTACATAAATTACATGATCGGTCTATTCTCCAAAATGGGGTCACTTGTGGGGGTTTTCTGCTGTTTAAGTCCCCCAGGGGCTCTGCCAATGCAACATGGTACCCGCAATCTTTTTCAGACAAATTTGCTTTCCAAAATTCAAATATTGCTCCTTCCGTTGCAAGTCCGGTCGTCTATCCAATCAGAACTTTCTGACCACATGTCGGGTATCACCAAGCTTATTAAAAAGTGGGTAACAAACTGTGGGGTCCCTTTTCAGTGTCACCTCTTGTAAAAGTGCAAAATTTGTTGGTAAAGCAACATATTTGTAAAAAAAAATAAATTAATATTTTCAATATGACGACCTAATGTTAGCAAATTCTGTGAAGTACCTGTGGGTTCAAAATGCTCACTATACCCCTAGATAAAATGCTTGAGGGGTCTAGTTTACAAAATGGTGTCATTTGTGGGGGTTTCTGCTGTTTAGGTATCTTAGGGGACCGGCGAATGGAACATGGTGCACACAGTGTATTTCAGCCAAATTTGTGTTCCAAATTTCAAATATTGCTTCTTCTATTCCGGGCCCTCCCATTTGTCCAAACAGGTTTCTGACCACATTTGAGGTCACGTTTGGGTATTTTCTGTCACTTAGGCCTCTCAAAGTCACTTCAAACGTGATGTGGTTCCTAAAAAAATGGTTTTGTAAGTTATGTTGTACCTGCTTTGGGGGCCATGTGTTCCTGTGCTGAGATAATCTTATATATGTGCCCCTGCTGTGTACTGTGTAATGGCCGTGTCTGACCGTACAGGACATGATCTGATCACACCACATCTACTGAGCCAGGGGGGGGGGGCACTGAAAAGTACACAGACAATACAGCATGGGATCAGAAATATGTCTTTCTGTGAGGTAAAACATTGTTTAACAACAGGAAACAAAATGTTTTACCTCACAGAAAGAATCATCTGTGATCATCTGTGATCCTGTGTTGTCCTGATTAGATTATCCCAGCACAGAGACATTTTTATAACATCAAATTGTGGAAATTATTATTCCAAAATTATAGATTAAAATCAACTTTAAAATGAACTTTGTTTGTGGGAAAACTTCTTTAAATCTCTGCTATTTCTTTTTATTTTTCCCTTTTCCTGTTTCTTTCCTCCATTCTGATTTCTGTTATTTTTCTGTTTATTCTTTTCCATCTCTTCTTTTATTCCTCCTGTATATACTTTTCTTTTCCACCATCTCTTTATTTCTCCCTCTTCTTATGTCTCTTCTTTTTCTCCTTCCTCTTTTTTCTCACTCTTCTTATTCATCTTCTTTCTCCATCTCTTTTTCTTCTTTATCTTCTTCTACCTCTTCTTTCTCAATCTTCTTCTTTCTCACTCTTCTTTGTCCTCTTCTTTCTTCCTCTTCTTTCTCCCTCTTCTTTTTTCTTCTTTTCACTCTCTTCTTTTTCTCCTTCTTCCTCTTATTTCAATTTCTTCTTTTTCTCCTTCTTCCTCTTATTTTTCTTCTACGTATTTTTTTCCTCTCCTTTTTCCCTCTTTTTCTTCCTCATCCTTTTTCACTCGTTTCATTTTCTTCTGCTTCTTCTTCTTCCTCTTTTTTCTCCCTCTTCTTCCTCTTTTTCTTTCTCTTCTTCCTCTTTTTTCTCCCCTTCTTCCTCTTTTTCTTTCTCTTCTTCCTCTTTTTTTCTCCCCTTCTTCCTCTTTTTCTTTCTCTTCTTCCTCTTTTTTCTCCCCTTCTTCCTCTTTTTCTTTCTCTTCTTCCTCTTTTTTCTCCCTCTTTTTCCTCTTTCTCTTCTTCCTCTTTTTTCTCCCCTTCTTCCTCTTTTTCTTTCTCTTCTTTCTCTTTTTTCTCCCCTTCTTCCTCCTTTTCTTTCTCTTCTTCTTCCTCTTTTTTCTCCCTCTTCTTCCCTTTTTCCTTCTTTTCTTCCTCATGTATGTACTGTTCTTCTCCACCTTCTTGATTAGAGCTGATCCTCCATTATGTTTTCTTTCAGAGACCCTGTCATGCCCGTCTTCCACATCCGCCTCTACCAGGCCTCAGATTACCACACAGTCAGAGACATCTTTGTTGGTGGTATTTCGGAGCATGTTGGCGTTGCCTTCCGTCATACACTTCGTCTCCCGCAGGTTTGGTTCCCCGCTCTGGTGGTGACCGGGCTTCCTCTCCTGGTCTCCGGATCTCCTCTCACTTCTGTACTGGTCGGGATCGCTGTCCTAGGTCTCGTCTGGTTCATCAATAGACACATCTTCACCTCTTATACGGAGCACAGCTTGAGGGATGACTTGTTGGACATTCAGAAGTATTATCTGCAAGGGCAGGACCGCTGCTTCTGGGTGGCAGAGTCAAATGAAGAGATCGTAGGGATTGTGGCGGCAGCTCCAAAACTACAAACAGGAGAAGAGAAGCAAATGGAACTCAGAAGATTGTCAGTTCCTAGAAGACACAGAAGACAAGGAATAGCGTCAGCCTTGTGCCGCACCGTCATCGACTTTGCTCGGGAAAGAGACTACAGGGCGGTGGTGCTGGAAAGCTCACTGCACCACATAAGCTCCTGCAACCTCTATGACAAGATGGGATTCAGGAGAACACACTACTGTTACCCAGAATACTGGTGTACCAGATACATAGACCTCATAGATGTTTACTACCGATACGATATCCAATCACAGGATAAAAAAACTTGATGCACCCTGTCACGATTGGGGGGTAACAAGCAGGAGTCACACTCCTCCTTTATACCTCCCAACCGACAGACAGAGCACGTGACGCACTCTCTAGCGCCCCTATTATCGTCAGGCCAATTATGGAATTGCCCGACAATAAGCAAGGAGGCCGCTATTCTACTGTGCCGATGCTTGAAGGGCTCCTGGTGATAGTAAGGTATATATTCCCCCCGACGTCCGCGGACGGAATATATAAAAACCTCCCCAAATCTCACTGGCTGCCCCACAATGATCCTTGGCACAAACTCGCTGCCACCAACTGATTTACGGTAACTATTAACCGAGCACACAGACGTGGGATTCAAGATCGAGATAACAGAACAGCCCAAGATTAATTATATAATTTAATCGGCCTAAGCCACACTAGAAACTACAATATATACAATAGGGAATCTACAGAATATACAGTTAGGTCAGAGTACATTTACAGGCAAAGTATGGATTACAAACAGGCATACAATTCAAGCAGTTACCTTGTGTGTCTGGCCACAGGGGGGTGCTGTAGACCAGGTTTCCAGGAACTATCTCACAGGTGTATCCAGACGTGACCCCCGGCAAAGAACAAGCCAAAATGTCTGAACTGTGGTTATCAACCTGGCCGAATCCCTGTCCCCATCTACCTTCGTGACCTCAGAGGGAAGCACTGCCACTCCCCTGGCTGGATTCCAACGTAATATCCCAAAAGGAACTATTACCCGCAACTCCAGACTGGGAGGTCCGATCAGGACGGTTCTGGTGTCATCAAATCCGCCCGGGTTCCCTCTGCATTTTGAGTCCAAGCACGACTCATCTACCGGACTCCTACTAGCAGTTCTCTATATCTCGCTGCCCCAAGGTGCAACATAGACTTCAAGGATATACAGAGATGCGGCTCGAAGTCCCGATTTTAATGATGTAGGGGGTGTATGGCTGAGACGCACGGTAATATCATAACTGTGTATGATATTACGGAACCAGCAATATGCTCTCCTGCTGTGACTAGCTTCCTTTTGGTTTTGCTAAGTCCCTGTCCACTCTCTTTGATGAATGGACACAACCCCCCAGGGGGTCTTCCTCTCCCTTAGTTGTAAAGGCCTGACAGGACACCTAATCTCCATATCATAGGAGATTGCTTTTGGATGTGTACCTGGGATTTGACACCTTTCCAGATGCTGGGCATCTGAGAAGGATCTCGGTGTGTGAAGGGAGAAGGGAGGGGGTGCCACCAGGGAGTGATGAGAGAAATTATGACTGGGCATCATAATTCCTCTTCATATCCCAGGATTTACCTCACACCTCCCCCCTTTAGAGGGCGCTAGGGGGCAGCACACTCCGGTGTTCCCCCGGGCGCCCGTCCGCGACCACTCCTTGTCAGGACAGCCCATCTGCGTTACCATGGTCACGGCCCTTCTTGTGGCGAATGGTGAAGTTGTACTGCTTAAGCACAAGGCTCCACCGCAACAACCTTCCATTCGTCCCGAAGACGGTGTGTAACCAGCTGAGGGGGTTGTGGTCCATCTCCACGATGAAGCGGCGCCCATACAAATAAGGTTGCAGACGCTGCAGAGCCCACACTATAGCTAGGCCTTCCTTTTCCATCGTGGAGTAGGCCACCTCCCTCGGCAACAGCTTCCTGCTCAGATACAAGACGGGGTGCTCCTGGCTCACAGAGTCCACCTGGCTGAGCACCGCACCGAGGCCGAAGTTACTGGTGTCGGTTTGTACTACAAACGGCCGCACAAAGTCGGCTGCCTGTAGTACTGGTGGGCTGGACAGGGCACCCTTTAGGGCCCGGAAGGCTGTCTCGCAGTCCACTGTCCAATCGACTGCTGAGGGCAGCTTCTTCTTGGTGAGGTCCGTCAGGGGCTTCGCCAGGCTACTATAGTGTGGAACAAACCTCCTATAGTACCCGGCGGTCCCCAAGAAGGACATCACCTACTTCTTGGTCCTGGGGGTGGGCCAGGACATAATGGCCTCCACTTTCTCAGGCTCTGGCTTTAGAGCTTCCCCGCCTACCCGGTGACCCAGGTACTGGACCTCGCTCATGGCCAGCTGACACTTTCCCGGCTTGATGGTCAAACCTGCCTGGTGGATCCGCCTGAGCACCTGGGCTAGATGCTCTAGGTGGTCCTCTCAGGTGGGACTGAAGATGGCAATGTCATCCAGGTACGCGGCCGCGTACCCTTCAAGTCTCTTGAGCAGGGTGTTGACCATCCGCTGGAAAGTGGCAGGGGCATGCCTTATTCCAAAGGGTATCACCATGGACTCATACAATCCAAATGAGGTAATAAAGGCAGCGCGTTCCCTGGCCTTGCGAGTCAGGGGGATCTGCCAATATCCCCGGTTCAGATCCATGATGGTCAGGTACTGAGCCCCGGCCAACTGATCGAGCAGGTCATCGATGCGTGGCATTGGGTACGCATCGGCGACCGTGACAGCATTGAGCCCCCTGTAGTCCACGCAGAACCGAGTGGTTCGGTCCTTCTTAGGGAGGAGGACTATAGGCGAGGCCCAAGCGCTGTTGGATGCCTGGATCACCCCAGCTTCAGCATCTCGTCAATCTCCTGGCGCATGTGTTGCTGCACCTCCAGGGAGACCCGATATGCTGAACGCCAGATCGGTGGATGATCCCCAGTGTCCACGTGATGGCCGGCCAACTCAGTCCTTCCGGGCTGGTTGGTAAACAACCCCTGGAAGGGTTATAGGGTGGCCCACAGCTGGGACCGTTGGTCCTCCAAAAGCTGGTGGCCAACCTCCACAGTGTCAATGGATCCACCTGCCCTAACCTGGGCTAGCATATCCAAGAGGGTTTCCGCCTCTCCCTCCTCAGTCAGGTTGCACACGGGGAGCGCACACGCCTCCCGCTCATGATGTGCCTTCATCATGTTCACATGGAAGGGCTTCCGCCTTCCACGGGCAGGGTCCAGGGTGACCAGGTAAGTTACAGGGTTGAGCTGCTGATACACGAGGTATGGGCCTTCCCAGGCTGCCTGAAGCTTGTCCTGTGGTACGGGACCAGTACCCACACCTTTTGACCCACTTGGTAGGTCCTCTCACAAGCATTCTGGTCGTACCAACGCTTCTGATCGGCCTGGGCTTGAGGCATATTGTCGTGCACCAGCTGTGTCAAGGCCTGCATTTTGTCCCGGAAGCACATGACATACTCAATGACCGACACTCCAGGGGTGGCCAAATCCCCTTCCCAAACCTCTTTCACTAGAGCCAGGGGGCCCCACACACGTCGCCCGTACAGGAGCTCAAAAGGTGAGAACCCCGTTGAGGCCTGTGGAACCTCCCGGTAAGCAAATAACAGGTGTGGGAGATACCGCTCCCGGTCACGCCCATGGGAGTCGACCAACATCTTCAGCATCTGTTTAAGGTGCCATTGAACCGCTCGCACAGGCCATTAGTCTGTGGATGGTACGGGCTGGCCACCAGATGTTGCACCTGGACTTGCTTAGAGGGACTCCATCAGCTGTGACATGAATTGGGTCCCCCGGTCAGTGAGCATTTCCTGGGGAAAACCCACTCGGGAGAAAATCTCCAGCAATGCGGTGGCCACCTTGTCAGCCCAAATGGATGACAAGGCCACTGCTTCGGGGTACCGGGTGGCATAATCTACTACCGTCAGTATGAAGCGTTTCCCGGAGCTGCTGGGGATGGCCAGCGGGCCGACCAGATCGACAGCCACTCTTCTGAAAGGCTCATCGATGATGGGCAAAGATTCCAGTGGGGCTTTGGGCAGTGGCCCCGCCTTCCCCACACTCTGACAGGTGCCACACGAACGGCAGTAGGCAGCCACATCGGTCCCCATTTTTGGCCAGTAGAAATGCTGGGTTAACCTGGCCTTGGTCTTAGCGATCCCAAGGTGTCCGGCCATCGGAATCTCATGTGCAATCCGCAACAACTCCGTCCGGAATGGATAGGGTACCACCAACTGTCGGTCCCTGGGCCACGCCTCTGGTGAACCTTGCTGGACCGTGCCCCGGTACAGCCGTCCTTGGTCCCAGACCACTCGCTCCGGGTCTGAGTCCGAGGGAGGCTGTGCCGCCTGCTCCTTAAGAGCTTTCAGGCTGTCGTCAGCTTCTAACGCTGCCTGAAACCCCTGACTAGATGTGGCCAGAATCGACGAGACTGTCACATCTTCGGTCAGTACCCCGGGACCTGTGTCCTGGCCTCCGCCTGACTCGGCTGCCACTTGGTCAGAAGGGGAAGAGCTATCGGACCTCCGGGAGGCCCCTTGACTTCCAGCACTCCCACTGCGGGTGACAGCGGCCACAGCCGCTGCAACCGTGGGTCGTGCCTGCTCCTCCTCCATTCCTGAACAAGTCACCGGTTCAGGCAGACCTACCTGGCTTCCTGACACCCCGGTTGTGGGGGAACCCTGCACCGAGATCTTACCTGGGAGCACTTCCGCTCCTGGACCAGCCCCAATCTCACCTGCCTGTTCCCCCGCTGCAGCAACAGAACCTCGCTGTGAAATCTCTGGGGACCCCGAATTTGCTGTGGTAGCCCCCACCCCACACCCTGGTTCTCCCCATGCAGTACCCTGCTCTCTGCTTATCCCTGCAGAGGGCAACAGATCCCAGCTCACTGGCTGAACACTTGTAGGGGCATTGTCACACCTTTCTCCAACCCCCTCCCCTGTCACAGCTGCAGCTGTGTATGTGTCTATGGTGTCTGTGTAAGCAGAAAAATCCGAGTTCACACCCTCCTCCCTTACATCATGCATAGATAACACATCAACATTATTGGGGGGTATGTCCGTACTGGCCGAAAGATCAGCCCTTGGGGATTCAGGGGCCTCAAACTGGGAGGTTATCCGCCCCAAATCTGTCCCAAGTAACACTTTGGTGGGAATCCGATCAGTTATCCCCACCTCCCTCACCCCACTCCAAATAAATGTTGGCGATGGGCAGTGCCGGGTCAATGCCTCCAATCCCAGAGTGAGCGATGGTTTTTCCGGGTACCAAGTCTTGGGGGGACACCATCTCAGGCTGTACCAGAGTCACCTCAGCGGCGCAGTCTCGCAGTCCCATGGTCATAGATCGGCCGACGGTGACAGGTTGGAAGTTGTCCAGGGACCTACCACCCCCCCCCCCCCACCCACACAGCACACCGTGGGCGGTTTTTGGGCCGAGGCCTTGGGGCGCTGAGGGCACATGGCCTTGAAGTGTCCGGGTTGGTTGCACTGGTGGCACCGCCTTGGTTCTGCCACGGGCCTGGAGAGGGGAGTTGAGGGGGGCACCCCTGCGGTCTAGGGGCAGGTGGGGCAGTCGCAGAATTCATCTTACCCCCTCTCCAGGTGCTGCTGGCGGCTGCTCTCCTGGCCTCAGGGGCCCGATTGTTGGTGTAGTCATCTGCCAGGGCAGCTATAGCCATGGACTCCTTTGGCTTCTGGTTTCGGATGAACTGGCGGAGGTCCTCAGGGCAGTTCCACAAGAGTTCCTCCGTGATAAACAAGTCCAGGATCTCTGGTCCGGTGGTAAGCTGCAGGCCTTGGGTCCAGTGGTCGGCAGCTCGGGCAAGTGCCCACCGGTGGTCAGCCCAGGAGTCCTTTGGTCCCTTCTGTAGGCTCCAGAACTTCTTGCGGTAGGACTCCGGAGTGAGGTTGTACTGTTGGATCAGGGCCCGCTTGATGGTGTCATAGCCCTGATCTGTCTCAGCAGGCAAGTCCCCAAGGACATCCAGGGCCTTACTCCTTAAACGGGGGGTCAGGTATTTGGCCCACTGGTCCTTGTCCAGATGGTGCTGCCGGCAAGTCCGTTCAAAGGCAGTCAGAAAAGAGTCCAAGTCTCCATCCTTCTCCAGCACTGGGAAGTCCTCAGCACAGACTTTTGGAAGCTTGGTGTCTCGATGGTCATGGGTGGCTGATGAGGGCCGGAGCTGAGCTAGCTGCAGCTGGTGGTCACACTCTGCCTGGCGCTCTCGCTCTGCAGCCTCACGCTCTGCCTTGCGCTCCGCAGCCTCACGTGCTGCCTTGCGCTCTGCCATGAGGTCCTTGTAGCCCTCCCGGTCTCCAGCCTAGAGTAGGGCCATAGCCAGTTGTAGCAGAGCATCCGAGCCTGCCAGGCTCGGAGGATTGGCAAGTGGTGATCTGCGGCACGCTGCAGAGCCAGGTGATTCACTGTCCATTTCAGAGCGCAGGACTGGCATCTGGCTCCCTGAGGACATTTGAGTGAGCTGCTCCTCATCTTGTCCATGAGCGCCAGGTTGTGCGATGTCCTCTACAGAGCTGTTCTCTGGCGTCAGGCTCTTGGAGGGCTCGTGGACAACCTCCTCATTGCGGTCCACAATACCGTTCTCCATCTCCTCGCCTCTGGCCAGAGCATCGGCCAGTTCTTTAGCTTTGCGGCCCCTGGTGCTCTCTGCCATTCTTGCAGACTTTGGTCACTGACACAGAACTGCCACCTGATGCGCCCACACACCTTACAGTATCTGCACTCTGACACTCTAGTGTTGGTCTGGTCTGAAGACCCCAGCAGCCACAGCTGCTGCTGGCAGTCTTTAGTGTCTGGGAGTATGGGTCTCACACTCACACACACTATTATCTCGATCCCACCGCTTGCCACCAATATGTCACGATCGGGGGGTAACAAGCGGGAGTCACACCCCTCCTTTATACCCCCCGACCGACAGACAGAGCACGTGACGCACTCTCTAGCGCCCCTATTATAGTCAGGCCAATTATTGAATTGCCTGACAATAAGCAAGGAGGCCGCTATTCTACTGTGCCGATGCTTGAAGGGCTCCCGGTGAGAGTAGGGTATATATTACCCCGACCTCCGTGGACGGAATATATAAAAACCTCCCCAAATCTCACCCCACAATGATCCTTGGCACAAACTCGCTGCCACCAACCGATTTACGGTAACTATTAACTGAGCACACAGACGTGGGATTCAAGATCGAGATAACAGAACAGCCCAAGATTAATTATATAATTTAATCGGCCTAAGCCACACTAGAAACTACAATATATACAATAGGGAATCTACAGAATGTACAGTTAGGTCAGAGTACATTTACAGGCAAAGTATGGATTACAAACAGGCATAAAATTCAAGCAGTTACCTTGTGCGTCTGGCCACAGGGGGGCGCTGTAGACCAGGTTTCCAGGAACTTTCCCACAGGTGTATCCACACGTGACCCCCGGCAAAAAACAAGCCAAAATGTCTGAACTGTGGTTATCAACCTGGCCGAATCCCTGTCCCCATCTACCTTCGTGACCTCAGAGGGAAGCACTGCCACTCCCCTGGCTGGAGTCCAACGTAATATCCCAAAAGGGACTATTACCCGCAACTCTGGGACTGGGAGGTCCGATCG
The DNA here is from genome assembly GCF_048569485.1 of Anomaloglossus baeobatrachus. NCBI lineage: Eukaryota > Metazoa > Chordata > Amphibia > Anura > Aromobatidae > Anomaloglossus > Anomaloglossus baeobatrachus. Next base: position 13,931,059 of record NC_134353.1, read on the forward strand.
GGACGGTTCTGGAGTCATCAGATCCACCTGGGTCCCCTCTGCATTTTGAGTCCAAGCACGACTCATCTACCGGTCTCCTACTAGCAGTTCTCTATATCTCGCTGCCCCAGGGCACAACAGAGACTTCGAGGATATACAGAGATGCGGCTCGAAGTCCTGATTTTAATGATGTAGGGGGTGTATGGCTGAGACGCACGGTAATATCATAACTGTGTATGATATTACGGAACCAGCAATATGCTCTCCTGCTGTGACTAGCTTCCTTTTGGTTTTGCTAAGTCCCTGTCCACTCTCTTTGATGAATGGACACAACCCCCCAGGGGGTCTTCCTCTCCCTTAGTTGTAAAGGCCTGACAGGACACCTAATCTCCATATCATAGGAGATTGCTTTTGGATGTGTACTGGGATTTGACACCTTTTCAGATGTTGGGCATCTGAGAAGGATCTTGGTGTGTGAAGGGAGAAGGGATGGGGTGCCACCAGGGAGTGATGAGAGAAATTATGACTGGGCATCATAATTCCTCTTCATATCCCAGGATTTACCTCACGCACCCAATAATTAAGTGGCAAATTCTAGAGCCTCTCCTATGTGTTCAATGATATATAACCAGGATGAATTGTCAAGGCGACAGCAGGTGGGGGGGGGTCACAAAGATATCCCACCGCTGTCACTAATGTGTCCCAAACAACACTGCTACGCCAGCTATTGGGGAACTCAGTGAGCGTATTCTATAAATGCACATGATTCCAACGCATGGAATATATATATATATATATATATATACGTCAGTACATTCACTGCCAAACTCCAAAATAACCTAAGAAATAGTATTGACTGTCTCCATCGCTTATCAGCCTGATAAGACACTGTTACAGGTAGTGTATGACTTCGGGGTTGCGATTTATAGAGCAAGAGAATCAAAGCTATTATATTTTATATATTTAATCCAACAATGAGGCAGTGCTTATAAAAATCAAGATGTGCTAAAAAAGGAACAAGATAATACAATATATACAATTACACTTGTGACGGGGTGTACATCAGAGCAAAGAGAGACAACAGGCCGAGGATGATCCAACAGGTTTACTAACAGGAATACAGGAACAGCACACGACAAGTCCAAATAAAACAGATTCGGGGGCACCTCCCGATAATCCAAAGTGCCAGATCACAACGTAATAGTCCTTTTCAGAGTCCCAGAAATCCCACACAATCCACTGGACGGCGAGGTCTGTCCGCAGATTCAGATCTCGCTCCCTTCCTCTTCAAAAACTCAACTCCCAACTGCATTTAGAAACAGGAGTGAATTGTTTGAGCTCGTGGGCCCGCCCCTCAAGGGTAGGGGTCTATGCAATGGTTGGGCCCACTAGAAGATTCTAGAAGGTTGGCTCCAAAATGTCTACAGGTTTGTGTAGTTGGCGTTATCCACTGCTTACGAAACAATGAGAAGTTCCCCTGGCTGTGTGGACAAGAGATAATTGCATTATGGGCCCAGAGACACAGGAGATGGGGGGAAGGTATGGTTACTTACATCCCAAGACATTTCAAAGTGTTCAGTAAGTACAACCAAAGGAAAGTGACATCACATCCTGACATAGTATTACAGCAAATACAGTGAGAAGGTAAAATACATCATGACAATTCCTTCCCCTCCCAACTTGTGTACGTACTAGGGACCTCTACAGGTCGCTGGTTAAGTACACGCAGGCATGGCTGACAGGACTCAAGGCTCCTCTTGCCTGGACAGTCCATCTGCATTTTGGTGTTGGCTGCCCCTTCTATATTGTATGGTAAAGTTATAGGGCTGCAGAGCCAGGCTCCATCGCAGTAAGCGTCCATTGTCCCCAGAGACTCTGTTCAGCCAGGTGAGGGGATTGTGATCAGTAACCACAGTGAATTCCCGTCCATACAGATACGGCCGTAGTTTCTTAAGGGCCCACACTACAGCCAGACATTCCTTCTCAACAGTTGCATAGGCCACTTCTCGGTCCAGCAGTTTCCGGCTGAGATAGGCGATGGGGTGCTCGTCCCCAGCTGCATTCACCTGGCTGAGGACAGCTCCCAGTCCATAAGCAGAGGCATCCGTTTGCACAATGAATCTCCTCTTGTAGTCTGGAGCAGCCAGGACAGGATCGCAGATCAAAGCATCCTTCAGCCGGTTAAAAGCCTCATCACAGGCTGGAGTCCAGATCACCAGCCGGGGCATTGTTTTCTTGGTCAGGTCGGTAAAAGGCTTGGCCACAGTACTGAAATGAGAAACAAATTTTCGGTAATAACTGGCAGTGCCCAGAAAAGCCATAACTTGTTTCTTAGTTTGGGGTACAGGCCAGTCTCTAATAGCCTGGATTTTGGCAGGCTCAGGTCGGAGCTTCCCTCCTCCCACTCTATGTCCTAGGTACTGGACTTCCCCCATCCCCAATTGGCATTTATCGGGTCGAATAGTTAGGCCGGCTGCAAGAATCAGGTCCAAAATAATGGCTACTTGATTCAGATGTTCCTCCCATGTGTGGCTGAAGACGGCGATATCATCCAAGTAGGCACAAGCAAAGTCATCACATCCCCGGAGGATCTGATCCACCATTCTCTGGAAGGTGGCCGGGGCATTTTTCATTCCAAAAGGCATGCTTAGAAATTCATACAGACCAAAGGGGGTTATAAAAGCGGACCGTTTTCTCCCTTCATCCGTTAGAGGGATCTGCCAGTATCCCTTACTGAGATGCAAGGTAGTGACATATCGGGACCCAGCCAGTCGGTCTAGAAGTTCGTCAATACGAGGCATTGGGTAAGGATCGCTGACGGTATGGTCGTTTAGTCGCCGATAGTCCACACAAAATCGAGTACTCCCATCCTTCTTGGGTACTAACACCACAGGGGAGGCCCAAGGGCTATGGGAGGCCTGGATTACCCCAAGCTGTAACATCTCCTCCAGTTCGTGCTGCATGGTGTTTCGAACTGATTCAGGTACCCGGTAAGGAGCCAGTTGTATGGGACGGATGCCCTGAGTGTCCACATGATGTTGGGTGACGGTGGTTCGACCTGGTTGGGATGAGAAAGCAGCCCGTCTCTGTTGAAGCACTTCCAGCATCTGGATTTTCTGTAAGGAGTCCAGGTAATCTCCCAGGGGAACCTGTTCCACAGTGGATGGGGCTCTCGCTGCTTCCACGAGATCAGGTAGAGAGTCCTCATCCTCTTGACCATCTTCTGAAGCCAACCGACAGCTTGCTATCATTGGAATGTTCCGGTCATGGTATTCCTTAATCATATTCACATGGACAGTCTTTTGCCTTAGCCCCTGATCATCTAAAGCAAGAAGGTAATTGGTATCATTCAGTTTTCTGAGAACCCGGAAGGGACCCTCCCATGTGGTCTGCAGTTTATTCTGCCGATGGGGAACAATCATTAAGACTTGTTGTCCTTCTACAAACTCCCGATAGCGTGCGTTACGGTCATACCATGTCTTCTGTCTGGTTTGAGCCATACGCAAATGACTCTGTGCAAAACTAGCAAGTTGGGCCAAGGTTTCTCGCAGCTTTAGGACATAAGGGACAACAGGGGTTCCTGTATCTTCAACTTGCCCCTCCCAGTATTCCTTGAGTAGGGTTAAGGGTCCTCGGACCTTTCTTCCATAGAGTAGTTCAAAGGGGGAGAACCCAGTGGACTCCTGGGGAACTTCCCGATAGGCAAACAAGAGATGGGGTAGGTACTTCTCCCAGTCTGAATCTCGGTCCGTGAAGGCCCTCAGCATATTCTTCAGAGTGCCGTTGAATCGTTCACAAAGTCCATTTGTTTGGGGATGATACGGGGTCGTTCGGATCGCTCGTACTCCACAGGTGCGCCACAGACACTGGACCAACTCTGACATAAACTGGGAGCCTTGGTCCGACAAGATCTCACTGGGGAATCCTACTCTGGTAAAAATAATAACCAAGGCCTCGGCCACCTTGGCTGCAGAGATACTTGACAAGGCCACGGCTTCTGGATATCGGGTGGCGTAGTCCACAACAGTGAGAATGTACTGCTTTCCAGATTTACTTGGTTTAGCCAGAGGTCCAATGATATCAACAGCTACTCTTTGAAAGGGTTCTTCTATTATAGGGAGCGGTTGCAGGGGTGCCTTTGGGTGATCTCCGGGTCGCCCTCTACGCTGACATATGTCACAAGTTCGGCAGAAATGCGCCACTGCTTGGGAAATCCCCGGCCAATAAAAAGTTTGAGTCAATCGTCTCTCGGTGCGGGTTTTGCCTTGATGGCCAGCCGTAGGAATGTCATGAGCCAGGTGTAATAGGGGAATTCTGTACTTCTGAGGAACAATCAGCTGTTTGCTATAAGTCCAGGGCTTATCTAGGGAGTCGGCATTGGCAACCCGATACAGAAGTCCATTTTCTCTGATAATTCTTTCTCCGTTTTCCCCTAGCTGCCCTATTTCAGCCCGAGTTCTAAAACTAGCAAGGGTGGGGTCAGTCTCTACTTCTTGTCTAAACTGAACTTTATCCCAAGTAACATTCATATTATCCCCACAAGAAGAATCACTCACCGGCTGTAATGGCAGTTCTGATGGCCTCAGTTCCATGGATGGGTTGTACACATCCACATGGGCTGCTCTCTTGGCTTGACTTCTGGTTACCGCACCGACAAAGTGGCAATGAAGATTCCCCACATCATTTCCTAGAAGAACGTCTGCAGGGAGGCCGCTCATCACACCGACCACACATTGTTTTGCCCCAAAGCCATAATCCAGGGTCACACTCGCTCTTGGAATATATCTCTGGGTACCTCCTGCCAGTTCAATGGCAATTCCTGGTCCCTTTTGAATTGCTTGTGGTTGAATTACTCGGGGATCGGCTATGGTGAGGAAAGCCCCAGTGTCACGGAAGCCAACAACTTTTTGGCCATCCAGCACGACCTCCTGTAGATGTTTGTCCTGAAGATCAGAAGAACAGGTGGCTGGAGCTCGCACCCCATAGACTCCGGGTAGGGGAGCCAGGATATCTGAGTCACTTGGCAAGTCATCAGGCACAGAATCCAGCTCTTCTCCTGGTGAAGGTGTCTGTAGGTAATGAACAGGCAAAGGCGGTCTGTAGCTGTTCTGTCTACGAACACCTGGACATTGGAATTGCATGTGCCCAGGCTGCCCACATCCATAACATCTGCGCTCTGGGATTCTTCCTCCGCGTCGTATTCCCAAAGGTGGAGCATGAGTAATGCGAGGCACAGTCACACGAAGGTCCCCATGAGTTGACGGTCTAGGGTGATGGTGAACATTGGGGCCAGAAGGACCAGGGGCCACCAGCGTTGGGGGGTTGGTGTTTTTTTTCTCACTGGGTAGTAGTTTTTTCCACTGAGGCTTGATGGTGAGAGCCTCATCAGCTAGAGCTGCAGCTTCCTCCACAGTGGCTGGTCTCCTTTCACGCACCCATTCCCGGATCTCAGCGGGGCACTTGAAGTAAAACTGCTCTTTTAGGAGGACCTGGAGGACGGTCTCCAAGGTTAAGGCCTCCTCTGCCTCCAACCAACGATGCCACAGATGTTTGAGTTTGTGGGCATACATCTTGAAGGACACTTCCTCATCACATGCTAGAGTACGGAACTGAGTCCTGTAAGTGTCTGGCGTTACAGCATAATGTTCTAGAATAGTCTGTTTAATATCCGCATACTCACAGTTCCACCGAGGGTCCATAGCTCTATAGGCTGCAGCAGCTCCACCCTCTAAGAGCCCAACCAGATGCCGGACGCGCTCCCTTTCTGGGACTTCCATTAATCGACACTGATGCTCAAAGTCCTGGAAGAAGCCCTCAATGTCACCAGCAGCCTCATTAAACTGCTTGAAGTCTTTGCGGGACACTCTGGGAAGTTCCCTCATGATGGGTGCTGGGGTTACAGTCTGTCTGGAACCTCTTGCGGCTTCCACAGCGAGCTGCTTATCCAGCAATGCCATCTCCTCCATCCTGCGCTCCTTCTCTTCAGCTCCACGCATGGCCTCCCTCTTATCTTCTATGGTGGCCTCATCTCCAAGCAGTGCCATCTTTTCCTTGTACCACACAACCCATTGACTTTTTTGGGTATTCACCTCCGGCTCCCGTCTTTGCTCCCCTTGCTGTGGAAATTGTTCCTCGGTGCCATCTTGCAGGCAAGCGTGTTCCAATGCCTCAATTAGTTGCTCCTTAGAGAGTCCTTTGTAGCCGACACCTAATTCACGGGCCTTTGTTTGTAGACTCGCCACAGTCCAGTTCCTGTATCCTGAGGTTCTGGTTTCAGACGTCGATTGGCTGTTGTCCTCCATTTCTTCTGCTCTGATCCCGCTGCTGCCACCAGTTTGTGACGGGGTGTACATCAGAGCAAAGAGAGACAACAGGCCGAGGATGATCCAACAGGTTTACTAACAGGAATACAGGAACAGCACACGACAAGTCCAAATAAAACAGATTCGGGGGCACCTCCCGATAATCCAAAGTGCCAGATCACAACGTAATAGTCCTTTTCAGAGTCCCAGAAATCCCACACAATCCACTGGACGGCGAGGTCTGTCCGCAGATTCAGATCTCGCTCCCTTCCTCTTCAAAAACTCAACTCCCAACTGCATTTAGAAACAGGAGTGAATTGTTTGAGCTCGTGGGCCCGCCCCTCAAGGGTAGGGGTCTATGCAATGGTTGGGCCCACTAGAAGATTCTAGAAGGTTGGCTCCGAGATGTCTACAGGTTTGTGTAGTTGGCGTTATCCACTGCTTACGAAACAATGAGAAGTTCCCCTGGCTGTGTGGACAAGAGATAATTGCATTATGGGCCCAGAGACACAGGAGATGGGGGGAAGGTATGGTTACTTACATCCCAAGACATTTCAAAGTGTTCAGTAAGTACAACCAAAGGAAAGTGACATCACATCCTGACATAGTATTACAGCAAATACAGTGAGAAGGTAAAATACATCATGACAACACTGTCATAATAAATTGTAAGAATATCATTTATTATGTTAATGCATATATTCATCAATGTCATAATAAGTGTAATAATATTATCTCCTTATAAATGATTACGGTATGCATATATTTATCAAATATATGATTAAAAGCTCGTGATCTTATGACCTTACACTTTTAGTAAAACATCTGATATATTCCACTTGTTTTTAGCTGAGATGAAGATTATTATCGTTGTGATTTGCCTCGTTCTGAGCCTCATTGTGAGCCTCGTTCTGTGCCTCGTTCTGAGCCTCATTCTGAGTCGTGGTATGAGCCTCGTTCTGAGCCTCATTCTGAGTCGTGGTATGAGCCTTGTTCTGACCCTCATTGTGAGCCTCGTTCTGAGCCTCATTCTGAGTCGTGGTATGAGCCTCGTTCTGAGCCTCATTCTGAGTCGTGGTATGAGCCTTGTTCTGAGCCTCATTGTGAGCCTCGTTCTGTGCCTCGTTCTGAGCCTCATTCTGAGTCGTGGTATGAGCCTCGTTCTGAGCCTCATTGTGAGCCTCGTTCTGTGCCTCGTTCTGAGCCTCATTCTGAGTCGTGGTATGAGCCTCGTTCTGAGCCTCATTGTGAGCCTCGTTCTGAGCCTCATTCTGAGTCGTGTTTTGAGCCTCGTTCTCAACCTTGTTCTAAGCCTCGTTTTCAGCCTCATTTTGAGCCTCATTCTGGGCATCGTTCTCAGCCTTGTTCTGAGCCTCCATAGCCTTTGAGCAGCAGCCTCTCCCAGCACACACTGAACTCAGTAACGTCACCGCTCATCATAATGGGCGAGTGTCGTGGAGCGCAGTGGGAGTCGGGAGTGGCTGCTGCTCAAAGGCTGTGATCACTCAGTGGACTACGCTGGATTTGGTGGACTACGTCAGATCTGCATGGATTTTTTATAATAAATTGATGAACCAGGAAAGGAGAGTGGTTTTTATTTTTGTGTTTCTATTTTGCTTTTCAATCCCTGGGTTAGTAATAGGGGTGTCTGATAGATGCGTCTCCATTACTAACCTCTGGGCTTGATACCAGCTGACACTATACAGCTGACATCAACCCCAAACATATTACCCTGGATGCCACCGCACCAGGACAACCGGGAAGAGCTGGGCGAAGCACCAGAATTTCATCATCTAATGGAGGCACCACTTTTGGGTCGACTGCAGGCTGCTATTTTTAGACTTGGGGGGGCCATAACCATGGACCTTCCCAGCCTGATAATACCGGTGCCGAGCTGTCTGCTTTACTTTGGTTGTTTATCAAAAATGGGAGGAACCCCGATTGGCTTTCATTGGGGTGCCAGCTCCCATTATGTACTGAATTTTAGAAACAAGCACAGGAACAGTGAGAATCTACCAAGCATGAAATCCCGCAGGAACAAGAGGAGATGTTCACACTTGTCAGTGGTGAAATCTAGCACATACAGAGCCTTGCAAAAGTATTCATACTCTGACAACTTTTTATTTTTACATTTTTTCATGTTACAGCCACAAACTTATAAATATTATTTAGATTTGGGATTTTACGATACCATCACTAAGTGCAAGTATCTGTGAGATGTAAAATAAATGAGGCCTGGTGTTCTAAATATATAAAAATATAAATGTGATACTTATACTATGCATCTTTATTTACACCCTGTGATCAAATAACAGAATAGTGACTGCAGCTCTGAATATCACAGCAAAATAGTGACCGCAGCTGTGGGGGTGACTAGAAGATAAGATGTGAGGTAACAGCAGAATAGTGACTGCAGCTCTGGAGGTGACTGGAGGATAAGACAAGATGTAACAACAGAATAGTGACTGCAGCTCTGGAGGTGACTGGAGGATAAGACAAAATGTAACAGCAGAATAGTGACTGCAGCTCTGCAGGTGACTGGAGGATAAGACATGATGTAACAGCAGAATAGTGAGTGCAGCTCTGGAGGTGATTGGAGGATAAGACACGATTTAACTGCAGAAATGTGACTGCAGCTCTGGAGGTGACTGGAGGATAAGACACAATGTAACAGCAGAATAGTGACTGCAGCTCTGGAGGTGACTGGACGATAAGACACAATGTAACAGCAGAATAGTGACTGCAGCTGTGAAGGTGACTGGAGGATAAGACACAATGTAACAACAGAATAGTGACTGCAGCTCTGGTGGTGACTGGAGGATAAGACACAATGTAACAGTAGAATATTGAGTGCAGCTCTGGAGGTGACTGGAGGATAAGACACGATGTAACAGCAGAATAGTGACTGCAGCTCTGGAGGTGACTGGAGGATAAGACACGGTGAAACAGCAGAATAGTGACTGCAGCTCTGGAGGTGACTGGAGGATAAGACACAATGTAACATCAGAATAGTGAGTGCAGCTGTGGAGGTGACTGGAGGATAAGACATTATGTATCAGCAGAATAGTGACTGCAGCTCTGCAGGTGACTGGAGGATAAGACGTGATGTAACAGCAGAATAGTGAGTGCAGCTCTGGAGGTGATTGGAGGATAAGACACGATTTAACTGCAGAAATGTGACTGCAGCTCTGGAGGTGACTGGAGGATAAGACACAATGTAACAGCAGAATAGTGACTGCAGCTGTGGAGGTGACTGGAGGATAAGACATAATGTAACAGCAAAATAATGACTACAGCTCTGGAGGTGACTGGACGATAAGACACAATGTAACAGCAGAATAGTGACTGCAGCTCTGGAGGTGACTGGACGATAAGACACAATGTAACAGCAGAATAGTGACTGCAGCTGTGAAGGTGACTGGAGGATAAGACACGGTGAAACAGCAGAATAGTGACTGCAGCTCTGGAGGTGACTGGAGGATAAGACACAATGTAACATCAGAATAGTGAGTGCAGCTGTGGAGGTGACTGGAGGATAAGACATTATGTATCAGCAGAATAGTGACTGCAGCACTGCAGGTGACTGGAGGATAAGACACAATGTAACAACAGAATAGTGACTGCAGCTCTGGAGGTGACTGGAGGATAAGACATGATGTAACAGCAGAATAGTGACTGCAGCTCTGGAGGTGACTGGAGGATAAGACATGATGTAACAGCAGAATAGTGAGTGCAGCTCTGGGGGTGATTGGAGGATAAGACACGATTTAACTGCAGAAATGTGACTGCAGCTCTGGAGGTGACTGGAGGAAAAGACACAATGTAACAGCAGAATAGTGACTGCAGCTCTGGAGGTGACTGGACGATAAGACACGATGTAACATATTATCATTATTATTTTTACTGGGCTACATTTGGCTCTTTGCCCCTTACATGGGTCGTGACTCATGGGTGACATATGTTGTGGGTCCCTGAGGCCTGGGAGGAGGCAGTCGCTGGTTGGGGGCTGCACTCTATGGGCCCTGGTGGCCCCCAGCTGCAGCAGTCATCTGGAGGTTATTGCTTCCCCACATTGTAGGGTGTCATGGCACACAGAGGGCACCGGTGCCAGCCTGGCAGGGGCAGGAGCTGACGCCCAGTCCCAGCTGTCACAGATCTGCAGAAAATACACAGGCTGCTGGATCTAAGGCAGAAACTATAGAACTATAGGCACAAACTACAAGTCCCAGCAATCCCCCCAGTCACACACCCTGTTACCTGTGGTGGGCGCCTCTTGTGCTGTAACCAGAGGGCAGCGCTGGTTCTGTAATTGCATCAAGAGGCTGTCACCAAATGGTATATAACAAAGGCTAAACTAGCCAAAAATAACAATGAGTCCAAACAGTCACTGAGGAGGCTACCAAAGCTGCAATAAGGCCCCGGAGTCACAGTGAGAGCCCGACGCGTTCCTCCAGTCACGCTCTCTTCCTCAGTCAGATGGCATCTCCTGTGTGACCGGAGGAACGCGTCGGGCTCTTACGGTGACTCCGGGGCCTTATTGCAGCTTTGGTAGCCTCCTCAGTGACTGTTTGGACTCATTGTTGTTATTTTTGGCTAGTTTAGCCTTTGTTATATACCATTTGGTGACAGCCTCTTGATGCAATACAAGCACATTCTCAGCATAGATGGAATATACCTGATTTTCTATAAGAATACCCAGATAGGGGAGTATTGCTGTTACCCTCAATACGCTGTCTGTGCATTCATATGTCCCGTGTTGGAGGCGATGTTTAGTGTTTATGTCTGATTTTAAATGATTTTAAAATTGTGAGTGTTTGCCACCCTTTATAAATAAATAAATATTGTATTTTTTGCTCACATCAAGGTCTATTCCATATTAATTATTTATTATTCATAAGTCTGGTGCCTCTTTGTGCCATATTGTGTGTGTTCTGGAGGATAAGACTCAATGTAACAGCAGAATAGTGGCTGCAGCTCTGGAGGTGACTGGAGGATAAGACAGGATGTAACAGCAGAATAGTGGCTGCAGCTCTGGAGGTGACTGGAGGATAAGACATGATGTAACAGCAGAATAGTGACCGCAGCTCTGGAGGTGACTGGAGGATAAGACATGATGTAACAGCAGAATAGTGGCTGCAGCTCTGGAGGTGACTGGAGGATAAGACATGACGTAACAGCAGAATAGTGGCTGCAGCTCTGGAGGTGACTGGAGGATAAGACACAATGCAACAGCAGAATAGGGACTGCAGCTCTGGAGGTGACTGGAGGATAAGACTCAATGTAACAGCAGAATAGTGACTGCAGCTCTGGAGGTGACTTGAGGATAAGACTCAATGTAACAGCAGAATAGTGACTGAAGCTCTGGAGGTGACTGGAGGATAAGACATGATGTAACAGCAGAATAGTGGCTGCAGCTCTGGAGGTGACTGGAGGATAAGACATAATGTAACAGCAGAATAGTGGCTGCAGCTCTGGAGGTGACTGGAGGATAAGACTCAATGTGACAGCAGAATAGTGAGTGCAGCTCTGGAGGTGACTGGAGGATAAGACATGATGTAACAGCAGAATAGTGGCTGCAGCTCTGGAGGTGACTGGAGGATAAGACATGATGTAACAGCAGAATAGTGGCTGCAGCTCTGGAGGTGACTGGAGGATAAGACATGATGTAACAGCAGAATAGTGGCTGCAGCTCTGGAGGTGACTGGAGGATAAGACATGAGGTAACAGCAGAATAGTGAGTGCAGCTCTGGAGGTGAGTAGCTATTATATTTGGACAGGATGTTATCAGTGATAGGTCCCTGCAGGGGTTAATGGTGACGTGAGTAGGGGCAGGTTTGGGTCTGATCCAGGGGACCTGATTTCACCTGATGACGCCCTGATTACAGAACCAGCGCTGCCCTCTGGTTACAGCACAAGAGGCGCCCACCACAGGTAACAGGGTGTGTGACTGGGGGGATTGCTGGGACTTGTAGTTTGTGCCTATAGTTCTATAGTTTCTGCCTTAGATCCAGCAGCCTGTGTATTTTCTGCAGATCTGTGACAGCTGGGACTGGGCGTCAGCTCCTGCCCCTGCCAGGCTGGCACCGGTGCCCTCTGTGTGCCATGACACCCTACAATGTGGGGAAGCAACAACCTCCAGATGACTGCTGCAGCTGGAGGCCACCAGGGCCCATAGAGTGCAGCCCCCAACCAGCGACTGCCTCCTCCCAGGCCTCAGGGACCCACAACATATGTCACCCATGAGTCACGACCCATGTAAGGGGCAAAGAGCCAAATGTAGCCCAGTAAAAATAATAATGATAATATGTTACAATAGTAATGATAATATTAATAATATTTACCAACAATAATGATAAAATAATAACAGCAAATTATTATTATGCAATAATGGTAATGATCCTGATGGACTATTGAGGGAGCAGAGGAGTCTGAAAGAGGATAAAGGAGTCTAGAGGGACTGAGGAGTCTGCAGGAGGAGGGAAGAGGAGTCTGGAGAAGGAGGGCAGAGGAGTCTGGAGAAGGAGGGCAGAGGAGTCTGGAGAAGGAGGGCAGAGGAGTCTGGAGGAGGAGAGCAGAGGAGTCTGGAGGAGGAGGGCAGAGGATTGTGGAGGAGGAGGGCAGAGGAGTCTGCAGGAAGAGGTCAGAGGAGTCTGGAGAAGGAGGGCAGAGGAGTCTGGAGGAGGAGGGCAGAGGAGTCTGGAGAAGGAGGGCAGAGGAGTCTGGAGAAGGAGGGCAGAGGAGTCTGGAGAAGGATGGCAGAGGAGTCTGGAGGAGGAGGGCAGAGGAGTCTGGAGGAGGAGGGCAGAGGAGTGTGGAGGAGGGCAGAGGAGTCTGCAGGAAGAGGGCAGAGGAGTCTGCAGGAAGAGGGCAGAGGAGTCTGGAGGAGGAGGGCAGAGGAGTCTGGAGGAAGATGGCAGAGGAGTCTGGAGGAAGATGGCAGAGGAGTCTGGAGGAGGAGGGCAGAGGAGTCTGGAGGAGGAGGGCAGAGGAGTCTGGAAGAGGAGGGCAGAGGAGTCTGGAGGAGGAGGGCAGAGGAGTCTGCAGGAGGAGGGCAGAGAAGTCTGGAGGAGGAGTGCAGAGAAGTCTGGAGGAGGAGAGCAGAGGAGTCTGGAGGAGGAGGGCAGAGAAGTCTGGAGGAGGAGGGCAGAGGAGTCTGGAGGAGGAGGGCAGATGAGTCTGCAGGAGGAGGGCAGAGAGGTTTGAGGGAGGGCAGAGAAGTCTGGAGGAAGAGGGCAGAGGAGTCTTCGGGAGGAGGGCAGAGGAGTCTGCAGGAGGAGGGCAGAGAAGTCTGGAGGAGGAGGGCAGAGAAGTCTGGAAGAGGAGGGCATAGAAGTCTGGAAGAGGAGGGCAGAGGAGTCTGGAAGAGGAGAAGACAGAGGAGTCTGCAGGAAGAGGGCAGAGGAGTCTGGAGGAGGAAGGCAGAGAAGTCTGGAGGAGGAGGGCAGAGGAGTCTGGAGAAGGAGGGCAGAGGAGTCTGGAGGAGGAGGGCAGAGTAGACTGGAAGAGAAGGGCAGAGGGGTCTGGAGGAGGAGGGCAGAGGAGACTGGAAGAGGAGGGCAGAAGGGTATGGAGGTGGAGGGAAGAGGAGTCTGGAGGAGGAGGGTAGAGGAGTCTGGAGGGGGCGATGGAGTCAAGAGGGACAGCATAATCTGGAGGAGAGTAGAGGAGTCTGGAGGAGTAGAAAAAAAGGTCCAGAAGGACAGAGGAGGGAGTTGGAGGAGTCTAGAGGAGGACAAATAAGTCAAGAGGGACAGAAGAGTCTGAAAGAAAAAGGCAGAGGAGTCTAGAGGGGACAAAGGAGTCTAGTGGAACAGTGAAGTCTGGAGAAGGAGGTCAAAGGAGTCTGGAGAAGGAGGGCAGAGGAGTATGGAGAAGGAGGGCAGAGAAGTCTGGAGGAGAAGGGCAGAGGAGTCTGGAGGAGGAGGGCAGAGGAGTCTGGAGGAGGATAAAGGAATCTAAATGGACAGATTAGTCTGAAGGAGGAGGGCAGAGGAGTCTGGAGGGGACAAAGGAGTCTAGAGGGACAGCAGAGTCTGGGGAAGGAGAGGGAGGGCAGAGGAGTCTGGAGGAGGAGGTCATAGGAGTCTAGAGGGACTGAGGAGTCTGGAGAAGAAGGGCAGAGGAGTGTGGAGAAGGAGGGTAGAGGAGTCTGGAGGGACAAAGGATTCTAGAGGGATAAAGGAGTCTAAAGGAGGAAGACAGAGGAGTCTGGAGGGGAAAAATAGTTTGGAGGAGGACAAAGAAGTCTGGAGGGACAGAGGAGACTGGAGGAAGACAAAGTGATCTGCAGGGGGCTGAGGAGTCTGGAGGAAGAGTGTAGAGGAGTCTGGAAGAGGACATAACATTCTATAGGGACAGAGGAGTCTGGAGGAGGAGTCCAGAGGAGTCTGGAGGAGGAGCGCAGAGGAGTCTGGAGGAACAGCGTGGAGGAGTCTGGAGGAGGAGTGCAGAGGAGTCTGGAAGAGGACTAAGAAGTCCATAGGGACAAAAGAGTCTGGAGGAGTACATAGTGATCTGGAGTGACAGAGAAGTCTTGAGAAGAAGAGCAGAGGAGTTTGGTGGAGGACAGAGAAGTTGAAAGGGACAAAGGAGTCTGAAGGAGGAGGGCAGAGAAGTCTGGAGGAGGAGGCCAAAGGAGTCTAGAGGGACTGAGGAGTCTGGAGAAGGAGGACAGAGGAGTCTGGAGAAGGAGGGTAGAAGAGTCTGGCGGAGGAGGGCAGAGGAGTCTGGTGTAGGAGGGCAGAGGAGTCTGGTGTAGGAGGGCAGAGGAGTTTGAAGGAGGAGGGCAGAGGAGTCTGGAGGAGGAGGGCAGAGGAGTCTGCAGGAGGAGGGCAGAGAAGTCTGGAGGAGGAGGGCAGAGAAGTCTGGAGGAGGAGGGCAGAGGAGTCTGGAAGAGGAGGGCATAGGAGTCTGGAGGAGGGTAGTGGTGTCTAAAGGGACTGACGAGTCTGGAGAAGGAGGACAAAGGAGTCTGGAGGAGGAGGGCAGAGGAGTCTAGAGGAGGAGGGCAGAGGAGTCTGGAGGGGACAAAGGAGTCTGTAGAAAGACAAAATTCCCTAGAGGGGCAGAGGCGTCTGGAGAAGGAAGGCAGAGAAGTCTGGAGTTGACAAAATATTCTGGAGGATGACAAAGTATTCCTGAGAGACAGAGGGGTCTGGAGAAGGACTAAGAAGTCCAGAGACAAAAAAAGGGACAGTTGCACTCTGAAATGCTAAAGCATGCAAACATTGAATGCAAGAATATAGATATGCATAGATATACATTATAGAAATCAAGGAAAAATTTAGATTTTTTTTATCACAAAACTGGCAATTTCAATTTCTGCCCAGTAGCCATGTCAAGGCATATATCGTTACTGGGAACCTACACTAAACTGAAGCCTCTCTCTGGGCTACAACCCTCCTGTGTATGGGCATGTAGGAACCTGCTACTGAAGAATAAAATCACCTGTGGCTAGTGGGGGAGGGGTGCACAGTCAGAGGGCATGACTCCATAATCTGGATAAAAAGACTGATGGCACTGACTGTGTGACGCCCTGGGCAAGCCAGGGGTCACAGGTCACTGTTAAAAAATATACTCTTAAATATATTTTTCTTCAAATACGTAAAAGCGCATGAAAGAAAGAAACTATAAAAAATGTAAAAAAATAAATATATTTTATCTATTTAAAAATGGTTGCCAGGGTTCAGTTACAGAAAGGAAAAATAATATACTTTGATAGCTTACGCAAAGAGTTCATTTAGTCCATACTGATCAATGGGAAGTCTTTACCCATCTCTCTTTGGGTCCTGAATGGCAAAGCAGGGGGTGTCATCTCTTAGCGTGTCTTCATCTTGCAGCCTCGGGTCTTCTCACAGCAGGCAATGTGGAGGAGCGACCATAGCCCCCTCCATCGTGTGTTATATAACAACTGTCCAGTCCATATTAGGGGTTTTAGTTAAACATAGTTCCATATGACATAATGTTCTAGAAGCTACCAGAAGCTTCTGGAAGGATTTATATATATCCTTCCATGCTCAGCATATATATATATTCAATATGGATATTTTAATACTTATTCCTTATAAAAACTTTATTAATATACTATGCCCTTCAACATAAACAGAACTGTAGACATATATGTCTTACTATGAAATATTTGATAACTAGATGTATTAATTTTAATGTTTTTACAAACCCCCCTTGAAGCGGGTGGAGTAACCCCGAAAATTAATTAATACATCATTAAAATAACAAATCTTTTTTCCTTATTTGGTGATAATATATTAATATCAATAATAATGATGAATAATAATTAATTTGCATTATTCATGTTGTAAGTTCAATAATATAATAATGTTGATTCATGTTATGACAGGCTGTGACTGATCAATCATATAAAAATATATAACTACACTTTGCTAGACCTAAAAAGAAATGCAAAAAACAAATCCGGTCACCATATGATGTCCTCTGAGTTGATGTCTTCTTATCTCCGATGTAATCCGGCATAAACACAGTCTCTTAGAAATAAATCCTTTGATAAAAATGAATGGTTACCAATTTATACAGTCCCATATTGCGTTTATCATTGTTAGATCAAAGTCCATAAACCTTATTCTTTATTGCAAAGTCCATAGCCAATGTTGATAAACCACAGTTCATGAGTGTAGAAGAATAGCAAAAGTCTTTGATGTCTGTGCAGTGTAATTTGCGTTAGTCACCTTGTATCCTTCATGCTGCCTGTTGTCAAATCCTAGAACAGATGTTAAGACGTTCTTGGTCAGCACGACAGGGGTTAACTTTAACACGTCCTTGCTCTTCTTAGTAACTTTAGGGAGGTCTTAATGTACAGACCATGTGTCATTGTCCATCATAGGACCACTATGTTTCTGAGATGCAAACGCGGTAAGTGTATTTTGTATGTTTCACAGTCTTATTTGAGACGTTACCTTTTGGACCTTTTTGCAGAATCCCTTTTAACTTTAGGAAAATTATAAAGTCTTTTTATCTTCTATAATCTTGATTGAAGACTTCATTCCCTAATCTAAATACCAAATATGGCAATAACTATCACTAATAAATGTCACAGCGTATCATAACTCCAATACTATAATACCATGTCATTATTATTATCGTAGAAGTATTAATATAATTGATACTCAGAAGATAAAATACTGCATAATGGTATAGACAATAGTATTCTCTTGTAATGACCTTTTTTGTCATTGGTGCATTACCCTTCCAAACCCATAGGTAGCAATGTGTTGAATGTAACCAAAATATAATATAAAATATGAAACAATATAATGTGTACCTATAACATGTATCATATTATAAATATGAAAGGCAACAATGTGGCTTTTTAGTTAGATCATTTGTAAAATTATAAACCAAAGCAAATAACCTTTTGGAAAAGACTGGATGATTCCATCAAAACACAATAATACCCATTATAAATTATTATTGATTAAAAATATAATATATATTATTTGTAAATTTAGAAAGGTAAACCTAAATGTACCTTGATCTTCCATCTTTATTATTCTAATTTAATTTATTTGATTTGTCTATTATTTATTAAATAACCTACTATAAGGAAATGTGTAACTATAATTAATATTTCATCCTTATTGTGTTAACATACTAATATAAAAATAATGTATTACTAGGAAGTAGACAATTGTATATACTGATGAAGGAAGTATTCTTTTCTTCCAAAAAAAGTGGAACTTTTCCCTTTTAATATGATTCATATTTAATAAAGTAATATTCTTATATTAGATATTACTGAACTAAATATTGAAGTGTTTTCTCGATTGAGATATTTAAAATCTGAAGAAAAAATAAAAATTGTAGAATTAAGATTTTGATTAAAAAAAATGTGAATATTAAATAATAATTAATATAAAAAATAGGAATAAAAGGAAAAATAAAAATCGGAATAAAAAAATAAAAATTGAAATAAAAATAAGGCCTTCTATGTATATAACACCTTTATCTTCAATAATACATAACCTTAATGTTACCAATATCTTATAGGATTCCCATACCTATCATAAAAATAATTAAGTCATGTAACCTTGCAAATAATACACTTCTCTTAGTATATAAATGCATTATGACATACTTCAAATATATTTTTTTTTTATTCCCAATTCTTCCTTTGTACTTGAAATATTAATTATTAAAGTATCCTGTAAACACATATATTTATCAAATATAAAATGTGTGATTGAGACCAAACCTCCCCCTTTCAATATCATGAAATATGATTTTATAAAAATTAATAGGTTTAGATTAAATTAAATTAAAATTTGTGTTGTATATCTTCAAGACCATATTATAAATATCACTTCCATATTTGAAAAGAAAAATGATTACCAATCTATGTATCAGTAAAAGAAGTGACTTAACACAAAAGATCCTAACATCTCTATATTAAAGAAATATGTCTAAGAATAATATATATATATATCCGGTATAAATTCCTTCATTTATACTTATGTACTATAACCTATTTATTCTAATAGTATACATACATATATTATAACCTCGAAGTTAAAACAAAAATTCCCTTTTTTTTTCTTTTCTGGATCCAAGTACTCAACATTGACATTAGCAGCTGCTCAAACAATCAATCATTCATAGACACATCTATGCACACAAGACTGCCATGATTCTTTAACATATATTTTCACATAAAAACATTGACGGACACAAATCCCTGTTTTCCCAATTATTCTATGCACATTTCAAAGATTATGTTACTAATTTGAAGTACTTCTCGAAAAAATACAAATTCCAATGTATTACATACTGTACATTTTGACCATAGAACAAACATTTATATTAGCTTTAGTACCAAGTCACATGCTCTAGTACGTGCAAAGAACACCATTCCAAAACAGCAAGCAGTTTTACTACACTCCAAAGCTCAGATTACATTTCTAATAACTCTAAAGAAGATGTATGTATATTCATAAAAGAAACGTTAAAGTAATAGTTCTCTGGCAATTGGTACCTGAGAAAATAATATTATTAATCGTGCTTTCGCGATTAACCTTACCCAATAAAATATATGTTACCTGATTGAGGACAAGAACAAATGTATAAATAAAAAGTTAATACTTCATCAATCTGCTTTACTGATAAATTCTGAGGGAAATAAAAGAATAAAATTATTATCATATTTATGATAAAAATGAAATATATATATATATATATATATTCACTGTATATGAAAAATTATGATTATCAAATAGCAAAATTAATTTATCCAGAAATCCCCTTTTATCCAGCTAAAGACCAAACCTCAATTTTTGCAAGATTCGATTTATTACAGTAATTTCCAGAATATTGGAATTGAAATTATTTTGTAACTCAATTTTTGTCCTTAAATGAGAAAAAATGTCTTTCTCTGAAAAACCACCCAGCTGTCGCTGGCTGTAAAATTCTCTGGACGACCTTTTTTCTTTCACTAGTGACTAGGGGAGAGAATCTGCACAAGACACCTGTTTCTGTCTTTCAGGGCTTTTAAAAATCGCTTGTCTGAGATAATCGGTATCAGATTTTGTGACAATTTTCTCTTTCATTGAAGGTGACAAGGAAAGAGGGGGGGTGTATGACTTATAATTCACATGAAATTTCCTGCGAATTTCATACATCTTGTCACAGAAATATTTGGATCTGGGAGACACTGTTGGTTTTTCACAAAAACTCTCCCTTTTTTGTATTGGTTTTTCAGAATTAATTAATCTCTGTCTTGATTGACTTTGGCGACTTCTAACAAAATCGATAAATGTCGTACATTCGAATAGGGACTTTTTATTTAATGCCACCGCACAGGCTGCATTGTCAAGGAAATGAAATTTCTTGATGAATAAACGTATCATTCCATCCAATCTGACATTTGGAATGACTGCCCTATACAAACGTTCAAAAACGGACATAAATGAGAACGTACTCTCATTCTGTTCAATTTGTAATTCCTTCAACATCTCATAGTTTGGATCAGATTCATTCCTTGCACAGAAGATGAGATATTTCAGCCTTATGATATCGTTATCATTTGAACAATCAAATGTCTCATTGTCAGAAGACTTTTTTAATGCCAATTGTCTAAAAAAATGCTGAGGTAACCACATACGGAATAACTGATTCGTCTCACTATTGGTTAAATTTAACTTCTCAACGGAACTTTCAAATATCTCTGAATTTCTGCAAACATGTATTTTAGGATTATATGCGGGAATTAATTTGCATATGTCCAATAGACTCTTTCTAAGTTTAATCCCTAACTTAGCCTGTTCTATTTTTAGAAACTGATCGTCGCCATTTTCTCTCTCCACATGTCCTTTCTGCACGTGTCCCACTCTGGCTCCTCCGCCTTCTGGCTTCTCTACGTCATTTCCTGCGTCTTTCCCAGTGTCCTGAAAATGACCTTGATTACGTAGCACATGTCTGCCGCCATTATCAAAATTCTGATTTGCAAAATTACAGTCAAAATCTAATTTATCATTTCCAACATTACAGTCAGAATTCACAATATCACTGACTGACATTCCAGGGTCTAAGCAGTCTTTAGATTTCTCTGTCACTGACTCTCCTGACAATTCAGGTTGTCTATTTCCACCATTTTTACACTTTTCTACGATTAACTTGTGAAAATCATAGACTAAATGACAGACATTTCTGATTTTCTGTTTCTCTCTATTAAAAGACTTTGCACATTCTATACGTGAATTCTCAAGTTCACACTCCTCATAAAAGCGTAACCAAATCTCTTCCACATTAGAAATATCTGGATAAGTGAACTGAAGTTTACTTTGCTTAACATATGAAGAGATAAAATCCATTTTCTTACCTGAAATGATCAGATGATCTCATGGATGATCCTTTAAGACTTGATTCACTTTGTTCAGCACGTCCAATACTTCTTATGGACTGACTTTATCTTTCTTGCTCAAAAATACGTCAAAAGTTAACTTCTGTGGCTTAGTAAAGACTTTAAAGTTCATTCAAAAAAAAAAAAAACATTCATGCAACTTGACTTATACGTATTTCCTAGGTTCTGCGTGATTTTTATAAATTGTCGATTCCTGATCCTTTGCAGGAGATACTTAAGATACTTCGACCCCCCTTATGCAAAGTGAAGGAACAACACAAAATGTAAAAAAATTACGAATGGGTGGCTCGCCAAAATGTTAAAACATATACTCTTAAATATATTTTTCTTCAAATACGTAAAAGCTCATGAAAGAAAGAAACTTCAAAAAATGTAAAAAAATAAATATATTTTATCTATTTAAAAATGGTTGCCAGGGTTCAGTTACAGTCCATAGGGACAAAAGAGTCTGGAGGAGTACATAGTGATCTGGAGTGACAGAGAAGTCTTGAGAAGAAGAGCAGAGGAGTTTGGTGGAGGACAGAGAAGTTGAAAGGGACAAAGGAGTCTGAAGGAGGAGGGCAGAGAAGTCTGGAGGAGGAGGCCAAAGGAGTCTAGAGGGACTGAGGAGTCTGGAGAAGGAGGACAGAGGAGTCTGGAGAAGGAGGGTAGAAGAGTCTGGCGGAGGAGGGCAGAGGAGTCTGGTGTAGGAGGGCAGAGGAGTCTGGTGTAGGAGGGCAGAGGAGTTTGGAGGAGGAGGGCAGAGGAGTCTGGAGGAGGAGGGCAGAGGAGTCTGCAGGAGGAGGGCAGAGAAGTCTGGAGGAGGAGGGCAGAGAAGTCTGGAGGAGGAGGGCAGAGGAGTCTGGAAGAGGAGGGCATAGGAGTCTGGAGGAGGGTAGTGGTGTCTAAAGGGACTGACGAGTCTGGAGAAGGAGGACAAAGGAGTCTGGAGGAGGAGGGCAGAGGAGTCTAGAGGAGGAGGGCAGAGGAGTCTGGAGGGGACAAAGGAGTCTGTAGAAAGACAAAATTCCCTAGAGGGGCAGAGGCGTCTGGAGAAGGAAGGCAGAGAAGTCTGGAGTTGACAAAATATTCTGGAGGATGACAAAGTATTCCTGAGAGACAGAGGGGTCTGGAGAAGGACTAAGAAGTCCAGAGACAAAAAAAGGGACAGTTGCACTCTGAAATGCTAAAGCATGCAAACATTGAATGCAAGAATATAGATATGCATAGATATACATTATAGAAATCAAGGAAAAATTTAGATTTTTTTTATCACAAAACTGGCAATTTCAATTTCTGCCCAGTAGCCATGTCAAGGCATATATCGTTACTGGGAACCTACACTAAACTGAAGCCTCTCTCTGGGCTACAACCCTCCTGTGTATGGGCATGTAGGAACCTGCTACTGAAGAATAAAATCACCTGTGGCTAGTGGGGGAGGGGTGCACAGTCAGAGGGCATGACTCCATAATCTGGATAAAAAGACTGATGGCACTGACTGTGTGACGCCCTGGGCAAGCCAGGGGTCACAGGTCACTGTTAAAAAATATACTCTTAAATATATTTTTCTTCAAATACGTAAAAGCGCATGAAAGAAAGAAACTTCAAAAAATGTAAAAAAATAAATATATTTTATCTATTTAAAAATGGTTGCCAGGGTTCAGTTACAGAAAGGAAAAATAATATACTTTGATAGCTTACGCAAAGAGTTCATTTAGTCCATACTGATCAATGGGAAGTCTTTACCCATCTCTCTTTGGGTCCTGAATGGCAAGGCAGGGGATGTCATCTCTTAGCGTGTCTTCATCTTGCAGCCTCGGGTCTTCTCACAGCAGGCAATGTGGAGGAGCGACCATAGCCCCCTCCATCGTGTGTTATATAACAACTGTCCAGTCCATATAAGGGGTTTTAGTTAAACATAGTTCCATATGACATAATGTTCTAGAAGCTACCAGAAGCTTCTGGAAGGATTTATATATATCCTTCCATGCTCAGCATATATATATATTCAATATGGATATTTTAATACTTATTCCTTATAAAAACTTTATTAATATACTATGCCCTTCAACATAAACAGAACTGTAGACATATATGTCTTACTATGAAATATTTGATAACTAGATGTATTAATTTTAATGTTTTTACAGTCACACACCCTACATCCCAGTTAAGAACACCAAAGCTAACCAAAAATCCTTGTTGCCTTCCTCCAGAGGCTGATGATTCACACCAGGGGGTGGGCCAGGCGGTTGGCTCCGCCCACTGAGGAGTTCACAGCTCTGGAGGCGGGAGAAACCAGGCAGATTAGCTCAGGGGGAGCTTGAGTGAGGAGCTAAGTGGAGGAGTTAAGGAAGTGAAAGTAGAAGGAAGTAAAGTGGTAAAGGAGGAAAGCAAGAGTGGTGACAGGAAAGAAAGAGAGTGGAAAGCCTGAAGGGTCCAGCTATGTGCAGGACCAGGTCAGCAAGGTCAGCAACGACGGTGACTGTCCAGAGGGGTGACTGTTCAGGAGTTCCTGGAAGGACCGCGGACGGGTAGTGACCCGGCGGTTTGGAGCAGCGTGCAAAGGACAGTCAGCACCAGGGCAGGGGCCTCTCGGACCCCGGCAAGGCTAGGAGTCGCCATAATTTGCCGAATCCGTCAGTGAAGGGGACGTAGATCCCCCAACAACCAAGTCCCGATTGAAGTCAACAGTCCAACCAGTAAAGAGAAACACCGCCACCGCCAAGGCACCAGTTCCTCAGGGCCAGCGTCTGCAGGCAAAGTAGAGCTCCTCTGGTCCAGCTTGAAGCCGGGGAGCGGGTTACCGGTGGGGACCCATCGCTACCAACCTAGAAACATCAGGTGCAGGTCAGAGGGACGTCACCGTTACCTACTGGGAGAGCAAGTGCAGCCGTCCGTGGGAACCGTCTTTCCAGCCGTGTGGTTTACCGTAAAGCTGTGTCAACGTCTCAGGCTGAGTGAGTACCACAGTGCCGCAAGGCACAGCGCTGCCCCCGCGTCCCTGCGCCCACCAGGCCCTGCATCTCCCTCACCATCACCGGGCCCCGGGATCACCAACCCCTACCCACGGAGGGGCAACGCAACATCTCGCTGCTACACACCATCATCCCCGGGCCTATAGAGCAGCGGTGGTGAAATCACCACAACCGTGGGTGGCGTCACGGACAATAAACAATTCCCACACCCAACAAACCCCCTTTCACTCACGGGCGAGGAGTGCCGCTCGAGAACCCCCGGGATCCGGCCCACAGCTCGAGCCACCACTGAGCAGCAGCCGCCGGACCCGAGCAGAAGGGGTGAGCGTAGTGTGCTGACACCCTCCTCCCCGCCCGCGACAACTTGGCGTCACGAACAGGATCTTACCGCTCTGCCGTTTGGTAGAGGTGCGCCTTGTTACCGCCGGAGGTATCCGGCTGAAAAATTTCAGAAGTCGCCATCTTTGGCGCGAAAAGTTCCCGCTCGAGCGTCTTCTCGAGTAGTGGAGGCGAGAAGGCCAAAACCCCGCCCCGAGAGAGGAGGGGCCGGAAAGAGCTAAGGGGGACGGAAACAAGATGTCTGCGCCCGACGGAGCCGCTGGAGGAGCGGTGGTCGCAGCCGCAGTGGCACCCGCGGATGGGAATGGGCCTGCCCAGGTCCCGGCCGTACTGGCGGGAGGTGCCGCGGCCCCCGCGCTCGCTCAGGTCATGCCGTTCTCCTTGCCCTATGCGCCCGGAGCTGCCTGGCTACCGCAGTATGACGGTAAACCGGATGCCTTACAGGCCTTCCGGAAAAAGCTTAACCCGTTGCTAGAGCTGTACCTCCTGACTGATAAGCAACGTGCAGCGATAGTGCTAGGCCTGTTAACTGCTGCGGCTGAGCAGGAAGCGGAGACCTGGGCCGAGGGGGACCGGCTCTCTGTAGCCACTATCTTTGAGAAGCTACAGACTGCCTTTGAGACCCGGACTGAAGCTGAGCTGAGGATGCAGTTTTACCAGTGTCAGCAACAGGCTGGGGATAGCATTCGGGACTATGCTTTACGTCTGCAAACCGCCCTCCGCACGCTGAAGCGGGTGAACCCTGTTAATGAGGCGGATAGCAACAAGATATTGATAGAGCAATTTGCGCAGGGGATGAGGTCCCCTGAGGATCGTAAACAACTCCGGCTGTGGGCCCTGGAACACCCTGATGTGGACTTTGCTGTGTTAAAGGGACGGGCTATTAAAGCGCTACAGCCCCCAGCTGCAGAAGTTCGGGAACCTGCCCCGTGGCCCGTCGAGACGGCCCCCGTTGTGGCGGCCCCTGCCCTACCAACCTCTTCAATACCTACAGCCCGAAGCAGCACAGTGGAAAAACTGCCAGCCCAGGTCCGTCGCATGGACGGAGACCTCGCCAAGATCCTTGCTGCACTCCAACCTCTGACCAGATCTCAGCCTCCAGCACAGATACAGCTTGCTGACAGTCCCGAGGATGTTCCCTGGATGCAGCGGAGAAGTGCTAATAACCCGCGGAGCAGACCTCCAATCTGCTACAAGTGCCGTAAGCCAGGTCACTACTTTCGACAGTGCCCGTTAAACGAGCAACCCCTGGGGCCCCGGGCCAATCCTCAGGAGTAGAACATCGTGGCCCCCCGGACTGGCGAGACCGATATATCGGGGCCCGCCCTATCATCCCCGTGGCTGTGGACGGTATACCGGTGATGGCTCTCTTGGACACTGGATCACAGGTAACCACCATACCATACACGTTGTATCAGCGGTATTGGGGAACGGACGAACTGGCACCCCCAGATACTAGTATAACACTGATTGCTGCCAATGGACTTCCATTGACCCAAGTGGGGTATAAACAAGTGGCTATGACTGTGGGGCAAGCTGAACTACAACACCAGGGTATGATTGTGATCATGAATGAACCCAGTGATCATAACCCGAAGATAGTGCTAGGAACCAATGTGATGGAGCACTGTATGACTGATGTGTTGACCCTATTACAACAGCTGGCCGCCACGGCAGCAGGAAGCCGGCAGAGAGCTGTGCAGCGTGAGATCCGGGCTCTGATGTACCGCCAGCATGTAAGCTCAACAGGAGGAGAGATTGGTGGAGTGAGAGTAATGGATGTAGCTCCGTTGACTGTGCCCCCTAGGAGTGAGATGATGATTTGGTGTAGGGCAGCAGTAGGGCCACAGGGGCATAATTACCCGGCCATGATGGAGCCCATACCCTCTGAGCATTGGCCCACTGTAATGGCCGCCCGAGGGGTGGTGGATGTGAAGAAAGGGAGAGTGCCTGTGAGAGTGTTGAACTGTGGAGAGGAAGAAGTCAGGCTTCCCCGGTATGCCACCATTGCCAAGCTGCTCACCCTGGACCCTCACACTATCCATGAAGCCAGTCCATCAACACTCCCACCTACCACTAGCACTTCACCACACCAGGGGGAGACAAAGGAGTGGCACCAGCAGCTACATGTAGGCACTGATGATACCCCTACACATCACAGGGCAGGGGTATACAGGGTGGTGCAGGAGTACGAACAGGTTTTCAGTAAGCATCCCCTAGACTTTGGGCAGATCAAAGGGGTCCAACACCACATTCCCACCGGTGAACACCCCCCTATCAAAGAGAGGTACAGGCCTATTCCCCCTGCACATTACCAGTGTGCCAAAGATATGTTGAGGAATATGAAGGAGGCAGGGGTTATTCGAGACAGCTGTAGTCCCTGGGCCGCTCCGTTGGTACTGGTCAAGAAGAAGGATGGTACCATGCGGATGTGTGTGGACTACCGGAAGATTAATCAAATAACCCATAAAGATGCCTACCCACTGCCTCGTATCGAAGAGTCTTTGGCTGCACTGAGAACTGCAAACTACTTCTCTACCCTTGATCTCACCAGCGGGTAGTGGCAAGTGGCCGTGGCCCCAGAGGACCGGGAGAAGACCGCCTTCACCACCCCGATGGAGCTCTGCGAATTCAATAGCATGCCGTTCGGGCTGTGCAATGCCCCCGGAACCTTCCAACGGCTGATGGAGTGCTGTCTGGGACATCTAAACTTCGAGACCGTCCTGTTGTACTTGGATGATGTGATTGTTTAT
Organism: Anomaloglossus baeobatrachus; assembly: GCF_048569485.1. Lineage (NCBI taxonomy): Eukaryota > Metazoa > Chordata > Amphibia > Anura > Aromobatidae > Anomaloglossus > Anomaloglossus baeobatrachus. Next base: position 13,958,276 of record NC_134353.1, read on the forward strand.
TCCCAGACGTACGAAGCCCACCTGGGGCACCTGGCCGAGGTGTTCGCATCCCTTGCCAAGTGCGGGATGAAATTGAAGCCTTCTAAGTGTCACCTGCTGAAACCCAGGGTGCAGTACCTAGGGCACCACTACCGTCAGTATGAAGCGTTTCCCGGAGCTGCTGGGGATGGCCAGCGGGCCGACCAGATCCACAGCCACCCTCCTGAAAGGCTCATCGATGATGGGCAGAGATACCAGTGGGGCTTTGGGGCGTGGCCCCGCCTTCCCCACTCTCTGACAGGTTTCACACGAACGGCAGTAGGCAGCCACATCGGCCCCCATTTTTGGCCAGTAGAAATGCTGGTTTAACCTGGCCTTGGTCTTAGCGATCCCTAGGTGTCCGGCCATCGGAATCTCATGTGCGATCCGCAACAACTCCGTCCGGAACGGATAGGGTACCACCAACTGTCGGTCCCTGGGCCACGCCTCCGGTGAACCCTGCTGGACCGTGGCCCGGTACAGCCGTCCTTGGTCCCAGACCACTCGCTCCGGGTCCGAGTCCGAGGGAGGCTGTGCCGCCTGCTCCTTAAGAGCTTTCAGGCTGTCGTCAGCTTCTAACGCTGCCCGAAACCCCTGACTAGATGTGGCCAGAATCGACGAGACTGTCACATCTTCAGTCAGTACCCCGGGACCTGTGTCCTGGCCTCCACCTGACTCGGCTGCCACTTGGTCAGAAGGGGAAGAGCTATCGGACCTCCGGGAGGCCCCTTGGCTTCCAGCACTCCCACTGCGGGTGACAGCGGCCACAGCCGCTGCGACCGTGGGTCGTGCCTGCTCCTCCTCCGTTCCTGACCAAGTCGCCGGTTCAGGCAGACCTACCTGGCTTCCTGACACCCCGGTTGTGGGGGAACCATGCACCGAGATCTTACCTGGGAGCACTTCCGCTCCTGGACCGGCCCCAATCTCACCTGCCTGTTCCCCTCCTGCAGCAACAGAACCCCGCTGTGAAATCTCTGGGGACCCCACATTTGCTGTGGTAGCCCCCACCCCACACACTGGTCCTCCCCCTGCAGCACCCTGCTCTCTGCTTATCCCTGCAGAGGGCAACAGATCCCAGCTCAAAGGCTGGTTACTTGTAGAGGCATTGTCACACCTTTCTCTGACCCCCTCCCCTGTCACAGCTGCAGCTGAGTGTGTGTCTATGGTGTCTATGCAAGCAGAAATATCAGAGTTCACTCCCTCCTCCCTTACATCATTCATAGATAACACATTAACATTGTTAGGAGTCATGTCAGTACGGGCTGAAGGTTCAGCCCTTGGTTGGGGCCCAAACTGGGAGGTTATCTGCCCCAAATCTGTCCCAAGTAGCACGTTTGCAGGGATCCGATCAGTTACCCCCACCTCCCTCACCCCTCGCCCTGCGCCCCAGTCCACATAAATGTCAGCAACAGGCAGCGCCGGGTCAGTGCCTCCAATCCCGGAGACAGCGAGGGTTTTTCCAGGGATCAAGTCTTGGGGGGACACCATCTCAGGCCGCACCAGAGTCACCTCCGAGGCGCTGTCTCGCAGTCCTATGGTCACAGACCGGCCGACGGTGACAGGTTGGAAGCTGTCCAGGGACCTACCACCACCCCCACCCACACAATACACCTTGGGCGGCCCTTGGGACGGGGACGGAGCCGGGGCCTTGGGACGCTGAGGGCACATGGCCTTGAAGTGTCCAGGTAGGTCGCACTGGTGGCACCGTCTTGGTTCCGCCACGGGCCTGGAGAGGGGAGTTGAGGGGGACACCCCCTGCAGTCTAGGGGCAGGTGGGGCAGTCGCAGAATTCATCTTACCCCCTCTCCAGGTGCTGCTGGTGGCCGCTCTCCTGGCCTCAGGGGCCCGGTTGTTGGTGTAGTCATCGGCAAGGGCAGCTGTAGCCGTGGACCCCTTTGGCTTCTGGTCTCGGATGAACTGGCGGAGATCCTCAGGGCAGTTCCACAAGAGTTGCTCCGTGATGAACAAGTCCAGGATCTCCGGTCCGGTGGAAAGCTGCAGGCCTTGGGTCCAGTGGTCGGCAGCTCGGGCAAGTGCCCGCCGGTGGTCAGCCCAGGAGTCCTTTGGTCCCTTCTGTAGGCTCCGGAACTTCTTGCGGTAGGACTCTGGAGTGAGGTTGTACTGTTGGATCAGGGCCCGCTTGATGGTGTCGTAGCCCTGATCTGCCTCAGCAAGCAAGTCCCCAAGGACATCCAGGGCCTTACCCCTTAAACGGGGGGTCAGGTATTTGGCCCACTGGTCCTTGTCCAGATGGTGCTGCAAGCAAGTCCGTTCAAAAGCAGTCAAGAAAGAGTCCAAGTCTCCATCCTTCTCCAGCACTGGGAAGTCCTCAACACGGACCTTTGGAAGTTTGGTGTCTCGAAGGTCACGTGTGGCTGATGAGGGCCGGAGCTGAGCTAGCTGCAGCTGGTAGTCACGGTCTGCCTGTCGCTCTCGCTCTTCACGCGCTGCCTGCCGCTCTCGCTCCGCAGCCTCACGCTCTGCGTGCCGCTCCGCAGCCTCAGCGTCACGCGCTGCCTGCCGCTCTGCCCTGCGCTCTGCCAGGAGTTCCTTGTAGCCCTTCTGGTCTCCAGCCTGGAGAAGGGCCATAGCCATTTGAAGAAGGCTATCCGAGCCTCCCAGGCTCGGTGGAATGGCACGTGGTGATCTGCGGCACGCTGCAGAGCTAGGCGATTCACTGTCCCTTTCAGAGCGGAGGGCTGGCATCTGGCTCGTTGAGGAACCTTGGGTGAGCTCCTCCTCATCTTGTCCAGCAGTGCCAGGTTGCGCAATGTCCTCGGCAGAACGGTTTTCTGGCGTCGAGCTCCTGGAGGACTCGTGGGCAACCTCCTCATTGCTGTCCACAGCACCGTCCTCCCTCTCTTCGGCTCCTGCCTTAGCATTGGCCAGTTGCATAGCTCTGCTCCTGGTGCCATCAGCCATTCTTGCAGACTTTTGGTCACTGACACAGAACTGACACCTGATGCCTCCACACACCTTACAGTATCTGCACTCTGACACTCTAGTGTTGAGCTAGTCTGAAGACCCCAGCAGCCACAGCTGCTGCAGGCAGTCTTTAGTGTCTGGGAGTATGGGTCTCACACTCACACACACTATTATCTCGATCCCACCGCTGCCACCAATATGTCACAAACCACCGGGGGGTCACTCAGAAATCCCCCGCGCTGGCTACCAGTACGTCACAATCGGGGGGTAACAAGTGGGGGTCACCCCTCCTTTATACCTCCCGACCGACAGACAGAGCACGTGATGCGCTCTCTAGCGCCCCTCTTATAGTCAGGCCAATTATGGAATTGCCCGACAATAAGCAAGGAGGCCGCTATACTACTTATGCCGATTATTGAAGGGTCCCCGGTGAGAGTAGGGTATATATTCCCCCGACCTCCGCGGGCGGAATATATAAAATCTCCCCGAATCTCACTGGCCTCCCCACAATAATCCTTGGCACAAACTCGCTGCCACCAACCGCTTCACGGTAACTATTAGCCGAACACACAGACGTGGGATTCAAGATCGAGATAACAGAACAGCCCAAGATTAATTATATAATTTAATCAGCCTAAAGCACACTAGAAACTACAATATATACAATAGGGAATCTACAGAATATACATATGTCAGAGTACAGTTACAATCAAAGCATGGGTTACAAACAGGCATACACAGTTCCAGCAGTTACCTTGTTGCGTCTGGCCACAGGGGGGCGCTGTACCCAGGTTTCTAGGATCCTTCCCACAGATGTTTCCTACACGTGCCCCCAGCGAGAAGAACACTGGAAAATGGCCGAAGTAGGGTTATCAACCTGGCCAAATCCAGGTCCCCTCCTACCTTCGTGACCTCACAGGGAGCACTGCTCCACCCCTGGCTTGAGTTATGGACAATATCCCAACATGGAATATGGGCCATAACTTTGCCTGGGAGCGTCGTAGGCGGACGCCAATGCTCTCATTGTGACAGTTATGAATTTAGCTACAGAACGAGGGGACTCATGACCTGTCTGCCAGTTCCCCATTGGCTGATATCACGCCTGGGGCATTTCCCAATGTCCTGCTCCCATAAAAAGGGTGTGCCGGCATCGTCCGCATGCAGAGACACCATTTTTATGGTTGCCATATTTATCGGAAATATGGCTTGCGAGATATGAACCATTTTTTACTGGAGTCGTTCTGTCTGGCTATTTCCATAGCCTTGCTAATGAGATACAGCTCTTGTTACAGGGTGACGGCAGGGAGTCATCCTGTGTCCATTGTTCCCACACCACCTCATTTCCATATCACAGGACATGGCCATGGAGGTGTAAGTGGAACACTGAGAAAAGAAGGGAGGGGGCACTGCCAGGGAGTGATGAGGGACTATGACTGGAGTCATAATTCATCTTCATATCCCGGGATTTGCCTCACAGGCACGTGGTGAGTGCAGACGGTGTCGCCCCCGACCCTGAGAAGATTACTGCCATCCAGAGCTGGCCGAGACCAACCACGGTGAGGGAAGTAAGGCAGTTTCTGGGCCTGGTGGGGTACTACCGGCGCTTTATAAAGGGGTACACGAAGATGGCTGCCCCCATGCAGGATCTCCTCGTGGGACAGACCAAAGGTGGTAGACCCATTGGAGCCCCACTGTTGTGGGAGGACAAGCATGAGGAATCCTTTTGCCAGTTGAAGGCGGCCTTGACCGGAGAAGAGGTCCTGGCGTACCCTGATTATGGGCGCCCGTTCATCCTCCACACAGACGCCAGTAACGTGGGACTAGGAGCAGTCCTATCCCAGGTTCAGGATGGAAAGGAGAAGGTGATCGCCTATGCTAGCCGAAAACTCCGGCCGACTGAAAGGAACCCTGAGAACTACAGCTCCTTCAAGCTCGAGCTCTTGGCGTTGGTATGGGCTGTCACGGAGCGGTTCCGCCACTACTTGGCGGCAGCAAAATTCACCGCATTTACGGACAACAACCCGCTGACTCACCTGAACACGGCCAAGTTGGGCGCGCTGGAGCAGCGGTGGGTAGCCCGGCTAGCCAACTATGATTTCACCATAAAGTACCAAGCCGGTCGTGTCAACATAAATGCTGATGCACTCTCCCGAATGCCCCATGTGTTAGAAGAGGGGTGCGAGGATGACGACCTCGAGGAGATCGAGTTGCCTGCATTTCACCAGCCGCCTACTGAGAGGGTACAAGTACATCAGCAACGGGTGGATCTGGACCCACGGCACAGTCAAGAGTGGCAGGAAGCTCAGAACCAGGCGCCGGCTGTTCGCCTCGTCAAGACTCTGGTGGAACAGGGTGCTGTGGGAATAGACCCTGCCGCTCCAGCCGAAGCCCAACGCTTGTGGAAGGAACGGAAACGGCTTTACCTACACCAAGGGAGGCTGTACCGTGAACTGATCAACCAGAAGACCCATGAGAAAATATGCTAGTTGGTCGTTCCTCAGGCTGACGTGGCTACTGTCCTGCGGGCATACCATGATGGTGCTGGGCACTTCGGATGGAAGAAGCTGGAGATGCTGTTGAGGGAGCGGTTCTATTGGAGTGGGATGCGTGAATCGGTGGAAGCCTGGTGCCGAGAGTGTGGTCCTTGTACGCTGAGGAGAAAGGACCAGACTAGCCAGAGGGCGCCCCTACACCCAATAGTCACCCATCAGCCGCTGGAGCTGGTCGCCCTAGACTATGTCAAGCTCACCCCCAGCCGAAGTGGGTACACCTACGCATTGACCATTGTAGACCACTACTCAAGATTTATGGTGGTAGTCCCCGTTAAGGACCTAACTGGTCGAACTGCTGCTCGAGCGTTCCAGGCTTATTTTTGCCGACCCCATGGATACCCAGAAAAGGTGCTGACTGACCAAGGCCTGACCTGGCCTTTGAAGCAGAGGTGTTCCACGAATTCTGCCAGTTGTACGGCTGCAAGAAGATCCGGACCACTCCTTACCACGCCCAGACCAACGGCATGTGTGAGAAAATGAACCACTTGGTCCTGGGGCTCCTCAAGATGCTACCACTGGAAGAACGGAACCTGTGGCCGGAAAAGTTACCCGACTTGGTCGACATGTACAATAATATCCCGTCTAGTTCAACGAAGTGCACCCCAGCGTATCTGATGAGGGCTCGGCCTGGCCGCCTGCCGGTGGATCTGGAAATGGGGTTGGAGGCCCCAGAAGCGCTCCCTTCGACAGCGGAGTGGGAAAGTCGGAGGAGAGCACAATACCGGCAAATCCAGGAGTATGTGGAGAAAAACCTCAGTCGAAGTCGAGAACAGCAGGAGCACCGGTTCAATCAGAAGGCGTCTGCGGGTCCTTTCCAGCCAGGAGATGTAGTGTTAAAGCGGAAGAGGAAGACCCACAAACTGGATGATCAGTGGGAACAAGTTCCTTACGTCATACAACCCACAGAATGGGGAGATGGGAAGGCCTACCAAATCAGTCGTGACCAAGGGGGCACTCTGGCCACAGTTTCCCGAGACCATCTAAAAAGGTGCCCACCAGCATTGAGGGCAGAGGCTGAAGTACCGGTTCCTCCACCAGCAGAGAAGGCAGCAGAGGTAATCCACACTGTAATGGGTGACTTCCCAGCAAACTGGCCTACACAGAACGGCGCGGTGATTCTTCCAGTGATACTGTTCCCACAACCCATGGATGAAGAAGTAGTGGAAGCGGTCAACCGTGAGCCAGAACCAGTGCCAGTGCCCAGGGATGAACCTGTACCCAGCTCCCCTATACCTCCGCCTGCTCCACACTATAGCAGGGAGGAGGAACCGATTGTTCCCTCTACCCCACTGTCTAGCCTCACTGACACCGGGCCCCGGAGGTCCACTCGTCCCAACCTAGGTAGACCCCCACTTAGCTACAGGGAGACCGTCCTGTGAGTAAAAGGGGCCAGGGAATGTAAAGAGTTGTATGTTTGTTTGAAAGTTCTGATGATGAAAATGATTACCAAGTACTTCACCTGATTGTCTACTTGATTTGCAACCGGCTGGAGCCGGCACCGTTGTCCCCGTGGGGACCGTTTAAAAAGTTTGCATGGAGGACTATCCATGGACAAGCCCGTGAACTTGCAGGGCAACCACAAACGTTAAGTGGCTTGTAAATAAGTTGTTTACCGTTACTGTTTTCCGCAATGCCGCCTCCGGAGAGGCAGGTTAGAGGGAGGGCCCTCAGCAGAGCAGGCTGGGGCCCAGCCACCAAAGGAACCAGTGGCTACCCTCTGGAGGGGAAGGACAGATCCCGCTCGGGTAATTTGTGCGGGAGAGAGCGGAAACCGTAACCGTAAACCGTTTGCAACGTTTAAGAAATGTGCCTCCCGTTATGGGAAGAGTTATTAAAAATGTATATATGTGTTACCGTTACCATGTTATATTTTTCAGAAAAATAAAACCGGTGTTGGACGGGCAGCCCGCGGACGGTCTGCATTTTGCTAAGGGGGAATGTGACGCCCTGGGCAAGCCAGGGGTCACAGGTCACACACCACACACCCTACATCCCAGTTATGAACACCAAAGCTAACCAAAAATCCTTGTTGCCTTCCTCCAGAGGCTGATGATTCACACCAGGGGGTGGGCCAGGCGGTTGGCTCCGCCCACCGAGGAGTTCACAGCTCTGGAGGCGGGAGAAACCAGGCAGATTAGCTCAGGGGGAGCTTGAGTGAGGAGTTAAGTGGAGGAGTTAAGGAAGTGAAAGTAGAAGGAAGTAAAGTGGTAAAGGAGGAAAGCAAGAGTGGTGACAGGAAAGAAAGAGAGTGGAAAGCCTGAAGGGTCCAGCTGTGTGCAGGACCGGGTCAGCAAGGTCAGCAACGACGGTGACTGTCCAGAGGGGTGACTGTTCGGGAGTTCCTGGAAGGACCGCGGACGGGTAGTGACCCGGCGGTCTGGAGCAGCGTGCAAAGGACAGTCAGCACCAATGCAGGGGCCTCTCGGACACCGGCAAGGCTAGGAGTCGCCATAATTTGCCGAATCCGTCAGTGAAGGGGACGTAGATCCCCCAACAACCAAGTCCCGATTGAAGGCAACAGTCCAACCAGTAAAGAGGAACACCGCCACCGCCAAGGCACCAGTTCCTCAGGGCCAGCGTCTGCGGGCAAAGTAGAGCTCCTCCGGTCCAGCTTGAAGCCGGGGAGCGGGTTACCGGTGGGGACCCATCGCTACCAACCTAGAAACATCAGGTGCAGGTCAGATGGACGTCACCGTTACCTACTGGGAGAGCAAGTGCAGCCGTCCGTGGGAACCGTCTTTCCAGCCGTGTGGTTTACCGTAAAGCTGTGTCAACGTCTCAGGCTGAGTGAGTACCACAGTGCCGCAAGGCACAGCGCTGCCCCCGCGTCCCTGCGCCCACCAGGCCCTGCATCTCCCTCACCATCACCGGGCCCCGGGATCACCAACCCCTACCCACGGAGGGGCAACGCAACATCTCGCTGCTACACACCATCATCCCCGGGCCTATAGAGCAGCGGTGGTGAAATCACCACAACCGTGGGTGGCGTCACGGACAATAAACAATTCCCACACCCAACAAACCCCCTTTCACTCACGGGCGAGGAGTGCCGCTCGAGAACCCCCGGGATCCGGCCCACAGCTCGAGCCACCACTGAGCAGCAGCCGCCGGACCCGAGCAGAAGGGGTGAGTGTAGTGTGCTGACACCCTCCTCCCCGCCCGCGACAACTGCATTTTGTGAGTGCCCTCAGTCTTTTATCTAAGAAGTCCAGAGATACAGAGGTTATAAGATTCTGGATGGAAGACAGGTGGCTTCTTAGGTTAGAGGAGTCTGGAGGAAGCCGGAAGGTCAGATGATTATGGTAGAGAGTCTGCAGAGGGTAGAAGATTCAGGTGCAGGCAGAAGTCTGGAGGAGAGTAGGAGATTCTGGGGAGAATAGAGGAGGGATGATCAGAGGAGTCTGTAGGGCAGAGAGCTGTTTGGAGAAGACACTATAGTCTGGTGGAGGTCAGAGGAGTCTGGAGGAGAGAGGTGTTTGGAGAAACCTTCCTTTCATCCTTTATTCTCTTCTATCCATTATTTGAACCACCATTGGAGGCTGATCAGGTAACATCAATGGTCAGGAGAAGGAGGAACAATAGATCATTTCCTGAAACCTCCTGCTACTACCCGCAGCTTTCATGGAGCTGATATTTTTTGGGCCCTATGTATTCATTTTACTTCCCCGCTGCTACCACTTTTTAAGAAATAAACACAATCTATTAGATACAAAGTGAAATGCAGTATTTAGTTTGTAAGACGTGCTATGTGGGCCTCCATGGCCACCATCATCAGGGCTGCCCTTTTTTGGGGAGATGCACACTTTTTCATCTAGTTGGGTAGAGAAATGGTGTGTACAGGGGTTGGACTGTTCTGCCTTTTTATATGGAATAAGCTCCCCAGAGAGACCTGGATATTTATCACTTACTGGGCTGTATTCGTGTTTCTGGACTATTTTACCCTCTGTATGGTGGATTATGTTATGGACCATTTGATTTGCTTGGAATAAATGTTCTTTGAATTGCTCATCCATCTCTTGCTCTGTTGATGGTGTGTAAATACTAATTAAGGACACTTGAAAACCATCCCTATACTGGAGATACCTCATACAGTGCCTACAAGTAGTATTCAATCCCCTGCAGATTTAGCAGGTTTGATAAGATGCAAATAAGTTAGAGCCTGCAAACTTCAAACAAGAGCAGGATTTATTAACAGATGCATAAATCTGACAAACCAACAAGTTTTGTTGCTCAGTTAAATTTTAATAAATTTTCAACATAAAAGTGTGGGTCAATTATTATTCAACCCCTAGGTTTAATATTTTGTGTAATAACCCTTGTTTGCAATTACAGCTAATAATCGTCTTTTATAAGACCTGATCAGGCCGGCACAGGTCTCTGGAGTTATCTTGGCCCACTCCTCCATGCAGATCTTCTCCAAGTTATCTAGGTTCTTTGGGTGTCTCATGTGGACTTTAATCTTGAGCTCCTTCCACAAGTTTTCAATTGGGTTAAGGTCAGGAGACTGACTAGGCCACTGCAACACCTTGATTTTTTCCCTCTTGAACCAGGCCTTGGTTTTCTTGGCTGTGTGCTTTGGGTCGTTGTCTTGTTGGAAGATGAAATGACAACCCATCTTAAGATCCTTGATGGAGGAGCGGAGGTTCTTGGCCAAAATCTCCAGGTAGGCCGTGCTATCCATCTTCCCATGGATGCGGACCAGATGGCCAGGCCCCTTGGCTGAGAAACAACCCCATAGCATGATGCTGCCACCACCATGCTTGACTGTAGGGATGGTATTCTTGGGGTTGTATGCAGTGCCATCCAGTCTCCAAACGTCACGTGTGTGGTTGGCACCAAAGATCTCGATCTTGGTCTCATCAGACCAGAGAACCTTGAACCAGTCTGTCTCAAAGTCCTTCAAGTGATCATGAGCAAACTGTAGACGAGCCTTGACATGACGCTTTGAAAGTAAAGGTACCTTACGGGCTCGTCTGGAACAGAGACCATTGCGGTGGAGTACGTTACTTATGGTATTGACTGAAACCAATGTCCCCACTGCCATGAGATCTTCCCGGAGCTCCTTCCTTGTTGTCCTTGGGTTAGCCTTGACTCTTCGGACAAGCCTGGCCTCGGCACGGGGGGAAACTTTCAAAGGCTGTCCAGGCCGTGGAAGGCTAACAGTAGTTCCATAAGCCTTCCACTTTCGGATGATGCACCCAACAGTGGAGACAGGTAGGCCCAACTCCTTGGAAAGGGTTTTGTACCCCTTGCCAGCCTTGTGACCCTCCACGATCTTGTCTCTGATGGCCTTGGAATGCTCCTTTGTCTTTCCCATGTTGACCAAGTATGAGTGCTGTTCACAAGTTTGGGGAGGGTCTTAATTAGGCAGAAAAGGCTGGAAAAAGAGATAATTAATCCAAACATGTGAAGCTCATTGTTCTTTGTGCCTGAAATACTTCTTAATACTTTAGGGGAACCAAACAGAATTCTGGTGGTTTGAGGGGTTGAATAATAAATGACCCTCTGAATAAACTTTTCACAATTTAAAAAAAAAAAAAAAAAAAAGAAATAACATTCTTTTTTGCTGCATTTCCCACTTCCAGGCTGATCTACAGTCCAAATGTCACAATGCAAGTTATTCCGAATGTGTAAACCTGCTAAATCTGCAGGGGGTTGAAGACTACTTGTAGGCACTGTATATTACACCCAGTATCCCGGAACACCCAGCAGTGGGGTGGAACTGGATAAATTTCAGACGTCACGACTCACTCCCAGCTCCATATAATAATAAATGGCATTATGCGTGCACCGGTGTGGCCCATGTCTGACCGTACGGTATAATACTGCCTTAGCCCACATCAGCCAGCAGTGGTTATAGTGGTCCGGGCCAGCACGGTCCATATAACGCTTTATAGCCACAGTGGTGCGCACGCTCCTCGCTGCTGCATGGGCCGGTTACTGACCCGAGTTCCTGGAATTATCAGGACGCAGTTAATACATTAATAGAAGTGGGTGACAGGGACGAGCGCCGCCAGGCAGTGCTTACACTGTACATTAATGATTGCTAACTGGAGGCTGTAAAAGCTGGATATTGTCCTGTCCCCAAACTACAGCATCGGGTGAGAGCCGAAGAACCACAAGTACCAGGTGTGTCTCATATTTATATATACTCTATAAGCCGATAACCTGCTGCCTTGTCATTCTACCATACAAAGGGCTTTGAAAAAATATTCATACCCCGTGTTTTCCACATTTTGTCATGTTATACTCACAAACTTAAATGTATTTTATTGGGATTTTCTGTGATACCGGCACTGAGGACAAGGATTAGTGAAGTGTAAAGGAAATGATACATCACCATTTATATATATATATATATATATATATATATATATATACTAGAAGGTGGCCCGATTCTACGCATCGGGTATTCTAGAATTTACGTATTGTGTAGTTCATGTATGATTTTTGTTATATATATATATAGAGAGATGTTGTTGTGTGTAGTTACCAAGTGTTTGTGTAGGCGCTGTACATGTTCTGGGTGTTGTCTGGGTGTGACGGAGGGTGAGAGCGGTGTGGTATGTGTGTTGCGTTGTTTGTGGAGCGCTGTGTGTCTGTAGCGTTGTGTGTGTGTGTTGCGCGGTTTGTGTGTGTGTGGTGTGTTTTGGGGGGAGGTATGTTTTGTGCAATGTGTGTGTTGTGCGGTATGTGCGTATATTTGTGTGTGCCGCGGTGTTTGTGTGTTGGGTGTTGTGTGTGTGCAGCGTTGTCTGTGTGTGTGGGTGTCTGTGTAGGGCAGTTGTTTGTGGTTCCCAGTGTGTGTGTGGTGTGTTGTGCAGTGCGCGCGCGTGTGTGTGTGTGTGTGTGTGTGTGCATCAGCCTCTCTTCTCTCAGCCTACCTCTCCCAGCCTCCCTCCTCCCAGCCTCCCTCAGCATCAGCCTCCCTCTCCCAGCCTCCCCAAGCATCAGCCTCCACCAGCATCAGCCTCTCTCCTTCCAGCCTCCCCCAGCATCAGCCTCCGCCAGCATCAGCCTCTCTCCTTCCAGCCTCCTCCAGCATCAGCCTCCCTCTCCCAGCCTTCCCCAGGATCAGCCTCTCTCCTCCCAGCCTCCGTCCTCCCAGCCTTCCCCAGCATCAGCTTTCCCCTCCCAGCCTCCCTCAGCATCAGCCTTCCCCAGCATCAGCCTCTCTCCTCCCAGCCTCAGCCTCTCTCCTTCCAGCCTCCCCCAGCATCAGCCTCTCTCCTTCCAGCTTCCCTCAGCATCAGCCTCCCCTTCCCAGCCTTCCCCAGGATCAGCCTCTCTCCTCCCAGCCTCCTTCCTCCCAGCCTCCCCCTCCCAGCCTCCCTCAGCATCAGCCTTCCGCTCCCAGTCTCCCCCAGCATCAGCCTCCCCATGCATCAGCCTCCACCAGCATCAGCCTCTCTCCTTCCAGCCTCCCCCAGCATCAGCCTCCCCTTCCCAGCCTTCCCCAGGATCAGCCTCTCTCCTCCCAGCCTCCTTCCTCCCAGCCTCCCCCTCCCAGCCTCCCTCAGCATCAGCCTTCCGCTCCCAGTCTCCCCCAGCATCAGCCTCCCCAAGCATCAGCCTCCACCAGCATCAGCCTCTCTCCTTCCAGCCTCCCCCAGCATCAGCCTCTCTCCTTCCAGCCTCCCTCAGCATCAGCCTCCCGTTCCCAGCCTTCCCCAGGATCAGCCTCTCTCCTCCCAGCCTCCTTCCTCCCAGCCTCCCTCAGCATCAGCCTTCCCCTCCCAGTCTCCCCCAGCATCAGCCTCCCCAAGCATCAGCCTCCACCAGCATTAGCCTCTCTCCTTCCAGCCTCCCCCAGCATCAGCCTCCCCAAGCATCAGCCTCCACCAGCATCAGCCTCCCTCGTCCCAGCCTCCCCCTCCCAGCCTCCCCCAGCATCAGCCTCTCTCCTCCCAGCCTTCCCCATGATCAGCCTCTCTGCTCCCAGCCTCCTCCAGCACGCCGTGCTCCTCTGCCGACACTCACACACCCGATCGCATCCACTCACACACACCCGATCGCATCCACTCACACACACCCGATCGCATCCACTCACACACACAGACACTGACGATATCGCACATACGCGCTTATACTCACAACATCCGGAGGTATCACATGCTTCTGGCCATGTGATCCTCCCGCAGGTCCTGGAAGCTCACAACAGCACCGTATCAAGGCCGAGAAGCAAGCGATATCCCAGGATGTTGTGAGTATGTGGATGCGATGTGATGTGTGTGTGAGAGTGAGTGTGATCTGATTTGTGTGTGTGTATGTGTGTGCTGTTATGTGTGTGTGTATGTGTGTGCTGTTATGTGTCTGTATTTTCCGCCGCTGCAGGACCTTGATGTGTGGATGCGATGTGATGTGTGTGTGAGGTGTGTGTGAGAGTGAGTGTGAGCCGGTGTACACTGGTAACTATGATACACATCGGGTAACTAAGGGACCTTAGTTACCCGATGTTTATAATGGTTACCAGCTTTCACGGCCTCCGTCAAGATCCCAGCATCGCAAGGTTATGTCTGGCGCTGCCGGGATCCTGACGGAGCCGGTGTAGAAGCAAGCGATATCCCAGGATGTTGTCAGTGTGTGGATGTGATGTGTGAGGTGTGTGTGAGAGTGAGTGTGATCTAATGTGTGTGTGTACTCACCTGGGAGTCGCGGCTCCGTGTCAGTTGGGCCAGAGCGAGCGTGCATTGCGTGAGGGGGGCGGGGCCTGCAGAGAGCCGGGGCGAGAGGCCAATCCGTGTGGGGGGGCGGGGCCATGGCGAGCCCAGCGGCCAATCAGCTTTGTGTCACCGTAAGGACACAATTTCGGAGCATGACAGACAGACAGACAGACAGATAGACAGACAGACAGACAGACAGACAGACAGACAGAATAAGGCAATTATATATATAGATATATATATATATAAATCTGATAATTGTGCCATGCATTAGTTCTCAGCCCCTGGAGTCAGCATTTTGTAGGACCGCTTTTCTCTGTCTTGCATTAGTACTCAGCCCCCGGAGTCAGCACTTTGTAGGACCACCTTTCTTTGTCTTGTATTACTATTGAGCCCCTGGAGTTAGTACTTTATAAGACCATCTTTCTCTGTCTTACATTAGTATTCAGCCCCCGATGTCAGCACTTTGTAGGACCACATTTCTCTGACTTGCAATAGTATTCATCCCCCAGAATAAGTACTTTGTAGGACCACTTTCCCTTGTTTTGCATTAGTAGCCCGCACTTTGTAGGACCACCTTTCTGTGTCTTGCATTAGTATTCAGCCCCTGGAGTCAGTACTTTGTGGGACCAACATTCTCTGTCTTGCATTAGTATTCAGCCCCCGGTGTCAACACTTTGTAGGACCACATTTCACTATCTTGCAATAGTATTCAGCCCCTGGAGGAAGTGCTTTGTAGAACCACTATCCTCTGTCTTGCATTAGTATTCAGCTCCTGTAATCAGCACTTTGTAGGACCACCTTTCTCAGCTTTTTGGGGTCTCTCCAGCTTTGCTCATCTAGAGGTGATATTTTCCTCTTCTCCTCTTGCTCAGTGAGATTGGATCGTGACGCCTGTGATCTCGGTGGATTTGGGTCTGGACTGTGACTCGGCCGCTCACACACAGGAATATGCTCTGATCTGAACCCTCCATTGTAGCTCTGCAGGATGTTGAGAGTCGTTGTCCTGCTGGAAGGTGAACCTATGCCCCGGTCTCAGGTCTTCTGCAGCCTCTAACAAGTTTTCTTCTAGAATTGCCCTGTACTTAGCTCCATCCATCTTCCCATCACCTCTGACCGCCTTCCCTGCCCCTGCTGAAGAAAAGCCTCCCCACAGCAGGATACAGTCTCCACCATGTATGATGGTGGGGATGATGTTTTCATGGTGATGTACAGAGTTAGTTTCCACACACCGCATTTTGCTTTTAGCACAGAAAGTTCTCCTTTAGGCTATGTGCACACAGTGCGTTTTTCTCGGCGTTTTTGCGCGTTTTTCGGGTGCGTTTTTGGCCTCAAAACTGCATGACTTTGCTTCCCCAGCAAAGTCTATGAGTTTTCATTTTTGCTGTCCCCACACCTCTGTTTTTTTTCAGCTGCGTTTTTGTGGTGCCACAAAAACGCAGCATGTCAATTATTCCCGCGTTTTTCACTGCGCTTTTCATCCATTGAGTTCAATGGGATGTTGAAAGACGCAATAAGAAACGCAAATAGCTGCGTTTTGGTGCGTTTTGGTGCGTTTCTAAGACCAAAAACGCAGCTATAAACGCAGGAGGTGGGTGTAAAGTGACGTGTACAGGAAGAGGATTCCTTCTGTCAGTAAACACAGAAGCGTGAATCCTCCCGGTACCGTCACCGTCGCTTCCATCTCCCGTCCTGTGCATGTATGCTGCCGTGCGGCGCCATGTACAGGCAGGAGGTGGAAGCGGCTGCGAAAACAAAAGTTAACAGTAGAAAAAAAAAAAAAAGTTATACTCACCTGTCTGCAGGGTCCCGGTGCCATGTCCGCTCCCAGATTCTGTCACGGTATTGCCGCTCCGGCAGTGTGCAGTCTCCCCGGGTACGTATGCCTGCAGGATGCAGGACCTGGCGATGGATCACCTGATGCAGTCACCTGACGCATCAGGTGATCGTAAGTATCGCGGTGACGCGGGCGCCCGGCCGGTATCAGCTGATCCTGCCGTCAGGAGACTTCATCCCTGATTACCGGCAGCTGCTGCAGCGATCGGACAGGATCAAACTCCCGCCCCATCGCTGCAGGAGCTGCCGGTAATCAGCACATAAGTGAGTGTTATTTTTTTTTTTTTTGCACCGATGCATCAGCTGATTGTATAATCGGCTTTTATACAATCAGCTGATGTGTGATGTGATTCACGTAGTTTAACCTGACACATCTGATCGCTTTGCCTTCCAGCAAACCGATCAGATGATATTGGATCCGGATTGGACGGCGCGGGACCCTAACCCAGGATTACTGCGGAGGGGGGTTCTTTATTTCAATAAAGATGGAGTCACTAATTGTGTTGTGTTTTATTTCTAATAAAAATATTTTTTTGTGTGTTGTGTTTTTTTTTTTATCTTTACTAGAAATTCATGGTGGCCATGTCTAATATTGGCGTGACACCATGAATTTCGGGCTTAGGGCTAGCTGATAATATACAGCTAGCCCTAACTCCATTATTACCTAGCTAGCCACCCGGCATCAGGGCAGCTAGAAGAGTTGGATACAGCGCCAGAAGATGGCGCTTCTATGAAAGCGCCATTTTCTGGGGTGGCTGCGGGACTGCAATTCACAGCGGGGGTGCCCAGAAAGCATGGGCACCCTGCACTGTGGATTCCAATCCTCAGCTGCCTAGTTGTACCCGGCTGGACTCAAAAATTGGGCGAAGCTCACGTCATTTTTTTTTTAAATTATTTCATGAAATTCATGAAATAATTTAAAAAAAAAGGGCTTCCCTATATTTTTGGTTCCCAGCCGGGTACAATTAGGCAGCTGGGGGTTGGGGGCAGCCCGTACCTGCCTGCTGTACCCGGCTAGCATACAAAAATATGGCGAAGCCCACGTCATTTTTTTTGTTTGGGTGGGCAAAGAAATCCTGCATACAGTCCTGGAAGGAGGATGCTGAGCCTTGTAGTTCGACAGCTGCTGTCTGCTCTCCTGCATACACTATTGGATGGAGGATGCTGAGCCTTGTAGTTCTGCAGCTGTCTGCTCTTCTGTATACACTAGTGGAGAATGAAGAACACATTGAAGAAGGAAATGACATCAGACCTTTTTTTTTTGTTCACTGATAAAAAACGCATAAGGACGCAGTGAGCAAAAACGCAGCAAAACGCAGCAAAAAAACGCACCAAATCGCGGCAAAACGCGTGCGTTTTTTCGACGCAGGTGCGTTTTTGTGCGTTTTTAGCGGCCAAAAACGCACAAAAACGCAGCGTCAAAAAAACGCAGTGTGTGCACATAGCCTTAGTCTTATTTGACCAGAGCCCCTTCTCCCACTGATCGTTGTGTCCTCTACATGACATGTGGAGGAAGAGGCTCTGGTCAGATGAAATCAAAGGAGAACTTTTTGTGCTAAATGTAAAAAGCTATGTGCAGCAGAAAACTCACCCTGACCATCCCCCTGAAAACACCATCCCCACCGTAACACATGGTGAAAACCGCAACCTGCTGTGGGGAGGTTTTTTCAAGCTGGTAAGTGTAGCGAAAGTGGTCCTACAAAGTATTGGCTCCAGGGGCTGAATACAAATTCACCTCACAATTTTCAGATATATATCTTTAAAATATTTAGAAAACCAGATGTGAGGATATACTGAGAAATATTATGAGGATTATGACACTCATTCATGCCATCCAGCTGTCACATTCCATTTGCACACCCTCTGACCTGCAGCCAGAAGAAAGCATCTTGCTCTGCCTCAAGGGCTAAATGGCCAAGGTGACAAATTCAATTAAGTCCAAGGAAGCCAGCAATGCCCCCTGCTGACAAGCAGGAAAGATGGGCAGGCAACTCAGGTTTTTACAAACTTACAACCGAGCTTGAAAGACAGTTATCAGGCTGGAAGTGAAATGTAAGAGTTACAATATTGGGGAACACATTGACCCCACAAATAAGGTAGGCATATTTCCAGATTCCTGACAGCAAGACACACATCACACACATCACACACATTCCCTCTAAATTGTGAGACGTGCATAGCAGTTAATAATGAATAACTCTCCAAAGGGAGCCCACAGACCTATCATGTTTCATATCTAAAGATAGTTCAAATAATAACTGGAAATATGATGGTCATATCTTCCGTGTGGGGCGCTCAGGGGCTGAGATATGGGGAAAACTGAAAATCCAAATTTCCCTTGAAAGTAAAAAGGCACACCCATGTCCTGTGATTCATAAAATCAGTGCGGACATGTTGTGGGTGTACTTCTCTGAAAGGTCACGTGTGATAGACCTGTGAGGAGTCCCAGGAAAACCCGTGGCTTCACAGCGACCCCCTGTGCCAGCCAACCACCAATCACATTCTTAGGGAACAAGGTAACTGATACATATGTGTATCTGTCTGTAACTGTACTTCTGACATATATATTTTGTAAATCACATCTTGTATATAGTGTATTATGTAGTGTGCCCTTAAGGCGATTAAATATAAAATTTAATGTGGAGTTGTTGCTTTTGTCTCAATTCCTGAATCCCATGTCTGTGAGCTCGGCTTAGCTTTATACGCTACCTGGGTTGGCTTCTGTCCCGATATAGTCCTGTTAATGGACCAGGACTATATCTAACGAGGAACTGGTGGCAGTCTACCACACTGTACTGGAGCGGTAGAATTCTGCTCCACTGGGGCTAGTAGAAAGTTACTGTTGGCCTGTCGGGGTTGTGGGAAAGCTGGGTGCCACATCGGAGGTTGCGCGATCTGCTCAGTTTTCCTTCCTATGTCTCCCTGTGTCCCCATAGGGACAGGAGGTGTCAGTGTTGCATGGTGCTAAGCGGACCTTACGTACCCCTTATGGGGGGGTGGAAAGTCACGTGATAACGGAAGTGACTAAGACGTATTGCGTGGCTCCGACGTATTAGATACGTCAGGGTGAGGCAGCGAGGTGTGGTTTCGTCACAGATTGACAGGTTCACGACCATGCGGAGGGACGTCCGAGTGCCCCCCCCCCCTCCCCGGGCTGGTTCGTGACACCAGGTATTATTCTCTTTACACTCCAGAGATACTTGTACCTAGTGTTGGTATCTCACATGTATCCCAATAAAATACATTTAAGTTTGTAGGTTATCGTAAAGAAATGTAGAAAAAGTCATGGGGTATGAAGACTTTTTTAAGACACTGTATTTCTTACTTTCCTTATGTGGCTTTGTGTTCTAGACTTCTATCAGCGTAAAATAAAAATATTGTTCTGCAGAATACGGCAGCAATCCACGGCTCTGTGTAACTGAACATGCCATGTGTTACCCAGAATACAAAGTATCCATCTAATAATACTCGTCACAGACAGGATCAGAGGCAGAATCACAGACAGGATCAAAGGCAGAATCACAGACAGGATCAGAGGCAGAATCACAGACAGGATCAGAGGCAGGATCACAGGCATCACAGGCAGGATCACAGACTGGATCACAGACAGGATCACAGACAGGATCACAGACAGGATCAGAGGCAGAATCACAGACAGGATCAAAGGCAGAATCACAGACAGGATCAGAGGGAGAATCACAGACAGGATCAGAGGCAGGATCACAGGCATCACAGGCAGGATCACAGACTGGATGACAGACAGGATCACAGACAGGATCAGAGGCAGAATCACAGACAGGATCAGAGGGAGAATCACAGACAGGATGAGAGGCCGGATCACAGACAGGATCACAGACAGGATCACAGACAGGATCAGAGGCAGGATCACAGACAGGATCACAGACAGGATCAGAGGCAGGATCACAGGCATCACAGGCAGGATCACAGACTGGATCACAGACAGGATCACAGACAGGATCAGAGGGAGAATCACAGACAGGATCAGAGGGAGAATCACAGACAGGATGAGAGGCCGGATCACAGACAGGATCACAGACAGGATCACAGACAGGATCAGAGGCAGGATCACAGACAGGATCACAGACAGGATCAGAGGCAGGATCACAGACAGGATCACAGGCAGGATCACAGACAGGATCAGATGGAGAATCACAGACAGGATCACAGACAGGATCACAGGCAGGATCACAGACTGGATCACAGACTGGATCACAGACAGGATCACAGGCAGGATCAGAGGGAGAATCACAGACAGGATCACAGACAGGATCAGAGGGAGAATCACAGACAGGATCAGAGGCAGGATCATAGACAGGATCAGAGACAGGATGAGAGGCCGGATCACAGACAGGATCACAGGCAGGATCACAGGCAGGATCACAGACTGGATCACAGACTGGATCACAGACTGGATCACAGGCTGGATCAGAGGGAGAATCACAGACAGGATCAGAGGGAGAATCACAGACAGGATCAGAGGCAGGATCACAGACAGGATCAGAGACAGGATGAGAGGCCGGATCACAGACAGGATCACAGGCAGGATCACAGACTGGATCACAGACTGGATCACAGACAGGATCACAGGCAGGATCACAGACAGGATCAGAGGCAGAATCACAGACAGGATCAGAGGCAGAATCACAGACAGGATCAGAGGCAGAATCACAGACAGGATCAGAGGCAGGATCACAGGCATCACAGGCAGGATCACAGACTGGATCACAGACAGGATCACAGAGAAGATCATAAACAGACTCACAGGCAGGATTACAGACAGACTCACAGGCAGGATCACAGACAGAATCATAAACAGGATCAAAGACACAATTACAGACACTCACCTGCAGACAGGCCATATATCACAGCTCACCTCCTTCTCACACCTGCAGACAGGGCATATGTCACAGCTCACCTCCTTCTCACACATGCAAATGGCATATGTCACTCTAGGACATATTTTTCTGGATGTTAGGAGCAGTATAATCTGGAGCTGTTTCTTTTTGTGATACAGATTTATATCCAGTGATGTTACTTTTAGAACCTTGATTGTTTTCCTGTTTTCATTGCTTCTTTTGTTCTTTCTCGTTTTTCAGGAGACGACATGTCGAGTTACAGTATCCGTCTATACACGGAGAGTGACCGTCGCAGGGTCCATGAGATCTTCATCTCTGGCTGCCATGAGCACATCCCTACAGCTTTCTACCTCGGCTTGAGACAACCACACAACTGGCTGCTGCTGGTGCTGGGACTGGTCCTTCCACTGGTCACTACTGGTTCCGTGGTGCTCTCCATCCTGGGTGTCATTGGTGTGTTGTTCGTGCTGTGGCTGCCCGGCAGAGAGTTTTACCTTTATCACATTAGGCGAGGCCTGGCCAAAGACTTGAAGGACATCAGAAAACATTATCTGCAGAGGGAATATTACTCCTTCTGGGTGGTAGATCTGGATGGAGAAGTGATCGGCATGGTGGCCGCCATCCCAGCCATTACCCCTCAGGAGAAGAACATAGAGCTGAAGAGGATGTTCGTAGCGGATCACCACAGAGGCAAAGGGATCGCTAAAGTGCTGTGCCGGACGGTGATTGACTTTGCTCGGAGGACTGGGTGTGGTGCCGTGGTCCTGTCCACGACCAACGTACAGGTCCATGCTAGGTGCCTGTATGAGAAGGTGGGCTTCAAGCGAACAGCCCCCACTGAGTACAATGCATGGCTCAGCCTGGTGGGAATGGCCTGGGTGAGCTACCGATACGATATCCCCTCTGACACATGACGCTTCGTCACCGGACTGCCCCGGCTTTGAATATATAATGTAAGCTAAGAGCTTGGTTGAGTTGATGTGTCTAACATTTAGGACGGTGCACAAGGTGAGCACCACCATGGTATGACATGACCTTGAATTGATGCTACAGGTCATGGATGGTTATAGGAATTTCAACACATTCCGTCTTTACTAGCTTCTCCGACGTCCATCATCTGAGATCTAAGAGACAGCAAACATCTTATTCCATAGAAAAGTCTTCAAATATCACTAAAAACCATCAAATGTCCTTTCTTCTGTTCAGTTCCTCAAGTTTCCTATAAGTTCCAGATTTCAGATTCTACCTATTAGACACAAGCAATGGAAAGCTTCTTCCACCTTGATCCTAGAGAGCTTCACACTGAAATCTCGTCTTTGCTTTCTTACATATCTTTATAAAGAGCTTCTTCTTTGTAGTCTGTCAGTGCTGAGTCCTCCTCCTGTCTCTTCCGTGGTTCTTCAGTCCTCAGTCCTATTTCTACATTCATGATACAATCAGCTCCATGTTTGTCCAAGTCCAGAGTCTTTATCATGAATGAGCTCAAGAACATCAACTTCTCCAAGAATTAAACTCGTAACGTTTTCCATGCACATTATCTTGTGGTGGATCCTGTGAACCCTACTCTCCGAGAACAGAAAGGAACGGGCGTGTCAGACATCTCTACGGTTGTCCTGCAGAGGAACGTTGCCCGAGATGTCCCCACTTGTCACTGCTCAATCAGCCCTGCACCTGCTTCTTGGTTAATAGGTATAAATTAATGCACATAACTCAGTAGACCATGGGATATCATGAGTGATCATCAATAAGACCACGAGGAATCTCTTTAATCAGGAACTATCAAACTGACCACATGTTTTTTTCATTTCCATCAGTTGTTGTATTGTTTTGATTTTGACTTTTATATCGTGACCACTGTCCTCTGGATGAGACTTCAATGACCTCTCAGGTGGTCTTCTAGACTTTCTAACATACAGACCACCTCAAAAATATGAGCATAGCTGCTAGTAGTGATGAGTGAGCATGTCCATCACTGTTTGACACTTAGTTAAGCATTGTAGTGTTCGGGCGCGTTTCTTACTTGATTGAGTATTGCAGGTCCTCAAGCACTATGCTTGCGTTCACGCCCAGCATGGTTCGCAGCTTTTAGACAGCCAATCAACAAGTGAGGATTGCCTGCCATACAAGGTAATGCAGCAGCCTCATTGACTACTGGCATTACTGTGATTGTTCGGCCGCATCACACCATCGGGTTTTATATGAGACCCGGGAGTGCGATGCTCCTCACACTGCATTTCATGGCGAGTTGATGTAGGAGGGAGAGCTTACATTACAGCAGGGTTGTACACTTGCATCCTATAGTGTCTTTCATGTGGCACGAAAGGGTGTTTTTAGTCTTGTTTAACCTAATAAATAAATCATTTAAAGAAACTGAGTGGGGTCTCCCCTATTTTTGATGACCAGTGAAGGTAAAGCAGACAGTTTGGGGCTGATATTATCAGGCTGGGAACGCCCATTTTTAGTTGGACCTTCCCAGCCTAAAAATGGCAGCCTGTAGCTGCCCTAGAAGTGGTGTATCCATTAGATGATCTTTTTCTTGGGTTATTCCCTGCTCTTCTTGATTGCCCTGGTGTGGTGGCAATTAGAGTAATACTTTTGGGGTTGATGTCAGCTGTGTAATGTCAGCTGGCATCAAGCCCAGGGGTTAGTAATGGAGAGGCATCTATCAGACACCCTCGTTACTAACTCGGCAAGTGAAAAAAATAAAAAACACCCACCGCAGAAAAAAATAGTTTATTTGAATAAAGACTACCCTACACTTTCCCTCGTTCACAAATTTATTATGAAAAATGTTCCCACGAAGCTCCATCGTAGTCCACGATCCACGAATGCAGCTCTTCACAGGTGCTCGGTGACCATAGCTCACATCAGAGCTGCCGGGTCACTGGCGACACTAATGTGAGTTGTCATCACTCCCCAGCCCTATGAATCGCTGAACTTTACTGCATTCACAGTCACCAAAGCTGCATTCGTAGATCGTGGACTACGATGGAGTTTCGGCGGAACATTTTTGATAATAAATTGGTGAATGAGGGAAAGTGTGGAGAAATCTTTATTCAAATAAACTATTTTTTCTGTGCTTGTTTCTTGGGGGGATTACAGGGTTAGTAATGGGGTTGTCTGATTGATACCTCTCCATTACTTTCCCCTGAGCTTGATGCCATCTGTCACTTACAGCTGACATCAACCTAAAAACTTATTACCCAATTGCCTCTGCTCCAGAGCAATCTGAAAGAGTCGGGTACAGCTCCAGAATTGGAGCATCTAATGGATGCGCCACTTCTGGGATGGCTGTGGGCTGCTATTTTTAGGCAGGAAAGGGCCAAATAACCGTGGGCCTTCCCACATGATAATACCAGCCTCCAGCTGTCTGCTTTACCATAGCTAGTTATCAAAAATAAGGGATACCCAACTCTTTTATTTTTAAATTATTTATTTATTTAGTTCTCAGCAGTGACCGGGGAGTCAGAGATGAGTCCAGACATCATCCCCGTGCTGTTCCCATTCAATTTTGGTGCTGTTTTCATCCATTTCAGTGATTTTCCTGCCGCCCCCCCCCAGCGCTCCTGGGAGGGTCTTCACAAAAAATGGTCATGTTTCCCATTGACTTCCAGTATACTCGTTACCTGTCTGGGTGTCCGACCTACTCGATTGGAGTAATGAGCACTCGAGCATTTTAGTGCTCACTCATCACTAGTTGCCAGTATATTATATTGTATATTTTGGTCAGGACTTGTGTATTCCGCACATTCTGTATTGTTTTTTTTCACTTAAGTAATAAAGATTAGTCCTAATCTGCCATGCAGAGTTGTGCGGTTCTCTCTATTACATGGATTATATAATTGTAATCGCCTCTATGAATGGTTTAACCACACTATGACTGTAAGAGACAGTGCTCCCCTATGTGGTGTGTTTTTGTGGACTGGCCGGCAGAGTCTGCACTCCCCTCTGAACTGTGCAGTTGGACTAATCCTGCCCAAAAAATGCGAGAAACAGAGAAAAAAAGGAAGAAGAGGTTAGGGCATGAACAGGCAGGGGCGAGCTGGGCTGGGGGGGCAGGGGTGCAAATGTCCCCCAGAGCGCTCTCCTACCGTAGCTGCTGTTCAGGGCAGCACACATGGCCGCATACAGTGAAATGCAAGCGGCCGTGTCTCCTGTACTGTGATGCAGCCAGGCCGGCACACTGACACATTTACAGGCGCAATGTCGGCAGTCAGCTGCATTATAGCACAGGAGTACTACGCGTGTCCATGTGTGTTATAATGGTGTCATGCAGCGCGCACTGCCTCCGTCCTGCCGAAGAGGAGCATTAAACTAGGATAGTAGCTAAATCCCAGTGGCTAGAAGGACCTTCCTAGTTAGTGGGCATCACCAGCTTGGTTAGTGGGCGTGGCCGGCTTAGTCGATCGGTGTGGCCCTGTTTCCTCTCGTCTACTATAATGATGCAAGGGGTTTTTATCCCCATGCTTCCGCTCCTATTATAAACAACTCCAGGACCACAAGGAGTTTCTTCCTGGCATCAGCTATGTTGGCTTCTGGGTGCATGGGCATGACATCAGCAGAGGTTCTTTAGCCCACTGGGATTTAGCCTCTACCATGAAACAAGTATGGGCTTGATGCCAGGTGACATTAAAGCTGGTATCAACCCCATGTATTACCCCGTATGCCACCGCACCAGGGCAGCGGGATGAGCTGGCGCAAAGGGCCAGGATTGGCGCATCTAATCGATGTGGTACTTCTGAGGCAGCTGTAGGCTGCTATTTATTTTTAAGTTGGGAAGGACCAAATAACCATGGCCTACCCTGAGAATACCAGACCCCAGCTGTCAGCTTTACCTTTGCTGGTCATCTAATTTTTGGGGGGACTCCACATTTTTTAATAATTATTTATTTATAAATAATTAAAAAAACTGCATGGGGTGTCCTCTGCTTTGGATCACCAGCCAAGGTGAAGTTGCCAGTTGCGGTTTGCAGGCTGCAGCCGTCTGCTTAACCCTAGCTGGCTATCAAAAATGGGGGGGACCCCACGGCATTGTTTTAATTATTTATTTTTTAGCTAAATACAAGGCTAAACACCATTTAGTGCCACATGAAAGTCAATGAAGGGTGCCAGCTTAGAATATGCAGGGAGGTGGGACATTTTATATGTGTTTTACCTCTATCAGTCTATCTATCCTAGCTTTTTAGGCTGTGTGCCCATGATCAGGGTGTTCAGCGTTTTGGACAGAGTGTATTTGCTGCGTCCAAAATGCTGCATTGTGCAATACAAGCACAGTGGATGGATTTTTAGAAATCCCATGCCTACTATGCTTTTAGCATAAACTGACCTGTGGCGCAGCTTTCTGAGCCTCAGCATGTCACTTTATGCTGTGGAGATGAGTGTTCTCCGGGGGGAGAATAGGACTAAAGTCCGCAGCAGCCTGGACCCAGATTGTGGAAAACACTTGCATCTCCGCAGGAGAGCTGACACTGCGTTCTAGATGCCATGTTACCGGATTGTGGGCACATAGCCTAAAAGTGAGAAATTTGGCAGTACAGCAACATTTTTGTGACGTATCTGTGGATTTCACATGCTCACTATAACCCTGAATAAAATTCTTGAGGGGTCTAGTTTCCAAATTGGGGTCACTTATGGGGGCTTCTGCTGTATAGGTACCTGTAGGGGCCCTGGAAATGTGAATGGTGCCCACAATTTATTTTAACTTTTCTAATATTCACATGGTGCTCCTTCTGTTCCGAGACCGCCCGTTTGTCCAAACAGAGGTTTTTGTCCACATGTGGGGTATCCCTGTGCTAATAAGAAATTGGATAACAAACTGTAGGTATTTTTTGGTATTTCCTCTTGAAATATTAGAAATTTGGTGCTAAAGGAACATTTTAGTGAAAAAACTGAACATTTTCAATATGACGACCTAAGATTATCAAATTCTGTGAAGTACTTGTGTGTTCAAAATGCTCACTATACTCCTGGCTAAAATCCTTGAGGGGTCTAGTTTCCAGAATGGGGTCACTTCTGGGTCAGCTCCACTTTTTAGGCACCTCAGGGGTTCTCCAAACGTGACATGGC
Organism: Anomaloglossus baeobatrachus; assembly: GCF_048569485.1. Lineage (NCBI taxonomy): Eukaryota > Metazoa > Chordata > Amphibia > Anura > Aromobatidae > Anomaloglossus > Anomaloglossus baeobatrachus. Next base: position 13,985,213 of record NC_134353.1, read on the forward strand.
ATTCGCAAATGATTCCAGTTGTTTTCACAGTTAAATGGCGCTCTTTCCCTTCTGAACCCTGCCGTGCACCCAAACAGTTGATTTCCACCACATATGAGGTATCTGTGAAATCAGGAGAAATTCCACAATAAATACTATGGTGCATTTCTTCCTGTTACCCTTGTAAAAAAAAAAAAAGCTACCTCTTTGAATTAACAATTTTGTGGTAAAAATTATTTTTTTTTATTCACGGCTCAACATTATAAAATTCTGTGAAGCAACCGGGGGTCCAAGGTGCACACCAAACATCTAGATAAATTCATTGAGGGGGTCTAATTTTCATAATGGGGTCACTTGTGGGGGTTTTCTACTGTTTAGGTACCTTAGGAGCCCTACAAATGCAACATGGTCCCCACAATCTATTTCAGAAAAATTTGCTTTCCAAAATTCAAATATTCCTCCTTCCAATCCGAGCCCTCCCATTTCTCCAAACAGAACTTTCTGACTACATGTGGGGTATCACCAAGCACATAAGAAAGTGGGTAAAAAAGCGTTGGGACTATTTTTTGGCGTTACCTCTTGAAAAAGTGAGAAATGTGATACTAAAGCATTATTTTAGTGAAAAAAATGAACATTTTCAATATGACGGACTAATGTTATCAAATTCTGTGAAGTACTTGTGGGTTAAATATGCTCACTATAACACTAGCTAAAATCCTTGAGGGGTCTAGGTTCCAGAATGGGGTCACTTGTGGGGGGTTTCTGCTGTTTAGGTACCTTAGGGGCCTGGCAAATACAACATGGTGCCCGCAATCTATTTCAGACAAATTTGTGTTAAAATTTGAAATATTGCTCCTTCTGTTCTGAGCCCTCCCATTTGTCCAAGGAGTAGTTTCTGACCACATTTGGGGTATCAGCGCGCTCAGAAGAAACTGGGGAACAAATTTTAGGGTCTATAATGATGTGAAGTTGTGTCGCCAGGGGTTAAGGGGATACCCAGAACCGGGCCAAGGGGTTGCTTCTGGAAAGGGGATCACGGTGTCGTGGCCCGGTCCGTGCTCCCTGGTTCCACAAGAAAAAGGGGGGTTATGTTCGTGACGCCACCCGTGAAATGTGATCAGAGATGACCACCGCTGCTGCAGAACCTCCGGGGTGATGGAAGGCAGCTTGAGATGGGACGGCTCCCCACGGGTAGAGCCTTTTCCCCGGGGCAGTATGTTAGTCTATGGGGGGAGTGCAGGACACGAGCACAATAAACAGGCAGACTCACGGTTTTGCAGTTTCTTTGTCCTTTACTGATGATGGTATTCAGCAGAGTACTGGCCACGGAGTCTGTGAGGAGTTCAGGGTTTCTCCCACCCAGCCGGGCCGTTTTGGCTTCCTTGCCTGCACTGTGTGTCTGTGGCCCTGCTGCTGCGTGAACTATGCAGCCGGCCCTGTGCTCCTCGGTACCGACCTGACAGGCAACTCGAGTCCTTACTAGTATGTTCCTGAACTCTCCTATGTTGCTTGTGTCTGTGGTACAGGTGAAAGATCTGGAATCTTCACTTCTCTGGTGGTAACTGTGCAGTATGTAACTTGCAGTCTCGGATCCAGCATCCGTTCTGTGTGCTCCACTGGGATAATCTCAGCAATGCTCTGTCTCCCAGGAATGTTCCTCTGTGTACACTTTCTCCTTTCCTCAGACCCTCAGCTAGGCCTGGAATTGGTCAGTGGATCCTGAGGTGAGCTAAAGCCAGCTTCCAACCTGCAGAGATCCTGTCTCCTCAGTGCTCTGCACTGAACTTCCAAACTGAAACTACTCCTGACCATTTCCTCCCCCCCACCAGAATATACAGGGAAGCAGCTTGGTCTCCCCCTTCTGGCCAGGAGGTCTTGGTGTTGTGTGTGGGGAGTTAACCCTTTGTGTTGTTACTGTGGCAACCCTGGGGTGCCACATTCCCCCTTAGTGAAGAACAGTACTCCGGGACTGTGAAACAAACAAACAAGTTATCACAACAATTATGTATATACAGAGTCTCAAAAGGAAAAAGTACAAAAACCTTAAAGCTCAAAAAGAGTCCAAAATGTTCAAAAATATATGTGTTCATACAGTATAGTCTCTGTAGGTACTGGGCTTTTGGTCTTAACGTTGCAATTAAATAAACATTTTAATCAACAAACACTTCTTAAAGGTGTCTCTACTCTGGTCGTAAGTGCAGTAGGCCTCACGGCCCTCGGGCCACCAACAATGTGATCAAGTTGTAACTCTCCGTGCTGCCACCTTACACCACTCTTCTCTCACCTTTTCTGTACAATAAACTGTTACGGTTTTTCATATAAACATTATAACATATGTACATAGTATATGCAATTCCACATTAGTCTTTATATCTTGCTGGTATCTGACCCTGAGTACTACGCTGTGACCTGCGTACTGCTGGTGTACTGGGTGTACTTAGCATAATGGTGTGAGTGGAAGTGTACCTATTTGGTGTTTCTAATATTTGCGAGGATGGGGGGCTGACTGTAGGACTGGCAAGCTCACTGGGACCAGGAATCTGTTCTTCCTCTACGGTTTCAACTTCCAGTTCTTCATGTATTGGGACTTCTTGTGGTACGAGTTCTGATGGTGGTTCCACCACTTGAGGGAAGGCGATCATTGGGACTACTACTGCTCCATAGTAATTTGGCCATGTTTTTGGGAAATCTCCTAAGACTGTATGGAATACATCTTCTTCCTTCTTGACAGGTTGTACCTGTACGGGTAAGGTGACTTCTGGTGTCTTCAGGGTTTCAGGACACGGTTTGAGTTGATCTCTTGACACGACAGCTGATGTCCTTCCTTCATCCTTACTGATTAGACACACTTTGGGATTATCCATACTGGATGGTAAGACTGTATATGGGGTGGTTTCCCACTGATTATCCAATTTGTTTGTGCGCCGTTTCCTCTTGAGAACTTGGTCACCAGGTTGCAATGGGGTTGCTAGAGCATGCTGGTTGAAGGTTCTCTCCTGTCTTCCCCTAGCTTGTTGGAGACTTTTCTCTACGCACTCTTGTACTTTGCGATACTGCTGCTGACGTAGGGTATCCCAATTGGATTCTTGAACTTCCGCATCTGGCTTCAGAATTCCCATATCTAAATCAATTGGCAGTTTACCGGGCCTTGCACGCATGAGGTAAGCGGGGGTGCAGTTTGTAGAACTCACCGGGACATGATTGTACAAGTCCACCAAGTCTGGCAATTTCTCTGGCCATTGATTTCTTTCTGACTCTGGTAAGGTCTTCAACAGGTCAATCACAATATGGTTCATCTTCTCACATAAGCCATTTGTTTGGGGATGGTATGCCGTTGTGCGAATCTTTTTACAGCCATACATGTTGCAGAATTCTTGGAAGATCTGTGATTCGAAAGCTGGACCTTGATCTGCAAGGACTTGTTCTGGGTAACCATGGGGTCTGCAAAAGTACGTCTGGAATGCTTTAGCTGCTGTTCTAGCTGTAAGGTCTTTCACGGGTACCACCACTAAGAAGCGTGAGTAATGGTCCACGATGGTTAAGGCATAAACATAGCCGGACCGGCTTGGTGACAACTTGACGTGGTCTAATGCGACTAGCTCGAGTGGTTGCTTGGTTACTATGGACTGGAGTGGAGCTCTCTGGTTCTGTTGATCCTTTCTTCTGAGGTTGCACGGTCCGCATTTTCTACACCAATCTTCAATTGATTTTCTCATGCCAACCCAGTAGAATCTTTCTCTTAAGAGCACTTCCAACTTTTTCCAACAAAAATGACCAGCACCGTCGTGGTAAGCTTCCAGAACCATCTTGACGTCTCTCTTGGGCACGATGATCTGCCAGACCAACTCATGTGTTTTTGGATTGGTGTGCCTTCTACAGAGCTTCCCTTGGTACAGGAACAATTTACCTCTCTCTTTCCAGAGATGTTGTGTCTCAGCTGGGGCATTCTGATTAGGGTAAGCACCTTGTTGTGTAAGCAGTTCTTTCACTAGCTTCACAGCTGGATCGCTGTCTTGTGTGTCAGCCCATCCGTGGTGTGCTAATGGGTTGAGAGTTGCCTGCTGTTGTTTTTGGTAGACACTCGGTTGATACTGCCCAATCTTAGGATGGTGAAAGGCCGGCAGCTCAATTTCTTCCAGTCCCTCCGGTTCCTCTTCCACGTCCCCCGAGTGTGGCATCCGGGATAAGGCATCTGCATTCCCGTTCTTGTGGCCTGCCCTGTACTTGATGACAAAGTTGTAGTTTGACAGTCGGGCTATCCATCGCTGTTCCAGCGCACCTAGTTTTGCAGAGTCCAGGTGGGTCAACGGATTGTTGTCAGTAAAGATGGTAAATTCTGCAGCTGCCAGGTAGTGTTTGAAACGCTCTGTTACAGCCCAAACTACTGCCAGTAGTTCTAACTTGAAGGAGCTGTAATTCTCTGGGTTTCTTTCTGTAGGCCGGAGCTTCCTGCTTGCAAAAGCAATAACTTTCTCCTTGCCTTCCTGCTTTTGAGACAATACTGCTCCCAGTCCTACGTTGCTGGCATCCGTGTACAAAATGAAGGGTTGATGGTAATCTGGATATGCCAGGATCTCTTCTCCTGTCAGTGCCCACTTCAACTTCTTAAAGGACTCTTCTCTCTCATCACTCCACTGGAAAGGAGGATTTCGGGCTGCAGACTTCTTTGACTGTCCTACCAGGATGTCTTGTAGGGGAGCTGCTAGCTTCGTGAACCCTTTTATAAATCTTCTATAGTAGCCCACCAGTCCCAGGAATTGCCTCACCTCTTTCACGCTGGTGGGTCTCGGCCAATCTCTTATCACGGTAACTTTTTCAGGATCTGGTGCTACCCCTTCTGAGCTCACGACATGTCCCAGGTACTGTACCCTTGGCTTTAGAAGGTGACACTTGGATGGCTTGATTTTCATGCCATAGCCGGATAAGGCTTCAAACACTTCTGCCAGGTCTTGTAGATGCTGTTCATAGGTCTTGGAGTAGACTATGACATCATCCAGGTACAGGAGGACAGTTTCAAAGTTCTTATGTCCTAGGCAGCACTCCATCAGTCGCTGGAAGGTTCCAGGTGCGTTGCAGAGTCCAAACGGCATACAATTGAACTCACAGAGGCCCATCGGCGTGGTGAATGCTGTCTTCTCCTTATCAGCCTCTGCCACAGGAACTTGCCAATACCCACTAGTCAGATCTAGGGTGGAAAAGTAAGTAGCGGATTTTAATGCAGCCAATGACTCTTCTATCCTAGGTAATGGGTATGCATCCTTGTGTGTAATGCGGTTGATCCGTCTGTAGTCTACGCACATCCTCATGGTCCCATCTTTTTTCTTAACTAGCACTAGTGGGGCTGCCCAGGGGCTACAACTGTCTCTTATTACCCCTGCTTCTTTCATTTCTTTGAGCATGTCTTTGGCGCATTGGTAGTGAGCCGGTGGTACTGGTTTATACCTCTCCTTTATGGGTGGATGGTGACCTGTGGGTATAGTGTGCTCTACCCCTTTGATCTGCCCAAAGTCTAATGGGTGTTTGCTGAATATTTGTTCATATTCTTTCACTACCCTGTATACTCCATGCTTTTGATGGGAGGGTGTAGAATCAGTACCTACATGTAGCTTTTGGCACCAATCCTCCAGCTTTCCCTCTGAGCCATTGTCCTCCGCCTGATTTGACGGCTTCAAGGGCTCAACGGTGGTGATGGCGTTGTTATCAACCGTATATAGCTTAGCCATGGTAGCATACTTTGGTAGGGTGACCTCATCTTCCCCACAATTTAGAAGGCGTATTGGCACTCTTCCCCTGTGTACCTCAACTATTCCTCTGGCCGTCAGTACAGTGGGCCTACTGTCTGAGTACACGGGTTCTACCAGGGCCTGATAGTCTCGCCCTCTGATGCCTATTGCGGCTCTACACCAGACCAGCATTTCTGTTTTGGGAGGAATTACAATAGGTATTGGGTCACTTACCCTTGCACTGCCAATTTCACCTCCTGACATTTCTACCTGCTGCTTCAGCATCAAGGCTTTAATTTCCTTCTGCAGGAGTCTCTGTTGCCCAGGTTTGGCAGTCTCGACGATCTGCTGCAAGACAGTAATTACCTCTGCAAAACAATTTTCAATTACATTCATTCCTAGCAGCATAGTTGGTTCACGTTCTCGTCGGTCAACATCAACAATGATAATACCCTGATTCTGCAATTCTACTCTCCCAATCTTAATGGTCATTTCTCTGAAACCAACCTGTGGTACTAATTCACCATTGCTAGCCCATATATTCAATGCAACATTAGATGGACCACTGCTAACGTCTGAATCAGCCCAGTACCTCTTATAAAGGACATGCGGAATTGATGTTATTTGGGAACCAGTGTCCAGCAAGGCGTTGAGCGGAATGCCATCCAGCACGATGGGGATGACTGGACGTCCCCCCACATACTTGTCGTGCCAGGGTGAAGGACCTTGAGAGTTCATTCCTGAGGAGCGGCCCGCCTCCCCAGGGGATCCCCATTTAAAGCACATTCACGGGCAAAGTGACCTGGCTCCTTGCAACGGCGGCAAATGGGCTGTCCATCCGGCTGGTAGCGGTCGCTGGGTCGTCCTCTCGTCGCTTGGTATCTCCTAGGCCTCATCCACGGGACATCCTCCTTGCTGGTCGCCAGCTCAATCTTGGGTGCAGACTTGGATCCACGCAGCTCCTGGACGATTCTAGCCATGGAAGCAACAGTGTCCGTAAGGGCTTCAAGCTTTTGATGTAGAGCCTCATTAGTGATGGGCTCCAGGTGGTTAGCAACAGCCGCTGACATGGCCGATGTCACCGGCACTACTGGCTGCTGGGGTGCCACTGTAAGTTGTTGAACAGAGTCTATATCCTGCGGCTCCTCCACCTGCTGGAGGCGGATGGCTCTATCCTTTAGCTGGGCAAATGTTAGTCCTGGATCCTGGATCACCATCATGCTGAGTTGTCCCCGGTGGGAAGGGGATGAGAGTCCATCCAGGAATTGGTCTATCAGCAGCTTATCTGCTCCAGGGGCTAAGGCAGGTTCTGCTAATTTAAGTGCTCTGAGCGCCTCCTGCAAGTTTAAGGCAAAGTCTCTTGCGCTCTCTCTAGGTTTTTGCTTGCATCCAAAGAACCTCATTTTAGCCCGGCTGCCAGCAGTGGATTCAAAAGCTGCTTTTAGTCCAGCTATTATATGCTCTACAGTGTCCTTTGCATCGTCCGGCCAGGATGTAACCTCCCGCTGGGCATTGCCAGTTAACTGTCCCATAAGCATACCAACACGCTGAGCTTCTGTCAGGGGGTACATGCTGTAGTAGATTTTTAGCTTTCCGATAAAGTCATTAAGTGTGTTGGGCTCACCTGAGTACTGCGGCAGCCACACTGCACCCGGGGTGTACGGCATCAGGAACGGCATGATAGGTGCACCGCCGGGCACAACAGCGTCTCCCTGCTGCGACATCTTTGCGCCCCCTTAGTTAATTTCACCAGTCTTCTTCACAGCAAGCCTGGGACACTTTTCTGCGTTTTCGTTCGGGTCGCAGCACCAAGCGCACCTCCTCTGCAAGCGGTGGGCGGAGTCTTAGTTTAGGCGCGATGTTTTCCCGCGCGTAGCAGGTAATGGCGTGATTAAAGATGGCGCCTGGAAAATTTTACCAATGATGTTTTTGGATTTTTCCAGGTATCTTTGCAAAGTTTAAAGTCCGTTCTTTGTTGCAACAATTCACAGTGCAAGTCTTTTATGCGATGCAATAAGTCTTTACAGGCACACGTCACCCGGGTTGCAGCCGGGTCCAGTCCGCATCCTGTTCGTGACGCCAAAGTTGTGTCGCCAGGGGTTAAGGGGATACCCAGAACCGGGCCAAGGGGTTGCTTCTGGAAAGGGGATCACGGTGTCGTGACCCGGTCTGTGCTCCCTGGTTCCACAAGAAAAAGGGGGGTTATGTTCGTGACGCCACCCGTGAAATGTGATCAGAGATGACCACCGCTGCTGCAGAACCTCCGGGGTGATGGAAGGCAGCTTGAGATGGGACGGCTCCCCACGGGTAGAGCCTTTTCCCCGGGGCAGTGTGTTAGTCTATGGGGGGAGTGCAGGACACGAGCACAATAAACAGGCAGACTCACGGTTTTGCAGTTTCTTTGTCTTTTACTGATGATGGTATTCAGCAGAGTACTGGCCACGGAGTCTGTGAGGGGTTCAGGGTTTCTCCCACCCAGCCGGGCCGTTTTGGCTTCCTTGCCTGCACTGTGTGTCTGTGGCCCTGCTGCGGTATGAACTATGCAGCTGGCTCTGCTCCTGCTCTGCTCCTAGGTACCGACCTGACAGGCAACTCGAGTCCTTACTAGTATGTTCCTGAACTCTGCGCTTGTTGCTTGTGTCTGTGGTACAGGTGAAAGATCTGGAATCTTCACTTCTCTGGTGGTAACTGTGCAGTATGTAACTTGCAGTCTCGGATCCAGCACCCGTTCTGTGTGCTCCACTGGGATAATCTCAGCAATGCTCTGTCTCCCAGGAATGTTCCTCTGTGTACGCTTTCTCCTTTCCTCAGACCCTCAGCTAGGCCTGGAATTGGTCAGTGGATCCTGAGGTGAGCTAAAGCCAGCTTCCAACCTACAGATCCTTTCTCCTCAGTGCTCTGCACTGAACTTCCAAACTGAAACTACTTCTGACCATTTCCTTCCCCCCAGCAGAATGTACAGGGAAGCAGCTTGGTCTCCCCCTTCTGGCCAGGAGGTCTTGGTGTTGTGTGTGGGGAGTTAACCCTTTGTGTTGTTACTGTGGCAACCCTGGGGTGCCACATTATTTTTTCTAAAAGTGAATAAATTGAGGCTATAGCAACATTTTTAGGTAAAATTGTAATTTTTGCTTTTCTTCTTTTCACATCACTTTAGGTCCTGTGAAGCACCTGAAGGGTTAATAAGCTTCTTGGATGTGGTTTTGAGCAGTGTGAGGGGTGCAGTTTTTATAACGGGTTCACTTTTGGGTATTTTCTGTCACTTAGGCTTCCCAAAGCTGCGAGTGTCTCTACAAAGAGAAAGTCCGGAGGGACCTGAAGTCTGATTTTGGGCACGAGCAGATGTGGTCTCCTGTGGAAAGCACTCGCGGCCCCGCAGGAGAGGACATGCTGCATCCAGGACACAGCATGTCCAGACCATGGGCACATAGCTTAATAGTGTATTGTGGTGTATGTATAAACACTTGTATCTTTAGGACACAACACTGAATCTATAAGGGTACGTGCCCACCATCAGGCGTCCTCACGGTCTGTATGCAGCGTACTTTCTCTGGTGGAGACACTAGTCTCCTGGGAGGGAGAATGCACTGCCCGTGCCCACTATTAGAGTGAATGACAGTGGATTTTCGCTGTGTTCTCCCGCTCAAAGCACTAGCATCTCTGTTGAAATAAATTTACATGCTGCAGCTCAGACACCCGCGCCACAGGTCAATTTATGGAGCATCTAAGATAAGCACAGGGGGCTGGAGATTTCTATAAATCCATCCATTGTGCTTGTACTGTACAATGCAGCATTTTGGACGCAGCAAAAACACTCTGCGTCCAAAACGCTGCTGACACTGATCATGGGCACAGGCCCTAAGGCCTCATTCACATATGTGTCAGGGAATTTCATTTGTCTTTCCATGTTTATGAAAAGATAAGTGAATTTAACCCCTACACTGTGACGTATGTATGTCACCTTAAAGCCTCCTTAAGCTCGGTTCTGCTCTCATATCTCTGTAGTAAGCACGGTTCTGCTCCCATATCTCTGTAGTAAGCTCGGTCCTGCTGTCATATCTCTGTAGTAAGCTCGGTTCTGCTCCCATATCTCTGTAGTAAGCTCGGTTCTGCTGTCGTATCCCTGTAGTAAGCTCGGTTCTTCTCCCTTATCTACCTTATCTATGTAGTAAGCTCAGTTCTGTTCCCATATCTCTGTAGTAAGCTCAGTTCTTCTCCCTTATCTACCTTATCTATGTAGTAAGCTCAGTTCTGTTCCCATATCTCTGTAGTAAGTTCAGTTCTGCTCCCTTATCTCTGTAGTAAGTTCAGTTCTGCTCCCTTAACTCTGTAGTAAACATGGTTCTGCTCCCTTATCTCTGTAGTAAGTTCAGTTCTGCTCCCTTATCTCTGTAGTAATCTTGGTTCTGCTCCCTTATCTCTGTAGTAAGCTCGGTTCTACTCCCATATCTCTGTAGTAAGCTCAGTTCTGCTCCCTTATCTCTGTAGTAAGCTCAGTTCTGCTCCCTTATCTCTGTAGTAAGCTCAGTTCTGCTCCCTTATCTCTGTAATAAGCTCTGTTCTGCTCCCTTATCTCTGTAATAAGCTCAGTTCTGCTCCCTTATCTCTGTAGTAAGCTAGGTTCTGCTCCCTTATCTCTGTAGTAAGCTCGGTTCTGCTCCCTTATCTCTGTAATAAGCTCTGTTCTGCTCCCATATCTCTGTAGTAAGCTCAGTTCTGCTCCCTTATCTCTGTAGTAAGCTGGGTTCTGCACCCTTATCTCTGTAGTAAGCTCAGTTCTGCTCCCTTATCTCTGTAGTAAGCTCAGTTCTGCTCCCTTATCTCTGTAATAAGCTCTGTTCTGCTCCCTTATCTCTGTAATAAGCTCAGTTCTGCTCCCTTATCTCTGTAGTAAGCTAGGTTCTGCTCCCTTATCTCTGTAGTAAGCTCGGTTCTGCTCCCTTATCTCTGTAATAAGCTCTGTTCTGCTCCCATATCTCTGTAGTAAGCTCAGTTCTGCTCCCTTATCTCTGTAGTAAGCTGGGTTCTGCACCCTTATCTCTGTAGTAAGCTCAGTTCTGCTCCCTTATCTCTGTAGTAAGCTTGGTTCTGCTCCCTTATCTCTGTAGTAAGCTCGGTTCTGCTCCCTTATCTTTGTAATAAGCTCGGTTCTGCACCTTTATCTCTGTAGTTAGCTCAGTTCTGCTCCCTTATCTCTGTAGTAAGCTCGGTTCTGCACCCTTATCTCTGTAGTAAGCTCGGTTCTGCACTCTTATCTCTGTAGTAAGCTCAGTTCTGCTCCCTTATCTCTGTAGTAAGCTTTGTTCTGCTGCCTTATCTCTGTAGTAAGATTGGTTCTGCTCCCTTATCTCTGTAATAAGCTCAGTTCTGCTCCCTTATCTCTGTAGTAAGCTCGGTTCTGGGTTCTGCACCCTTATCTCTGTAGTAAGCTCAGTTCTGCTCCCTTATCTCTGTAGTAAGCTCGGTTCTGCACCCTTATCTCTGTAGTAAGCTCAGTTCTGCTCCCTTATCTCTGTAGTAAGCTCAGTTCTGTTCCCTTATCTCTGTAGTAAGCTTTGTTCTGCTGCCTTATCTCTGTAGTAAGATTGGTTCTGCTCCCTTATTTCTGTAGTAAGCTCGGTTCTGCACCCTTATCTCTGTAGTAAGCTCAGTTCTGCACTCTTATCTCTGTAGTAAGCTCGGTTCTGCACCCTTATCTCTGTAGTAAGCTCGGTTCTGTTCCCTTATCTCTGTAGTAAGCTCAGTTCTGCTCCCGTATCTCTGTAGTAAGCTCGGTTCTGCACCCTTATCTCTGTAGTAAGCTCAGTTCTGCTCCCTTATCTCTGTAGTAAGCTCAGTTCTGCTCCCTTATCTCTGTAGTAAGCTCAGTTCTGTTCCCTTATCTCTGTAGTAAGCTTTGTTCTGCTCCCTTATCTCTGTAGTAAGCTCAGTTCTGTTCCCTTATCTCTGTAGTAAGCTTTGTTCTGCTGCCTTATCTCTGTAGTAAGATTGGTTCTGCTCCCTTATTTCTGTAGTAATAATAAGTTTTATTTCTATAGCGCCAACATATTCCACAGCGCTTTACAATTAAAAGGGGACATGTGCAGACAATATGAGACAATACAAAATAACAAAATTAAGATACCAGGAGGAGTGAGGGCCCTGCTCATAAGCTTACAGTCTATGAGGAAATAGGGGAGACACAAAAGTTGAATGTGGGGAGAAAAGCTTGTCATATATGGTCCAATGGGCTAATAAACTCGGTTCTGCTCCCTTATCTCTGTAGTAAGCTCGGTTCTGCTCCCTTATCTCTGTAGTAAGCGCGGTTCTGCTCTCTTATCTCTGTAATAAGCTCTGTTCTGGTCCCATATCTTTGTATTAAGCTCGGTTCTGGTCCCATATCTCTGTAGTAATGTAGTAATCTCGGTTCTGCACGCTTATCTCTGTAGTAAGCTCGGTTCTGCTCCCTTATCTCATAATTAAGCTCGGTTCGGGTCCCATATCTCTGTAGTAAGCTATTTGCATTTCCCGTATCTATGAAGTCATCTTGGTTCTTTTGCAGTGTCTATGTGCACAGCAAACGCTGTTCTGTCCCCATATATATGTACCAGCCTGATCATAAAGCCTGTTAGTACTGCTGATTTAATGCAGTGGCCAGAAATTAACAAGGGTGGGATGCCACAACTTGAGAGCCACTGCCTTCTGATTGCCCCCAGGCTAAAATGTGCCCTCCAGCCCCTGCTGATGTCTTGAGATGTTCTTCAGTATTGCCACATAATCTTTTTTCCTCATGACGCCATCTATTTTGTGAAGTCACCAGTTCCTCCTGCAACAAAACAACCCCACAACATGATGCTGCCGCCCCCGTGTGTCACAGTTGGGATGGTGTTCTTAGGCTTCAAAGCGTCATCCTTTTTCCTCCAAAGACAACACTGATTATTATGGCCAAACAGTTCAATTTTCGTTTTGTCAGACCACAGGACGTTTACAAAAATTCATGTCTTTGCTAGTGATGAGCGAGTACTAAAAAGCTCGGGTGCTCGAAGCTCGGGCCGAGCCTCCCAAGATACTCGTGTACTCGGCCCGAGCAACGAGCCCAATGTTATCCTATGGGAGACCCGAGTATTTTTGTGAAATGACCCCCCGGCAGCATGGAGAAACCCTAAAAATGTCACAAAAGTCTCAGAAGAGTGCTCAAATGACATGGCAACAGCATGGGGAAGACCCCTTGAAGCATTTATCACTGAAAAGTCACAGCTGTGAACAATTTTGTCCGCGTTTTACGCCATTTTTACGGACTCACCAGAAAACCTTCCAAAATGACCCCAAAATGATTTTTCATGGCGGAAATGTTAAGGGCACATACCCAATAGTGAGATAGAGCTGGTGTATGTTACTTTTTGAGATTAATACATGAAAGATTTTACGTGAAAACATTGTGTGGCACTCCGATGTCCCTGAGAAGAGACGTACATGAAGGCCTCTTGAGTCTAATGTGCCCATTTTGAGGAAGTGAGTCTTTGTAGTATTTTCCTTTGCCAGGGCAGTCCAAAATTGTGAGGTTCACCAATGCCCCTGCATACAGACGTGCATGAGGGCCTGTAAACCTGAAGTGCCCATTGGAAGGAAGTAGGTGTATTATAGTATAGCCCTTAGGCAGGGCAGCCAAAAATTGGGAGGCTCCACATTGTCCCTGGATAGAGACGTGCATGATGGCCTCAAAACATTAAGTGTCCATTGTCAGGAAGTGGGTGTATTATAGTATAGCCCTTAGGCAGGGCAGCCAAAAATTGGGAGGCTCCACATTGTCCCTGGATAGAGACGTGCATGATGGCCTGTAAACCTGAAGTGCCCATTGGAAGGAAGTGGGTCTATTGTAGTATAGCCCTTAGGCAGGGCAGCCAAAAATTGGGAGGCTCCACGTTGTCCCTGGATAGAGACGTGCATGATGGCCTGTAAACCTGAAGTGCCCATTGGAAGGAAGTGGGTCTATTGTAGTATAGCCCTTAGGCAGGGCAGCCAAAAATTGGGAGGCTCCACGTTGTCCCTGGATAGAGACGTGCATGATGGCCTGTAAACCTGAAGTGCCCATTGGAAGGAAGTGGGTCTATTGTAGTATAGCCCTTAGGCAGGGCAGCCAAAAATTGGGAGGCTCCACGTTGTCCCTGGATAGAGACGTGCATGATGGCCTGTAAACCTGAAGTGCCCATTGGAAGGAAGTGGGTCTATTGTAGTATAGCCCTTAGGCAGGGCAGCCAAAAATTGGGAGGCTCCACGTTGTCCCTGGATAGAGACGTGCATGATGGCCTGTAAACCTGAAGTGCCCATTGGAAGGAAGTGGGTCTATTGTAGTATAGCCCTTAGGCAGGGCAGCCAAAAATTGGGAGGCTCCACGTTGTCCCTGGATAGAGACGTGCATGATGGCCTGTAAACCTGAAGTGCCCATTGGAAGGAAGTGGGTCTATTGTAGTATAGCCCTTAGGCAGGGCAGCCAAAAATTGGGAGGCTCCACGTTGTCCCTGGATAGAGACGTGCATGATGGCCTGTAAACCTGAAGTGCCCATTGTAAGGAAGTGGGTCTATTGTAGTATAGCCCTTAGGCAGGGCAGCCAAAAATTGGGAGGCTCCACGTTGTCCCTGGATAGAGACATGCATGATGGCCTGTAAACCTGAAGTGCCCATTGGAAGGAAGTGGGTCTATTGTAGTATAGCCCTTAGGCAGGACAGCCAAAAATTGGGAGGCTCCACGTTGTCCCTGGATAGAGACCTGTTAGGTTCTTAGTGCCTCCGTGCTTGCATTTAAAAACCGCACGTGTGTGCCTGTTGGTGGCAGCTTTCCGCTGCATTTGTGTGAGTTTTGCAAAAACTTGGATATAACGCACAAGTCTAGTGAATACACATCAGCACAGCATTCCAAAATGCGCAAGGGCGTTGTCAACGAACAAGGAAGTGGACGTGATGGTGGTGCAGGCAGATGCCGAGGTCGTGGGCAAGCTCTAATTTCGCCACAACAAAGGGCCACATCTAGTCGCTCGCACGTCCTGTCCCAAATTCTTGGGGACCGCAGCAGTACACCGCTCTTGAACCAAGACCAGTGTCAACAGGTTGTTAGTTGGATAGCGGATAATGCTTCCAGTCAGATTGGCACCACCACAAACACTCTGTCTTCCACACGGTCAAGTGTCAGTAGCCGTGATACTGCACCGCACATTTCAGAACCTGATCCTCCTTCCTACCACCAGGCCGAGTACACGTCCACGGACATTACTGATCCCACACTTGGACACTCGGAAGAGCTGTTCGTTCACGTTTCCATTCACAAATTCTGGCCTCTCGCCAGCTCCTGTTGAAGTGGGCCATGACGAGATTGTATGTACAGATGCCCAAATATTTGAGCAGCCACGTTCTCACGAAGTTGGCAACGTGTCTCAACAAGGGGTGGACGATGATGAG
Source organism: Anomaloglossus baeobatrachus (assembly GCF_048569485.1). NCBI lineage: Eukaryota > Metazoa > Chordata > Amphibia > Anura > Aromobatidae > Anomaloglossus > Anomaloglossus baeobatrachus. The sequence continues at coordinate 14,000,344 of NC_134353.1, forward strand.
ACACAATTGTCAGGAAGTCAGGAGGAGGAGCAGGGTGCGGAAGAGGAAGACGACGTGGTGGATGATCCAGTAACTGACCCAACCTGGCAGGAGGATATGCAGAGCGAGGACAGCAGTGCACAGGGGGAGGGAGGCGTAGCATCCCAACAGGCAGTAAGAAGCAGAGTGGTGGCCCCAGGCAGACGTCAGGCAACTGTTCCCCGGAACAACACGACACAAGGTGCCTGTACAAATGTTAGGTCTTCCCGAGTCTGGCTGTAATACTATTGTATGTAATGAGGATTTCGATTGCGTTAGGGCAATGACAACCAGAGACGAGTTCTTGGTGCAAGACGTTTATAATATGTAACCAGCAAATATGTACATAAACGGAACAAAAACACAGTAGAACATAAATACAGGAAATACCTTCCAGGGACGGAGCGAAAGGGAATTCCCGGGACCGCGCACCGGACTCCCCCAGGGAGACCACCAAGAGCGAACCCCTATACAGGGACTGTCTGGCAATCACCCCAGAAGCCCTAAATGCGCAGCAGCCGGGACACAAAAGGGCAATAGGTAAGTCCAAAAATGTCCGTACGTGATGTGAGTCCAGAGTGGTATTAAACGGAAGGAACCGGGCAGAAGTGCCGACCAAAGACGGCAAACGGAGTCCGGGCACAGCTAGATGATACCAGATGAAGTCCAGAGTCGGTGTCGGTTGTTTTCCAAGAGGATCCGAATAACAATCAGGAACCAAAAGCAGCAGGGCAGGAGCACACAGGAAGCAGTATACTCAGGCACTGGACTAAGCTGGGCGGCTTTTAAACAGATGGACAGGAAGTAGGGCAACAGAACAGAAAACTCCATGTTAACAAAGGGCAAGCTCTTTCAAAAGAAAACTGGAAAACCCGGAACTCTGACACTGGCAGTTTTTTAAGTTGGCTCCAGATGATTCTAAAAAGGCCATTTGCAACACCTGCCATGCCAGCATCAGCAGGGGTACCAAAACTAGCAGCCTGACCACCACCAGCATGATCAGGCACATGTCAGCCAAGCACCCGACTTTGTGGGAAGTACAACAGAGTCGAGGAGCAGTGCTTGCTGATGTCACTGCTACGTCTTCGCTGGTTGTGCATGCAAGCCAATCCCCTGTCCATGCTGCCTGCGAACAAGCCTCCTCCACTCCTGCACCTGCAGTTGCCTACGCAGAAAGAACACCATCATCAAGCACGTCCTTGTCCCAGCGCAGCGTTCAGTTATCCATTCAGCAAACCTTTGAACGCAGGCGCAAATACACTGCCAACACCCCACATGCCACAGTTCTAAATGCTAACATTTCGCAACTGCTTGCGCTGGAAATGTTGCCTTTTAGGCTGGTGGAGACAGAAGCATTCCGTGACCTGATGGTGGCAGCTGTCCCACATTACTCGGTCCACAGCCGCCACTATTTCTCCCGGTGTGCCGTCCCCGCATTGCATAACCACGTGTCACAAAACATCACACGTGCCCTGAACAACGCTGTTTCAGCCAAAGTCCACCTAACCACAGACACGTGGACAAGTGCATGTGGGCAAGGCCGCTACATCTCGTTGACGTCACACTGGGTTAATATTGTGCAAGCTGGGACCCAGTCTGAGCGAGGGACGGAACACGTCCTTCACACACCAAGTTTTGCAGGCCCTACCTCAGTCAGGGTTTCACACACACTCTACAGCTCCGGAATGTCATGCTCTTCAGCCTCCTCCTCCTCCTGCGCATCCTGATCCACTTTACCCTCCACACCAGTCCCAAGCTGGAAGTGTCGCGGGCGGAGGAGGGGACGGTGCGCTCTCCCACTGCTCGGGTCCGGCTGACGCTGCTCTACGGCTGCTGCTGCTCGTTGGCTCGAGCGATGGCCGGATCCCGGGGACTCGAGCGGCGCTACTCGCCCGTGAGTGAAAAGGGGTGGTTTGGGTTTTGGTGATATTGTCCGTGACGCCACCCACGGTTGTGGTGATTGTGTGGACACCACCGCTGCTCTGGACGGGGATCCCGGGAGCCTGTGACAGGGAGCAGCTTTGTTGTTATTTCTCCCCTCCGTGGGTAGGGGGGTTGGTTGTCCCGGGGCCTGGTGATGGGGTAGAGATGGATGACAGGCGGGTTGCGGGGCCTGATGAGGTGCAGGGTCGCAGGGGCAGCGCTGTGCCGCACGGCACGGAGGTACTCACTCAGCCCAATGATGATGACACAGTTCACGGTAAAACAAGTGGCTGGATGGACGGGTCACTCGAACGGCTGCAGTTGTTCCTCCCTGCAGGTTAGTGATGACTGTCTCTCCCTGCACCTAAGTTAAGTGTTGGTAGTGATGGTTTCCCAACGGTAACCCGCTCCCCGACCTGGATATGGGCCGGAGGAGCCCATTTTGCCCACAGGCACTGGCCCTGGGAGACGGTTGCCCTTAGCGGTGGCGGTGTCTCCCCTTCACGGTTGTACGGTTGCCTTCTATCTGGACTTGGCTGTTTGGAAACCCTGAGGTTCCCTTCACTAACGGATTTGGCAAATTCACGGCGACACCAAGCCTTGCCGGGATCCGAAAGTCCTCTGCCAATGGTGCTGGCTTCTCTTTGTATACCGGTCCGGTACGGCCGGGTCACCACCCGTCCACGGTCCTTACGGCAGACTCCAATCGGCCTCCACTGCAGACGGTCACCACATCCTGCCAACCTTGCTGTCCTGTCCGGGCCACACACCCGGACCAACTTCAGGCTCTTTGCTGTCACTTTTCTCCTCTCTACTACTTTCCTCCTTCCACTTCCTTAGCTTAACTCTCACTGCCTGTGTTTTCCCTCCTCCTCGGTGGGTGGAGACCAACCGCCTGGCTCCACACCCTGGTGTGGACAACAGCCCCTGGGGAAGGCAACAAGGATTTTGTGTTTTGACTATGATATGCCTGCAGGGAGTGTGGGGTGTTTAAGTGTTGTGCTCTGTGGCCCCTGGCTTGTCCAGGGCGACACAGAAGCACTGCAGCACTGCCTCGGCGAAGCGGCAACAGGCAGTGCTGAAGCTAATCTGCATAGGTGACAAACCCCACAATGCAGAAGAGGTGTGGACAGCTCTGAAACAGCAGGCAGATCACTGGCTCACAACTCTGAACCTAAAGCCAGGAAAGGTCGTGTGTGACAATGGCCGTAACCTGGTGGCGGCTTTGAGGCGAGGCCAGCTGACACATGTTCCATGCGTGGCCCATGTGCTCAACCTCGTGGTTCAGCGGTTTCTAAAGTCATACTCAGAGCTGTCTGATCTGCTGGTAAAAGTTCGCCGCCTGTCTGCACATTTTCGAAAGTCACCTACTGCTTCAGCCGGCCTTGCCGGCTTAAGACGCTGTTTGCATCTTCCGGCACACAGACTGGTGTGTGATGTCCCCACGCGTTGGAATTCAACTCTGCACAAGTTGGTCAGGATATGTGAGCAGAAGAGGGCAGTTGTTGAGTACCTGCATCACCTAAGCCGTCGGGAAATGGGTCAAACTCCACACATAACACCTGAGGAGTGGAGATGGATGTCCGACCTATGCACCATCCGCCAAAACTTTGAGGACTCCACCAAGATGGTGAGCGGCGATGACGACATTATTAGCGTCACCATACCGCTTCTCTGCCTTCTAAAATGGTCTCTGCTCAAAAAACAACCATGATGCATTGCAGGCGGAGCGCGATGAGTTTGAGCAACAAACAGTAGTGGGTGTGGGTGATGATAACACACAGCCCAGCCTCGTCTCATCACAACGTGCAGTGGAGGACTATGACGAGGAGGAGGATGAAGACATGGAGCAACTCTCTGGCCAAATTGAGGATATGACATGCAGTCATATCCTCGGTTCAGCGTGGCTGGCCAGAGGACAGGGTAGATGATGAGGAGGAGGAGGAGGACAGCATGTTCAGTCATCGTGTTGGTCAGGATACTGAAGTGATGGCTGTTAAGAGTCTGGCACACATGGCTGACTTTATGGTAAGCTGCCTGTCTCGTGACCCTCGCGTTAAGAACATCTTGGCCGACAATCATTACTGGTTGGTAACACTGTTAGACCCACGCTAAAAGGAGAACTTTATGTCTCTTATTCCCGAGGCGGAGAGGTCAGGCAAAATGCAGCAGTTCCAGAAGGCCATAGTCACGGAAGTAGGCAAAGCATTCCCCTCACAAAACGCTAGCGGCATAGGTCAGGAATCACTGGACAACCAAGGCGTACAGCCGAGAGGGGCACAAGTCCAATCCGCCAGAGGTAGGGGAACAGTCTTTAAGATGTGGGACAGTTTTCTCAGCCCCTCACATACCACAGCCCCTGAGGTGAGGGGTAGTGACACAAGAAATCCTAAGTTTGCCCAGATGCTCAAGGAGTACCTTGCAGATCAAACAACTGTACTCCGACATTCCTCTGTGCCTTACAATTAATGGGTATCCAAGCTGGACACGTGGCATGAATTGGCTCTCTACGCCTTGGAAGTCCTGGCTTGCCCTGCCGCTAGCGTTTTGTCAGAGCGTGTTTTTAGTGCCGCAGGTGGAATCATTACAGATAAACGCACCCGCCTGTCAACTGTAAATGCTGACAGGCTGACTCTGATCAAGATGAACAAGGGTTGGATTTGGCCAGACTTCACCACACCACCAGCAAATGAGAGCGGAATTTAAAGTTTGTAACGGGAATTTGCCATGTACCTCCACTCACCCATGGGTACACACTTCTGGACTTTGGATAATCGCTGGACTGCTCCTCCTTCTCCTCATGCGCCATCATGGTGACCGTTACAATAGTTAAGCTGTTGTTTCAGGTATACCCCCAGTGGTAAATTTTTTCGCCCATTCTTTCTGAATGGGCATTACAACGACAGGAGACCCGCTCCTTTGCAATGGGAACAATGTTTTGAGGCCCTCATGCACGTCTCTATCCAGGGACAACGTGGAGCCTCCCAATTTTTGGCTGCCCTGCCTAAGGGCTATACTACAATAGACCCACTTCCTTACAATGGGCACTTCATGTTTACAGGCCCTCATGCACGTCTCTATGCAGGGACAATATGGAGCCTGACGCTGCCACCGACTGCCACACACGTGCTGTTTTTAAATGCAAGCACGGACGCAATAAGAACCTAACTGGTTTTTAGGAGCGACAATTACTGAGAAGTCTGACACTATCTGGACTGTTTTACACTGTGTACACCAGCCCCAGATATGATGAAGGCTGGTATACGGTCACCACTACCCTGCCTGCCTGCCTGTATACTGCTACAATAGTCCTGACAAGGACTCTTCTGGTCACTAGCCTGTATTCCGACCTGGCTATACCCTGCCTGTATACAGCAACAATAGTCCTGAGAAGGACTCTGCTACTGTACTCCGACCTGGCTATACCCTGCCTGCCTGTATACAACTAGAATAGTCCTGAGAAGGACTCTGCTACTGTACTCCGACCTGGCTATACCCTGCCTGTATACAACTAGAATAGTCCTGAGAAGGACTCTGCTACTGTACTCCGACCTGGCTATACCCTGCCTGCCTGTATACAACTATAATAGTCCTAAGAAGGACTTCTGGTCACACTGTTTGCAGCCCTGCTACGGAAATAACTATAAAGGGCCGCAAACCTTTCCCTGAAGCAGCAACACTCTCCCTGCACTGACTGTCTGGATGGCTGTGAGCAGAGCACAGCGCGCCCGCCGGTATAAAGGCTCGGTCACGCTGTGCAGGCCGGCCAATCACTGCAATTCCACAACTAACAGGGCTGTGGCATTGTAGTGGTCTGCCAGCCAATCCCTGCATGAGGGCTGGCTCTCAAAAGAGCGCCAACATGCAGAAATGAAGACCACGAGTACAGCACGAGTATCGCGAGATTACTCGGTCCCCGCCGAACAGCCCGAGTACAGCGATACTCGTGCGAGTACCGAGTAGTTACAAGCATGCTCGCTCATCACTAGTCTTTGCTCATGTGTGTATTTGCAGACATTAATCTGGCTTTTTTCTGTTTCTTTTGGAGTAATGACTTCCTCCTGGCAGAGTGGCCTTCAGCCCATGTTGATACAGTACTCGTTTCACTGTGGATAATGACACTGTGATGGTGGGATATGGTGGGTTGTGTATGTTCAGATGCTGGGAGTGTTACCTTGCGTGTACATTGTCCTGTTTGTAGGTTAATCACCCCCTACCAGGCTTATGTCCCTAGATCTGGGGGAGGGGACCTAGAATCCACCCAACCTCTCTGCTTACCTGGGGGATTATTCAGTCTGTCTGAGGACAAGAGACAAACTCTTGTCCTCTGTGGGTGAAGCTGGGCTACGGTCCGCACCCCAAAAAAGACTTGGAAATTTATCGCATTACTGGACTACTTTACCCTCCGTCTTTTGGATTATTTTATGGACCTTCTGGATTGCATGGAATAAATGTTCTTTGGATTGTTCACCCATCTCTCGCTTGGTTGATTGTGTGATATCGGAAAAGAACCCCGTGACAGACACAATCTTAACAGCTTTTGCCAGCATCTTCATAAGGTCTTTTGCTTTTGTTCTTGGGTTGATAAGCACATGTCTGACCAAAGCATATTGATCTCTGGTACACAGAACCTGTCTCCTTCCTGAGCGGTATGATGGCTGCACATTCCCATCGTGTTTGTACTTGCATATAATTGTTTGTACAGATGAATGAGACACCTTCAGGTATCTAGAAATTGCTTCCAAGGATGAAACAGACTTGTGCAAGTCCCCAATTCTCTTCCTGAGATCTTGGCTGATTATTTTTGACTTTCCCATGATGCTACACAGAGAACCTGTGTGTTTCAGGTGTGTATTACAATACATCCACAGGTGTGTCTGTAATTAACTCAGATGTTGCCAATAAACCTATCAGCAGCTTACAAAGACATGACTTCATCATATGGACGGTCCCATAGTGTATAGCACAATACTCTAAAGCGGGCTTTACACGCTGCGACATCGCTAGCATTTGCTGGCGATGTCAAGCGCGATAGCACCCGCCCCTGTCGTACGGCCGATATGTGGTAATCGCTGCCGTAGCGAACATTATCGCTACGGTAGCATCACATGCACATACCTGCTCTGCGACGTCACTCTGGCCGGAGAACCGCCTCCTTTCTAAGGGGGCGGGTCGTGCAGCGTCACAGCGACGTCACACGGCAGGTGTCCAATAGAAGCGAAGGGGCGGAGATGAGTGGGACATAAACATCCCGCCCACCTCCTTCCTTCCGCATTGCTGGTGGAGGCAGGTAAGGAGATGTTCCTCGCTCCTGCGGCTTCATACACAGCGATGTGCGCTGCCGCAGGAACGAGGAACAACATCGCTAATGAGAGGTGAACGATTTTAGGTTTTAGGACGACCTCTCCACGGCAAACGATTTTGACTGCTTTTGCGTTCGTTTAAGGTCGTTCATACGTGTCACACGCTGCGATATCGTTAATGGCACCGGATGTGCGTCACAAACACCGTGACCCCGACGATAGTTCATTAACTATATCGTAGCATGTAAAGCCCCCTTTAGTGTATGGAAACTTTTGATTTTGCAGAAAGTAATAAAAATGGCTGAAAACATTCTCTCTCTTATTATTCCGGCATTTGATTTCATGTCAGATAGGGAGAAAAACCTGCAGATGTGTCTTTATGGATAGTGTATGGAAACTTCTGGTTTCAACTGTAGATATATACTGTACAATATACATAATTCTGCACATGGTGTGTATATATATATATATATATATATATATATACATACACAGTATATACTATATACATCACTCTGCACACGGTGTATTATATACATATCTGCTAGCTATATACATAATTCTACAGACGGTGTATATACTTATATACTATATATTTCTGCTATATACAGTGCCTACAAGTAGTATTCAACCCCCTGCAGATTATACAGTGCCTACAAGTAGTATTCAACCCCCTGCAGATTTAGCAGGTTTGATAAGATGCAAATAAGTTAGAGCCTGCAAACTTCAAACAAGAGCAGGATTTATTAACAGATGCATAAATCTTACAAACCAACAAGTTATGTTGCTCAGTTAAATTTTAATAAATTTTCAACATAAAAGTGTGGGTCAATTATTATTCAACCCCTAGGTTTAATACTTTGTGGAATAACCCTTGTTTGCAATTACAGCTAATAATCGTCTTATATAAGACCTGATCAGGCCGGCACAGGTCTCTGGAGTTATCTTGGCCCACTCCTCCATGCAGATCTTCTCCAAGTTATCTAGGTTCTTTGGGTGTCTCATGTGGACTTTAATCTTGAGCTCCTTCCACAAGTTTTCAATTGGGTTAAGGTCAGGAGACTGACTAGGCCACTGCAACACCTTGATTGCAACACCTCTTGAACCAGGCCTTGGTTTTCTTGGCTGTGTGCTTTGGGTCGTTGTCTTGTTGGAAGATGAAATGACGACCCATCTTAAGATCCTTGATGGAGGGGCGGAGGTTCTTGGCCAAAATCTCCAGGTAGGCCGTGCTATCCATCTTCCCATGGATGCGGACCAGATGGCCAGGCCCCTTGGCTGAGAAACTGCCCCACAGCATGATGCTGCCACCATCATGCTTGACTGTAGGGATGGTATTCTTGGGGTCGTATGCAGTGCCATCCAGTCTCCAAAATTCACGTGTGTGGTTGGCACCAAAGATCTCGATCTTGGTCTCATCAGACTAGAGAACCTTGAACCAGTCTGTCTCAGAGTCCTTCAAGTGATCATGAGCAAACTCTAGACGAGCCTTGACATGACGCTTTGAAAGTAAAGGTACCTTACGGGCTCGTCTGGAACGGAGACCATTGCGGTGGAGTACGTCACTTATGGTATTGACTGAAACCAATGTCCCCACTGCCATGAGATCTTCCCGGAGCTCCTTCCTTGTTGTCCTTGGGTTAGCCTTGACTCTTCAGACAAGCCTGGCCTCGGCACGGGTGGAAACTTTCAAAGGCTGTCCAGGCCGTGGAAGGCTAACAGTAGTTCCATAAGCCTTCCACTTCCGGATGATGCTCCCAACAGTGGAGACAGGTAGGCCCAACTCCTTGGAAAGGGTTTTGTACCCCTTGCCAGCCTTGTGACCCTCCACGATCTTGTCTCTGATGGCCTTGGAATGCTCCTTTGTCTTTCCCATGTTGACCATGTATGAGTGCTGTTCACAAGTTTGGGGAGGGTCTTAATTAGTCAGAAAAGGCTGGAAAAAGAGATAATGAATCCAAACATGTGAAGCTCATTGTTCTTTGTGCCTGAAATACTTCTTAATACTTTAGGGGAAGCAAACAGAATTCTGGTGGATTGAGGGATTGAATAATAAATGATCCTCTGAATAAACTTTTCACAATTTAATAAAAAAAAAAAAAAGAAATAACATTCTTTTTTGCTGCATTTCACACTTCCAGGCTGATCTACAGTCCAAATGTCACAATGCCAAGTTACTTCCAAATGTGTAAACCTGCTAAATCTGCAGGGGGTTGAATACTACTTGTAGGCACTGTACATAATTATGTACATGATGTATACTATGTGTTATATGCTATATCTGCTCTATTGAGCATTATACTGTTATGTCCTGGTGGTGGATACTCTGGGCCGTGCACCGGACTCCCCCAGTAAGGCAACCCGGAACTAACCCCTGTACAGGGACTGTCCGATCACCCCACCAGAGGGCCTAGGTGCACGGTAGCCGGAGCACTAGAGGTACAGGACCAGCGTCCTTCAGGAGACTGGTATGAGGATGTCTCTGGGGCCACGGAGCTCCTGGAGACGGTCCAGATGACGGGACTCAGATTCAGGTGCCGGGTAGAGTCGTCACACGGGGTCTGGATCCAGCTGGACGAGAGGGCAGAGGTCACCAGGAGAAGTCGGGGATCGGAGACGGGTTCAGGCTGAAGGAGATGGAGGAGTTCCCAGCCGACAGTCACCGAAAGACTTCCTGGGCAAGCCGTGGTCAGGACCAGGTTAGAGTGGCAGGACTGGCTCTGCGAAAGACACAGGGTTAATTGGAGACAAGGCAAGGGGGGACCTGAACACCTAGCTAATGAAACACGTTGATCAGGCACCGCCCCCATGGAAAGGAGATCCTAATATACCCTGTACCTGTGTTTGGCAATATCCTGTTTCTGGGACGCTGACCCTTTAAGAAGAGTTCAGTAACCGCGCACGCGTCCTAATGTGCATGCGCGAGTCCCGTGTGCCGGAGACCAGAGCAAGAAGTGGTGCAGAAGATGCAGGAGAGCCCGACGGTGTGTCCTGGGTCTCAGGGGAACGCCGGTACCGAAGGACCGGAAGCACGGGGGGGCGCAGAAGAGGGGGAGTGAGCCGAGGAGTCGTGGGCAGGAGGACCGGGGACCAGAGCGGTGAGTGAGAGGCGGTGTCTGGACCCGGGGAGCGTGACATATACACTGTGATCAGAATTATTAGGCAATTCCATGTACAGGCGTCAAATATTATAACGCGTTTCGGCAGAAGCCTTTCTCAAACAAAAGATGATTTGAGAAAGGCTTCTGCCGAAACGCATTATAATATTTGTAATTGTACAATAAAAAGAATTTAAAGTCATAAATAAGAGTCTTTTTCTTCATTTTGGATTGTGGATGCCTTCCATAGACCTGAGCACCGTTCATCCCTGAGTGCCGCCCTGGAACCTCTTTCCCCAGAATTATTAGGCAGATGAGTATTTTGCTCACATGTTGCTTTTTATACATGTCGTCCTACTCCAGGCTGTATAGGCTGAGAGCCAACTACCAATGAAGTAACTCCGGTGCTGTGCATCTCTGCAATGAGGAGGGGTGCGGTGTAATGACACAACACCCTATATAAGGGGTGCTTCATTATTAGGCAACTTCCTTTCCTTTGGCAAAATGGGTCAGAAGAGAGATATGACAGGCTCTGAAAAGTCCATATTGTGAGATGTCTTGCAGAGGGACGCAGCAGTCTTGAAATTGCCAAACTTTTGAAGCGTGATCACCGAACAATCAAGCGTTTCATGGCAAATAGCCAACAGGGTCGCAAGAAGCGTGCTGGGCAAAAAAGGCGCAAAATAACTGCCAATGAATTGAGGAGAATCAAGCGTGAAGCGGCCAAGATGCCATTTGCCACCAGTTTGACCATATATTACAGCTGCAACGTTACTGGAATATCAAAAAGCACAAGGTGTGCCATACTCAGGGACATGGCCAAGGTAAGGAAGGCTGAAAAACCACCACCTCTGACCAAGAAACAGAAGATAAAACCTCAAGACTGGGCCAAGAAATATCTGAAGACTGATTCTTCACAGGTTTTATGGACTGATGAAATGAGAGTGACTCTTGATGGGCAGATGGATGGGCCAGAGGCTGGATTAGTAAAGGGCAGAGAGCTCCACTCCGACTCAGACGCCAGCAAGGTGGAGGTGGGCACTGGTATGGGCTGGGATCAGCAAAGATCAACTTGTGGGACCTTTTCGGGTTGAGGATGGAGTGAAGCTCAACTCCCAGACCTACTGCCAGTTTCTGGAAGACAACTTCTTCAAGCAGTGGTACAGGAAGAAGTCGCTGTCGTTCAAGAAACACATGATTTTCATGCAGGACAATGCTCCATCACATGCATCCAACTACTCCACAGCGTGGCTGGCCAGTAAAGGTCTAAAAGATGAAAAAATAATGACATGGCCCCCTTGTTCACCTGATCTGAACCCCATAGAGAACCTGTGGTCCCTCATAAAATGTGAGATCTACAGGGAGGGAAAACAGTTCACCTCTGGAGCAGTGTCTGGAGGCTGTGGTGTCTGGAGGCTGCGGTGTCTGGAGGCTGCAGTGGCTGGAGGCTGTGGTGTCTGGAGGCTGTGGTGTCTGGAGGCTGTGGTGTCTGGAGGCTGTGGTGTCTGGAGGCTGTGGTGGCTGGAGGCTGCAGTGGCTGGAGGCTGTGGTGTCTGGAGGCTGTGGAGGCTGCTGCACGCAATGCTGATCATAAACAGATCAAGCAATGACAAAATCTATGGATGGAGGCTGCTGAGTGTCATCAGAAAGAAAGGGGGCGATATTGGGCACTCATTTTTTTGGGTTTTGTTTTTGCATGTCAGAAATGTTTATTTCTACATTTTGTGCAGTTATATTGGTTTCCTGGTGAAAATAAACAAGTGAGATGGGAATAGATTTGGTTTTTATTAAGTTGCCTAATAATTCTGCACAGTAATAGTCAGCTGCGCAAACAGATCCTCCTAAGATACCAAATCTAAAAACCCTCCAACTGCCAAAAATATTAACAACTTGCCTAATAATTCTGCACACGGTGTATACTATGTTGTATCCTCCCGGTCAGTGTTAGGGCACTTTCACACTTGCGTTTATTTCCTTCCGTTACAATCCGCCCTTTTGGAAAACAGCGGAATCCGTTAACGGTTTCCGCTGTTTCCCATAGACTTGTATGGGTGACGGATTGTACCAAAAGGACCTGCGTTGCTTCCGCTGGGCGACGCTCCGTTGCTTCCGCCCAGCGGGAGGAACGCAGCATGTAACGTTGTTTTGAGCAGCGGAATCCTCTGGATTTCACTGCGCATGCTTTTTTTTTTTTTTTTTTTTAAATCAAACTTTATTTTGGCTCGCGGTGGCCGAACGTTCAGCTGAGCGCCCGCCCACATGCCCGGCCGCTGGCAAGTCACAGCGCTCAGCTGAGCGCCCGCCCGCCGGCATACCCGGGCGCCGGCAAGTGACAGCGCTCAGCTGATCACCCGGCGGCCGGCTACTGGGAGCGATCAGCTGATCACCCGGCGGCCGGCTACTGGGAGCGATCAGCTGATCACCCGGCGGCCGGCTACTGGGAGCGATCAGCTGATCACCCGGCGGCCGGCTACTGGGAGCGATCAGCTGATCACCCGGCGGCCGGCTACTGGGAGCGATCAGCTGATCACCCGGCGGCCGGCTGCAGGGAGCGATCAGCTGATCACCCGGCGGCCGGCTGCAGGGAGCGATCAGCTGATCACCCGGCGGCCGGCTACTGGGAGCGATCAGCTGATCACCCGGCGGCCGGCTACTGGGAGCGATCAGCTGATCACCCGGCGGCCGGCTACTGGGAGCGATCAGCTGATCACCCGGCGGCCGGCTACTGGGAGCGATCAGCTGATCACCCGGCGGCCGGCTACTGGGAGCGATCAGCTGATCACCCGGCGGCCGGCTACTGGGAGCGATCAGCTGATCACCCGGCGGCCGGCTACTGGGAGCGATCAGCTGATCACCCGGCGGCCGGCTGCAGGGAGCGATCAGCTAATCGTTCACAATAGTCTGCCGCTGGTAAAACTGTAAAAAAAATAAAAAAAATAAATAAATAAAAACGAATTGCGTTGTTTTGCAGCATCCGTTGCATCCGTTGTGCCACTATATGCAACACATCCGTTGTATCCGTTACACAACGAATGCAACGGATACCGTTCAACGCAAGTGTGAAACTAGCCTTAGCTGTATCTGCAGTATAGAGTGATATACCCCAGGTTCTATGTTGTGATCACTGGCTATGTGATGTCTCTGGCCTGTGGTCTCCATTGTGAGATTCATCATCTTCTCTTCCGTCTTTTCTTGTGACCGTCTCCTCATGTTCTCGGGATTACTTCGCTCCTCTTTTTATGGCTTCACTTCTCCTAAAGTGACCGGTGCAGATATGAGGGGGTCATGGCCGATCGGTGCTGGGAGAAATGTTATTGGGGACATGTGCCTGTATATATATATATATATACAGTAAAGCCCACTTTACACGTTGCAATTAGTTGTACAATCGCATTTGCGATGTGACACGCCCAGGTTGCATACGGGATCTTATGAGATTGCACGTTGGTCGTTCATTTGCTGTCACACGGGCGTTAGTAGTCTATGTTAAATTGGTCAATTTTGTGCGATCCTTTAGATCATGTGTTCTGTGACGTATGCATTGGGCACCTTTTTTTTTTTATTTATTGACTTGCCAAGCGTGTGTAATGTGTAGGGATGCGTTTTTACTATGTCATCTGCCGTTCAGCTCTGCTACATGGCCGCTAACAGCAGACACAGACAGCCATGTAGCAGAGCTGAATGGCAGATGACAGCAGACACAGACAGCCATGTAGCAGAGCTGAATGGCAGATGACAGCAGACACAGACAGCCATGTAGCAGAGCTGAATGGCAGATGACAGCAGACACAGACAGCCATGTAGCAGAGCTGAATGGCCGCTAACAGCAGACACAGACAGCCATGTAGCAGAGCTGAATGGCCGCTAACAGCAGACACAGACAGCCATGTAGCAGAGCTGAATGGCCGCTAACAGCAGACACAGACAGCCATGTAGCAGAGCTGAATGGCCGCTGACAGCAGACACAGACAGCCATGTAGCAGAGCTGAATGGCCGCTGACAGCAGACACAGACAGCCATGTAGCAGAGCTGAATGGCCGCTAACAGCAGACACAGACAGCCATGTAGCAGAGCTGAATGGCAGATGACAGCAGACACAGACAGCCATGTAGCAGAGCTGAATGGCAGATGACAGCAGACACAGACAGCCATGTAGCAGAGCTGAATGGCCGCTGACAGCAGACACAGACAGCCATGTAGCAGAGCTGAATGGCAGATGACAGCAGACACAGACAGCCATGTAGCAGAGCTGAATGGCAGATGACAGCAGACACAGACAGCCATGTAGCAGAGCTGAATGGCAGATGACAGCAGACACAGACAGAGCCGCACTGTCAGAATGAACTCGGGTGAACTTCACCCGACTTCATTGTCATGCTGCGGCTCTGTCTGTGTCGCGCCCTGATTAGCGGTCACCAGTGAAGGACTCACCGGTGACCGCTAATCTCCTAAATTACTGAAGTTAGCAGCCCTCTCTCATACTCACCAATCCCCGATCCCCGGCGCTGCACGGCGTTCACACTGCTCCGGCGGCTTTTACTGTTTTGAAAAAGCCGGCCGCCCATTAAACAATTTCGTATTCCCTCCTTTCCCCGCCCACCGGCGCCTATGATTGGTTACAGTGAGACACGCCCCCACTCTGAGTGACAGGTGTCACACTGCACCCAATCACAGCAGCCGGTGGGCGTGTCTATACTGTGTAGTGAAATAAATAATTAAATAATTTAAAAAAACGGCGTGCGGTCCCCCCCAATTTTAAAACCAGCCGGATAAAGCCATACGGCTGAAGGCTGGTATTCTCAGGATGGGGAGCTCCACGTTATGGGGAGCCCCCCAGCCTAACAATATCAGCCAACAGCCGCCCAGAATTGCCGCATACATTATATGCGACAGTTCTGGGACTGTACCCGGCTCTTCCCGATTTGCCCTGGTGCGTTGGCAAATCGGGGTAATAAGGAGTAAATGGCAGCCCATAGCTGCCAATAAGTCCTAGATTAATCATGTCAGGCGTCTATGAGACACCCTCCATGATTAATCTGTAAATTACAGTAAATAAACACACACACCCGAAAAAATCCTGTATTAGAAATAAAAAACACAAACATATACCCTGGTTCACCACTTTAATCAGCCCCAAAAAGCCCTCCATGTCCGGCGGAATCCAGGATGATCCAGCGTCGCATCCAGCGCTGCTGCATGGAGGTGACCGGAGCTGCAGCAGACACAGCCGCTCCGGTCACCTCCACGCAGGTAATGAAGACAGCCGCGCGATCAGCTGCTGTCACTGAGGTTACCCGCTGTCACTGGATCCAGCGGTGGCCGCGGGTAACCTCAGTGACAGCTCAGCTGATCGCGCTACTCACCTCAGTTGCTGCGTGGAGGTGATAGGAGCGGCGGTGAGTAGCGCGATCAGCTGAGCTGTCACTGAGGTTACCCGCGGCCACCGCTGTATCCAGTGACAGCGGGTAACCTCAGTGACAGCTCAGCTGATCGCACGGCTCTCTTCATTAGCTGCGTGGAGGTGACCGGAGCGGCTGTGTCTGCTGCAGCTCCGGTCACCTCCATGCAGCAGAGCTGGAAGCGACGCTGGAGCATCCTGGATTACGCCGGACAAGGAGGGCTTTTTGGGGCTGATTAAAGTGGTGAACCAGGGTATATGTTTGTGTTTTTATTTCTAATAAAGGATTTCTTCAGGTGTGTGTGTGTTTATTTACTGTAATTTACAGATTAATCATGGAGGGTGTCTCATAGACGCCTGACATGATTAATCTAGGACTTATTGGCAGCTATGGGCTGCCAATAACTCCTTATTACCCCGATTTGCCAACGCACCAGGGCAAATTGGGAAGAGCCGGGTACAGTCCCAGAACTGTCGCATATAATGTATGCGGCAATTCTGGGCGGCTGTTGGCTGATATTGTTAGGCTGGGGGGCTCCCCATAACGTGGAGCTCCCCATCCTGAGAATACCAGCCTTCAGCCGTGTGGCTTTATCTGGCTGGTTTTAAAATTGGGGGGACCGCACGCCGTTTTTTTTAATTATTTAATTATTTATTTCACTACACAGTATAGACACGCCCACCGGCTGCTGTGATTGGGTGCAGTGTGACACCTGTCACTCAGCGTGGGGGCGTGTCTCACTGTAACCAATCATAGGCGCCGGTGGGCGGGGAAAGCAGGGAATACGAGATTGTTTAATGGGCGGCCGGCTTTTTCAAAACAGTAAAAGCCGCCGGAGCAGTGTGAATGCCGTGCAGAGCCGGGGATCGGGGATTGGTGAGTATATGAGAGAGGGGGATAGACTGACATGGACAGAGAGTGAGGGACAGAGATAGTGACGGACTGACAGAGATTAGTGACTGACAGACATTGTGAGGCGCTTCAGAACGCAGCTTTTCAGCTGCGCTCTGAAGCAGACCTTTTATAAGCTGCGGTGCAGAGCGCACACCTGCGCACATAGCATCAGACACCAAAATCGTATGAGGGATGTCACACGTTACAATTGACTAGGTTCCTGCAACAAAACGCTCAATTCTAGAGAATGATACGATGTGTTTGCGATCAACGGTTTTGCGTTCAATCCTGATCGCAA
This sequence comes from Anomaloglossus baeobatrachus, assembly GCF_048569485.1. NCBI lineage: Eukaryota > Metazoa > Chordata > Amphibia > Anura > Aromobatidae > Anomaloglossus > Anomaloglossus baeobatrachus. The sequence continues at coordinate 14,017,277 of NC_134353.1, forward strand.
GTAGATGTCACACGCAGACACCTCACAAACGATGCCGGATGTGCGTCACTTACAACTTGACCCCAACGATGGATTGTGAGATATATTGAAGCGTGTGTAGCGGGCTTTAGGTCCAGAAATCTTTGGCCAGTGACACAATTTTCGCGAGTTGGGCTCTGCATGCCACCACATTGGATTTGAAATGAAACCTCTACAACAGAATTCAAGTGCAGATTGTAACGTTTAATTTGAAGGTTTGAACAAAAATATCTGATAGAAATTGCAGGAATTGTCACATTTCTTTACAAACACTCCACATTTTAGGAGGTCAAAAGTCATTGGACAAATAAACCAAACCCAAACAAAATATTTTTATTTTCAATATTTTGTTGCGAATCCTTTGGAGGCAATCACTGCCTTAAGTCTGGAACCCATGGACATCACCAAACGCTGGGTTTCCTTCTTCTTAATGCTTTGCCAGGCCTTTACAGCCGCAGCCTTCAGGTCTTGCTTGTTTGTGGGTCTTTCCGTCTTAAGTCTGGATTTGAGCAAGTGAAATGCATGCTCAATTGGGTTAAGATCTGGTGATTGACTTGGCCATTGCAGAATGTTCCACTTTTTTACACTCATGAACTCCTGGGTAGCTTTGGCTGTATGCTTGGGGTCATTGTCCATCTGTACTATGAAGCGCCGTCCGATCAACTTTGCGGCATTTGGCTGAATCTGGGCTGAAAGTATATCCCGGTACACTTCAGAATTCATCCGACTACTCTTGTCTGCTGTTATGTCATCAATAAACACAAGTGACCCAGTGCCATTGAAAGCCATGCATGCCCATGCCATCACGTTGCCTCCACCATGTTTTACAGAGGATGTGGTGTGCCTTGGATCATGTGCCGTTCCCTTTCTTCTCCACACTTTTTTCTTCCCATCATTCTGGTACAGGTTGATCTTGGTCTCATCTGTCCATAGAATACTTTTCCAGAACTGAGCTGGCTTCATGAGGTGTTTTTCAGCAAATGTAACTCTGGCCTGTCTATTTTTGGAATTGATGAATGGTTTGCATCTAGATGTGAACCCTTTGTATTTACTTTCATGGAGTCTTCTCTTTACTGTTGACTTAGAGACAGATGCACCTACTTCACTGAGAGTGTTCTGGACTTCAGTTGATGTTGTGAACGGGTTCTTCTTCACCAAAGAAAGTATGCGGCGATCATCCACCACTGTTGTCATCCGTGGACGCCCAGGCCTTTTTGAGTTCCCAAGCTCGCCAGTCAATTCCTTTTTTCTCAGAATGTACCCGACTGTTGATTTTGCTACTCCAAGCATGTCTGCTATCTCTCTGATGGATTTTTTCTTTTTTTTCAGCCTCAGGATGTTCTGCTTCACCTCAATTGAGAGTTCCTTAGACCGCATGTTGTCTGGTCACAGCAACAACTTCTAAATGCAAAACCACACACCTGTAATCAACCCCAGACCTTTTAACTACTTCATTGATTACAGGTTAACGAGGGAGACGCCTTCAGAGTTAATTGCAGCCCTTAGAGTCCCTTGTCCAATTACTTTTGGTCCCTTGAAAAAGAGGAGGCTATGCATTACAGAGCTATGATTCCTAAACCCTTTCTCCGATTTGGATGTGAAAACTCTCATATTGCAGCTGGGAGTGTGCACTTTCAGCCCATATTATATATAGAATTGGATTTCTGAACATGTTTTTGTAAACAGCTAAAATAACAAAACTTGTGTCACTGTCCAAATATTTCTGGACCTAACTGTATATATATATATATATATGTGTAATCCAGAGGAGGAAGAGAGTCGCACTCCATGAAGATCTCCATATTATTCCATCTTTATTTTAAGGAAACATGCGGTGGGGCGGGTGAGACAAGCCATACAATGCCGGATCATACAACAAGTCCGGCATTGTATGGTTTGTCTCACCCGCCCCACCGCTTGTACCTGCATGTTTTCTTAAAATAAAGATGGAATAATATGGAGATCTTCGTGGAGTGCGACTCTCTTCCTCCTCTGGATTATTTGTGGCTTACACTCGGAGTCTGCACCAGGATCCCTTCCATGGTTTATCGGGGCTTGAATTGCGGAACATACGGCAACACGTGGAGTAGGCGGTGCACCGGGACTTCTTACTTCTACTATATATATATGTATACAGGGGTGTGTGTGTATATATGGTGTGCACTGTATACAGGGGTGTGTGTATATATATGTATACAGGGGTGTGTGTGTATATATAGGGTGTGCACTGTATACAGGGGTGTGTGTATATATATGGTGTGCACTGTATACAGGGGTGTGTGTATATATAGTGTGCACTGTATACAGGGGTGTGTGTGTATATATGGTGTGCACTGTATACAGGGGTGTGTGTATATATATGTATACAGGGGTGTGTGTGTATATATGGTGTGCACTGTATACAGGGGTGTGTGTATATATATGTATACAGGGGTGTGTGTGTATATATGGTGTGCACTGTATACAGGGGTGTGTGTATATATATGTATACAGGGGTGTGTGTATATATGGTGTGCACTGTATACAGGGGTGTGTGTATATATATGTATACAGGGGTGTGTGTATATATGGTGTGCACTGTATACAGGGGTGTGTGTATATATATGGTGTGCACTGTATACAGGGGTGTGTGTGTATATATGGTGTGCACTGTATACAGGGGTGTGTGTGTATATATGGTGTGCACTGTATACAGGGGTGTGTGTGTATATATGTATACAGGGGTGTGTGTGTATATGGTGTGCACTGTATACAGGGGTGTGTGTATATATATGGTGTGCACTGTATACAGGGGTGTGTGTGTATATATGGTGTGCACTGTATACAGGGGTGTGTGTGTATATATGGTGTGCACTGTATACAGGGGTGTGTGTGTATATATGTATACAGGGGTGTGTGTGTATATGGTGTGCACTGTATACAGGGGTGTGTGTATATATATGGTGTGCACTGTATACAGGGGTGTGTGTGTATATATGGTGTGCACTGTATACAGGGGTGTGTGTGTATATATATGTATACAGGGGTGTGTGTATATATGGTGTGCACTGTATACAGGGGTGTGTGTATATATATGGTGTGCACTGTATACAGGGGTCTGTGTGTATATATATGTATACAGGGGTGTGTGTGTATATATATGTATACAGGGGTGTGTGTATATATATGTATACAGGGGTGTGTGTGTATATATGTATACAGGGGTGTGTGTATATATATGTATAAAGGGGTGTGTGTGTATATATGGTGTGCACTCTATACAGGGGTGTGTGTATATATATGTATACAGGGGTGTGTGTGTGTATATATGGTGTGCACTCTATACAGGGGTGTGTGTATATATATGTATACAGGGGTGTGTGTGTGTGTATATATGGTGTGCACTGTATACAGGGGTGTGTGTGTATATATATGTATACAGGGGTGTGTGTGTGTATATATGGTGTGCACTGTATACAGGGGTGTGTGTGTGTATATATAGGGTGTGCACTGTATACAGGGGTCTGTGTATATATATGTATACAGGGGTCTGTGTATATATGTAGGGTGTGCTCTGTATACAGGGGTGTGTGTATATATGTATACAGGGGTGTGTGTATATATGTATACAGGGGTGTGTGTATATATGTATACAGGTGTGTATATATATGTATACAGGGGTGTGTGTATATATGTATACAGGGGTGTGTGTATATATGTATACAGGTGTGTATATATATGTATACAGGGGTGTGTGTCTATATGTATACAGGGGTGTATATATATGTATACAGGGGTGTGTGTATATATGTATACAGGGGTGTGTGTATATATATGTATACAGGGGTGTGTATATATATGTATACAGGGGTGTGTATATATATGTATACAGGGGTGTGTGTATATATGTATACAGGGGTGTGTGTATATAGGTGTGTGTATATATATGTATACGGGGGTGTGTGTATATAGGTGTGTGTATATATATGTATACAGGGGTGTGTATATATATGTATACAGGGGTGTGTGCACTGTATACAGGGGTGTGTATATATATGTATACAGGGGTGTGTGCACTGTATACAGGGGTGTGTGTATATAGGTGTGTGCACTGTATACAGGGGTGTGTGTATATATGTATACAGGGGTGTGTATATATATGTATACAGGGGTGTGTGTATATATGTATACAGGGGTGTGTGTATATATGTATACAGGGGTGTGTATATATATGTATACAGGGGTGTGTGTATATATGTATACAGGGGTGTGTGTATATATGTATACAGGGGTGTGTATATATATGTATACAGGGGTGTGTGTATATATGTATACAGGGGTGTGTGTATATATGTATACAGGGGTGTGTGTATATATATGTATACAGGGGTGTGTGTATATATGTATACAGGGGTGTGTGTATATGTATACAGGGGTGTGTGTATATATGTATACAGGGGTGTGTGTATATATGTATACAGGGGTGTGTATATATGTATACAGGGGTGTGTGTATATATATGTATACAGGGGTGTGTATATATATGTATACAGGGGTGTGTATATATATGTATACAGGGGTGTGTGTATATATGTATACAGGGGTGTGTGTATATAGGTGTGTGTATATATATGTATACGGGGGTGTGTGTATATAGGTGTGTGTATATATATGTATACAGGGGTGTGTATATATATGTATACAGGGGTGTGTGCACTGTATACAGGGGTGTGTATATATATGTATACAGGGGTGTGTGCACTGTATACAGGGGTGTGTGTATATAGGTGTGTGCACTGTATACAGGGGTGTGTGTATATATGTATACAGGGGTGTGTATATATATGTATACAGGGGTGTGTGTATATATGTATACAGGGGTGTGTGTATATATGTATACAGGGGTGTGTATATATATGTATACAGGGGTGTGTGTATATATGTATACAGGGGTGTGTATATATGTATACAGGGGTGTGTATATATATGTATACAGGGGTGTGTGTATATATGTATACAGGGGTGTGTGTATATATGTATACAGGGGTGTGTATATATATGTATACAGGGGTGTGTGTATATATGTATACAGGGGTGTGTGTATATATGTATACAGGGGTGTGTATATATATGTATACAGGGGTGTGTGTATATATGTATACAGGTGTGTATATATATGTATACAGGGGTGTGTATATATATGTATACAGGGGTGTGTGTATATATGTATACAGGGGTGTGTGTATATATGTATACAGGGGTGTGTATATATATGTATACAGGGGTGTGTGTATATATGTATACAGGGGTGTGTATATATGTATACAGGGGTGTGTATATATATGTATACAGGGGTGTGTGTATATATGTATACAGGGGTGTGTGTATATATGTATACAGGGGTGTGTATATATATGTATACAGGGGTGTGTGTATATATGTATACAGGGGTGTGTATATATGTATACAGGGGTGTGTATATATATGTATACAGGGGTGTGTATATATATGTATACAGGGGTGTGTGTATATATGTATACAGGGGTGTGTATATATATGTATACAGGGGTCTGTGTGTATATATATGTATACAGGGGTGTGTGTATATATGTATACAGGGGTGTGTGTATATATGTATACAGGGGTGTGTGTATATATATGTATACAGGGGTGTGTATATATATGTATACAGGGGTGTGTATATATATGTATACAGGGGTGTGTGTATATATATGTATACAGGGGTGTGTATATATATGTATACAGGGGTGTGTATATATATGTATACAGGGGTGTGTGTATATATATGTATACAGGGGTGTGTATATATATGTATACAGGGGTGTGTATATATATGTATACAGGGGTGTGTGTATATATATGTATACAGGGGTGTGTATATATATGTATACAGGGGTGTGTATATATATGTATACAGGGGTGTGTGTATATATGTATACAGGGGTGTGTATATATATGTATACAGGGGTCTGTGTGTATATATATGTATACAGGGGTGTGTGTATATATGTATACAGGGGTGTGTGTATATATGTATACAGGGGTGTGTGTATATATATGTATACAGGGGTGTGTATATATATGTATACAGGGGTGTGTATATATATGTATACAGGGGTGTGTATATATATGTATACAGGGGTGTGTATATATATGTATACAGGTGTGTGTATATATGTATACAGGGGTGTGTATATATGTATACAGGGGTGTGTATCTTCGCCCCCTCCTGGATGATGTACAGCAGCTGCTGGTGAGGGGAGGGGGCGGCTCAGGCTGCAGAGTGTAACGGGGTGACAGGGGTGCCTCCGGCCTTGTAGTCGTGGCCCTCGGTATCAGGCTTACCCCTGGTTCCACCGTCACTATGGGGACAGGAGATGACTTGGTGGGGCAGAGTGTGGTGGTGGCGTAGATGTTCTCCGGCGCACAAACACTCTTCAGGCAGGGTACAATGCAAGGAACAAACATTCTTTTATTCTTCACAGATAAAAAAACAAAGCAATCCGGTCAGCAATAGATCTGGCAGATGACAATTTCTGTGGAGCTGGGGACAACCTGTCCAAACGCACCCTCTGGTGGGGCTATGCCCTAAGTACTCCACTTCCGTCGGGCACCCACTCTTCAGCCAAGCATACACCGGACCCACACCGGCAGAATAGGCTCTGAGGTTGCGTCCACCTCCTTATCTCCGGTGTCCCCTGCTGTTCCGCTCACACACTCTGCCTGATGTGCACACACTGCTGTCCCGGATGCTACTTCTCACAAAGTCCCAAACAAAGCCACAAAGGTGCTGATACGCTTTCTTAGCTGGGGGAAGCCTGTCCTTGCGTCCCCTCCAGTGGGGATGTGCCTGACTACTCCACTTCGTCCGGCTCCCACTTCTGGCTACCCACAGCCCGGACCCACACCGGACTGCTTCACACTATGAGGTTCCGCCTGCTCCTTTTCTCACCGGCTTCCCTGACTTCCAGCTCCCACACTCTGCCCCGGCTCTGCTGCTCCGCTCCTGTCCCCGAGACGACTGCTCCCTTGATCTAATCTTTCCCTCACACCCTTGCTCTCCCCCTCCCCTTGTCTCTGCCGGCTCCTCCTCCCCACTGTGGTGACAGCCGTCCCACCCGGCCACTAGGGGTCCCCTAACACAATGTACATGCACATACAAATAAAACATTTTTATTAATAACATTTCCGGGTTAACTATGCTCCCTTTTGCAGGGGGTCTGCTCACCCACTGCAAGAGCATTGTGGGTAGAGGAGCAGACATCTTGGGAGGAGGAGGTGCAGGGGCTGCAGGAAGAGGAGCAGGTTCGTCACTTTCTCCTATTATCTGTGCAGCCTGTGTGTGGTATAATCTGCAGGTGACACCACAGCTGCCTGTAACATGACCGCTGCTCCCCATCACCTGCAGGGGTCCCCCGATCTCAGCTGTGTGTGTATATATATATATATATACTAGAAGGCGGCTGGATTCTACGCATCGGATATTCTAGAATTTATTGTGTAGTTAATGTATGATTTTTGTTATATATATATATATATATATATATGATGTTGCTGTGTGTAGTTGCCAGTGTTTGTGTAGGGGCTGTACATGTTCTGGGTGTTGTCTGGGTGTGGCGGGGAGAGCTGTTGCGTTGTGTGTGTTGCGTTGTTTGTGGAGCGTTGTGTGTGTTGCGTTGTTTGTGGAGCGCTGTGTGTCTGCAGCATTGTGTGTGTGTGGTGCTGTGTGTGTTGGGCGGTTTGTGTGGGTGTGGGGTGTGTGTGTGTGGTGTGTTTTGGGGGAGGTATGTTTTGTGCAATGTGTGTGTTGTGTGGTATGTGCGTATATTTATGTATGCCGCGGTGTTTGTGTGTTGGGTGTTGTGTGTGTGCAGCATTGTCTGTGTAGGGCGGTGTTTGTGGTTCCCAGTGTGTGTGTGTGGTGTGTTGTGCGGTGCGCGTGTGGCATGGGGGGGTGTTTTGGGGGGAGGTGTGCACCCCCATCGTGCTCCATCCCCCATGCTGCGCCCCCCCCCATCGTGCTCCATCCCCCATGCTGCGCCCCCCCCATCGTGCTCCATCCCCCATGCTGCGCACCCCCATCGTGCTCCATCCCCCATGCTGCGCCCCCCCCATCGTGCTCCATCCCCCATGCTGCGCCCCCCCCATCGTGCTCCATCCCCCATGCTGCGCACCCCCCATCGTGCTCCATCCCCCATGCTGCGCACCCCCCATCGTGCTCCATCCCCCGTGCTGCGCACCCCCATCGTGCTCCATCCCCCATGCTGCGCACCCCCCATCGTGCTCCATCCCCCATGCTGCGCACCCCCCATCGTGCTCCATCCCCCATGCTGCGCACCCCCCATCGTGCTCCATCCCCCATGCTGCGCACCCCCCATCGTGCTCCATCCCCCGTGCTGCGCACCCCCCATCGTCCTCCATCCCCCATGCTGCGCACCCCTCATCATGCTCCATCCCCCATGCTGCGCACCCCTCATCGTGCTCCATCCCCCATGCTGCGCACCCCTCATCGTGCTCCATCCCCCATGCTGCGCACCTCCCATCGTGCTCCATCCCCCATGCTGCGCACCTCCCATCGTGTTCCATCCCCCATGCTGCGCACCTCCCATCGTGTTCCATCCCCCATGCTGCGCACCCCCCATCGTGCTCCTTCCCCCATGCTGCGCACCCCCCATCGTGCTCCTTCCCCCATGCTGCACACCCCCCATCGTGCTCCATCCTCCATGCTGCACACCCCCCATCGTGCTCCATCCTCCATGCTGCGCACCCCCCATCGTGCTCCATCCCCCATGCTGCGAACCCCTCATCGTGGTCCATCCCCCATGCTGCGCACCTCCTATCGTACTCCAACCCCCATGCTGCGCCCACCATTGTGTCATGTGTGGATGACGATGTATCGGGGACAGACCACCATTGTGTCATGTGTGGATGACGATGTATCGGGGACAGACCACCATTGTGTCATGTGTGGATGACGATGTATCGGGGACAGACCACCATTGTGTCATGTGTGGATGACGATGTATCGGGGACAGACCACCATTGTGTCATGTGTGGATGACGATGTATCGGGGACAGACCACCATTGTGTCATGTGTGGATGACGATGTATCGGGGACAGACCACCATTGTGTCATGTGTGGATGACGATGTATCAGTGACAGACCACCCTTGTGTCATGTGTGGATGACGATGTATCAGTGACAGACCACCCTTGTGTCATGTGTGGATGACGATGTATGAGGGACAGACCACCATTGTGTCATGTATGGATTACGATGTATCGGGGACAGACCACCATTGTGTCATGTGTAGATGACGATGTAACGGGGACAGACCACCATTGTGTCATGTGTAGATGACGATGTATCGGGGACAGATCACCATTGTGTCATGTGTAGATGACGATGTATCGGGGACAGATCACCATTGTGTCATGTGTGGATGACGATGTATTGGGGACAGATCACCATTGTGTCATGTGTGGATGACGATGTATTGGGGACAGACCACCATTGTGTCATGTGTGGATGACGATGTATCGGGGACAGACCACCATTGTGTCATGTGTGGATGACGATGTATCGGGGACTGACCACCATTGTGTCATGTGTGGATGACGATGTATCGGGGACAGACCACCATTGTGTCATGTGTGGATGACGATGTATCGGGGATAGACCACCATTGTGTCATGTGTGGATGACGATGTATCGGGGACAGACCACCATTGTGTCATGTGTGGATGACGATGTATCGGGGACAGACCACCATTGTGTCATGTGTGGATGACGATGTATCGGGGACAGATCACCATTGTGTCATGTGTGGATGACGATGTATTGGGGACAGATCACCATTGTGTCATGTGTGGATGACGATGTATCGGGGACAGACCACCATTGTGTCATGTGTGGATGACGATGTATCGGGGACAGACCACCATTGTGTCATGTGTGGATGACGATGTATTGGGGACAGACCACCATTGTGTCATGTGTGGATGACGATGTATCGGGGACAGACCACCATTGTGTCATGTGTGGATGACGATGTATCGGGGACTGACCACCATTGTGTCATGTGTGGATGACGATGTATCGGGGACAGACCACCATTGTGTCATGTGTGGATGACGATGTATCGGGGACAGACCACCATTGTGTCATGTGTGGATGACGATGTATCGGGGACTGACCACCATTGTGTCATGTGTGGATGACGATGTATCGGGAACAGACCACCATTGTGTCATGTGTGGATGACGCTTTATCAGAGCTAACGGTTTAGGTTCATTTCTCCATATTTCTGGCTTTCATGTTTCATAATTCTTTTATAAATGACATTTCACATTCGGGGTCCAGTGTCGCTCCTTGGTCAGATCCTAAAGGGTCCGCCTCTCACTGTCCTCATCTGCCGGACATGACATTTTTCTTCTCTATGAAAAACAAGGACAAAAAAAGAGGATAAAATCCAATCTGTTGTTGAAACAGTCTGTGAGGACAGAAATATCTGTGTATCACGGCTTCATGTCTGTGCAAGCCTGAATCTGGAGGACAGGACACGCTCCTGTGGACGCTGCAGACACTTTTCTCCTTCTCCTCCATTATCTGCCTCTTCTTCAATTTTCCTCCTTTTGTCATCTTCTTCATCATTGGTTTTCTTCTTCATTATCTTTCCTGTTTCTTCCTCTCCATAATTTTTGCTCTCCTCCATCTTCCTCTTCTTAGTTAACTTTCCTTTGTCTTCTTTATCATGATCATTTTTTCCTCTTCTTGGTTTTTTTCTTACTCTTCTTTTTCTTCCTCTTCATCTTTTTTTTTTTTTTTTTTTTTTTTCCTTTTCTTTTTCGTCTTCTACTTTCAAGCCAGAAGAAGAATCAACACCTTTGAAATGTAGAGCTGGAAAAGGAGGTTTGTAATACTATGGATGGCAAGAAGAGCAAACAAATCAATTGTGTAACGAATCACACCGGACATGTCACTGGAAGCGAGGATCACCAAGCTACGACTCACCTACACATCATACGAAGAGAGCAATCACTGGAGAAGAACATCATGGCTGGAAGGATAGAAGGAACAAGGGGACAAGGAGAAGAGTAAGACCAACAACCTGATGGCTTGATCTAATCAAGATAATGGCAGAGTAGACCCTGGTGGACCTAGCTTGGCGGAGAAGACCCTGGTGGACCTATCTTGGCATAATAGAACCTGAAGAACCTTTCTAGGCGGAGAAGACCCTGGGGATCCTATCTAGGCAGAGAAGATCGTAGTGGACCTATCTATTCGGAGAAGACCCTGGTGGACCTATCTAGGCTGCACAAGATCGATCTTCCTACAGAGCGTTGTGCCTCCCCGACACCGGCAGCTCATGTGCCTCCCCGACACCGGCAGCTCATGTGCCTCCCCGACACCGGCAGCTGATGTGCCTCCCCGACACCGGCAGCTGATGTGCCTCCCCGACACCGGCAGCTGATGTGCCTCCCCGACACCGGCAGCTGATGTGCCTCCCCGACACCGGCAGCTGATGTGCCTCCCCGACACCGGCAGCTGATGTGCCTCCCCGACACCGGCAGCTCATGTGCCTTCCCGTCACCAGCATCTCATGTGCCTCCCCGACACCGGCAGCTCATGTGCCTCCCCGTCACTAGCAGCTCAAATGCCTCCCCGTCACTAGCAGCTCAAATGCCTCCCCGACACCGGCAGCTCATGTGCCTCCCCGACACCAGCAAGTCATGTGCCCTGAGACACTAGCAGCTCATGTGGCCCCCAACATCTGCATCTCATGTGCCCCCTGACTCTTCCATTCCAGGCCTAGAAGCCTCGGTGCTATCCTCACAGATCTTGGCGGTCGTACACAATACCAGATGTAGGCCTTTTGATGGGGGGTGTTCTAATTTAGCATCAACTAATTTGAGTGAAACTGAAGATTTAGTTAAACGTTCTCTTACTCACCTTACTGTCATGTTATGGGGGTCTGTGAATCTCAGTCTTGTCAACTTTTGGAAATTGTCCTTGTGTTCAGTGAGATATTGACTGAAATCTTACTTTTGCCAGAGGGTGTACTCATTAATGCTGAACACTGTATAAGTATTGCATATTTTCTGCATGAAGGTAAACATATGTTGATGAGCTTGTCCCACCTGTCTTCTGTCCCCACAGGTTTTGCCCCGTGGAGCACTGTGGGATCATGGCTGACTACACCATACGGGTGTACAAGAATCGGGACTACAATGCCGTCCGCATGCTGTTTGCTGAAGGCATGGTGGAGCACATCCCGGCCACCTGTGCCTACTTGTTGAAGCTTCCCCGGGCCCAGTTTGTGCTTTTCATATCCTTCATCACACTACTCTTAATCTCCAGGTCCTATCTACTCTCTCTAGTAAGCCTGGCCATTGTGTTCACTGCAGGACGACGCTTACTGACCTCCGAGTACCACCAGTATGTGGACAAGTGTCAGAGAGAAGACTTGCTCGACATTGAGGAGTCCTACATGGCAAGTAACAACTCTTGTTTCTGGGTGGTGGAGTCTGACGGCAGAGTCATAGGCATGGTGGGCGTCCTGTCGGCCCCCCGCTCTAGTGAAGTCATGGTGTTGAGGCGGCTGTCAGTGGCTAAGGACAAAAGACATCTGGGAATCGCCAGCGCTCTGTGCCAGAAGGTCATGGATTTCGCTCGACAACGTGGCTACAAAGTGTTGACTCTGGAGACGTCCATGATACAAGTCGCTGCTCATAAATTATATGAAAAATTAGGTTTTGAAAAAACGGATGTGAAGATCGTTCCATCACTGATTGGAAGATTTGCCAATTTCTCTATCCTGACCTATGAATATAGGATTAAACACTAGTGGGATAGACACACCTCGTGAACCGGACACTGGACCGATACAAGCCACTAATACCAATGCCAAGTACAGAAAATCTGACAATATGGTGGCATGTGCGGTTCATCTGGACCTGTGCGGATTTGTCTATCATGTTGTTGCATTACGATGCTCTAAAGGGAACTTTTTGGAAAATCTCAGACACGTCCTCATATAGTACATGAGGTCCCCGTGGTCACATCACAGCCTGGGGTGGTCTAGACTTCTGATTTATTTTTCACAGAAATAAGTTAATAAAAATCTCTTAACTTTATCCTGTGTGGTGAGCGGAGCCTGAAATGGCTAATGTTGGTGACACGTGGTGACGTCAGGGTCATATTAATACCAATGAGGATGGAGGTAGAACAAGACCATGACGGTGCAATCATGACCAGAAATGCACAAATCATGTGAAACGAGTGTGATGACGCAGTAGCAGCTTATACTCTCTGGTATGAGCTTGATAATGGCTTCTAGACAGCTGCCCGTCCTTTGACCATGGTGGGCAGCGCTTTATACTGTTGGTTTTATCTTCACAATTTATGCCATGAATTAAAGGGGTTTTCTTAAGACATTAAGTTCGGAGCAGGAGTAACTTTCTGATCGCTGAGGTCCGACTGCTGGAACCTACAGAGATCCCAAGGATGGAGCAACACTGGCTTTTTCCAGAAGCCGTATAGATTGAGCGCTGTTCTCAGGATCGCTGGAGGTCCCTCCAATACGGAATAACTCTCTGAGTTCTGCTTTTAATGTTTGTAAGAACATTTCTGTGATATACACAGAGACCACAGATCCAACCAACATCCATGATCGCTGGCTCCTCCACGACTGACCCCTGAAAGCAGAGTGTCAACCGGATACACAGTCGGGGGCCCCATTTCTGGTGGACCTCCGTAAGTTGCATATTTGTAAGAGAAGTCCAATGTTTATCTGGGGGTCATCAGGTTCTGATGGAGAAGAAAGAGATCCCCCAATGTCTTCACCCAGATTTCCTTTCTTAAGTGTACTGAGCACTTACATGTAAGTGCTCTGTACACATGTAGGCTTAGTTTGGCATGTATCCTCTATGGGCAGCTGGTGCCATACAGACTGGAGGGAGACCCTCTGTCCCCTCATCAAGTCCCCTTTGTCCCCTCCAGCCACCCACCAGATTCCTCTGTCCTCTCCAGACTCCTCTGCCCCACACAGATTCCTCTGACCTTTCCAGACTCCTCTGTCCTCCTCCTCCAGACTCCTCTGACCCCTCTAGGCTGCTATGTCCTCCCAGATTACTCTGACCTTCCAGACTCCTCTGTCCCCATTACTCTGACAACTCCATACTTCTGTCCCCCTTCAGGCCTCTCTGTCCCTCTCCTCTTTCCTCTCCCTACTTCTCTGTTCCCCCAGATTACTCTGAACTCACCATACTCCTCTCTCCTCCTTCAGACCTTTCTGTCCTCTCCAGACTCCTGTGTGTCCTTAGAAAACTCTGACCTCTCTACACCGCTATGTCCCTTCCAGACTCCTTTTTCCCTCCGGGTCTCTCTGTCCCCTCCAGGCTGCACTTTCCCTCGAGACCTCTGTATCCTCCTCCAGACCTCTGTATCCTCCTCCAGACCTCTGTATCCTCCTCCAGACCTCTGTATCCTCCTCCAGACCTCTGTATCCTCCTCCAGACCTCTGTATCCTCCTCCAGACCTCTGTATCCTCCTCCAGACCTCTCTGTCCTCCTGGAGACTACTCTGTCCCCCCAGATTACCTTGAACTCTCCATACTCCACTTGACTGATTGTGACCTCTTTGTCCTCTCCAGAACTCTCCGTCCCCTAGATTACTTTGATTTTTCCATACTCCTCTATCCTCATCCAGACTCTTCTGTCCTTCTCCCAACCTCTCTGTCCTTCTCCAGACTCCTCTGTCCTCTTCCACACCTCTCTATTCTCTTCCAGGCCTCTCTGTCCTCACCCCTTAGATTACGCTGACCTTTTGACCTTTTCAAACTCTTCAGTCCCTCTAGATTACTGTGACCTCTGTAGACTCCTCAGACCTCCTCTAGGCCTCTCTGTTCCTTCCATACTCGTCTGTCCTCCACCAGGCCTCTCTGTCCTTTTCCAAATCTCTCTGTCCACCGTTAGATTCCTCTGTCCTTCTCCTGGCCGTTCAAAACTCCTCTGTCCTACTCCGGCCTATCTATCCTCTTCCAGGCCTCTGTCCTCATCATACTCCTCTGTCCTCCTCCAGACCTCTGTGTCCTCCTTTAGACTCCTATATCCTCGTCCAGACCTCTCTGTCCCTTCCATACTCCTCTGTCCTCCTCCAGGCCTCTCTGTCCTCCTCCAGGCCTCTCTGTCCTCCTCCAGGCCTCTCTGTCCTCCTCCAGGCCTCTCTGTCCTCCTCCAGGCCTCTCTGTCCTCCTCCAAGCCTCTCTGTCCTCCTCCAAGCCTCTCTGTCCTCCTCCAAGCCTCTCTGTCCTCCTCCAAGCCTCTCTGTCCCTTCCATACACCTCTGTTCTCCTGGCCTCTCTATCCTCCTCTAGACCTCTCTGTCCTCCTCCAGGCCTCCCTGTCCTCGCCATATTCTTCTGCCCTCCTCCAGGCCTCTTTGTCCTCGCCATATTCTTCTGCCCTCCTCCAGGCCTCTTTGTCCTTTTCACACTCCTCTGTACTCCTCCATGCTTCTCTGTATTCCTCCATGCTTCTCTGTATTCCTCCATGCTTCTCTGTATTCCTCCATGCTTCTCTGTCCTCCTCTAGGGCTCTCTGTCCTCCTCTAGGCCTCTCTGTCCTCCTCTAGGCCTCTCTGTCCTCCTCTAGGCCTCTCTGTCCTCCTCTAGTCCTCTCTGTCCTCCTCTAGGCCTCTCTGCCTCTTCCATACTCCTCTTTCCCTCCAGGTTCCTCACTCATCACTGTGCATGAAGAAGCTCATAACTGGTTTACAACAGCTATTACAGCTTTGATATTCTCCAGGTTGTTGGCTCGACATTTATGTATAAGGGGTTAATACAGGAGGTACAAAAATTGTCTTGGCTTCCAGAGGTTCAAACTGTGAAAGAGTTACTGAAGGTGGGAAGAATCCGCCTCCGCCATCACCATATGAGGCCTTTTACCCTGTCACATCCGTAGATGGCTTTGTTCCATATTTTCAGCAGTGGAGGAGGAGTCTGCAGGTTCTGAAGGTCACTGTGATAAGGAAGACATGTGACTCTTCAGTGTCTGTGGAACGAGTCGGGAGAAGACGGTCACCTCCACCGTCCACAGGTGGGTCTGATCTTCCCCTAACCCACAGGACTCTGCCCCCTCCAATCTGCCGATCATGACCCCTGCCATCGGCCATCCTCTTCTGCTGCAGTTACTTATGTTTGAGGACGGAGCAGGGTGACAACTGGGTACGGTCATAAGATCCTCTCTGTGAGGTTGTCACCCAGGGGGCCAAGAAGATTGACTTTTCAGACTTCTTAGAAAGTGGAACCAATAACGAGCAAATCGAATCTGAACAAGTCAAGTTTAAAATTTCCCAAAATCAAATCTGAACATTTTGAGGATTCCATTTTCCTGGATTCATATGGACGGGAAAAGGGTTAATAATATAATATTATCCTTGCCTGACCCCAGAGCGGTCCCTCCCGCCCTCACCCCATAAGGCATCCGCTCCAGTTATCGCTCTACACCTCTGTGTTGATTCCCACACCACAGAATGAGCCTTAATACACAGGACAGCGCGGCATGTGGGGCGACGTATGATGTGATATCATCATGTAACCATGCGCCGGGGCCTAGTCAGTGGCACCAAAAATACCTGCGAAGAGAAGACTGGAGCAGGAGCCATAGGAGCGAACTGAGGGGCAAACTGAGGGGGAGCCATGGGAGTGAACTGATTGGAGAGCTGAGGGGGAGGAAAGGGAGCGAGCTGAGGGGTGAGCTTAGGGGTGAGCTGAGGGGGAGCCAAGGGAGCAAGCTGAGGGGTAAACTGAGGGGAAGCCATGGGAGCAAACCTATTGGAGATCTGAGAGGTGAGCTGAGGGGGAGGCAAGGGAGCGAGCTGAGCGGGAGCCAAGGGAGCGAGCTGAGGGGGAGGCAAGGGAGCGAGCTGAGTGGGAGCCAAGGGAGCGAGCTGAGCGGGAGCCAAGGGAGCGAGCTGAGGGGTGAGCTGAGGGGGAGCCAAGGGAGCAAGCTGAGGGGTAAACTATGGGAGCAAACCTATTGGAGATCTGAGGGGGAGCCATGGGAGTGAACTGATTGGAGAGCTGAGGGGTCAGCTGAGGGGGAGGCACGGGAGCGAGCTGAGCTGCAGCCAAGGGAGCGCGCTGAGGGGTGAGCTGAGGGGGAGCCAAGGGAGCAAGCTGAGGGGCAAACTGAGGGGGAGCCATGGGAGTGAACTGATTGGAGAGCTGAGGGGTGAGCTGAGGGGGAGGCAAGGGAGCGAGCTGAGTGGCTGCCAAGGGAGCGAGCTGAGGGGGAGCCAAGGGAGCAAGCTGAGGGGTAAACTGAGGGGTAAACTGAGGGGGAGCCATGGGAGTGAACTGATTGGAGATCTGAGAGGTGAGCTGAGGGGGAGGCAAGGGAGCGAGCTGAGGGGTGAGCTAAGGGGTGAGCTGAGGGGTGAGCTGAGGGGTAGCCAAGGGAGCAAGCTGAGGGGTAAACTGAGGGGAAGCCATGGGAGCAAACTTATTGGAGATCTGAGAGGTGAGATGAGGGGGAGGCAAGGGAGCGAGCTGAGCAGGAGCCAAGGGAGAGAGCTGAGGGGTGAGCTGAGGGGGAGCAAGCTGAGGGGTAAACTGAGGGGAAGCCATGGGAGCAAACTGATTGGAGAGCTAAGGGGTGAGCTGAGGAGCGAGCTGAGCGGGAGCCAAGGGGGCAAGCTGAGGGGGAGCCATGGGAGCGAACTGATTGGAGAGCTGAGGGGTGAGCTTAGCGGTGAGCTGAGGTGGAGGCAAGGGAGCGAGCTGAGCGGGAGCCAAGGGAGCGAGCTGAGGGGTGAGCTGAGGGGGAGCCAAGGGAGCAAACTGATTGGAGAGCTGAGGGGTGAGCTTTGGGTTGAGCTGAGGGGGAGCCAAGGGAGCGAGCTGAGGGGGGAGCAATGGGAGCAAACTGATTGGAGAGCTGAGGTGGAGCCAAGGGAGCAAGCTGAGGGGTAAACTGAGGGGAAGCCATGGGAGCAAACTGATTGGAGAGCTGAGGGGTGAGCTTAGGGTTGAGCTGAGGGGGAGCCAAGGGAGCGAGCTGAGGGGGGAGCAATGGGAGCAAACTGATTGGAGAGCTGAGGGGTGAGCTAAGGAGCGAGCTGAGCGGGAGTCAAGGGAGCAAGCTGAGGGGGAGCCATGGGAGCAAACTGATTAGAGAGCTGAGGGGGAGCCAAGGGAGCGAGCTGAGGAGCAAGCTGAGGGGGAGCCAAGGGAGCAAGCTGAGGGGTGAGCTGACGAGCAATCTGAGGGGTGAGCTGACGAGCAATCTGAGGGGCGAGCTGACGAGCAATCTGAGGGGTGAGCTGAGGAGCTAGTCGAGG
This sequence comes from Anomaloglossus baeobatrachus, assembly GCF_048569485.1. Taxonomy (NCBI): domain Eukaryota; kingdom Metazoa; phylum Chordata; class Amphibia; order Anura; family Aromobatidae; genus Anomaloglossus; species Anomaloglossus baeobatrachus. Next base: position 14,035,639 of record NC_134353.1, read on the forward strand.
GGAAGTCATGGGAGCGTGCTGAGGAGCGATCTGAGGGTGAGCTGAGGGGCCAGCTAAGGAGTGAAGCTGAAGAGCGATCTGAGGGGCTAGCCGATGGGGAGTCATGGGAGCATGCTGAGGTGTGATCTGAAGAGCGATCTGAGGGTTAGCTGAGGGGTGAGATAAAGAGCGATCTGAGGAGCTAGCCGAGGGGAGGTCATGGGAGCGTGCTGAGGTGTGATCTGATGAGCGATCTGAGGGTGAGCTGAGGAGCTAGCTGAGGGGTGAGATGAAGAGCGATCTGAGGGGCTAGCTGAGGGGGAGTCATGGGAGCGTGCTGAGGGGCGAGATGAAGAGCGATCTGAGGAGCTAGCTGAGGGGGAGTCATGGGAGCGTGCTGAGGAGCGAGCTGAATGGCGAGTGAGGATGATAGTTGATTGTTTCTTATCCTCTTCCCAGCCCATATCCTTTTATTGTACATTTGGGTCTGGAGGCCACAGCAACCGCAGCTCAGGCAAATACAATTTCCTGGCTGAATTTAAAGGGAAAGTGTCGTCAAAAAGAAAAATAAAAAAATTTCAATAACTGAAAAAATGTAAAGTATTAATGTGTTAATGTGTTATTTAAATATTATTAATATTATTATTTTTTTAATTGCGCAAAATATAAAAAAAAATTAAAACGATTGATATTTTCCACTGTTAAACACTAGGGGGAGCAGCTGCTGAAATCCTACAGAAATCCCACTGTAGAAATAGCCTGGATTACAGCTGCAGTAAAGTGGGCGGAGTCTGCTCTCCTGTGTGTGATGTCACAGCTCCCCCTCCCAATCTGGGTGTTTCCAACAGATAAGAGAGAATGAAGTGTAAGGACACAGTGCGGAGCCATGTTACTGGTGACCAGAAACGTCTAAAGTGTCACCAAGGACAGCAGGAGTATCACACAATATAGGATTAGATACACAGCTCTGCAGACAGTATCACACAGGATAGGATTAGATACACAGCCCTGCAGACAGTATCACACAGGATAGGATTAGATACACAGCTCTGCAGACAGTATCACACAGGATAGGATTAGATACACAGCCCTGCAGACAGTATCATACAGGATAGGATTAGATACACAGCCCTGCAGACAGTATCACACAGGATAGGATTAGATACACAGCTCAGAAGACAGTATCACACAGGATAGGATTAGATACACAGCTCTGCAGACAGTATCACACAGGAGAGGATTAGATACACTGCTCAGCAGACAGTATCAGACAGGATAGGATTAGATACACAGCTCAGCAGACAGTATCACACAGGAGAGGATTAGATACACGGCTCAGCAGACAGTATCACACAGGAGAGGATTAGATACACGGCTCAGTAGATAGTATCACACAGGAGAGGATTAGATACACGGCTCAGTAGATAGTATCACACAGGAGAGGATTAGATACACTGCTCAGCGGACAGTATCACACAGGATAGGATTAGATACACAGCTCAGCAGACAGTATCACACAGGAGAGGAATAGATACACAGCTCAGCAGACAGTATCACACAGGATAGGATTAGATACACGGCTCAGCAGACAGTATCACACAGGAGAGGATTAGATACACGGCTCAGTAGATAGTATCACACAGGAGAGGATTAGATACACGGCTCAGCGGACAGTATCACACAGGATAGGATTAGATACACAGCTCAGCAGACAGTATCACACAGGAGAGGAATAGATACACGGCTCAGCAGACAGTACCACACAGGATAGAATTAGATACACGGCTCAGCAGACAGTATCACACAGGAGAGAACTAGATACACAGCTCAGCAGACAGTATCACACAGGATAGGATTAGATACACAGCTTAGCAGACAGTATCACACAGGAGAGGATTAGATACACAGCCCTGCAGACAGTATCACACAGGAGAGGATTAGATACACAGCCCTGCAGACAGGATCACACAGGATAGGATTAGATACACAGCCCTGCATACAGTATCAACGGTTCACGTACAGGCCGACAGGTGGCAGGAGGAAGGGGGGGTTGAGCGGGGGGTGTTTTTGGAGACGGTAGCAGCGGCGGCGGGGGTCAGAGCGGCGGCTGGGTAGAGCGGAGGGAGGGAGTGTCATTGGAGACTGTAACGGCGGGGGGAGGGGCAGCGGCGGCAGCTGCAATAGTGAGGGTTGGGTAGAGCGGATGAAGGGGGTATCATTGGAGACGGTAATGGCGGGGGGAGGGGAGGCGGCCCGTGCTCACACATCCCGGTGGTTGACAGGGGTATAGTGGAGCAAACAGCATACGCTGTGAGCTCCACAATGATGGTGCCGATCTCCTCCCTCTGCTGTGATCTGGACAGCCCAGGGGCCGCGTCCAGGTCACAGCAGACGCCTCCTCTAATGTCACTAAATGGGGTCGGAATCCGACCACTGTTCTCGCTGCACAGGGGCTGCCATAAGGGAGTGAGTAACTGTCGTTACACACAGCAAATCCAGCATGGCCGCCTCCAGTGCCTCCAGTAACATTAGAATTAAATAAAAACTAAGCAGTGATTTTAATTTTGTATTTAAAATACTTGATTTCATAATCACTATTTTTAATACAAAAATAAAAAACCGCGACACATTCCCTGTAAGCAAATCTGAATTTAAAATCCTGTATATTTGCTCCTTCATAGTCTTGAGAGAACAGTAATGGCCCTGAGTTACTGTCAGGTGTCCCTTTTACTCTTATTTAGGCTACTTCCTCTAATTTCTCCCCTCCTTTTGTTTTGGTTCCTCATCTCGTTTTATCTCCTCCTTTTATTTTAGCTGCTGGTGTCGGGGGACACATGAGCTGCTGGTGTCGGGGGGCACATGAGCTGCTGGTGTCGGGGGCACATGAGCTGCTGGTGTCGGGGGCACATGAGCTGCTGGTGTCGGGGGCACATGAGCTGCTGGTGTCGGGGGCACATGAGCTGCTGGTGTCGGGGGCACATGAGCTGCTGGTGTTGGGGGCCACATGACCTGCCGGTGTCGGGGGCACATGAGCTGCTGGTGTCGGGGGGCACATGAGCTGCTGGTGTCGGGGGGCACATGAGCTGTTGGTGTTGGGGGGCACATGAGTTGTTGGTGTCGGGGGGGCACATGAGCTGCTGGTGTTGGGAGCACATGAGCTGCTGGTGTCGGGGGCACATGAGCTGCTGGTGTCGGGGGCACATGAGCTGCTGGTGTCGGGGGCACATGAGCTGCTGGTGTCGGGGGCACATGAGCTGCTGGTGTTGGGGGCCACATGACCTGCCGGTGTCGGGGGCACATCAGCTGCTGGTGTCGGGGGGCACATGAGCTGCTGGTGTCGGGGGGCACATGAACTGCTGGTGTCGGGGGGCACATGAGCTGCTGGTGTCAGGGGCACATGAGCTTCCGGTGTCGGGAACACATGACCTGCTGTTATCGGGGGCACATGACCTGCCGGTGTCGGCACATGAGCTGCCGGTGTCGGGAACACATGATCTGCTGGTGTCAGGAGGCACATGAGCTGCTGGTGTCGCGGGGCACATGAGCTGCCGGTGTCGGGAACACATGATCTGCTGTTATCGGGGGCACATGACCTGCCGGTGTCGGGAACACATGATCTGCTGGTGTCAGGAGGCACATGAGCTGCTGGTGTCGCGGGGCATATGAGCTGCCGGTGTCGGGAACACATGACCTGCTGTTATCGGGGGCACATGAGCTGCCGGTGTCGGGAACACATGATCTGCTGGTGTCAGGAGGCACATGAGCTGCTGGTGTCGCGGGGCACATGAGCTGCCGGTGTCGGGACACATGACCTGCTGTTATCGGGGGCACATGACCTGCCGGTGTCGGCACATGAGCTGCCGGTGTCGGGAACACATGATCTGCTGGTGTCAGGAGGCACATGAGCTGCTGGTGTCGCGGGGCACATGAGCTGCTGGTGTCGGGGGCACATGAGCTGCTGGTGTCGCGGGGCACATGAGCTGCCGGTGTCTGGGGGCACATGAGCTGCCGGTGTCGGGAACACATGATCTGCTGGTGTCAGGAGGCACATGAGCTGCTGGTGTCGCGGGGCACATGAGCTGCCGGTGTCTGGGGGCACATGAGCTGCTGGTGTCGGGGGCATATGAGCTGCTGGTGTCGGGGGGCACATGAGCTGCCGGTGTCTGGGGGCACATGAGCTGCTGTTATCGGGGGCACATGACCTGCCGGTGTCGGCACATGAGCTGCCGGTGTCGGGAACACATGATCTGCTGGTGTCAGGGGGCACATGAGCTGCTGGTGTCGGGGGGCACATGAGCTGCCGGTGTCTGGGGGCACATGAGCTGCTGGTGTCGGGGACACATGAGCTGCTGGTGTCGGGGGGCACATGAGCTGCTGGTGTCGGGGGCACATGAGCTGCTGGTGTCGGGGGGCACATGAGCTGCTGGTGTCGGGGGGCACATGAGCTGCTGGGGGATTTCAACTATCCAGACATTCAGTGGGACATAGAATCTTCTGGTTCTGCTAAAAGCTGTAAGTTCGTATCTACCATTCAAGACAATTACCTCTCTCAGATGGTAGATGAACCGACCAGGGGAGATAATTTGCTAGATCTGGTCCTGTCAAATAGACCGGATACAATTTCAGATCTACAGGTCCGGGAGCACTTGGACACCAGCGATCATAATATGGGAAGCTTCAACATAATATTCAATAGAACATTTCAAAGGGGGAATGCTAAAACCTGGAATTTTAGGAAAGCTGATTTCAACAAATTAAGGGAAGAGCTTAAATGTGTAGATTGGGACAAAGTCATGGTAACTGGGGATACTGAACATAAATGGGTTAAGTTTAAGGATATACTACTAGAGTCCTGTAAAAAACGTATACCCTCTGGTAATAAAATGTCCAGGAATAAAAAGAAACCACTATGGATAAATAAGACTGTACAAAGTATAATAAAACAAAAACAAAGGGCATTTAAAATCTTAAAGGCTGAGAATACAGAAATAGCATTGCAGGAGTATAAAGATATCAATAGGAAATGTAAAAAAGAAATCAAACAAGCAAAATTAGCTACTGAAACAAAAATCGCCAATGACATTAAAATAAATCCCAAAATCTTTTATAAATACATTAATGCCAAAAGGAAAACAAAGGATAGTATTGGCCCCTTAAAATATAATAACAAGTTAGTTATAGAGGACAAACAAAAGACTGAGATATTAAATAGGCATTTCTCATCTGTATACCAAGGAACTGACTGTACCAGGGATCATTCAACAAGTGAAAAATCAAAGTCCACCACCCGATATAATTAATTTAACACAAGATGAAGTACGCGTACGTCTGAGTAAATTAAACATTGACAAATCCCCAGGGCCAGATGGCATTCATCCACGAATATTGAGGGAATTGAGCTCCGTAATCGACAGACCGCTGTATCTCATCTTTTTAGACTCACTTGTAACAGGGTTGGTGCCTCAGGATTGGAGGATTGCTGATGTGGTACCGATATTTAAGAAAGGTAAGAGGGTAGATCCAGGCAACTACCGTCCAGTAAGCCTGACATCAGTAGTATGCAAAGTTTTTGAGGGCATTTTAAGGGATGACATGCAAAAATATATTGCAGAAAATAATATAATAACTGACAGACAGCATGGATTCATGAAAGATAAGTCGTGTCTAACCAACCTGTTGGGGTTCTATGAGGGGGTAAGTTCAAACCTGGATATTGGTAATGCAGCTGATGGGATTTATCTGGACTTTGCAAAGGCATTTGATACTGTACCACATAATAGCCTTATACTAAAGCTCCAGAAGCAAGGACTAGGGGACACAATATGCAACTGGGTAAGGAATTGGCTAAAAGATAGGAAACAAAGAGTAGTCATAAAGGGTACATTCTCTAAATGGGCTATAGTCAGCAGTGGGGTGCCGCAGGGGTCTGTACTGGGAGCAGTGGGGGGCCGCAGGGATCTGTGCTAGGAGCAGTGGGGTGTGCAGGGATCTGTACTGGGAGCAGTGGGGGCCGCAGGGATCTGTGCTTGGACCGATTCTTTTTACTCTCTTTATTAATGAACTTGTGGATGGGATTGATAGTACAGTGTCAGTCTTTGCCGATGACACCAAACTATGTAGGATATTAAAAACTGACCTGGATAGTACAATATTACAAAAAGATCTGGATAAAATGTCAGAATGGGCAGATACTTGGCAAATGAGATTTAATGTTGATAAATGTAAAGTAATGCACCTAGGACGGAGTAATCCTATAGCTGCGTATACATTAAATGGAAGTAAACTCGGGACTACAGAACAGGAGAAGGACTTGGGTATTCTCATTACAAATAAGCTGAGCAGCAGCATCAATGTCAAGCAGCAGCTGCTAAAGCAAACAAGCTTCTAGGGTGTATAAAAAGAGAGATTAGATCCCGTGATCCCAACGTATTGTTACCCCTCTATAAATCACTTGTAAGGCCACATCTGGAATATGGGATTCAGTTTTGGGCTCCACATTTTAAAAAGGACATTCAGAAGTTAGAGTCAGTTCAAAGGCGGGCAACTAGACTATTACAAGGAATGGAGGCCGCCCGTATGATGAGGAATGGAGGCCTCCCATATGATGAGGAATGGAGGCCGCCCGTATGATGAGTAATGGAGGCTGCCCGTATGATGACAGGTTGAAAAAGTTAGATATGTTTAGCTTAGAAAAAAGACGTCTCAGAGGAGATCTCATTTATATGTATAAATACATGTGTGGTCAATATAAAGGACTGGCACATGACTTATTTCTTCCAAAGACAGTACTAAGGACCAGGGGGCACTCACTGCGAGTGGAAGAAAAGCGATTCCGACAGCTAAATAAGGAAAGGGTTCTTTACAGTTAGAGCGGTCAGACTGTGGAATGCTCTACCACAAGAGGTTGTAATGGCAGATACTATAACAGCTTTTATAAAAGGGCTGGATGATTTCCTCAGTACACAAAACATTGTTGGTTATAAATGACTTAGTGACTAAATGTAGAACTGGTGGAGGAAGGTTGAACTAGATGGACCTAGGTCTTTTTTCAACCTAAGTAACTATGTAACTATGTAACTATGTAACTATGTATCGGGGGGCACATGAGCTGCTGGTGTCGGGGGGCACATGAGCTGCTGGTGTCGGGGGCACATGAGCTGCTGGTGTCGGGGGCACATGAGCTGCTGGTGTCGGGGGGGCATATGAGCTGCTGGTGTCGGGGGGCACATGAGCTGCTGGTGTCGGGGGCACATGAGCTGCTGGTGTCGGGGGCACATGAGCTGCTGGTGTTGGGGGCCACATGACCTGCCGGTGTCGGGGGCACATGAGCTGCTGGTGTCGGGGGGTACATGAGCTGCTGGTGTCGGGGGCACATGAGCTGCTGGTGTCGGGGGCACATGAGCTGCTGGTGTCGGGGGCACATGAGCTGCTGGTGTTGGGGGCCACATGACCTGCCGGTGTCGGGGGGCACATGAGCTGCTGGTGTCGGGGGCACATGAGCTGCCGGTGTCGGGAACACATGATCTGCTGGTGTCAGGGGGCACATGATCTGCTGGTGTCGGGGGGCACATGAACTGCTGGTGTCGGGGGGCACATGACCTGCTGGTGTCAGGGACACATGAGCTTCCGATCTCGGGAACACATGACCTGCAGGTATCGGGGGCACATGACCTGCTGATGTCGGGGGCACATGACCTGCGGGTGTCAGGGGGCACATGACCTGCGGGTGTCAAGGGGCACATGACCTGCTGGTGTCGGGGGCACATTACCTGCTGATGTCGGGGGCACATGACCTGCTGGTGTCGGGGGGCACATGAGCTGCGGGTGTCAGGGAGCACATGACCTGCTGGTGTCGGGGGGGGGCACATGAGCTTCTGGTGTTGGGGGCACATGACCTGCTGGTGTCGGGGAGCACTTGAGCTGCTGGTGTTGGGGGCACATGAGCTGCCAGTGTCAGGGGCACATGACCTTCTGGTATCAGGGGCACATGAGCTGCCGGTGTCAGGGGGGACATGACCTTTGGGTGTCGAGGGGCACATGACCTGCTGATATCGGGGTAACATGAGCTGCTGGTGTTGGGAACACATGATCTGCTCGTGTTGGGGCACATGAGCTGCTGGTATTAGGTAGCACATGACCTGCGGGTGTTGAGGGGCACATGAGATGCTGGTGTTGAGGGGCACATGACCTGCGGGTGTCAGGGGGCACATGAGCTGCTGGTGTTAGGTGGCACATGACTTGCGGGTGTTGAGGGGCACATGAGTTGCTGGTGTTAGGTGGCACATGACCTGCGGGTGTCAGGGGGCACATGAGCTGCTGGTGTTAGGTGGCACATGACTTGCGGGTGTTGAGGGGCACATGAGCTGCTGGTATTAGGTAGCACATGACCTGCGGGTGTTGAGGGGCACATGAGATGCTGGTGTTGAGGGGCACATGACCTGCGGGTGTCAGGGGGCACATGAGCTGCTGGTGTTAGGTGGCACATGACTTGCGGGTGTTGAGGGGCACATGAGCTGCGGGTGTTGGGGGCCACATGAGCTGCTAGTGTCTCAGGGCACATGACATGCTGGTGTCGGGGGGGCACATGAGCTGCTGGTGTCGGGGGCACATGAGCTGCTGGTGTCGGGGGCACATGAGCTGCTGGTGTTAGGTAGCACATGACCTGCGGGTGTTGAGGGGCACATGAGCTGCTGGTGTTGAGGGACACATGACAGTGATTCAGGTGCTGAATGTCTCCGGATTTGACAATTGAGCCCCTGTGGGGAGATTTGAGGAGACAAGTTGTGACCACTCTCCATCCAGCATCCAGGCACTAGAAGAGCTCGTCTGGAGATAGTACATAGTGTCACTGTCACTGTCCTTTCCAGGCTTGGAAGCCTCGGTGCTTTCCTCACACATCTTGGCGGTCCCAGATGTAGGCTTTTTGATGTGGGGTGTACTAATTTAGCATCTACTAATTTGAGTAAAACTGAAAATTTAGTTAAACGTTCTCTTACTCACCTTACTGTCATGTTATTGGGGTCTGTGAATCTCAGTCTTGTCAACTTTTGGAAATTGTCCTTGTGTTCAGTGAGATATTGACTGAAATCTTACTTTTGCCAGAGGGTGTACTCATTAATGCTGAACACTGTATAAGTATTGCATATTTTCTGCATGAAGGTAAACATATGTTGATGAGCTTGTCCCACCTGTCTTCTGTCCTCACAGGTTCTTCCCAGTGGAGCACTGTGGGACCATGGCTGACTACACCATACGGGTGTACAAGAATCGGGACTACAATGCCGTCCGTATGCTGTTTGCTGAAGGCATGGTGGAACACATCCCGGCCACCTGTGGCTACTTGTTGAAGCTTCCCCGGGCCCAGTTTGTGCTTTTCATAGCCTTCATGACGCTGCTTCTAATCTCCAGGTCCTATCTACTCTCTCTAGTAAGCCTGGCCATTGTGTTGATTGCAGGACGGCGCTTCCTGACCTCCGAGTACCACCAGTTTGTGGACAAGTGTCAGAGAGAAGACTTGCTCGACATTGAGGAGTCCTACATGGCAAGTAACAACTCTTGTTTCTGGGTGGTGGAGTCTGACGGCAGAGTCATAGGCATGGTGGGCGTCCAGTCGGCCCCCCGCTCTAGTGAAGTCATGGTGTTGAGGCGGTTGTCAGTGGCTAAAGACAAAAGACATCTGGGAATCGCCAGCGCTCTGTGCCAGAAGGTCATGGATTTCGCTCGACAACGTGGCTACAAAGTGTTGACTCTGGAGACGTCCATGGTACAAGTCGCTGCTCATAAATTATATGAAAAATTGGGTTTTGAAAAATCGGATGTGAAGATCGTTCCATCACTGATTGGAAGATTTGCCAATTTCTCTATCCTGACCTATGAATATATAATTAAACACTAGTGGGATAGACACGCCTCGCGCACCGGACACTGGACCGATACAAGCCACTAATACCAATGCCAAGTACAGAAAATCTGACAATATGGCGGCTGGCGCGGTTCATCTGGACCTGTGCGGATTTGTCTGTCATGTTGTTGCATTTTGATGCTCTTAAGGAAACTTTTTGAAAAATCTCAGACACCTCCTCATATAGTACATGAGGTCCCCGTGGTCACATCACAGCCTTCTGATTAATAAAAACTTCAATTATTAATATGCTGTGTAGAGAACGGAGTCTGAAATGGGTTCTGGTGGTGACACGTGGTGATGTCAGGGTCATATTAATACCAATGCTATGAGCATGGATGCAGAACAGGACCATGATGGTGCAATCATGGCCACAAATCCACATATCATAGGAAACGAGTAATAGTAATATGTTACATTCTCTGGTATGAGCTCGATGATGGCTTCCAGACAGCTGCTTGTCCTTTGCCCATGGTGGGCAGCTCTTCATACACTATACACCAGAGGTCTCGAACACACGGCCCGTGGGCCACATGCGTCCCCTCAGGCTGCTTCTTGCGGCCTGCAGGCCTTGACGATCGCTGTCGGTGCAGGGGCCGCAGCTGTCACTGCTTAATTTCAGATGAACGTTTTATTGGTGCTGCTCAGAGTCCAGCTCTCTGCACTATTCCAATGCCAGCCGCTAGCCAATCAGAGGCAAGCAGCTGATGCGTATGACGTCACCGGCTGGCATCTGATTGGCTGCCATTGGAATAGCGCAGAGAGAGCCTGACTGCAGAGTGGCAGCAAAACGTTCATCTGAATTTTAGAAGAATTGCTGACAGCAGCTGCGATCGTCAAAGGGGGCTCATGCCTGCAGGCTGCAAGAAGCAGGGAAGAGGACGCCGAGGGAACGGAGGACAGATGAGAAAAATATGTGTGTGTGTGTGTAGAATGGCACAACAGGGGCGCGTAGAATGACACAATAGGTTAACCAGGATGGGACAAGAAGAGGACCTGTATGAATACATTAGTAAAAGGGGACAAAATTGGGCACATTACTGCAGAATCGGCACATTACTACAGGATGGGGTACATTCCTACAGGACAGGGACAAGGATGGGGCAAATTAGTAAAAGGGGACTAGGAGGGGGTACATTACTACAAAATGGACACATTAGTACAGGATGGGGACAAGGATGAGGCACGTTACTACAGAAGGGGCACATTACTACAGGATGGGGACAAGGATGAGGCATGTTACGACAGGATGAGCACATTACTACAGAATGGAGACAAGGATGGGGCACATTAGTTAAAGGGGACAAAGTTGAGCACATTACTACAAATTACTACAGGAGTGGGCACATTACTACAGGATGGGGCACAATACTACAGGATGGGGACCAGAATGGGGCACATTAGTTAAAGGGGACAAGGCTGGGGCACATTACTACAGGATGGGATAAGGGTGGGTCACATATGTAAAAGGGGACAAGGATGGACACATTACTACAGGATGGGGACAAGTATGGGGCACATTACTACAGGATGACACATTACTTCAGGATGGGGACAAGGATGGGGCACATTTGTAAAAGAGGCAAGGATGGGCACATTACTTCAGGATAGATACATTACTACAGGATGGGGATAAGGACGGGCACATTACTACAGGATGGGGATAAGGACGGGCACATTACTATAGGATGGGGACAAGGATGGGCACATTACTACAGGATGGGGACCAGGGTGGGAACATTACTTCAACAAGGAGAATAGGATTGGGGGTATTAAATAAAAATGGTATCCATAAAAATGTCACTTTGTCCTGCAATCAATGTGGCCCCCCAAATTTTTTTTTTTCTATGTGCGGCCCATATTTCCAGCCGAGTATTGAGACCTCTGCTGTACACTGTTGGTTTTATCTTCACAATTTATGTCATGAATTAAAGGTGTTTTCTTAAGACAGTAAGTTCGGAGTAGGAATAATTTACTGACCGCTGAGGTCCGACTGCTGGAACCCACAGAGATCCCAAGAATGGAGCCGCACTGGCTTCTTCCAGCAGACGCATAGATTGAGCGCTGTTCTCAGGATCGCTGGGGCTCCCTCCAATACGGAATAACTTACTATCTTGGGAAAAGCTCTCGGAGTTCTGCTTTTAGTGTTTGTAAGAACATTTCTGTGATATACACAGAGACTACGGATCCAACCAACACCCATGATTGCTGGCTCCGCCACGACTGACCGCTGAAAGCAGAGTGTCAACCGGATACATGTGTGGCGCCCCTGCGGCTTCAGTCGTCACAGGGTACTGCACCTCGCTTAAGGTGCAGTTTTCATCTTGGGTAAGGGAGAGTTTAATCACCAATGTTTCCACATTCCACCTTACGTACAGTTAGGTGCCTTCTCACTTGGGACTGGACTAGTGTAGGCTGGGGGGTGGCCATCACGAGGCATGGGACTTTACCGGTCACTAGGACAACCGCCACTTTCTTCTCTCTTTTCTTTACGGTACCTGAGGCTTGGAGCGGGAAGCTCAGCCCGGGTTCCTCACTTCTAAAGGGGCATCCCTTGGGAAAGGACTCTTTCAAGCACCAGTGGCTACCTCTAACTTATCCAGGATCAGCTGAAGCCCATCACGGCGGAGACTGGCACCTCCTGGGCAACCCAGGGACAGCGAGTAAAGACCTAGAACCGCAACTACTGTGTTCGACACTCGTTGCCGGCGCTCCGCGCTTCGGCGCCAGCGGCCACTGCTACCACCATCATCCTCCATGGGGCCTGGCTTCACCTGCGGGAAGCTGAAACATCCTAGCTGCGACATCACCGACCCCAAAACACAGCAACGCAGCGGCGGCTAATCCCTGGCCGCATACCGTAGGTGGTGTCACGAGACAACTACTACCCCCATAATCCCATCCACCATCCATCCCTTTTATTGTACACCTCGGGGCCACGAAACCGAGCAGGGCCACCTGTGACATCCCGAACCCGACACCACCGGCCCAGCGACGAGTACATTTAACCCCTGCCCCGTGGGTGCTACACATGTATTGTTCCCAATGGAAGAATTGTTACAAATCGGGGGCCCCATTTCTGGTGGACCTCAGTGAGATACATATTTGCAAGAGCAGCTCTAGGTATATCTGAGCATCATCAGGTTCTGATAGACAAGAAAGAGATCTGCTGCACCCCAGGGCCTGCGGGGGAGCTGATTGGACCCCGGCGTCTGGTTTTCAGAGTCTATGTCAGTGGTGGCCAGTGACCGGTTCTGTGACCCCAGGGGTCGCTTGTGAAAGGGGTTATATTTACAGGGGATAGATAGTTTCTAATTCTGTGACGTCACTTGCGGTATGCGGCAATATGTAGAAGCCGCCGCTGCATAGTCTCTCACTGCTGGGGTTGGTGTTTTTATAAGCAGTTTAGGTGACAAGGCCCTCCGCAAGTAAGGCTAAGCCCCAGTGTGGATGTTGACTTGTAGGGGTGCAGAAAGAATTCAGACATACACAGGGACTGCAGTGCAACTTGTTGTTTACTTACTGCTCTGGTACAGCAACCCGGTTCGTGCTAATTCTGTGGGTCCCGGGTTCCCTTAGTCCCAGGGCTGGTATGGCGACCCAATGAGCTCTTTCTCCTTTGCACTTTATTAAATTGGGGGTCCCTGTGGCCTAGAACGTCTTTGTGTCCCTCCCTCGTCTTTCCGTCTGTCTCTTCCCCGAGTTCGTCTGGCAGGCAGCTTGAACAAATTTAAGGGTTTGACTCCTGTCCCTGTTCCCGGGTTCCCACTTTGCTACTATGCCCCGTACTCTTTGGTGGTGATGGGCCGTGAAAGTCCCCGATCACCTGCAGGATTATCGGATGGGCCTGGAGCTTCCGTCCGAACTAGGGTCCTGTACCCCACCTTGCTCGATCCCTTAGGGTACTGGCTCTATTCCTATTCAGGCGACCGGTCACCTCTTTAGTTCACTGGGGTCTCCTTCTGACCCCACACACACCGACCATCTTCTCCAACCGACACTTCCTTCACCTCCTACCATCCTCTCAGACTACTCTCAACTGTCAAAACTGACCACACCCCTCCCCTGAGCTTCCAGCTACCGGATTGGGCAGGTCCCAGACAATGGGCAGCTACCCCTCTAAACCCGTTGCTAGCCTGGGAAGAGGGCAGTTTATGTGTGTGTAGTGCAATTACCAGCATTGGTCTTCCAGGAACCCAGGGTAATGCAGTCCTCTGCGGCACCTATTACCCCAGGGTGCTGCAGATCCCCCCAATGATGTCTTCACCCAGGTTTTCTTTCCTATGTGGCCTTACATGTAAGTGCTCACTACACATTTAGGCTTAGTTTGGCATGTATCCTGTATTGGCAGCTGCTGCCATACAGACTGGAGCTGGACCCTCTGTCCCCTCATCAAGTCACCTCTGTCCCCTCTAGGCTTTTCAGTCTCCTTTAGGTTTCTCAGGATCCAACTGACCTCTCCTGGCTCCTGTATCCTCCCCAGGCTGCCTGATTCCTCCATATTCCCCTCTGACTTTTCTGTTCCCCCTAAACTCCTCTATTCCATAGTCCGATCTCCCTTAATGGTCCCCTGACCACCAGACTCCTCTGCCTTCACCAGACTCCTGTCCTCTCCAGACTCCCTGTCTCCTCCAGACTTCTCTGTCCCTTCTGTTGCGGGTGGGGGCCGCTGCCGCTTCTGGGGCTGCTCAGATCCGGTTTCGCTGCTGTGGCTCGAGTGGTGACCAGACCCGGGCTCACACGGCCGTCCGTCCTCACAGCCGTCGGAAGGGGATATTTACAGGGGATTGATGTGTCGGTGATGCCACCGGTGGGTTGCGGTGAGGGATGGTGACACCGCCGCTGCCTGGTGATGGGGCGCCCGGGGCTGATGGAGCGGGGAAGCAAGATGGGATCCCCTCCACGGGTAGGGGAGGCGTAGTCCCGGGGTCCTGGTACACGAGAGTGATGGCTGCTGGAGGTGGCGTGCCGGGTTGGACCGGGGGTCAATGATGTACTCACTGTTCAAAGAATCACACACAAGTCCAGTGGTAAACCAAGTTGCCAGTGACCGGTCGCCTTTGGCGGGTGTATTCGGGTCCCACACCCGGCTGTAGCAAACAGGTGTCCCTTCCTCCTGCACTCAGTGTCTGTGTCTTCTGTGGGACAACTCCGCATGGAATGGGGAAGTCCACTCCCGGTACTGTGTATGTTTGGGAATTGTGACCCGCGAAATCTGACCCTTGGGATTTCTGTGGGCTCTGACGGACACCCTATCCCCCACGTTGGGCTTCCGTTTCGCTCTCTGGGCTTCTGTGGAACAAGGCCTGAAACCTTGTCCTCTGCTGGTTAATTAACAAGGGGGCTTGCAACCGTCCTCGTCCTAGGGTCCAGGTACCCCGTCTGTGCATGGCCTCCAGGCCGGATTCCCGCTGTCGGCAGCTACAACCCTGCCCCAGTCCACTTAAGGTCTCCCGCGACAAGATCTCTGTCGCCTGTGGTCCTGCTTGCCGTCTGCCACCTAGTCTGGTAGTCCAGGGGCCCCAACCCCTGACTCCACTGCACTTCCACACTCCTCCACTGTCAACTGTCAACTTGAACTGTCGTGTTCCCGCCCGACACCTCAGGACCCCTAGGTGGGCGTTCTCATCTGAATGATCCCGCCCACTGGTGTGTCCCTATTGTCATGAGGGGGTGGCTAGACTTTAATGGCTGTGTGTTGTACCTGGGTGTGGGTTTTTGTTGGGATCAAGGAGTGTGGACTACTTCTGTGACTACCTGGTTTTGCCAGGGCGTCACACTTCCAGTCTTATCTGTCACCTCCAGACTCCTCTGTCCTTCTCCAGATGTCTCTGTTCCCTAGAGACTCCTCTGTCCTCCTCCTGACCCCTCTGTCTCTTCCATATCCCTCTGTCCCACTTAAATTATTCTGACCTCCTCAGGCCTCTCTGTTGCATACAGAATCCTCTGCGATGACTTTCTGTCCCTTCCAGACTCTTCTGTCTTCTTCCAGACCACTCTGTCCTCCTCCAGTCTCATCTGTCCTCCTCCAGGTCTCTCTGTCCTCCTCTAGACTTCCCTGTCCTTCTCCAGACCTATCTGTCCCTTCTAGACTGCTCTGTTTTCCTCGAGGCCTCTCTGTCCTGTCCATACTCCTCTATCCTCATCCAGGCCTCTGTCCCTTAAATATGCCTTTTCCCCTCTAAAATTAATATGACCTTTTCAGACCTCTCTGTCTCTTCCATACGCCTATGTAATGCTTAGATTATTATGACCTCCACAGGCCTCTCTGTCTCTTCAAGACTCCTCTGTCCTGCGCCATGATTCTCTGTCCCTTCCAGACTATTATGTCCTCTTCCAGACCACTCTGTTCTCCTACAGTCTCATCTGTCCTCCTCCAGGCCTCTCTGTCCTCCACCAGACTTCTCTGTTCTCCTGCAGACCTCTCTGTTCCCTACAGATTTCTCTGTTCTGCACCAGGCTTCTCTGTCCCCTCCAGCCAGACACCTCTATCCTCTTACAGGCTTATCTGTCCTCTCCATACTCCCCTGTTCATCAGATTTCTCTGTCCTCCCCCAGGACTCTTTGTCTTCCTCCAGATTCCTCTGTCCTCCTCCAGGCCTCTCTATCCCTTCCATACTCCTCTGTCCTCCTTCAGGCCTCTTTGTCCCCTCCAAACTCCTCTATCCTTCTCCAGGCCTCTTTGTCCTTACCCAGACTCCTCTGTCCCCTCCAGACTCCTCTATCCTCTTCCTTACCTTGATGTCCCTTCCAAACTCTTCTGTCCTCCTCCAGGCCTCTTTCTTTTCCTCCAGATCTCTCCTCCATACCTCTCTTTCCTCATCCAGCACTCTCTCTCTTTTTCATACTCCTCAGTTCCACTCCCAGCCTCTGTCCCTTTCATACCAATCTGTCTTCCTCCAGGCCTTTCTGTCCATTCCATACTCCTCTGTTTTTCTCCAGGCCTCTGTGTCCTCCTCCAGGTCTCTCTGTTCTCTCCATACTCCTCTGTTCTTCAGACTTCTCTGTCTTTCTCCAGGGCTTTCTGGCCTCCTCCAGACTCCTGTGTCCTCCTCCAGTCCTCTCTGTCCCTTCTATACCCCTCTGTCCTCCTCCAGGGCTCTCTGTCCTCTTCCAGGCCTTTCTGTCCCTTCTGTGGCGCCCTGGACAAGCCAGGTCGGCACAGAACTACACCAACACACCCCACACCCCGGTTAGGCACAATGAAGCCAAACACAAAATCCTTGTTGCCTTCCTCCAGGGGCTGATGTCCACACCAGGGGGTGGGCCAGGCGGTTGGTCCCGCCCACCGAGGAGTTCACAGTCCTGGAGGCGGGAAGAGGAGGGAGATCAGTTTTGAAGTTTGAGGAGTGAGGAAGTAAAGTGGTAGAGGAGCAGACTGACGGCGTCCGGGTGTGTGGCCCGGACGGTACAGCAAGGTTGGCAGACGGTGGTGACCGTCTGCAGGAGAGGCTAATTGGAGCAAACCGTAAGGACCGTGGACGGGCAGTGGCCCGGCGGTACCGGATCGGAGAGTAAAGAGAAGCCAGCACCATCCGGCAGGGCTTACGGACCCCGACCAGGCTAGGAGTCGCCGTAAAACTGGTCAAATCCGTTAGCGAAGGGAACCTCCGGGGTTTCCCAGCAGTCAAGACCCGATTGAAGGCATCAGCTCACACCGTAGAGGGAAACACAGTCACCGCCAAGGCTACAGTTCCCAGGGCCAGAGCCTGCGGGCAAAAGGGGCTCCTTCAGCATCCATCCAAGCTGGGGAGCGGGTTACCGGTGGGAGGCCATTGGAACCGTAAGACAACACAGGTGCAGGGAAAGGCAGTCACCATCAACCTGCCGGGAGGAGAAACACCGCAGCCGTCTGTGGGACCCGTCCATCCAGCCGTTTGTTTTACCGGAGACTTTGCATTGATCATTGGCTGAGTGAGTACCACCGTGCCGTGCTGCACAGTGCTGCCCCCGCGACCCTGCACCTCACCAGGCCCCGTAACCCGCCTGCCATCCATCCCTACCTCCCTCACCGGGCCCCGGGACAACCAACCCCCCTACCCACGGAGGGAAGAACCAACATCCAAGCTGCTCCCTGTCATCGCTCCCGGGATCCCCGTCCAGAGCAGCGGTGGTGTCACCAATCTCACCACAAACCGTGGGTGGCGTCACGGACAATATCCCTAAACCCAAACCACCCCCTTTCACTCACGGGCGAGGAACGCCGCTCGAGTCCCCGGGATCCAGCCCACCGCTCGAGCCACCACCGAACAGCAGCAGCAGCCGGACCCGAGCAGTGGGTGAGCGCAGCGTCCCCTCCTCCGCCCGCTACAACTTGGCATCACGAACTGGATCTTACCGCTCTGCCGTCTGGTAGAGGTGCGCCTTGTGACCGCCGGAGGTGTCCGGCCGAAAATTTTGAGAAGCCGCCATTTTGGGCGCAAAAAGTCCCCACTCGAGCGTCTTCCCAAGTAGTGGAGGCGCGAAAGCCGAAACCCCGCCCCTGTAGAGGATGAGCCGGAAAAAAAGACTAAGGGGGACGAATGGCGTCTGGCCGCATGTAGCCCGCGGCTATAAAAGCAGGGAGGCCAGGACCCTGCGGCCATCTTTTTGTTGGTTCCTGGAAGAGGCCGCCGCAGCAATGCATCATCCGTCCTGCAGCACCGTAGCCCCCGCGCCCGGGACCGCGGCGTGGGTGGAGGTCCGGACCGCCCAGCTACAACAAAGGCTGCAGATCCGCATGCAGCTCCTCCTGGAGGAGTGGGAGGCCGACATGGCGGAGGTGGTGGTGGCTATAAGGAGACGCGAGGAGGAGGATTTGGAGGATCGGGTAAGAGACCCACGTCCCTGTATTCCGGAAGGATTGGCCATTGCGGCTGAGGGGCCCGGCCCGCGCCTGCTCACCCTGCCGCCTCCCCCGCTATCCGCATTAGTTGTTACTGCCCCGCCACTAGGCCCGCTACCTGCCCAACCGGTAGCGATACCCCGCCTGTTCTCCCAAGCGGACCGATCTGCAGCCGAGGCCTGTGACCGTGCAGCACTGCTCCCTTGGAAGACGCCGAAGGCCGAGCCCGTTGTTGAAGCTGTACCGCAGGCATCGCTGATCGTGCCTGACCCCGCATCGGCCCCGGTTCCACCCAGATTGCCAGTGGTGGGCAGTGTCCAGGAGGTCTCGCGGGGCCCGACCCGTGTGCAGGGGCTTGCAGCGGCCCCGTATTGGGACAGGGAACCGACACCGCTGGGCCTGGAGATTGCAGAGAGGGAGCGAAGGAAGGCGGAGCTGGTGGCCCGCACGATCCGAGAGAAGGAAAGCCTCCGCCAAGCCACCTTCCGTGTCCGGGGCCCGCTCTATGAAGGGCAAGTGAGGAGGTTCGACGTCCGTCGGGGCTATGGTTTTATATACGAGCCGGGCCTGGAGGTCGAAGTCTTTGTGGCCCGACGGGACGTCAACGCCCATCTACCGGAGGACCACCCGGGCCGCAACCTGATGCCGGGGGATTTGGTCCAATACACCAGGCACTGTGAGGAGAGGGTTGGTTTGCGCTGGATGCGAAGCTGAGGGGCGGTCAAGAGGCCCGAGTACCAGCCCAGCCCCCTCCTCCGGTCGCCACCGTGGACCTAAAGTGAAGTCAGCGGAGCTCCGCTGCAAGTTGTCCCCGTTGGGACCACCAGTACAGTTTAAATGCTTTTGAATGATAAGGATGATCAAGGCTACAGTTCCCAGGGCCAGAGCCTGCGGGCAAAAGGGGCTCCTTCAGCATCCATCCAAGCTGGGGAGCGGGTTACCGGTGGGAAGCCATTGGAACCGTAACACAACACAGGTGCAGGGAAAGGCAGTCACCATCAATCTGCCGGGAGGAGAAACACCGCAGCCGTCTGTGGGACCCGTCCATCCAGCCGTTTGTTTTACCGGAGACCTTGCATTGATCATTGGCTGAGTGAGTACCACCGTGCCGTGCGGCACAGCGCTGCCCCCGCGTCCCTGCACCTCACCAGGCCTCGTAACCCGCCTGCCATCCATCCCTACCTCCCTCACTGGGCCCTGGGACAACCAACCCCCCCTACCCACGGAGGGAAGAACCAACATCCAAGCTGCTCCCTGTCATCGCTCCCGGGATCCCCGTCCAGAGCAGCGGTGGTGTTACCAATCTCACCACAAACCGTGGGTGGCGTCACGGACAATATCCCTAAACCCAAACCACCCCCTTTCACTCACGAGCAAGGAGCGCCGCTTGAGTCCCCGGGATCTGGCCCACCGCTCGAGCCACCACCGAGCAGCAGCAACAGCAGCCGGACCCGAGCAGTGGGTGAGCGCAGCGTCCCCTCCTCCGCCCGCTACACTTCCATACTCCTCTGTTCTACTCTAGACTTCTCTGACCTTACCCAGACTGCTTTGTCCTCCTCCAGGCCTCTATGTCTCTTCCATACTCCTCTGTCCTCGCTCAGACTCCTTTGTCCCCCTCCAGACTCCTTTGTCCATCCCCAGACCATTCTGTCCTCCTCCAGGCATTTCTGTTCTCCTCCAGACTCCTCTGTCCTCCTCATCCATTCCTCTCTGTCCCCTCCATACTCTTCATTCCTCCTCCAGGCCTCTCCGTCCCTTCCATACTCCTTTGTTCTCCTAAAGGCCTCTCTGTCCTCCTCCAGGCCCCTCTGTCCTCTACATATTCCTCTGTCCTCCTTCAGGCCGTTCTGTCCTCTCTGCCCCTTCCATACTCCTCCAGGCCTATCTGTCCTCCTCAAGTTCTCTATGTCCCCTCCAGACTCCTCTGTCCTCTTTTAGGCCTCTCTGTCCTCCTCCAGGCCTCTCTGTCCCTTCCATACTCTTCTTTCCCTCCAGGTTCCTCACTCATCATGTGACGCCCTGGGCAAGCCAGGGGTCACAGGTCACAACATCACATGCACCCCACATTCCCGGCAGGTACATCTAAGCTAACCTAAAATCCTTGTTGCCTTCCTCCAGGGGCTGATGTCCACACCAGGGGGTGGGCCAGGTGGTTGGCTCCGCCCACCGAGGAGTTCACAGCCCTGGAGGCGGGAAAACCAGGCAGTGGAAGTCAGACTAGGGTCTGAGAAGGAGTCAAGCTAGGGAGGAGGAAGTAGAAGGAGGTGAAGTGGAGAGTTAGAGTGACGGAAAAGTGACAGTTGTAAAGCCTGAAGTTGGTCCGGGTGTGTGCCTCGGACTGAGAGACAGCAAGGTCAGCAGACGGCGGTGATAGTCTGCAGGGGGACTGTTTGGAGGTTGCTGGAAGGACCGCGGACGGGTGGTGACCCGGCGGTACCGGAGCAGTATACGAAGAACAGTCAGCACCAGGGCAGGGGCCTTTCGGATCCCGGCAAGGCTAGGAGTCTCCATAATTTGCCAAATCCGTTAGTGAAGGGGACCTCTGTCTCCTAACAACCAAGTCCCGATTGAAGGCAACAGCCTGACCGTGAAGGGGAGACACCGCCACCGCCAGGGCACCAGTTTCCCAGGGCCAGCGCCTGCGGGCAAAGTAGGGCTCCTTCGGCCCAGATTGAAGCCGAGGAGTGGGTAACCGATGGGGACCCATCGCTACCAAGAGACTTTACATAGGTGCAGGGAAGAGACCGTCACCGCTAACTGCAGGGAACCGCAGCACCGTAACTGTCCGAGGGACCCGTCCAACCAGCCGTTTGTTTACCGAGAACTGTGTCGTGTTTACTGGCTGAGTGAGTACCTCCGTGCCGTGCGGCACAGCGCTGCCCCTGCGCCCCTGCACCTCCACAGGCCCCGTACTCGCCTGTCCACCATACCAACACCATCACTGGGCCCCGGGACCACCAAAACCCCCTACCCACGGAGGGGCAAATCAACAACTGGCTGCTCCATACCATCACTCCCGGGCTCCCCAGACAGAGTAGCGGTGTAGTCCACTTAATCACCACAACCGTGGGTGGCGTCACGGACAATAAACTATCCCAAATCCCAATCCCCTTTCACTCACGGGCGAGGAGCCCCGCTCGAGTCCCCGGGATCCGGCCCATCGCTCGAGCCACCGAGCAGCAGCAGCAGCAGCCGGACCCGAGCAGTGGGAGAGCGCGGCGTCCCCTCCTCCGCCCGCGACAATCACTGTGCATGAAGAAGCTCATAACTGGTTTACAACAGCTTTTATATTCTCCCGGTTGTCGGCTTGCTGGACATTTATGTATATAAGGGGTTAATACAGGAGGTACAAAACTTGTCTTGGCTTCCAGAGGTTCAAACTGTGAAAGAGATATGTGCGCACGTTGCGTACAAGCCCTGCAGAAATTTCTGCAGCGATCTGAAGAGCACATGTGCGCTTTAGATCGCTGCAGAAATGTCCGTAGTGAGCGCCGATTCCATGCGCTCTGCCTGCAGCTCCTGCCATAGACAGAGCAGGAGCTGCCGGCAAAGCGCAGGAAAGAAGTGACATGTCACTTCTTTTTGCGCAGCGCTTCGGCAGTAGCCGAAGCGCTGCGCTCTTAAACGCCACGTGCGCACGGCCCCTGCACAGTCTCCATAGACTGTGCAGGGGACGCAGGACGCATGCAGTTACACTGCGCTACAAAGCGCAGCGTAACTGCATGTTTTTACGCGACGTGCGCACATAGCCACTACTGGGAAGAATCCGCACTCCTGGGCAGACGCCTCCGCCATCCCCATATGAGGCCTTTTACCCTGTCACATCTGTAGATGACATTGTTCCATATCTTCAGCAGTGGAGGAGGAGTCTGCAGGTTCTGCAGGTCACTGTGATAAGGAAGACATGTGACTCTTCAGTGTCTGTGGAACGAGTCGGGAGAAGACGGTCACCTCCACCGTCCACAGGTGGGTCCGATCTTCCCCTAACCCACAGGACCCTGCCCCCTCCGATCTGCCGGTCATGACCCCTGCCATCGGCCATCCTCTTCTGCTGCAGTTAGTTATGTTTGAGGACGGAGCAGGGTGACAACTGGGCACGGTCATAAGATCCTCTCTGTGAGGTTGTCACCCAGGGGGCCAAGAAGATTGACTTTTCAGACTTCTAGGAAAGCGGAACCAGTTCCGAGCAAATCGAATCTTAACAAATCGAGTTTAAAATTTCCCAAAATCAAATCTGAATATTTTGGTATTCCATGTTCCTGGATTCATATGTAGCGCCCCACAGGGCAGGTGTTTTAACCTACTCATCGCCAGGCTGGGGGTGCAGAATCCTCTGCGTTGTCACTCGGTGCCATTGCCCCGAGGCGTACAGGAAGGGAAGGCGGAGGGTAGTAGGAAGGATGGAGGTGGTAGTTGGAGGTGGAGGATGGGGGTGACGGTTAGGAAAGTCTTTTTTAAAATCATGATGCCACCTGTGGTACGCGGCCAGGTATGGGCCGCCGCTGAGGTTGCTGCTCTCCGGGGCTGATGGTGAGGGTCGCAGCCAGGATGATGTCACTCCTTACAGGTGAAGCGGGATTACCCCGGAGAGGATGATAGAGGACGGACAGGGGTTTGGTGGTAGTCCCCGTTGGCGCCGCAGCACTGGGCGACGGTGCCGGTAAAGGAGAGGCAGGGGCTGCGGTTCCAGGTCTTTTACTCACAGGTAGTTCAAGGTGCTGCCCCAGAGTACTGCTCTCTGCCATGATGGGCTCATGCCGATCCCGGATAGTCGGCGGTCACCGCCGGTGCCCGTGAAAGTCTTTCTAGTGAAGTGTACTCTGTTTACTGTCCGGAACTCGGGCCAAGCCTCCTGCTCCAAGCCGCGGGCCCGCGAAGGAAGAGAAACACTAACTCCAGTTGTCAGTGCTAGATGTTATCCCAAGCTGTGCCCAGGAAGGTCTGCTCGAGTGAGATGGTTGCACCTACTTCTACCCCAAGTGGTGCCGCCCATAGTGGTTGTCCTAGCAACTGGGGAAGTCACATGCTTCGTGATGGCTCACCACCCTGTCTGCCCTAGTCCACCCCCCTATGGAAAAGTACCTTTATTGTTGTTTGTGTGTGGTTTTGTGAAGGCACCGGCAGTTAACCCCCTCCTGACCCAGGATAGATATTACCCCTAAAAGAAGGTGTAATACCCTGTGGCGCCTGAATCCTCAGGGGCGCCACACATATGGACTGGAAAAGGGTTAAACATAATATATTCCTCACCTGGCCCTTGAGCTGTCCCTGCGAGTGCCATTGTGGCCTCCCACCCGTCCTGCCCTCATCCTGTAAGGCCCCTCTCTGGTTAACTTACACCTTCTCACACCACAGAATGGGCCTTAATGCACATTAGGACAGTGGGGTACGTGGGGCGACATACGATGTGATGTCATCACGTCACCATGCGCTGAGCCCTAGTCAATGGCGACAAAAGTGCAGGTGAAGAGCAGTCTGGAGCAGGAGCCATGGGAGCAAGCCAAGGGGAGAGCTGAGGGATGAGCTGAAGAGTGAGCGGAGGGGCGAGCTGAGGAGGAGCCATGAGAGTGAACTGATGAGTGAGCTGAGGAAGAGCCATGAGAGTGAGCTGATGAGCGAGCTGAGGAGGAGCTATGGGAGTGAGCTAAGGAGAGAGCTGAGGAGGAGCCATGAGAGTGAGCTGATGAGCGAGCTGAGGAGGAGCTATGGGAGTAAGCTAAGGAGAGAGCTGAGGAGGAGCCATGAAAGTGAACTGATGAGCGAGCTGAGGAAGAGCCATGAGAGTGAGCTGATGAGCGAGCTGAGGAGGAGCCATGAGAGTGAGCTAAGGAGAGAGCTGAGGAGGAGCTATGGGAGTGAGCTAAGGAGAGAGCTGAGGAGGAGCCATGAGAGTGAATTGATGAGCAAGCTGAGGAAGAGGCGAGCCATGAGAGTGAGCTGATGAGCGAGCTGAGGAGGAGCTATGGGAGTGAGCTAAGGAGAGGGCTGAGGAGGAGCCATGAGAGTGAACTGATGAGCAAGCTGAGGAGGAGTCATGGGAGTGAGCTGATGAGCGAGCTGAGGAAGAGCCATGAGAGTGAACTGATGAGCAAGGTGAGGAGGAGTCATGGGAGTGAGCTGATGAGCAAGCTGAGGAGGAGTCATGGGAGTGAGCTGAGGGGCTGGCTCAGGGGCGAGCTGAGGAGGAGCCTTGGTAATGAGCTGAGGGGCGGGCTGAGGAGAAGCCATGGTAGTGAGCAGAGGGGCTAGCTAAGGGGCGAGCTGAGGAGGAGCCATGGTAGTGAGCTGAAGGGCTAGCTGAGGGAAGAGCTGAGGAGGAGCCATGGAAGTGAGCTGAGGGGCTAGCTGAGTGGCGAGCTGAGGAGGAGCCATGATAGTGAGCTGAGGGGCTAGCTGAGGGGTGAGGTAAGGAGGAGCCATGGTAGTGAGCTAAGGGGCTAGCTGAGGGGCGAGCTGAGGAGAAGCCATGGTAGTGAGCTGAGGGTCTAGCTGAGGGGCGAGCTGAGGAGGAGCCATGGTAGTGAGCTGAGGGGCTAGCTGAGGGGAGAGCTGAGGAGGAGCCATGGAAGTGAGCTGAGGGGCTAGCTGAGTGGCGAGCTGAGGAGGAGCCATGATAGTGAGCTGAGGGGCTAGCTGAGGGGTGAGGTAAGGAGGAGCCATGGTAGTGAGCTAAGGGGCTAGCTGAGGGGCGAGCTGAGGAGGAGCCATGGTAGTGAGTTGAGGGTCTAGCTGAGGGGCGAGCTGAGGAGGAGCCATGGTAGTGAGCTGAGGGGCTAGCTGAGGGGAGAGCTGAGGAGGAGCCATGGAAGTGAGCTGAGGGGCTAGCTGAGTGGTGAGCTGAGGAGGAGCCATCATAGTGAGCTTAGGGGCTAGCTGAGGGGTGAGGTAAGGAGGAGCCATGGTAGTGAGCTAAGGGGCTAACTGAGGGGCGAGCTGAGGAGAAGCCATGGTAGTGAGCTGAGGGTCTAGCTGAGGGGCGAGCTGAGGAGGAGCCATGGTAGTGAGCTGAGGGGCTAGCTGTGGGGAGAGCTGAGGAGGAGCCATGGAAGTGAGCTGAGGGGCTAGCTGAGGGGCGAGCTGAGGAGGAGCCATGGTAGTGAGCTGAGGGGCGAGCTGAGGGGCGAGCTGAGGAGGAGCCATGGTAGTGAGCTGAGGGGCTAGCTGAGGGGCGAGCTGAGGAGAAGCCATGGTAGTGAGCTGAGGGGCTAGCTGAGGGGAGAGCTGAGGAGGAGCCATGGAAATGAGGTGAGGGGCTAGCTGAGGGGCGAGCTGAGGAGGAGCCATGGTAGTGAGCTGAGGGGCGAGCTGAGGGGCGAGCTGAGGAGGAGCCATGGTAGTGAGCTGAGGGGCTAGCTGAGGGGCGAGCTGAGGAGGAGCCATGGTAGTGAGCTGAGGGGCTAGCTGAGGGGAGAGCTGAGGAGGAGCCATGGAAGTGAGCTGAGGGGCGAGCTGAGGAGGAGCCATGGTAGTGAGCTGAGGGGCGAGCTGAGGAGGAGCCATGGTAGTGAGCTGAGGGGCGAGCTGAGGGGCGAGCTGAGGAGGAGCCATGGAAGTGAGCTGAGGGGCTAGCTGAGGAGGAGCCATGGTAGTGAGCTGAGGGGCTAGCTGAGGAGGAGCCATGGTAGTGAGCTGAGGGCCGAGCTGAGGGGCAAGCTGAGGAGGAGCCATGGTAGTGAGCTGAGGGGCTAGCTGAGGAGGAGCCATGGAAGTGAGCTGAGGGGCTAGCTGAGGAGGAGCCATGGTAGTGAGATGAGGGGCTAGCTGAGGAGGAGCCATGGTAGTGAGCTGAGGGCCGAGCTGAGGGGCAAGCTGAGGAGGAGCCATGGTAGTGAGCTGAGGGGCGAGCTGAGGAGGAGCCATGGAAGTGAGCTGAGGGGTGAGCTTTTATCTACTCTGCTTTTTATTTAGGCTCTTCCTTTTATTCCTCCTTTTATTTTGGTCCCTACTTTTTTGTCTCCTTTTATTTAGGCTCTTCCTTTTATTCCTCCTTTTATTTTGTCTCCTCCTTTTATATGTACTCCTCCTTTTATTTAGGATCCTCCTTTTTCTAGGCTCCTCCCCTTCCTCTATCAGCATCAGATTCTTTTCCTCGCTATGATTTTAGTTACTTGTCGTGTATAATTATTCTGTCCTGGACGTCAATCATCTGAACCATTTCTCCATCTACAAAACTCCTTTTGCGTTTGTCGCTATAGACAGCAGTTATTATAAAAATTTACAAAAAGTGAGAGCTGCAGTATAAAGCATGGAAAACAGCAGGAGCCTGAGGTAGAGAATCTCTCATGACCTCAGACTCCCATTATAGTCACTAGTCATAATAGTGTCTTAATAGAGCAAAAGTGCAGTAAAAAGCATGGGGGACAAGAATACCAGAAATGTATATAATTAACAAAGAGAACAAGTCCTGTGCAGAGAGATCTGAGCACCGGGTCGTTACATGACTCGTGTAGAGAAGACGACTTTGTTCCTATATGCTGGAAGATTACAGATAAAAGCTGAGTTATCAACCAAGATAAGATACAACCCAAGTAATGAGGGCAAATGTCTGGGCGGTGGTTAATGACTGACTGAGCCTCCACTATATATATATATATATATTACAGTATACATGATCTTGCTACACACATACAATGATTAACCAGAAAAACAAGCGAAAAAGAGCGAAGAAGCAAACAAGATACCGAGACAACAACAGATAAATGCCTATAAAGAACTCAAGAAAATTAGGATAAAATATGGATGAGAAGCCCCCACACATTGTGAGTGAGCCCCTCCATGGATGAGAAGCCCCCACACATTGTGAGTGAGCCCCTCCATGGATGAGAAGCCCCCACACATTGTGAATGACCCCCTCCATCGATGAGAAGCCCCCACACATTGTGAGTGACCCCCTCCATGGATGAGAAGCCTCCACACAATTTGAGTGACCCCCTCCATGGATGAGAAGCCCCCACACATTGTGAGTGACCCCCTCCATGGATGAGAAGCCCCCACATATTGTGAGTGATCTCCATGGATGAGAATCCTCCACACATTGTGAGTGACCCCCTCCATGGATGAGAAGCCCCCACACATTGTGAGTGACCCCCTCCATAGATGAGAAGCACCCACACATTGTGAGTGACCAACTCCATGGATGAGAAGGCCCCACACATTGTGGGTGAGCCCCTCCATGGATGAGAAGGCCCCACATATTGTGAGTGACCCCCTCCATGGATGAGAAGCCCCCGCACATTGTGAGTGACCTCCTCCATGGATGAGAAGCCCCCTCACATTGTGAGTGACTCCCTCCATGGATGAGAAGCCTCCACACATTGTGAGTGACCCCCTCCATGGATGAGAAGGCCCCACACATTGTGAGTGACCCCCTCCATGGATGAGAAGGCCCCACACATTGTGAGTGACCCCCTCCATGGATGAGAAGGCCCCACACATTGTGAGTGACCCCCTCCATGGATGAGAAGGCCTCACACATTGTGAGTGACCCCCTCCATGGATGAGAAGCCCCCACACATTGTGAGTGACCTCCTCCATGGATGAGAAGGCCCCACACATTGTGAGTGACCCCCTCCATGGATGAGAAGCCCCCACACATTGTGAGTGACCCCCTCCATAGATGAGAAGGCCCCACACATTGTGAGTGACCCCCTCCATGGATGAGAAGGCCCCACATATTGTGAGTGAGCCCTTCTATAGTTGAGAAGGCCCCACTCATTGTGTGTGACCCCCTCCATGGCTGAGAAGCCCCCACACACTGAGTGACCCCCTCCGCCCATCTGGCCAACCAAGGTAAGTAGCATACCTAACGGCCAAGTTTTGTAAAGTTATTTTTGGGGTCTGGAAGGGGAGTCAGGGCCAAGGTGCACCTTCATAGAACGCAGCCCCGGAGCTGCAGAAGGGGATTCTTTTAGTTTAATAGGTAAAAATCTGGTGACAGGTTCCCTTTAAATTAGCACACTCCAGGAAAGGACCCCAGGTTAACAGGCACTTCAATTTTTGGCAGACTCTATCCTCTTCTCCCCACATGATTGCTTTCTTCTTGATGGCCTCGTGAGTGGTCCCATTTAGCCCCATTAGCCAAGCATACAAGAAAGTCATTTCTTTGGTACAGTCTTAATCATCAGCAGTAACAGACTGAACCCATGAAGCCTCAGCGTTCCACCACATTGCAGGTCACGGGCCACGGATGCAGCGCCTGTACCTTTGAATTCATAAACTGGATGTCATGATCCAGGCCGGCTTTTCCCTGCTGTGCTTTTACCCAGCTCCGGCCTGGTCATGTCAGGGGTTAACTTCCCTTGCCTCGTTCTGGATCCCATGCTGCTATATCTTGCCTCTCTACCTATGGTTCAGCGCCAGTGATATTTCTGCCTTGCAGCGTGTATACTGGCTCTGGTGAGTGTTCCCGATCTGTCCTGCCTCCCTGCAACTGTGTCCTGACCTGTACCCTCCCCCATTCGTCTGCCCGTCCCGGTTTCTGACTCCCCGTTCCTATCTGCTGTTTTCCCCTGTCCTAACCTGTTTCTCCTTCTCCCTTATCGGTATTTGGACTTCCCAGCCACTAACCTTTATCCTCAGTCCTGACTCCGGCATTCGTCTCTCCCTTTTGGTTTGTATGCTAGTCTTCTGCTCCTGACTCTTTGCTAGCTCCTGACCACGATTTGTCTCCCCGTGCTTCTGTCTTAGACCTCTTGCTGCTGAACCGGATTACTTACTACTCTGCTGACCCCTAGTGGTTGTTTGCTAAACTGCACTCTGAAGCTACATTACCTGTGGCTTCAGTGACTTCAGTAGTGCAGTCTTACACTGGACTCCTTCATGCTGACATGTCCCAGGGATTCGATAATCTCACAAGTGACAATTGGTGTGCTTCAAATTCAACCTGTGTTTTTCCAGCATCAGGTCCAACATCCAGATGCTCCGAGTACAACAAGATGACGATATCATCTAGGTAGATTAGGAGACACTAAAAGTTCTTCTCTCCTAATCGTAGTTCCATGAGCCTCTAAAGGTGGCTGTGGTGTTGTGAAGTTGGTTTTTCTCAGCTACAGGCAATTGCCAATACCCTTGTCCCAGATTAAAGATGGGAAATAACTTGGCGCAGCTAAAGGCTCCTACAGATCCCTCTATTTGGGAAAGGAGATAGGCATCCTGAACAGTGCATGCATTGAACCTGTGTCGCCCAGAGATAGGGGGTACTCAGATCCGGAGAAGGGGTCACTTCTGTAGGTATGACGGTGGCGTGACCCGGTCTGTGATCCCAGGCTCCACAACGAAAAGGGGAATTATGTACAGGGGAATTTGTAAGTCTATGATCCGTGATGCCACCCGTGGTGTGCAGTGAGGTAATGGAGCACTGCCGCTGCCAGTCAGAGGATCTCAGGGATGGTGATGGGCAGCAAGGTAGTGATTTTCCCTCCACGGGTAGGGTGTTGTTGTCCTGGGACCCCGGTGTAATCGATTGGGGAGTGACGGGTGCAGTCCACGGCTTGGACCGGGTGGTGCAGGAGTACTCACAGTATAAGGCAATAACTGACATGAGTCCAGGAATTAACCAAGTTGCTGGTAACTGGTGCCCACGGCTGCTGTGAGGATGGGTCCCACACCCGTGTGTGTAATTCAGGTGTTTTTCTCCTGCCTGATGTCTGTGTCTGTGTCTGCTCCGTGCACAGGTCCGGACAGGGTCCTGACAGTCGGCACCGGCGGGCCACTACCCTGCCCCGGTCCACTTCGGTTCCCTACAAGCGGCTGGCCTATTCTTGAGGCCCTTGCTGCCGCTCCTCCTAGCTCCACAATGGAGCTCCTTCCAGACTTCTCTCCTCCTGCGGACTGACTACTGCTCAAACTCTGCTCTGCCCTTCCTAAGCTCCTCTCTCCCCCTCCCATTTTCCTGGGGAGGGGGTGAGTAAGGCCTGATTGGCTGGAGTGTATCTGTGTGGGAAACTCCCCAAGGGAGAGTGAGATCTGCACCAAAAAGATGGTTGTAGACCTCTGTGACACCCTGGTTTTGCCAGGGCGGCACAAACCTCTTCTCTAGTCTTCACAAAGCCACAAGCTTCCATCTTTCTTCTTCACCAGCACTATGGCTGACGCCCATGGACTTCTGCTCTGTTGAATAATATTGATGTCTAGCATACGCTTCAGCAAATCTCCTGGTATTAGGCAGCGATAAGGAGCGATATCGTTGCTGCATGGTTGTAGCATCCTCAGTGAAAATCTCATTCTCCAATCCTTCAGTCAGCCCAAAATTGGTCTCATTCCTGGAAAAGGCATTTTGACGTCTCCCCAGTATGTGAGTGTTCTCCTGCAAATTGTCTGTTGACAAAGCAGCCCCTCCAATCTGTACCTCCCTCATGAGCTGTTCTCCAGTATTGTTGGCCCTAGAGTACCTTGGCACATTTCCAGTGTGGCGACTGTTGCACCCTTCAGCTCACTATGCCAGTCGAACTTGAGTGACTTAACCAACCTCGATAGGAAACACTTCTTCCATCACGTCCCCAAACTTGAAGGTCACATTATGCTTGTTAAGGTTGGCCAATATCAAGAAAATCTGTCCGGCTTGAACTATGCAAAGTATTTGAGCCACAGCTAGTGGTTCTTTCTGTAATATTGGCTCTCCATATACAGTAGCTACTATCAATCCTTGGTTTGTGGCCACTGGCATTGGCAACAATGCTTTGTGCCCCGCTGGGAGTGTTCCTGGTGTAGAAGGGGGCACTCAAACACAGCCCACCTTCCCATGTAAATTCCATAACTTGCTCTGGATCTGGCATTGTTACAGATGTTTCTGCAAGGCAGTTTGTGGAGGTTTCTTACAAGGAACATTTTTCCAGGTTAGCCTGATGGTCTCATGTGTATTCCTGTGGTTCCATACTGGGATTATACTGGGCCTCTTCATGCGTCTGCAGTGGTGCTCCGGCCTCTTTGCCGTTGTTGCCCATCTCGTTTTGTCAGGTTATTGCCTTGTTGGTGGTTGGGTCTACTCTGCTCTGTCCTCCTGATTATATCATTAGTCTCTAATCCATTGTCTGCATTCTCATGTATAATCTTTGTGATTTATTAAGGTCACATTTTGGGTTTCGTATACTCTTTTTTTGTGTTTTTTTCATACCCTGTTTTTGATCTGTTCTGAATGTTCTCTGTGTCTTTTATTATTGCAGCAGATGATGGCGGACGTCTTGATAAGAACTTACGAGAGCAGAGACTATGACGTTGTCCGTGCCTTATTTGCAGAGGGGATGATGGGCTATGTTTCCAGCACCAACGTTTACTTAATGAGTCTTCGACTGGTTCAAGTGATCATCCTCGTGTCGTTCTTTACCTTCTACTTGCTCTTCACATCCGTCTTCATATCCTTGTTGGTTGTTGTTGCCCTGATGGCCGGAGGTCGCCTTGTCATCATCTTTGCCTTCCATAAGGGCATAAACAAAGCCTATGAGACAGATTTACAGAACATAGAAGACTCCTACATGCTAAGGAAGGATTCCTGCTTTTGGGTGGCAGAGGTCCATGGTCGGGTTGTGGGCATGGTGGGCGTCCAACCTGTTGAATGTTCCCCCCATGATGTGGTGTTAAGACGCTTGTCAGTGGCCAAGGATCAGCGGCACAAGGGCATCGCCAAGAGTCTCTGCAGACAAGTCATTGACTTTGCTCATCAGCGAGGATTCAAACATGTGACTTTAAACACCTCAACCATCCAACACGGCGCTCATCAGCTCTACCTGAACATGGGCTTCAAGAAAGTAATGTCCAAGCCGGTGTCCAGTGAGATGGGAAAAATGGCGGATGTGTCTGTCACCTACTACACATATGATGTAGAGTCAGAACTTGGGTCTGGGAAGTTCTAGGAAAGATTCATCAATAAATAAATTATCTCCTGCCTCCGACTACATCAGACTCTGTAAGGGCACAAAATGTCACAACCGTCATTGTCAAAAGATTGAGCGTATAAAACGTATGTTAACTGCAGGTTGCCGGTGCTGTTCCAATGGTGTCGGTACTCGGACAGCGCACCAGTATTACAGTCCCTGACAGAAGTTCTGCCGCTTATCCATGTTATGTAAATAAAAGCCTATAACCTGACTTTAAATTCATCCATTGGTTTTATAAATTACTCTTTTGAAAGCTGAAACCCTCCCAAATTTGGTTTATGTTATGAAAATAAAGTTGCTGCAAAGCTGAAATATTGATCATTTAATGAACACAAAAAGGTCAGATTTTGGCAAGACAAAAGTTTTGTCGCCCACAGAAAGTAATGTGAAATTCAAACAAATAATTATCTTCTAATACAAAGATATGTAGCATAACATTGGTGAATGAAGTTGTGGTGCTATTAGAGCCATATGTAATATTTTGTGTGACTTCCATGAGCTTGAAGGACTGCATCCATGTGGTTTAACAATGATTCATACAATATATTGATGAAGTCCTCGGGAATAGCAGAGAATGCATCTTACATGCCTCTCAGAGTTCATCTAGATTCTTTGGTTTTGTCTTCCAAGCTTCCTCTTTCATCCTACCCCAAACATGCTCAATGATGTTCATGTCTGGTGACTGGGCTGGCCAGTCCTTGAGCACCTTGATCTTCTTTGCAAGGAGGAACTTTGTTGTAGAGATGGATGTATGAGATGGAGCACCATCCTGCGGCAGAATGTGACCCCTTTTATGATTGGGAATGTAAGAGGGAGCTAATACTTCTTGATATTTTAGGCTATTGATATTGCCTTCCACCTTGCAAATGTTTCGCACACCCCCATACTGAATGTAACCCCAGACCATGATCTTTCCACCCCCAAATTAAACTGTTTTCTGGATCCATACGGGCTCCAGTAGGTCTCCTGCAGTATTTGCGGTGGCTCTGGTGTAATTCAGCTGAATATTCATCAGAGAAATCCACCTTCTGCCACTTTTCCAGCGTCCATCTGTTTTGCAGGCTGTGGGACTTGGCAAATGCCACACGTTTTTTTAATTGCCTTTTGTTTAGTGCTGGCTTCTGGGCACTGATTTGACAATGGAGGCCATTTCGAGACAGAATCCTACAAACTGTTCTAGTTGACACAGGGACTTGAGGTGACCAGGCCTGTTGGAGCTCTGCTGCAGTGGAAGAGGAGCTGGATTTGGATTTTCTAACCAACAAACGTTCCTCCTGAGCAGTTGTCTTGAGGGGTCTGCAGGACCTGGGCTTGTCAAAAACATCTCCAGTCTCTTCAAATCTTTTTTTAATTCTTTGTATTGTAAAGCGCTGCGGAATATGTTGGCGCTATAAAAATAAAACTTTATTATTATTTATTATTATTATTTTTATTATTATTATTTGTACTTGACGCTGAGACACATTAAAGGTGCCAGACACCTCTGCAGTGGATCTGGTCTTCAGCCTCTTGATAATCAAGGCTTTGCTCGCAGGGTGGATTTTTGGCATGTTGTCAGAGGTCAAGTTGCAGTTCAAGTGAAGGTCTGGGGTGCTGGGTTTCTTTTTATACACACCCACTAATTAACCGATCATTTAGTGAGCACAGGTGAGGATGTAAACTAGGATTGGGTGCATTATATGACAAGGCGACAAAACTTTTGTCTTGCCAAATTCTGACCTTTCTGTGTTCATTAAATGATCAATATTTCAGCTTTTCAGCAACTTTATTTTCATAACCTAAACCAAATTTGGGAGGGTTTCATCTTTCAAAAGAGTAATTTATAAAACCAGTGGATGAATTTATAGTCAGGTTATAAGCTTTTATTTACATAACATGGATAAGCGACAGAACCTCTGTCAGGGAGTGTACGCCACGTAATCCCTGCAGTAAATCAGCGACCGCTTCACTCTCCCCGCCTTCAGACATATCATAAAGTGTCACCAATTTTCTAAGTAAATATATTTCTATTGGCACTGTTGACATCAATTTCTCACCAGATGTCGGTAACAACCCATCCAATCCACACAGGCACAGAAATCACCATAGATGTCCATACATGTTGTGTAATAATGAGAAATGACACAGGGAAAAAGTATTGAAATTTATTTAATACTTCATACAAAACCCTTTTTGCTGGTGATGATGTTTCCAGACACCTCCTGTATGGAGACACTAGTCGCCTGCATTGCTCAGGTGGATTTTGGCCCATTCTTCCGCACACACTCCTCACATCCTGTATGGAGACACTAGTCGCCTGCATTGCTCAGGTGGATTTTGGCCCATTCTTCCGCACACACTCCTCACATCCTGTATGGAGACACTAGTCGCCTGCATTGCTCAGGTGGATTTTGGCCCATTCTTCCGCACACACTCCTCACATCCTGTATGGAGACACTAGTCGCCTGCATTGCTCAGGTGGATTTTGGCCCATTCCGCACACACTCCTCACATCCTGTATGGAGACATTAGTCGCCTGCATTGCTCAGGTGGATTTTGGTCCATTCTTCTGCACACACTCCTCACATCCTGTATGGAGACACTAGTCACCTGCATTGCTCAGGTGGATTTAGGTCCATTCTTCCGCACACACTCCTCACATCCTGTATGGAGACACTAGTCACCTGCATTGCTCAGGTGGATTTTGGCCCATTCTTCTGCACACACTCCTCACATCCTGTATGGAGACACTAGTCGCCTGCATTGCTCAGGTGGATTTTGGTCCATTCCTCCGCACACACTCCTCACATCCTGTATGGAGACACTAGTCACCTGCATTGCTCAGGTGGATTTTGGCCCATTCTTCCGCACACACTCCTCACATCCTGTATGGAGACACTAGTCGCCTGCATTGCTCAGGTGGGTTTTGCCCCATTCTTCCGCACACACTCCTCACATCCTGTATGGAGACACTAGTCACCTGCATTGCTCAGGTGGATTTTGGTTCGTTCTTCCGCACACTCCTCACATCCTGTATGGAGACACTAGTCGCCTGCATTGCTCAGGTGGATTTTGGCCCATTCTTCCGCACACACTCCTCACATCCTGTATGGAGACACTAGTCGCCTGCATTGCTCAGGTGGATTTTGGCCCATTCTTCCGCACACACTCCTCACATCCTGTATGGAGACACTAGTCACCTGCATTGCTCAGGTGGATTTTGGCCCATTCTTCCGCACACACTCCTCACATCCTGTATGGAGACACTAGTCGCCTGCATTGCTCAGGTGGATTTTGGCCCATTCCGCACACACTCCTCACATCCTGTATGGAGACACTAGTCACCTGCATTGCTCAGGTGGGTTTTGGTCCATTCTTCCGCACACACTCCTCACATCCTGTATGGAGACACTAGTCACCTGCATTGCTCAGGTGGATTTTGGCCCATTCTTCTGCACACACTCCTCACATCCTGTATGGAGACACTAGTCGCCTGCATTGCTCAGGTGGATTTTGGCCCATTCTTCTGCACACACTCCTCACATCCTGTATGGAGACACTAGTCGCCTGCATTGCTCAGGTGGATTTTGGTCCATTCCTCCGCACACACTCCTCACATCCTGTATGGAGACACTAGTCACCTGCATTGCTCAGGTGGATTTTGGCCCATTCTTCCGCACACACTCCTCACATCCTGTATGGAGACACTAGTCGCCTGCATTGCTCAGGTGGATTTTGGCCCATTCTTCCGCACACACTCCTCACATCCTGTATGGAGACACTAGTCGCCTGCATTGCTCAGGTGGATTTTGGCCCATTCCGCACACACTCCTCACATCCTGTATGGAGACACTAGTCGCCTGCATTGCTCAGGTGGATTTTGGTCCATTCTTCTGCACACACTCCTCACATCCTGTATGGAGACACTAGTCACCTGCATTGCTCAGGTGGATTTAGGTCCATTCTTCCGCACACACTCCTCACATCCTGTATGGAGACACTAGTCACCTGCATTGCTCAGGTGGATTTTGGCCCATTCTTCTGCACACACTCCTCACATCCTGTATGGAGACACTAGTCGCCTGCATTGCTCAGGTGGATTTTGGTCCATTCCTCCGCACACACTCCTCACATCCTGTATGGAGACACTAGTCACCTGCATTGCTCAGGTGGATTTTGGCCCATTCTTCCGCACACACTCCTCACATCCTGTATGGAGACACTAGTCGCCTGCATTGCTCAGGTGGGTTTTGCCCCATTCTTCCGCACACACTCCTCACATCCTGTATGGAGACACTAGTCACCTGCATTGCTCAGGTGGATTTTGGTTCGTTCTTCCGCACACTCCTCACATCCTGTATGGAGACACTAGTCGCCTGCATTGCTCAGGTGGATTTTGGCCCATTCTTCCGCACACACTCCTCACATCCTGTATGGAGACACTAGTCGCCTGCATTGCTCAGGTGGATTTTGGCCCATTCTTCCGCACACACTCCTCACATCCTGTATGGAGACACTAGTCACCTGCATTGCTCAGGTGGATTTTGGCCCATTCTTCCGCACACACTCCTCACATCCTGTATGGAGACACTAGTCGCCTGCATTGCTCAGGTGGATTTTGGCCCATTCCGCACACACTCCTCACATCCTGTATGGAGACACTAGTCACCTGCATTGCTCAGGTGGGTTTTGGTCCATTCTAGCGCACACACTCCTCACATCCTGTATGGAGACACTAGTCACCTGCATTGCTCAGGTGGATTTTGGCCCATTCTTCTGCACACACTCCTCACATCCTGTATGGAGACACTAGTCGCCTGCATTGCTCAGGTGGATTTTGGCCCATTCTTCTGCACACACTCCTCACATCCTGTATGGAGACACTAGTCGCCTGCATTGCTCAGGTGGATTTTGGTCCATTCCTCCGCACACACTCCTCACATCCTGTATGGAGACACTAGTCACCTGCATTGCTCAGGTGGATTTTTGCCCATTCTTCCGCACACACTTCTCACATCCTGTATGGAGACACTAGTCGCCTGCATTGCTCAGGTGGATTTTGGCCCATTCTTCTGCACACACTCCTCACATCCTGTATGGAGACACTAGTCGCCTGCATTGCTCAGGTGGATTTTGGTCCATTCCTCCGCACACACTCCTCACATCCTGTATGGAGACACTAGTCGCCTGCATTGCTCAGGTGGGTTTTGCCCCATTCTTCCGCACACACTCCTCACATCCTGTATGGAGACACTAGTCACCTGCATTGCTCAGGTGGATTTTGGTTCGTTCTTCCGCACACTCCTCACATCCTGTATGGAGACACTAGTCGCCTGCATTGCTCAGGTGGATTTTGGTTCATTCTTCCACACACACTCCTCACATCCTGTATGGAGACACTAGTCGCCTGCATTGCTCAGGTGGATTTTGGCCCATTCTTCCACACACTCCTCACATCCTATATGGAGACACTAGTCGCCTGCATTGCTCAGGTGGATTTTGGGTCCATTCTTCCGCACACACGCTTCACATCCTGTATGGAGACACTAGTCGCCTGCATTGCTCAGTTGGATTTTGGTTCATTCTTCCGCACACACTCCGTACATCCTGTATGGAGACACTAGTCACCTGCATTGCTCAGGTGGGTTTTGGCCCATTCTTCCGCACGCACTCCTCACATCCTGTATGGAGACACTAGTCACCTGCATTGCTCAGGTGGATTTTGGCCCATTCTTCCACACACACTCCTCACATCCTGTATGGAGACACTAGTCGCCTGCATTGCTCAGGTGGATTTTGGTCCATTCTTCTACACACACGCCTCACATCCTATATGGAGACACTAGTCGCCTGCATTGCTCAGGTGGATTTTGGTCCATTCTTCCACACACTCCTCACATCCTATATGGAGACACTAGTCACCTGCATTGCTCAGGTGGATTTTGGTCCATTCTTCCACACACTCCTCACATCCTATATGGAGACACTAGTCGCCTGCATTGCTCAGGTGGATTTTGGGTCCATTCTTCCGCACACAAGCTTCACATCCTGTATGGAGACACTAGTCGCCTGCATTGCTCATTTGGATTTTGGTTCATTCTTCCGCACACACTCCGTACATCCTGTATGGAGACACTAGTCACCTGCATTGCTCAGGTGGGTTTTGGCCCATTCGTCCGCACACACTCCTCACATCCTGTATGGAGACACTAGTCACCTGCATTGCTCAGGTGGATTTTGGTTCATTCTTCCGCACACACTCCGCACATCCTGTATGGAGACACTAGTCACCTGCATTGCTCAGGTGGGTTTTGGCCCATTCTTCCGCACACACTCCTCACATCCTGTATGGAGACACTAGTCACCTGCATTGCTCAGGTGGGTTTTGGTCCATTCTTCCGCACACACTCCTCACATCCTGTATGGAGACACTAGTCACCTGCATTGCTCAGGTGGATTTTGGCCCATTCTTCTGCACACACTCCTCACATCCTGTATGGAGACACTAGTCGCCTGCATTGCTCAGGTGGATTTTGGCCCATTCTTCTGCACACACTCCTCACATCCTGTATGGAGACACTAGTCGCCTGCATTGCTCAGGTGGATTTTGGTCCATTCCTCCGCACACACTCCTCACATCCTGTATGGAGACACTAGTCACCTGCATTGCTCAGGTGGATTTTGGCCCATTCTTCCGCACACACTCCTCACATCCTGTATGGAGACACTAGTCGCCTGCATTGCTCAGTTGGATTTTGGTTCATTCTTCCGCACACACTCCGTACATCCTGTATGGAGACACTAGTCACCTGCATTGCTCAGGTGGGTTTTGGCGCATTCTTCCGCACACACTCCTCACATCCTGTATGGAGACACTAGTCACCTGCATTGCTCAGGTGGATTTTGGCCCATTCTTCCACACACACTCCTCACATCCTGTATGGAGACACTAGTCGCCTGCATTGCTCAGGTGGATTTTGGTCCATTCTTCTACACACACGCCTCACATCCTGTATAGAGACACTAGTCGCCTGCATTGCTCAGGTGGATTTTGGTCCATTCTTCTACACACACGCCTCACATCCTGTATAGAGACACTAGTCACCTGCATTGCTCAGGTGGATTTTGGTCCATTCTTCTACACACACTCCTCACATCCTGTATGGAGACACTAGTCACCTGCATTGCTCAGGTGGATTTTGGCCCATTCTTCCACACACACTCCTCACATCCTGTATGGAGACACTAGTCGCCTGCATTGCTCAGGTGGATTTTGGCCCATTCTTCCGCACACACTCCTCACATCCTGTATGGAGACACTAGTCGCCTGCATTGCTCAGGTGGATTTTGGTCCATTCTTCCACACACTCCTCACATCCTATATGGTGTCACGCTCCCCGGGTCCTCACCCCCGTCCTCCGGCTCACCTGCCACGCTCTCCGCTCCCCAGTCACCGGATTCCGTCCGTCCCAGGGCTCCGGGCCCCCGATCCCGGCGCCCGACAGCTTCCCTGGACCTGGCCGGCTCCCCTGCGTCCTCCTCGCAGCCTCCTTCCCTGGCTTCTGGCACCCGGGCGGCGCGCATGCGCATTAGGGCGCGCGCGCGGTCACTGACCCTTTCTTAAAGGGCCAGCGTCCATTAACAGGAAATGAGGTTGCACAGGTACAGGGTATATAAGGGGTCATTGTCCAAGGGGGCGGGGCCTGATCTTCGTGTTCCCTGAGCTAGGAGTCAGGTCTCCTGGTGTTACTGTGCTCGTACTCACCTATCTCTCTTTGTAGAGCCGTGCCTGCTTCGCCATCCAGTCTGCCGTGTCCTGATCCCCGCACGCTGTCCGTCTGCCATCTGACAGTCCGTACCATCCCGGATCCCTGCGGTGACCCGTCATCTTGCTCCAGAGGTTCCGGACCCCGCCTGATATCACCTCGGCCTCCGAACCTGAGCTACGTCACCAAGACCACCTTCTGTGACTCCGTGGTCCCTGGGACTCCTCCGCTGCCTTCACTTGCACGGACTGTTCTACTGCCCATCAGTGCTTCAGCTGCCGGACTCCCTACCACCATCTCAGAGAGTTCGGTCCAGTGGATCCACCTCCTGGGTCTGCCCGACCGCCCGGCCGTGACAGTAAGATCAGGCCATGGATCCCGCTGCAGCACTATTGGCCCTGCAAGAGGAACTCCAACGCCAGCGTGAAGTCCAGACCCGCATGCTGCAATTTATGACCTCCGTGGACACCCGCCTGTACACGTTACAAGCATCCATGACGCCTGCGGCACCCAGGTCCTCCAATGGACAATCCACGGCTCCCGCACCAGTGGCAGCCTCGTCGGGTGCTTCCCAACTCCGGTTGGCTTCACCACCTCGTTATTCTGGAGATCCCAAGACCTGCAGGGGCTTCATCAACCAATGTTCCCTTCATTTCACGCAGCTGCCACATCTATTCGCCTCCGACCAAGCCAAGGTCGCCTTTATAATGTCCCACCTAGAGGGCGAGGCACTGGCGTGGATGAACCCCTTGTGGGAGAAGGAGGACCCTGTGACCAAGAACCTTCGAGAGTTCCTGCAGGCCTTTCGCAGTACCTTTGACGAGCCGGGACGCGCCTCTGCGTCTGCTTCATCACTTCTCCGCCTACGTCAAGGAACACTGACGGTGGGCCAATACGCCATCCGTTTCCGCACTTTGGCTTCTGAACTCGGGTGGAATAATGAGGCCCTGACAGCCGCCTTCTGGGAGGGACTCTCGAGTCGCATCAAAGATGAGTTGGCGGGTC
The DNA here is from genome assembly GCF_048569485.1 of Anomaloglossus baeobatrachus. Taxonomy (NCBI): domain Eukaryota; kingdom Metazoa; phylum Chordata; class Amphibia; order Anura; family Aromobatidae; genus Anomaloglossus; species Anomaloglossus baeobatrachus. Next base: position 14,076,964 of record NC_134353.1, read on the forward strand.
GTGACTTGCCCTCCACCCTAGATGCCCTGATTGCCCTGGCTACTCGAGTGGACATTCGTTTTCAGGAGCGCTCTAAAGAGCTGTCTCGTGAGAGACGACCGGTACGGCATTCCTCACCTCCCCAGAAGCCCTCCGCACCTCAGTCATCAACAGCTGGGATTCCCGTCCACGAGCCTATGCAGATTGACCGAGTACGACAGTCTGAACAGCGTCGAGCAGAGCGGCTCGCCAAGGGCCTCTGCTTTTACTGCGGAGAGGGCACACACCTGCTACGCGCCTGTCCAGAGAGGCCGGGAAACTCCAAAGCCTAGGGTTGGTAGGAGAGGCCACCCTAGGTGCTGGGACTCTCTCAGACCCGGTTATGTGGACTGTGCAAGTGTCAACGGGAGAGACACGGTTCACGGCTGAGGCATACCTCGATTCCGGGGCAGCAGGCAATTTCATTCAGCAGGCCACGGTGGACAAGTACCAGCTGCCTGTTACTCCACTTGACAAACCCCTCGTGATAGCCTCTGTGGATGGGAGACCCCTCTCTGATACCATCTCCTGGGTCACCAGACCGGTCGAACTACGTATCGGTGCCCTGCACACCGAGAACATCTCTCTCTACGTCCTTCCACACATGTCCCATCAAATCCTGCTGGGACTTCCCTGGTTGCGGACACACGAACCCTCAGTCAGCTGGGGTACTGGCGAAATCACCCGATGGGGCCCTTCTTGTCATGAGAAGTGTCTGAAGTCCATACCACACATCCGACGACCTCCGGTTCCAGAGAACCTACCGGAACTGCCCTCGGCCTATTGGTCCTTCGCAGACGTTTTCGACAAGAAGGAGTCTGAGGTACTTCCGCCACACCGTCCCTACGATTGTGCCATCGACCTGCTCCCAGGAACAACACCACCTCGAGGACGGATATATCCGTTGTCCCCAGCCGAAACCAGGGCCATGTCTACCTACATCACAGAGAGCCTGGCTAAGGGATTCATCCGGAGATCCTCCTCTCCTGCGGGAGCGGGCTTCTTCTTCGTTAAGAAGAAAGAGGGTGACCTACGCCCCTGCATCGACTACCGGGGTCTGAATCAGATCACCGTAAAGAACAAGTACCCTCTGCCGCTCATCCCCGAATTGTTCGACCGGCTCAGAGGAGCCCGTGTGTTCACCAAACTGGATCTTCGGGGTGCTTACAACCTAGTTCGTATCCGCTCTGGGGACGAATGGAAGACCGCGTTTAATACTCGCGATGGGCACTATGAATACTGCGTGATGCCCTTCGGCCTATGTAATGCACCAGCAGTCTTCCAAGAATTGGTGAACGACATCTTCCGGGACCTCCTCTACGTCTGTGTAGTAGTGTATCTGGATGACATCCTTATCTACTCTCCGGACCTCCAGACCCACAGAGAGAACGTCCAGCTGGTCCTACAACGACTGAGAGAGAATCGTCTATACGCCAAATATGAGAAGTGTGTCTTTGAGCAGTCTTCTCTCCCTTTCCTGGGATACATCATCTCGGGTACTGGACTGCAAATGGATCCTAAGAAGGTGTCCTCCATACTCAACTGGCCTCCCCCTTCTGGACTAAAGGCAATCCAACGGTTCCTGGGATTTGCCAACTACTACCGCCAGTTCATCCCTCACTTCTCTGCCCTGACTGCTCCTCTCTCCGCTTTGACCAAAAAGGAGGCTAATCCAAAGGACTGGTCACCTGCGGCCGACGCCGCGTTTTGCTCACTGAAGCGAGCATTTGCCTCCGCTCCTGTACTCCACCGTCCGGAGTTAAACCGCCAGTTCACCTTGGAGGTGGATGCCTCCTCCTCGGGAGCCGGAGCAGTGCTCATGCAAAAGTCCTCCTCCGGGAAGATGGTTACATGCGGTTTCTTCTCCAAGAGCTTCTCTGCACCTGAACGTAATTACACCATCGGTGACCGAGAACTATTGGCGGTCAAACTGGCTCTGGAGGAATGGCGCTACCTCCTGGAAGGAGCAGTGTACCCCGTGATTATCTACACGGACCACAAGAACCTGGAATACCTACGGTCCGCTCAGCGACTGAACCCACGGCAAGCCAGGTGGTCCTTATTCTTTGCCAGGTTCGACTTCCAGCTCCATTTCCGACCCGCAGACAAGAATGTACGTGCGGATGCCTTGTCTAGGTCTTTCATGCCCATGGAGCAGGAGGAAGAGACTACCCAGCCTATCATCCCTCCGAGCAAGATTATTCCGGTGGCCCCTGTCACCCTGGCCCAGATACCGCCCGGAAAGACCTATGTCTCTGAGACTGACAGGCAAAAGGTGTTACACTGGGGTCATGCCTCGAAAACAGCCGGTCATGCAGGCCAGAAGAGAACATGGGGTGCGATTGTACGCCATTATTGGTGGCCATCCCTTCGCACGGACGTCGCTGCTTTTGTCTCTGCCTGCTCCTCTTGTGCCAGGAACAAGACGCCCAAACACCTGCCCTATGGCCGTCTTCTGCCTCTGCCGATACCCACAATTCCGTGGCAACACATAGCGATGGATTTTATTACGGACTTGCCATTATCCTCTGGACACACAGTCATATGGGTCGTGGTGGACCGGTTCTCCAAAATGGCTCACTTCGTCCCTATGGCTGGACTGCCCTCTGCTCAGGAACTCGCGGAAGCCTATATACATCACATCTTCCGCTTGCATGGTTTCCCATCCCACATCGTGTCCGACCGAGGAACTCAGTTTACCTCCCGCTTCTGGAGGGCGCTCTGCAAACATCTGGGTGTGACTCTGGACTTTTCTTCTGCTTACCATCCTCAGTCTAATGGCCAAGTGGAGAGGGTCAATCAAATCTTGACCTCCTTCTTACGTCACTACGTCAACGCCCATCACGACGACTGGTCCACGCTTCTACCTTGGGCTGAATTCTCACATAACCACCACATCAGTGAGTCGTCCTCCAAATCTCCCTTCCATGTAGTTTACGGACTTCAACCCTCCGTCCCGTTGCCTATATCCCCTTCATCGGATGTTCCGGCTGCTGATTCTGCAGTTCGTGACTTTGCTACCATTTGGGACTCTGTCAAAGCGTCCCTTGGGCGCGCTTCCCAGCGGATGAAGAAACACGCTGACAAGAGACGTCTGGATCCTCCGTGTTTCTCTCCTGGTGACCTGGTCTGGCTTGCTTCCCAGTACATCCGATTGAAGATACCTTCCTACAAGCTGGGTCCTCGCTACATCGGGCCGTTTAAGGTCCTCAGCAAGATCAATGAGGTATCCTACAAGCTACAGCTCCCGGCCACGATGAGGATACCCAACTCCTTCCACGTCTCTCTGCTCAAGCCGGTTGTCCTTGGTCCCTTCTCCGCTGCTGCCAGTCCGGCCCCTCCTCCTATTGCCGATGATGACATCTATGCGGTAAGGGATATCGTGGCCATGAAGACCGTACGAGGTCGACAGTTCTTCCTGGTGGACTGGGAAGGGTATGGTCCTGAGGATAGGTCTTGGGAGCCCAGGGAGAACGTGGGCACTCCTCTTATCCGTGCCTTCATGTCCCGGTTGCGGGGAGGGGGGCGTGGGGGGGGGGGGTACTGTCACGCTCCCCGGGTCCTCACCCCCGTCCTCCGGCTCACCTGCCACGCTCTCCGCTCCCCAGTCACCGGATTCCGTCCGTCCCAGGGCTCCGGGCCCCCGATCCCGGCGCCCGACAGCTTCCCTGGACCTGGCCGGCTCCCCTGCGTCCTCCTCGCAGCCTCCTTCCCTGGCTTCTGGCACCCGGGCGGCGCGCATGCGCATTAGGGCGCGCGCGCGGTCACTGACCCTTTCTTAAAGGGCCAGCGTCCATTAACAGGAAATGAGGTTGCACAGGTACAGGGTATATAAGGGGTCATTGTCCAAGGGGGCGGGGCCTGATCTTCGTGTTCCCTGAGCTAGGAGTCAGGTCTCCTGGTGTTACTGTGCTCGTACTCACCTATCTCTCTTTGTAGAGCCGTGCCTGCTTCGCCATCCAGTCTGCCGTGTCCTGATCCCCGCACGCTGTCCGTCTGCCATCTGACAGTCCGTACCATCCCGGATCCCTGCGGTGACCCGTCATCTTGCTCCAGAGGTTCCGGACCCCGCCTGATATCACCTCGGCCTCCGAACCTGAGCTACGTCACCAAGACCACCTTCTGTGACTCCGTGGTCCCTGGGACTCCTCCGCTGCCTTCACTTGCACGGACTGTTCTACTGCCCATCAGTGCTTCAGCTGCCGGACTCCCTACCACCATCTCAGAGAGTTCGGTCCAGTGGATCCACCTCCTGGGTCTGCCCGACCGCCCGGCCGTGACATATGGAGACACTAGTCGCCTGCATTGCTCAGGTGGATTTTGGGTCCATTCTTCCGCACACACGCTTCACATCCTGTATGGAGACACTAGTCGCCTGCATTGCTCAGTTGGATTTTGGTTCATTCTTCCGCACACACTCCGTACATCCTGTATGGAGACACTAGTCACCTGCATTGCTCAGGTGGGTTTTGGCCCATTCGTCCGCACACACTCCTCACATCCTGTATGGAGACACTAGTCGCCTGCATTGCTCAGGTGGATTTTGGCACATTCTTCCACACACACTCCTCACATCCTGTATGGAGACACTAGTCGCCTGCATTGCTCAGGTGTATTTTGGCCCATTCTTCCGCACACACTCCTCACATCCTGTATGGAGACACTAGTCGCCTGCATTGCTCAGGTGGATTTTGGCCCATTCTTCCGCACACACTCCTCACATCCTGTATGGAGACACTAGTCACCTGCACTGCTCAGGTGGATTTTGGTCCATTCTTCTACACACACGCCTCACATCCTATATGGAGACACTAGTCGCCTGCATTGCTCAGGTGGATTTTGGTCCATTCTTCCGCACACACTCCTCACATCCTATATGGAGACACTAGTTGCCTGCATTGCTCAGGTGGATTTTGGTCCATTCTTCTACACACACTCCTCACATCCTGTATGTAGACACTAGTCACCTGCATTGCTCAGGTGGATTTTGGCCCATTCTTCCACACACTCCTCACATCCTGTATGGAGACACTAGTCGCCTGCATTGCTCAGGTGGATTTTGGTCCATTCTTCCACACACTCCTCACATCCTATATGGAGACACTAGTCGCCTGCATTGCTCAGGTGGATTTTGGCCCATTCTTCCACACACACTCCTCACATCCTGTATGGAGACACTAGTCACCTGCATTGCTCAGGTGGATTTTGGCCCATTCTTCCACACACACTCCTCACATCCTGTATGGAGACACTAGTCGCCTGCATTGCTCAGGTGGATTTTGGTCCATTCTTCTACACACACGCCTCACATCCTATATGGAGACACTAGTCGCCTTCATTGCTCAGGTGGATTTTGGTCCATTCTTCCGCACACACTCCTCACATCCTATATGGAGACACTAGTCGCCTGCATTGCTCAGGTGGATTTTGGTCCATTCTTCTACACACACTCCTCACATCCTGTATGGAGACACTAGTCACCTGCATTGCTCAGGTGGATTTTGGCCCATTCTTCCACACACACTCCTCACATCCTGTATGGAGACACTAGTCGCCTGCATTGCTCAGGTGGATTTTGGTCCATTCTTCTACACACACTCCTCACATCCTGTATGTAGACACTAGTCACCTGCATTGCTCAGGTGGATTTTGGCCCATTCTTCCACACACTCCTCACATCCTGTATGGAGACACTAGTCGCCTGCATTGCTCAGGTGGATTTTGGTCCATTCTTCCACACACTCCTCACATCCTATATGGAGACACTAGTCGCCTGCATTGCTCAGGTGGATTTTGGCCCATTCTTCCACACACACTCCTCACATCCTGTATGGAGACACTAGTCGCCTGCATTGCTCAGGTGGATTTTGGTCCATTCTTCCACACACTCCTCACATCCTATATGGAGACACTAGTCGCCTGCATTGCTCAGGTGGATTTTGGCCCATTCTTCCACACACACTCCTCACATCCTGTATGGAGACACTAGTCGCCTGCATTGCTCAGGTGGATTTTGGCCCATTCTTCCACACACTCCTCACATCCTATATGGAGACACTAGTCGCCTGCATTGCTCAGGTGGATTTTGGCCCATTCTTCCACACACACTCCTCACATCCTGTATGGAGACACTAGTCACCTGCATTGCTCAGGTGGATTTTGGCCCATTCTTCCACACACACTCCTCACATCCTGTGTGGAGACACTAGTCACCTGCATTGCTCAGGTGGATTTTGGCCCATTCTTCCACACACACTCCTCACATCCTGTATGGAGACACTAGTCGCCTGCATTGCTCAGGTGGATTTTGGTCCATTCTTCTACACACACTCCTCACATCCTGTATGTAGACACTAGTCACCTGCATTGCTCAGGTGGATTTTGGCCCATTCTTCCACACACTCCTCACATCCTGTATGGAGACACTAGTCGCCTGCATTGCTCAGGTGGATTTTGGTCCATTCTTTTACACACTCCTCACATCCTATATGGAGACACTAGTCGCCTGCATTGCTCAGGTGGATTTTGGCCCATTCTTCCACACACACTCCTCACATCCTGTATGGAGACACTAGTCGCCTGCATTGCTCAGGTGGATTTTGGTCCATTCTTCCACACACTCCTCACATCCTATATGGAGACACTAGTCGCCTGCATTGCTCAGGTGGATTTTGGCCCATTCTTCCACACACACTCCTCACATCCTGTATGGAGACACTAGTCACCTGCATTGCTCAGGTGGATTTTGGCCCATTCTTCCACACACACTCCTCACATCCTGTATGGAGACACTAGTCGCCTGCATTGCTCAGGTGGATTTTGGTCCATTCTTCTACACACACGCCTCACATCCTATATGGAGACACTAGTCGCCTTCATTGCTCAGGTGGATTTTGGTCCATTCTTCCGCACACACTCCTCACATCCTATATGGAGACACTAGTCGCCTGCATTGCTCAGGTGGATTTTGGTCCATTCTTTTACACACACTCCTCACATCCTGTATGGAGACACTAGTCACCTGCATTGCTCAGGTGGATTTTGGCCCATTCTTCCACACACACTCCTCACATCCTGTATGGAGACACTAGTCGCCTGCATTGCTCAGGTGGATTTTGGTCCATTCTTCTACACACACGCCTCACATCCTATATGGAGACACTAGTCGCCTGCATTGCTCAGGTGGATTTTGGCCCATTCTTCCGCACACACTCCTCACATCCTGTATGGAGACACTAGTCGCCTGCATTGCTCAGTTGGATTTTGGTTCATTCTTCCGCACACACTCCGTACATCCTGTATGGAGACACTAGTCACCTGCATTGCTCAGGTGGGTTTTGGCCCATTCGTCCGCACACACTCCTCACATCCTGTATGGAGACACTAGTCACCTGCATTGCTCAGGTGGATTTTGGCCCATTCTTCCACACACACTCCTCACATCCTGTATGGAGACACTAGTCGCCTGCATTGCTCAGGTGGATTTTGGTCCATTCTTCTACACACACGCCTCACATCCTATATGGAGACACTAGTCGCCTGCATTGCTCAGGTGGATTTTGGTCCATTCTTCCGCACACACTCCTCACATCCTATATGGAGACACTAGTCGCCTGCATTGCTCAGGTGGATTTTGGTCCATTCTTCTACACACACGCCTCACATCCTATATGGAGACACTAGTCGCCTGCATTGCTCAGTTGGATTTTGATTCATTCTTCCGCACACACTCCGCACATCCTGTATGGAGACACTAGTCACCTGCATTGCTCAGGTGGGTTTTGGCCCATTCTTCCGCACACACTCCTCATATTGTTGAGCAAACTTTAAACACTCTTGAGCCTGCTTTTTTCAGCAGTGGAGACTTGCATGGTGAGCGTGCATACAGGAGCATGCATACAGGCCATGGAGCGGGAGCGCATTACTTATTGTTTTCTCTGAAACTATTGTACCTGCTGACTCCAGGTCTTTCTGTTGTTCTCCACAGGTGTCGTTGGCTCTTGGACAACTCTTCTGATCATTGTTTTCATTTATCTATCTGAAATCTTGTGGGGAGCACCTGTTTGTGGTCGGTTTATGGTGAAATGACCTTCTTTCCACTTCCAGATTATGGCTCCAACACTGCTCACTGTAGCCTTCAGTAGTTTAGAAATTCTTCTGTAACCAATATCATGTTTTGTAACACTAAGGTTGCAAAGGTTTTGATACAGCTCACTGGTTTTACTCATCATCGGGTGTTTCTTGTGTAGCACCTTGGTAATGGGACACCCATCAGTTCAACCAGCTGATATTATTTCTCACTAAGTGGCAGGATTGCTTTCTAATTACTGAGAGATTTCAGCTGGTGTCAGGACTTTCCAGGGATTTTTGCTCCTCTCTTTCTTCATGTGTTCAATACTTTTTCCCTGCATCATTTCTTATTATTAAACATCACTACATTTATGGTCATCTATGGCAATCTCTTTGCCTGTGTGGATTGGATGGGTTGTTACTGACATCTGGTGAGAAATTCATGTCAGTAGCACCTTTAGAAATATATTTACTTAAAAAATTAGGGACGTGCTTAATACTTATCTCACCCGGAGGAAGAGAGGGAAGTGTAGCACATCTATGAGTCACAGTCTGAGTACAAACAGTTATTCACCTGCCGGCGATGAACTTAAAGCCTCATCCATTCTTATAAAGTTGTCAATTTTGGGTGATGACATCTGCGGCCAGTTGGTGAATGATGGTCAGTCCAAGGACTGTGACACAGATGTGTGAATGTGGTCTAAATTTAATAAATTGTCCCCATTGTTCATGTGTGCCAACCTGGAATTATGGGGTTAATGTGCAGATAATAGCGTACTGAAGCTGAACGGCTGCTGCACTGACAGTCTGCCTGCCAGGAGGAAATGAACTTTATTCCTCCCAGCAGCCTCTGGCTTTCAGTCATGGGGGTGGCATGAGTGCAGCTTCAGTCACCACTTAGTACTGGTCCCACACACTGACTGACAGCCGGCTCTACTGTGCATCAGTACACACACAGCTGTCAGTCAGTATCCAGGACCGGCTGCTGCTGATGCTCACTATATACTGAGCAGTGACTGAAAGCCGGAGAAATAAAGTTGATTTCCTCCTGGACGGCATCAGAACAATATTGATCTGCAGAGTAATACCATTTTTTAGCATGACAGGTTCCTTTAATGGGGTTGTCCACTACTCAGATAACCCTTTCTGAATGACTATGTTGCCCTCCAGTATAATAACATAATCATCTCCAATGTGCGTGCTGTTCCAGCGGTGTCGGCACTGCCTCTCCAGGGGCTCATGTCACATTATGTCACACAATCCCTGAGTCCAATCAGCGCTTTCACTTTCCCCTCCTCCGGACAAATCAGACTACCAGAATAAGCTTGAGTGTCCGCTGCTCTCTCACCCTGTCCAGATGTCAATTACGTCTGAAGGAGGGGAGAATGAACCCAGCACTGATTGACCTCACAGATTGTATGACATAATGTCACATGAACCCCAGGAGAAGTAGTGCTGATGTCGCGGGCGGAGGAGGGGACGCCGCGCTCTCCCACTGCTCGGGTCCGGCTGCTGCTGCTGCGGCTGCCGCTGCTCGGTGGTGGCTCGAGCGGTGTGCCGAATCCCGGGGACTCGAGCGGCGCTCCTCGCCCGTGAGTGAAAGGGGTGTATTGGTGGTGGGGGAAGGAATTTGGTTATTGTCCGTGACGCCACCCACGGCTGTGGTGATTTTTGGTAACACCACCGCTGCTCTGTATGGGGATCTCGGGAGCGGTGACAGGGAGCAGCTGAGTTGTTAGTTCTCCCCTCCGTGGGTAGGGGTTGGTTGTCCCGGGGCCCAGTGATGGGGTGGAGGATGGGTGATGGCAGGCCGGGTGCAGGGCCTGGTGAGGTGCAGGGTCGTGGGGGCAGCGCTGTGCCGCACGGCACGGTGGTACTCACTCAGCCTGAGACGATGACACAGTTCTCGGTAAAACACACGGCTGGAAAGACGGTTCCCACGGACGGCTGCTGTTGCTTTTCCCCGGTAGTTAACGGTGACTGTCTCCTTCCCTGCACCTAGTACTTCTGTTGGTTCCAATGGGTTCCCACCGGTAACCCGCTCCCCGGCTTGGATATGGGCCGGAGGAGCCCCTCTTTGCCCGCAGGCGTTGGCCCTGAGAAACTGGTGCCTTGGCGGTGGCGGTGTCTCTCTCATACGGTTGGACTGTTGCCTTCAATCGGGACTTAGTTGTTTGGAAACCCGGAGGTCCCCTTCACTGACGGATTTGGCAAATTCACGCGACTCCAAGCCTTGCCGGGATCCGAAAGGCCCCTGCCAATGGTGCTGGCTTTTCCTTGTGTACTGGTCCGGTACCGCCGGGCCACCGCCCGTCCACGGTCCTTACGGCAACTCCGATAGGCCACTCCTGCAGACTGTCACCGCCGTCTGCTAACCTTGCTGTCTCTGTCCGGGGCACACACCCGGACGCTCTCAGATAGTTGCTCTACTACCACTTTACTCCTCACACTATCACGTCCAAAACTAATCTGGTCTCTTTTCCCGCCTCCAGGACTGTGATCTCCTCGGTGGGCGGGGCCAACCGCCTGGCCCACCCCCTGGTGTGAACATCAGCCCCTGGAGGAAGGCAACAAGGATTTTTGGGTCTAGTTTTGATGTGCCTAACCGGGGTGTAGGGTGTGGTGATGTCATTACCTGTGACCCCTGGCTTGTCCAGGGCGTCACACTGACACTGCTAGAACCAAAGATGAGTGCAGGTGTTATTATTTTACTGGGAGGAAACATATTAATTCAGAAAGGCTTGTCCGAATAGTGGACAACCCCTTTAAGGCCAGACAACAGCTACTATGGCCCTGGTTCATCAAGATCAGGGTTGATCATGCAACGCTTGATGGGGGCCGGCTGGAGTCATTATTGAATCCTGGTGCTGTGTGAGGACTGGAGTGAGATTTCTGGCATTACATACATCATGAATTAGGTGAGCGGCGGCTTCTTCCCATCATTCCTCCTCAGCTCCACCACCTCACCAGAGCTCGATGAAACTGGCATGAAAATGACAAAGGTCACAGTATTTTTGTTCCAGCTCATGGGCACCATTTTGTGAAACTTGTTATAGTGTTTACACCAGGTTCCTGGCTGAAAAGAGTGTGATGAATTGGGGCCTACGTGCCTCTATAACCCGACATCTCCCTGTACTCTGCTACTAAATAAATTATAGAATACTGCATAGTGTATAAAACTTATAAATATACACATCAGACATACGTAATATACATGTATACAGCACACATAGGCTGGACAATACATGCTCATTACATACACTTCATATGATCACACACATCATACATGTACTTAGTACAGACAGCAGGTACACATCACATACACAGCACATGCAGGCTGGACAAGTATATATAATATATACACACACACACGTGACGCCCTGGCAAAACCAGGTTGTCACAGAGACTGCACAGATCTACCAGGTGCAGGCCTACATCCTCCTTGGCATACCAACACAAACCCACACCCAGGTGCACAACATCAGCCAGCAAAGCCTAGGCACCCCCCATGACAATAGGGACACACCAGTGGGCGGGGCGAAGCGGATGGGAGCGCCCACCAAGGGGTCCTGAGGTGTTCTGGGAGGGAATACAACAGTGAAGTCAAGTACAGAGTGGAGTGCTGACAGTCAAAGAGAGAGAAGTGTGGAGTGACAGCGGAGTCAGGGGTTGGAGCCCCTGGACTACCGGACTACTGACTAGGTGGCAGACGGCAGACAGGACCACAGGTGACGGAGATCCAGTCGCGGGAGACCTTAAGTGGACCGGGGAAGGGTTGTAGCCCGTCGGTGCCAACAGCGGGAATCTGGTCCGGAGCCCGTGCACAGTCGGGGTGCCTGGACCCTAGGGCGAGGAACAGTTTCAAGCCCCTTGTCAGTTAGCTAGCCGGGGACAAGATTTCACGTCTTGTCCCACCAGCAGCCCAGAGAGCGAAACGGAAGCCCAACGCGGGTGATAGGGTGTCCGCCAGAACCCACAGAGATCCCACGGGTCAGATTTCACAGGCTACAGCTCCCAACATACACAGTACCGGGAGTGGACTTTCCCCATTTCAAGCGGAGTTGTCCTGTTGAAGACACAAACACTGAGGAAGGGACCCCTGTTTGCTACACCCGGGTGTGGGACCCGAATACAACCGCCGGAGGTTACCGGTCACTGGAAATTTGGTTTACTACAGGACTCTGTGTGAATTTCCTTGGAACTGTGAGTACACCATTCTTGCCCGGTCCAGCCCTGCATAACACTCTCCACAGCATATTTCCCCATACATCTGGGCCCCGGGACAACACCTCCCCTACCCGTGGAGGAGATACCATGCTGCGGCCCCACTCCATCAGCCCTGGGCGTCCCATATCCAGGCAACGGCGGTGCTACCAAGTCTCACCGTAACCCACGGGTGGCGTCACTGACAAGCTTTTCACCTGTAAATACACCCTTCCTAAGGTTGTGAGGACAGACGGCCGCACGAGCCCGGGTCCGGCTGCCACTCGAGCCACAGTAGCGAACCCGGATCCGAGCACCCCCTTGTAGTGGTCTGGCCCCCGTCCGCAACACACACACACTACAGATACCTCACATAACACACACTCCTCTGTGCTGCAGGGGAGGCTGATGTACTTGTGATGTTACAGGGAGGTTGATATGTGCCGCCCCTGCAGCGGATCGAACCGCTTTAATCCGGGGGTGGTGATCGTTCGTGGCTCATGGGTCTCCGAACCCGAGGGCTTAGGGGCCACACTCAAATAGAAAGGGAGTATTTACAGGAGATTTGGTGTAGTTCGTGACGCCACCCGTGGAGTCCGGTAGTTGGGAGTACCGCCGCCGCCATTAGGAGTACCCGGGGTAATGAAGTGGGGCAACTAGGTGACATTGCCCTCCACGGGTATGGGTAGGCCCCGGGCCTCTGGTGGGAGATGCGGGGACACAGTGCAGGGGTCAGTCGGGTACTCACTCAGCATTGAAGCAGACGCTGACAACAGGGTAAACCAAGTCTCTGAACGCCGTTGCCTCTCGAGGGGAGCTCGTCCGGGTCCCGTCCCCTGCAGCACTGCCTGGTGGTCCGTAACCTGCCTTCTGGCACAAAAGTATTATATTTTCCATTGTAGCTTGGAGCTTTATGGGTGCCCCGCTCCCTGCTTCCGCTCCCTATGTCCGAGGTTTTAGGGTAGAAAGCAATGGCCGGCATGTGGTGCGGGGGCAACTGCAGGGTCTCTATGGGTGCCCCACTCGCTGCTTCTGCTCCCCGTGTTCGAGGCTATAGGGTAGAAAGCAATGACTGGCATGTGGTGTGGGGGCAACTGCAAGGTCTTTATGGGCGCCCGGCTCGCTGCTTCTGCTAGCTGTGTCCGAGGCTTTAGGGTAGAAGCAATGACCGGCAGGTGGTGTGGGGGCAACTGCAGGATCTTTATGGGCGCCCCGCTCCCTGCTTCTGCTCCCCGTGTTCGAGGCTATAGGGTAGAAGCAATGGCCGGCATGAGGTGCGGGGGCAACTGCAGGGTCTTTATGGGCGCCCCACTCGCTGCTTCTGCTCCCCATGTCCGAGGCTTTAGGGTAGAAAGCAATGGCCGGCATGTGGTGCGGGGGCAACTCCAGGGTCTTTATGGGCGCCCCGCTCGTTGCTTCTGCTCCCTGTGTCCGAGGCTTTAGGGTAGAAGAAATGGCCGGCATGTGGTGCAGGGGCAACTGCAGGGTCTTTATGGGCGCCCCGATCGCTGCTTCTGCTCCCCGTGTCCGAGGCTTTAGGGTAGAAGCAATGACCGGCATGTGGTGCGGGGGCAACTGCAGGGTCTTTATGGGCGCCCCGCTCCCTGCTTCTGCTCCCGTGTCCGAGGCTTTAGGATAGAAGCAATGGCTGGCATGTGGTGCGGGGGCAACTGCAGGGTCTTTATGGGTGCCCCACTCGCTGCTTCTGCTCCCCGTGTTCGAGGCTATAGGGTAGAAAGCAATGACTGGCATCTGGTGTGGGGGCAACTGCAGGGTCTTTATGGGCACCCGGCTCTCTGCTTCTGCTAGCTGTGTCTGAGGCTTTAGGGTAGAAGCAATGACCGGCAGGTGGTGTGGGGGCAACTTCAGGATCTTTATGGGCGCCCCGCTCCCTGATTCTGCTCCCCGTGTTCGAGGCTATAGGGTAGAAGCAATGGCCGGCATGAGGTGCGGGGGCAACTGCAGGGTCTTTATGGGCGCCCCACTCGCTGCTTCTGCTCCCCATGTCCGAGGCTTTAGGGTAGAAAGCAATGGCCGGCATGTGGTGCGGGGGCAACTGCAGGGTCTTTATGGGCGCCCCACTCGCTGCTTCTGCTCCCTGTGTCCGAGGCTTTAGGGTAGAAGAAATGGCCGGCATGTGGTGCAGGGGCAACTGCAGGGTCTTTATGGGCGCCCCGATCGCTGCCTCTGCTCCCCGTGTCCGAGGCTTTAGGGTAGAAGCAATGACCGGCATGTGGTGCGGGGGCAACTGCAGGGTCTTTATGGTCGCCCCGCTCCCTGCTTCTGCTCCCGTGTCCGAGGCTTTAGGGTAGAAGCAATGGCTGGCATGTGGTGCGGGGGCAACTGCAGGGTCTTTATGGGCGCCCCGCTCGCTGCTTCTGCTCCCCATGTCCGAGGCTTTAGGGTAGAAGCAATGGCCGGCATGTGATGTGGGGGCAACTGCAGGGTCTTTATGGGCGCCCCGATCGCTGCTTTTGCTCCCCATGTCCGAGGCTTTAGGGTAGAAGCAATGGCCGGCATGTGGTGCGGGGGCAACTGCTGGTTGTTTATGGGCGCCCCGCTCGCTGCTTCTGCTCCCCGTGTTCGAGGCTTTAGGGTAGAAGCAATGACCGGCATGTGGTATGGGGGCTCCCCGGGTGTTGCTTTCACCATAAAGCAACAAATTTACACTGCAATACAAAGAACTGCCCCCAACTCATGATACATAAAAGCCACAACAGCTGACCGTGGTAAGGTGAGATACACTTTATTCATATGTAGTGGTAAAATATAATCAGAGTATAATGTAGGGGACGGGTTGTGTTTTAAGGACTGATCCTAAAAAGCTGCCGATCCTCCAGCCCCGTCCTGGACATTTCGGGGGTCTGGGGGGCCGCCGCCGCTGTCACATCCTTCTCTTTTTTATAGCTATATATTTCCCTTACATATAATTTCTTCCGTCTCGTTTTTTCCATCTTCTTATTCTCTTTTTTTTAATTTTAATTTATTACATAATTTGCTTTTAGTCTTGATTATTAACTATACATCTTTACACACATTTATAACACACGCTCGTGTCCACTAACAAGGGCGGCATTATAGGGTTAACTGATGATCAATTACCAGAAATGCTAATTAATTACATATATACATCAGGCTATAAAGGAGCCTTGGAGAGCAGGACGGTTCACGCTGGGTCACCACTGTCCATTGTCCACAAGGGGCCGCCATCGAGAGACCGCTGTGAGGAGACGCGCTCAGGACCTGCGTCATCCATTGCAGCAGCCAGCGCTGCCGGCCGGAGCGTCACTCTGGGTCACCTCTGTCCATCAGCCACTAGAGGCCGCCATCGAGAGACAGCTGTGAGGTGCCGCGCTCAGGACCTGCGTCATCCATTGCAGCAGCCAGCGCTCTCGGCCGGAGCGTCACTCTGGGTCACCTCTGTCCATCAGCCACTAGAGGCCGCCATCGAGAGACCGCTGTGAGGTGCCGCGCTCAGGACCTGCGTCATTCATTGCAGCAGCCAGCGCTCTCGGCTGGAGCATCACTCTGGGTCAGTACTGTCCATCAGCCACTAGAGGCCGCCATCGAGAGACCGCTGTGAGGAGCCGCGCTCAGGACCTGCGTCATCCATTGCAGCAGCCAGCGCTGCTGGCCGGAACGTCACCCTGCGCACCGGACTCTGGACCTACCATTCACGACAGAAGCTTCGTCACTATGATCTCTGTGATACCAAAATGTAACGGATTTTGGGTTTTTTGAGGGTTGAAAATACATTTTAGAGACAGGTTTGCTGGGTCGCCTCGTTCCCAAACCCAAAACCTTTAATTTTAGGGAGGTGCGGTGACCGAGAACCGCCACTCTGGAGTTTTGGTTTATGCTTTACAGTTTTTACCGCCCGGATTTAATTATTTTTTAATGGCAAAAAATAGTTTTTTTTATCATCTTTTTAATGGGGGTTGGGGCAATGATTTCACCAAGCTGGCAGCCATCGGGGCCTCACAATAGCGTTCTGGAGGCCGAAGGGAGCCGGTGTGTTTGCTCCATTTAAATACCGTTGTCAATGGGTGCCAGTAATAAAAAGTAGAAATGGGAGAATTATTGATATTTTTTGTGATTTCATCTTCCCCCAAAAAACTTGGAATCAACATAATCACCGACCTAAGACGTCAAACAAAGCGACCAAAAATGTCACCACAAAACGAAAGCTCCCCCGGATATATAGATATTTGTTTCACTCACATCCACATGAATTTTTTTCCAGCTATTCAAAAACCTCACAGGCCGTCCTGCTACAATGGAGCCATCATACAGCCACGTCAGTGAAAAAACAATCCGGGTATGGATCATGAAAGGTAAGGAGGAAAAACAAGACAGAAAGCTAGAACCTTCCACCCATCTGCTCTGATCTGTGACTTTGGGCCATCTTTCTCCGGCCTGGGTCACACCAGCTGTGTATAATATGATTATATAATGTGGTGGCGTCAGGGTCTACAGTATATACAAGCGTCAGTCTACTGCCTCATGGCCGTGGTCAGTGGAGGCTCTGCTCAGCTCTGGATCTAAAGCGGAGGCCTCTATTTTTCCACATTGGCCTGGGTTCAGACGGTTTTGGATTTCCTCTTGGGGAGGCGGCTCTGAGATATTGCTCGCAATGGTGTCCTCTCCAGGTTCTCCATCATCAGTCGTAGGAACATTACAAGACGACTCCATTTCACCTTCTGCAGCTGAACTGGAATGAAGTAGTGGGTGCTCCAGCTGAGCTGGGTCTTCTGGTGCCTCATCCCGACACCCTCCAGATTCTCCCTCAGCAGTCATAGAAACACTACAGGACGACTCCCTTCCTCTTCCATCTCCAGATGAAGTTCTATTAAATCTTTGAAGCTCCAGCTGAGACGTGTCTTCTGTTGCATCTCCAGATTCTGCAGAATTGTGCCTGGGATTCCTTCTTCTACTGTTTCGACCTAGAAAAAGAAGAAAAATGTCAACTAATTGTCTTACATGAGGGTAGATGAGATGACGGATCTACCTCCAATACACATTTGTTTTGGTCCATTTCAAACATATCCCTAATGTGCCCCCCAATGTTCCCATAAAAACACTTACACCCCTGCGGAGCCTGCCGGAGATGACCCTGAAGGGCTGTATTGGGGTTCGGATTTGTATGTAGCTACGGAGGTGCACGGAGCCTCTCCTGTACCCCAATGTGTCACGTCTCACAATGAGACATTTCTCCTATTCAATTCCACATGACTCCAACAGACCCTGGCTGCTCCATCTACTGTCATACTGTGAAACTGTTCACCCCAAAAAGCAATGTGAGTCCCCCTGTATGGTGCACTATGGAGGTATAGCTGCGGGGCCCCTGGGAGCTTCCATACAGCCCCAGCCACATGGCTCATGGCATCCAGGAGTTCTGATTGGCAGTAGTCAGGGGCAGATTAAGAGTAGCTGGGCCCCGGGCAGTTTAGAAGGTGAGGGCCCCTCAGCCTGATGTATCATGTGACATGTCACATGGTCCTCTTGTCGCGGGCGGGGAGGGCGCTGCGCTCACCACGCTCGGGTCCGGCGCTGCTGCTGCTCGGTGGCTCGAGCGGTGGGCCGGATCCAGGGACTCGAGCGGCGCTCCTCGCCCGTGAGTGAAAGGGGGTGGTTTGGGTTTGGGGATTTTGTCCGTGACGCCACCCACGGTTTGTGGTGATGTTGGGGGCACCACCGCTGCTATTGACGGGGATTCCAGGAGCGATGGCAGGGAGCAGCTGGGATGTTTCTCTCCCCTCCGTGGGTAGGGGGGTTGGTGGTCCCGGGGCCCGGTGAGGTGAGACGGGGAGGCAGGGTTGGCGAGGTGCAGGGTCGCGGGGGCAGCGCGGTGCCGGATGGCACGGTGGTACTCACTCAGCCAAGAATGGATGCAGAGTCTCTGGTAAAACAAACGGCTGGATGGATGGGTCCCGCAGCAGTTTCTCCCGGACGGTTGGTGGTGGCTGCCTTTCCCTGCACCTTTTGTGTATCTTCGGTCCCGATGGCTTCCCACCGGTAACCCGCTCCCCAGCGTGGATATGGGCTGGAGGAGCCCTTTTGCTCGCAGGCTCTGGCCCTGGGAATTCTAGCTGTGGCGGTAGCTGTATTTCCCTTTCGCTGTTTGGACGGTTGCCTTCAATCGGGTCTTGGCTGTTAGGAAACCCCTGGGGTTCCGGTCACTAACGGATTTGACCTGTGTAACGGCGACTCCAAGCCTGGTCGGGGTCCGCAGGCCCTGCCGGTTTGTGCTGGCTTCTCTTCGCTCCCCGGTTCGGTACCGCGTCGATCTGCCTCTCCTGCAGACGGCCAAAACCGTCTGCCAACCTTGCTCTTGGTGCCCGGGCCACGTACCCGGACACGGTCAGTTTACTCCTCAACTGCTACTTCACTCCTCTCCTTTCACTCTCCCTCACTGATCTGCCCTTCCTTTTCCCGCCTCCAGGACTGTGAACTCCTCAGTGGGTGGGGCCAACCGCCTGGCTCCACCCCCACCTGGTGTGGACATCAGCCCCTGGAGGGAGGCAACAAGGATTTGTGTCTGGCTGATGTGCCTATCTTGGGGTGTGGGGTGTGTTGTTGTAGTCCCTGTGACGACCTGGCTAGGCCAGGGCACCACACTCTCTTGACAGGTCACATGATTACCACAGGCGCACATCTGCAGATGGAGAATGAGAAACATAGCGGCAGATACAGTGCACCGTACAAACTTTTCTCCTATGTCCAGTGCTGTACATGGTAGCATAAAGCCAACTATAACCAATTAACTTACCATTAATAAAGAAATAAATACTCAGACACATGCCATTTGGATTAAAATGGCCGTGGTGTTTTATTATTGGTAACTTGATAAATTAAAATCACCATATTATTAAAAATAAATAAATAATCATATAATTTCATAAATACCACAATAAAATACAAATTAACCACTTATAAAACCACAATCCACCCAACATAGTTGGGCGATTTTTTCCCCCAAACGGCCGAGTATTAACAATACGAGGCCCCCCCCAAACACCGCAGCCATTTTTCTATCATATTCTGAATACCCACATTAAATATGTCCAGACCAACGTCAGAGAGATGTACCCCATGTGACCTGTATAGGCCAGCCGTAAAACCTTCCAGATCGCTATGGTGATACGAGAAGTCGCCCAAACCAACAAAAAATTTTGCCATGTCACGATTGACACGCTTCCTTATTTTTTCCAAAAATGCAAGTTGACTATTCCAGACCAGTCTCGGTACAATTTCAGAAAAAATCAGCGCTGAAGAAGGAAAAAGGTTCATTAGCGCAAAATCTCTGCGGAAATTAGATAACAAGTCCAATGTCTTTATTTTACCTAGGTCATTCCCTCCGATGTGTAAAATTATAAGGTCAGGATACGGGTGAGTCAACAGCATACTTTTTAGGGTGCCAACCAAATTAGAAAATTTTAGACCCCTTATACCGCACCAAAAAACATTTATCAGTTCATACTGAAAAGATAAGTTCTCTGTGTAACTTCTATTAGCTGCTCCCCTCTGCGCCCAATGTATAAACGAATGACCCACAAGCCAAATCACCATTGGGCCTAGAAATGGAGAGAAACAGAATAAATTAATTATAATAAATTAGGGCGTATATACAACTGATAGCGTTTTGACGCCCATCTACCAATTCTACCACTTCTTTCTCCTTTGAGGCCGGCTCTTGCTGCCTCGGTTGCCGCCCCGATCCGAAAAGAGTGTGATGAAAAGTTGGAGCCATCCAGCTGTAATTTAACCATACATTTTTTTAATATTGCATTAAATTGAAACTTAGTGG
Source organism: Anomaloglossus baeobatrachus (assembly GCF_048569485.1). Classification (NCBI taxonomy): domain Eukaryota; kingdom Metazoa; phylum Chordata; class Amphibia; order Anura; family Aromobatidae; genus Anomaloglossus; species Anomaloglossus baeobatrachus. The sequence continues at coordinate 14,097,062 of NC_134353.1, forward strand.
CAGGAGAACCGTCTTCATGTAAAAACAACAAACCTGGGGTATCCCCCCATACAGTGAGCCATTTACATAAATTGGTGACGGGGCATATACATGAACCCCGTAAAGGGCGCAATTTCACAGAACACCCTTTACCAAGTTGGTCCATTTTTGACCTACTAATAAATAACACTGCACAAGAGTCAGATACATTAACATCCTTCCTATATAAACCCGAGGTGTTGTACCGACTATGGGACAACAACTCGCTAATCCTGAGTGCTGCGAAGAAACAAATCACAAAAGCTGCACGAAATAAACATAACTCAAAATTATTAAAACAAACTTCACTCAACATAAACCATAACCTTTCTAATAGATTCACGGATATAGGCCTGCGGCGATCAGGCACAACACAACCTTTTTTACAACCCTTTAGCGCCTGCCGAACCGCAAATATGCTTAATAGAGACTCCTCACCATATAATTTTAAGAAAAAAGAGATTCCACAAAATGTTTTATACAAAACAGTATAACGATAACCTAAACCAATATAAAACTTCAAGAAACCAAGTGCTGTAGACACATCACACTTGTGGGGAACCAGATTCCTGGAGTCACAAAACTGATTCCAAGCCAACCAAGCAGCCGAGTATGCCTTCCAAGTCCCCGGTGCAATAGAATTCTTAATGGAAGCTGCTACTAATCCAAAATTGCCTCCCATAGCTGGGACGGGCATGCCGTCGAAAGGGAATCCATCTTTCCTGAACTCTTCTTGAATTCCTCTAACCGCTGAGAAGAGAGGTAAAAAACGGAAGCATTAGTGCACACCGGAGCAAAACGAGCCTTCAACCAAATATTCCACCTCAAAGACAAAAGGACCAATTTTCGCAATATACCACCTAGAAACCTACACTTCACCGCCAAGGTCTTTAAAGCAAAAACCAAACCTTGACAATGTGATACGAAAATAATCCTCCTATTCGCTAGCTCCTTACCCCAGATACAAAAAACAAAAACCGGAAAAAGCTCCAATAACACCTGTTTCTCCAGCAAACCTTCCGACAACCAAGATGAAGGCCATGAAGAAAAGCACCAATGTGTACGAAAAATCGTACCGAACCCCACTTCCTTAGACACCCCTGTAAACCAAAGTAGATCCTGAGACAATATAAAATCCTGCTGAACGCAGCTAATCCCGTTAAAACTTTCTAAAAATTCATACCAAATTCTTAAATCCTTCCTCATCTCCCACGAAATTCTAATGTGTGAACCTGAACACCTAACACCCTTAGTTGCGTCATACAAACGTCTTGAAAACACTCTCCCCATTGGCAAAATTCTTAATGCAAAGTTCAAACCACCCAGCAGAGATTGGAGCTCTCGCAGGGTACACTTTTTCTTCATTAAAAAACTCGCAATACAGCCCTTTAACTTCATAATCTTCTGGCCAGGGAGCCTCAATTCCATTTTTTGTGAATCCAAAACAATCCCTAAAAACTCAAGCTCTGTGCAAGGAAAAACTGTTTTATCATGAGCTAACGGAACCCCAAAAAACTCCATCAAACCCAAAAATGTATTTAGTAATTGCAAACAACGTCCTGACCCACCAACAAATAAAAAATCGTCCAAATAGTGTAACATACCCCCCTCTGAAAACCCTTCTTGAACTGCCCAATGTAAAAACGTGGAAAATGACTCAAAATAATAACATGATAACGAAAAACCCATAGGGACGTGTCGCGGGCGGAGGAGGGGACGCAGCGCTCTCCCACTGCTCGGGTCCGGCCGCCGCTGCTGCTGCGGCTGCTGCTACTCGGTGGTGGGCCGGATCCCGGGGACTCGAGCGGCGCTCCTCGCCCGTGAGTGAAAAGGGGGATTTTGATTGTGGGAGTTTTGATTATTGTCCGTCAAGCCACCCACGTGGTGATTTTGGTGACACCACCGCTGCTCTGGACGGGGATCCCGGGAGCGGTGACAGGGAGCAGCTTTGTTGTTAGTTCTCCCCTCCGTGGGTAGGGGGTTGGTGGTCCCGGGGCCCGGTGATGGGGTAGGGATGGATGGCAGGCAGGTTACGGGGCCTGGTGAGGTGCAGGGTCGCGGGGGCAGTGCTGTGCCGCACGGCACGGTGGTTCTCACTCAGCCCAATGATGAAGACACAGTTCTTGGTAAAACACTCGGCTGGATGGACGGGTCCCACAGACGGCTGCGGTGTTGTTGTCTCCTGGAAGGTTGGTGGTAACTGCCTTTCCCTGCACCTAAGTTGCTTGTACGGTTCCAATGGGTTCCCACCTGTAACCCGCTCCCCGGCTTGGATATGGGCCGGAGGAGCCCCTTTTGCCCGCAGGCGCTGGCCCTGAGAAACGGTTGCCTTGGCGGTGGCGGTGTCTCCCTCACTTGGTTGGACTGTTGCCTTCTGTCGGGACTTGACTGTTTGGAAACCCAGGAGGTCCCCTTCACTAACGGATTTGGCAAATTCACGGCGACTCCTAGCCTTGCCGGGGTCCGAAAAGCCCCTGCCAGATGGTGCTGGCTTCTCTTCGTGTACCGGTCCAGTACCGCCGGGCCACCGCCTGTCCACGGTCCTTACGGTAGACTCCAATCGGCCACTCCTGCAGACGGTCACCACCGTCTGCCAACCTTGCTGTCCCGCCCGGGCCACACACCCAGACGCTGTCAGTCAGTTGCTCCACTACTACACTTTCCTCCTTCCACTGTCACTGTCAAAACTAGACTGTCTGTTTTCCCGCCTCCAGGACTGTGAACTCCTCGGTGGGCGGGACCAACCGCCTGGCCCACCCCCTGGTGTGGACATCAGCCCCTGGAGGAAGGCAACAAGGGTTTTGTGTCTGACTTTGATGTGCCTGCTGGGAGTGTGGGGTGTTGTGGTGTTGTTCTCTGTGGCCCCTGGCTTGTCCAGGGCGCCACAGAGGCACCTGTCAAAATAAAAAGAACCCTCAAAACAAAAACCCAAAGAATTAAAACCCAAGGGGTTAATTGGCAGAAGCCGGAAGGCAGACTTAATGTCTGATTTGGCCAGGAAACAATCCAGGCCAAACTTCCGTAGCAAATCCACTGCCTCATCAAAGGATGTGTAACTCACCGAAGATGCATTAGGATCAATAGCATCATTCAGTGAGCTACCTGTTGGATAAGACAGGTGATGTATGATCCTAAAAGAATTAACCTCCTTCTTGGGGACAACCCCCAAAGGTGATATCCTAAAATTTGTAAACGAAGGAAATTCAAAAGGACCAGACACCCTGCCTAACAACAGCTCTTTTTCAATATGTGACCTTCAATATCTGACCACCTCCTTATGGCTATCGACCAATTGTAAATTCTTAGTTACATTACAACCTATACCTTCAAAAGAAGGTACAGGAAAACCCGACTGAAACCCACTACGAACCAGAGCTGCCTTCGGCCTGTCTGGAAAACGGTCCAGCCACGGGAGCATTCCTTCCGGGCTCACTGGAGTCTGAGCCTTTGAAAAACTGCTCCCTAACACCAGATGGCTGTACCGTGGACTGACCATGCTTTTTAAAGCATTTAAACAAGGGGTGAGCCCCGCCACAAAACGAGCACTCATGGCGAAAGCGACAGGTACCCTGCCACCTGCATGAGGACTCATTGAATGCAAAGCACACCCCTCTTTTACAATTGACATTCACCTGCTGTCTGTGAGGGTTCTGTCGCTGAGGCAGCATTAAATTCATAACCCATAACCCGACATCCTTTAATTTAGTAATTCAGCCAGGCTAAGCCACCGAAATTACGATAAACCTCCAGAATACAATCCTGATGTTGAAACAGGCCGCTACACAACTTTGGAAACTTCTCCCCAAGAACTGCAGCATAAATGGAGAAAGCCTGCAACCAAGAATAAAATGTTTCTTTCGTTCTGACTCAACCTCTTGCTTTCCATCAGGTTTCTCCACTTTATGCTGCAGTTCCCTAGCAACCAGTAAAAGGGAAAAGATCTCCACATACTCCTGTCTCCAAATCTTTTCCTTAAGGGAAGCACTGAGATGAAAGCCCAAAGGGGAAACATCCCATGTCCGTGCTTCCTTTAAATGAGGTTCCGCCACCCCAGGGAACCTGTCCTGAACAACTTCAGCCACAGGTGCCTGGGGAAGCACTACATGGCCCCCCAAGCAGCTCGGACAAAGTCCTAATGACCATGTCCTTTACGCAATTAATATTGGGTGCTCCAGCAAGGGGGCTCTCACCATGTCCTCCGCTCCTGGGTCCATCCATCGCGTTGTACAGGGGTTGACGGCCTCCACTTGCTGCGATGTCCTCTTCGGATTCTTCGGTCGAGCTCCAGACCTGCGTCGCCGCCGCCAAAGCCCCAGCCGAGCTCTTTTGCAATGGGCCCGGCGGCGCGTACAGGCCCGTGAGCGACCCAGGATCTCCGCTATGACCGGCCACAACAGCCGGAGCGGAACTCCCGGTGGCGACTTCCGGGATAAACGCCCGCCAGGCATTCTGGGAGTCGCGCCCTGATGACGCGGCCAATTCTCGTCGGCTTCTTGGGCGGTCTCGCGATGCTCCGGTCCCTCCTCTCGCCGGAACTCCCGCCTCTCGCGATGTCTCCGACGTCTTCCTCTTAGTGCCGCGCCGACTGCGAGCATATGCCGACCTCTTCCTCCCTCCGCCGGACCGCTAGGAACAGGATTCAGGCGGTGAGTAGACGTCGCTCTTCTTCCTCTTCTTCCGCAGGGATCTCCGGACGTCTTCTCCATCTCCGGGCCGCAGAAGCTCTTCCCTCGGCGCAGGAACACCGGCGTGATCCGGAGCTGGATCCAGGACCACTTCGGCGGCTTCGTTCACCGGCGCCAGACATCTCTTCAGCCACTCCTCGCCGTCCGCTGCGCCGACCCGAGCCATCATCTTCTCCTGGAGCGACTCCATCTGGATTCTTCTTTCTTCACAGCTGGAAACTGACACAGCTGTCTCCTTATAAAGGCAAGTCTCCTGCATATTTACCTCTGTCCACCAATGACAAACTTTAAAATTGGCGCGCATCAGGCTGACCAATTACACAGCCTGCTCGCGTTACTCACAGGGGGCAGATTAACCCCATAAATTCCCATCATAACTACTTCCATTACCACCACGCAGCAGGCTGACCAATCACAGCAGCCTGCTCGTGTTACCACATGAAGGGTATTAACCCTTCATCCCCCATACTGAATTTGGCACCGCTGAATGCCACAACCTAAACCTGTAACACCTATAAAGATAACGTCAGGGGGCCCATGCCACCATGTAATCACCAGGCTATACGCTGCTGGTGATTATACATAAGAGAGCAAAGGTGGGAGAGTAATGTCCTCGAGAGGACACATGAGAGGCCGTGACTGGTGCGGAGGCCGAGCCAAGAGGCCGAAATTAATTTTGCTCATTATTATATGTTAATTATAATTATTGTTTATGTTAATATTAATTGTATCACTTAATATTGAGCAGAAATAAGTATGCTTATACTCCCTATATATAGTATGAGCCCTGTATATACAGTATGGACCCCCCACATAGCTCCTATATACAGCATGAGCCTCACACCCCCCTACATACAATATGTGTTCCAACATAACCCCACTATATAATGTATGAGCTTTCATATAACCCCCTACATACTTACATTCAGTATAAGTCCCCACATAGCCCTCTATATACTGCGCTCACTACCACGCTCGGGTCCGGCGCTGCTACTGCTTGCTGCTCGGTGGCTCGAGCGGTGGGCCGGATCCGGGGACTCGTGCGGCGCTCCTCACCCGTGAGTGAAAGGGGATGGTTGTTGGGATTGGGAAGTCGGTCCGTGACGCCACCCACGGTGTGTGGTGAGGTTGGGGACACCACCGCTGCTCTGGACAGGGATCCCGGGAGTGATGACAGGGAGCAGCCGAGATGTTTCTCTCCCCTCCGTGGGTAGGGGGATTTGGTGGTCCCGGGGCCCGGTGATGGTGATTGGAAGGTGGATGGCAGGAGCTGGGGAGGTGCAGGGTCGCGGGGCAGCGCGGTGCCTGACGGCACGGTGGTACTCACTCAGCCAGTAACGTACACGGAGTCTCTGGTAAAACAAACGGCTGGATGGACGGGTCCCACAGGCGGCTGCGGTGGTCACTCACGGTAGGTTGGCGGTGACTGTCTCTCCCTGCACCTTTAGTGTGTTTTCAGCCCCGATGGCTTCCCACCGGTAGCCCGCTCCCCAGCGGTGTGTTTGCCAGAGGAGCCCCTTTTTGCCCGCAGGCTCTGGCCCTGGGAACTCTAGCTGTGGCGGTAGCTGTATTTCCCTTCACGGTTGCGCCGGTTGCCTTCAGTCGGGTCTTTGCTGCTGGGAAAGCCCGGAGGTTCCCGTCGCTGACGGATTTGACCGGTTTAACGGCGACTCCAAGCCTGGCCAGGGTCCGTAAGCCCTGCCGAATGGTGCTGGCTTCTCTTCGCTCCCCGGTTCGGTACCGGCGGGCCACCGCCCGAACCCGGTCCTTACGGTTGTGCGTCAATCGGCCTCACCTGCAGACGGTCACCACCGTCTGCCGACCTTGCTCTTAGGTGCCCGGGCCACGTACCCGGACACGGTCAGTCTGCTCCTCTACCACTTCACTCCTCTCACTTTCCCTTACTTCACTTATCTGACTTCCTTTCCCGCCTCCAGGACTGTGAACTCCTCAGTGGGTGGGGCCAACCGCCTGGCTCCACCCCACCTGGTGTGGACATCAGCCCCTGGAGGGAGGCAACAAGGATTTGTGTGTGTGACTGATGTGTCCAACCGGGGTGTGGGGTGTGTTGTTGCAGTACCTGTGACGTCCTGGCTTATTCAGGGCGCCACATTCCCCCTTGGTTAAATGCAGACCGTCCGCAGGCTGTCCGTCCATCACCGGTTTTATTTTCACAAAAGCTGTAAAAAACGGTAGATTACAAACAACGCCCAAACAACCTGGCCCTGATGCTGCCCCTAAGAAGTGGGCAGCACCCCTTGCCCCAGTCCAGAACCAAATTGCCGGAGCGGGTACGGTCTCTTTCAGGGGTCCCACGTCCATGGGGGACCCCTGACCCCCGGAGGATCGCCACCGGTTACGGTAGTGGCGGGCCTGGGTTATCCCTTTCCTCCAGGCCCATCCTCCCAAATCAGCCTCTCCGGAGGCAGTCACTGAATAAAGACAACATTTATTTACATGCCACAAGTTTGTGGTTGCCCTGCAAGTTCTCGGGCGTGTTTGTAAGCAGTTTCTTACGCAAACGGTTGCAGAAGGTCCCTACGGGGACTAGTTGCCGGCAACGGCCGGTTCAATCATGGTTGCAAATCTGGTTAACTACTCGGTTGATTACTTTTCTTACCATTCAGTTACTTAACGGTGCTGGTGGTCCGAACGGGGACAACTTGCAGCGGAGGGACCGCTGACTTTGGGGCGGCTACCACCGCAGGGGGTCGGCCCACTCAGGGACCGGACGGTACATCGGGTTCTCCTTCCATAAGCAGTGCAGCCCGGAACCGCTGATCGCCGCTGGGAACGGTGGCGGGGGCAGCGTGCTCGGAATCTCCTCTTCCATCAGCTGCACTCTTTCCGAGCCTCCTGCTACGTGGCCGGCCCCCGGCTCCCACGCAATCAAGGCTGGTTCAGGAGCTTGGGTGGCCTGATCGCGGCGCGTCACGGTTGTAGTGGCCCCTTGCTCACGGGCCCACACCACGGCAACCATTCTACGCATCTCCGCCTTCCAGTCCAGCAGCTGCTGCAAGCTCTGCGCCCTCACCTTCAAGCAGAACCAGCCCAGCTCCCGCTCCAGCCAAGCAGCGGTCCCGGCGGGGAGCTCACCCGGGCCGCAATCTTCAAAGGCTACTCCACCTCGGTTCCCCCAGAGCTTAGACGCTCCGGTGGCGGGCGCTCCGGCGCTCCAATTCGAGGACGCCGCCATCTCTCCATCCGCGTCCCCCCTTGGTTTCTTTCCGGCACCTCCTCTTCAGGGGCGGAGCTTCGGCTTTCGCGCCTCCACTGCTCGGGAAGACGCTCGAGCGGGGAACTTTTCGCGCCCAAGATGGCGGATTCTGCAATTTTTCGGCCGGACACCTCCGGCGGGACACAAGGCGCACTTCTACCAGGCGGTAGAACGGTAAGATCCTGTTCGTGACGCCAAGTTGTCGCAGGTGGGGAGGGGGGCCGCTGCGCTCACTACCACGCTCGGGTCCGGCGCTGCTGCTGCTTGCTGCTCGGTGGCTCGAGCGGTGGGCCGGATCCGGGGACTCGAGCGGCGCTCCTCGCCCGTGAGTGAAAGGGGATGGTTGTTGGGATTGGGAAGTCGGTCCGTAACGCCACCCACGGTGTGTGGTGAGGTTGGGGACACCACCGCTGCTCTGCAAAGGGATCCCGGGAGTGATGACAGGGAGCAGCCGAGATGTTTCTCTCCCCTCCGTGGGTAGGGGGATTTGGTGGTCCCGGGGCCCGGTGATGGTGATTGGAAGGTGGATGGCAGGAGCTAGGGAGGTGCAGGGTCGTGGGGCAGCGCGGTGCCTGACGGCACGGTGGTACTGACTCAGCCAGTAACGTACACGGAGTCTCTGGTAAAACAAACGGCTGGATGGACGGGTCCCACAGGCGGCTGCGGTGGTCACTCACGGTAGGTTGGCGGTGACTGTCTCTCCCTGCACCTTTAGTGTGTTTTCGGCCCCGATGGCTTCCCACCAGTAGCCCGCTCCCCAGCGGTGTGTTTGCCAGAGGAGCCCCTTTTTGCCCGCAAGCTCTGGCCCTGGGAACTCTAGCTGTGGCGGTAGATGTATTTCCCTTCACGGTTGAGCGGTTGCCTTCAGTCGGGTCTTTGCTGCTGGGAAACCCCGGAGGTTCCCGTCGCTGACGGATTTGACCGGTTTAACGGCGACTCCAAGCCTGGTCGGGGTCCGTAAGCCCTGCCGAATGGTGCTGGCTTCTCTTCGCTCCCCGGTTCGGTACCGGCGGGCCACCGCCCGGCCTCCGGTCCTTACGGTTGTGCGTCAATCGGCCTCGCCTGCAGACGAGGTTGGCACCGTCTGCCAACCTTGCTCTTAGGTGCCCGGGCCACGTACCCAGACACGGTCAGTCTGCTCTTCTACCACTTCACTCCTCTCACTTTCCCTTACTACACTTATCTGACTTCCTTTCCCGCCTCCAGGACTGTGAACTCCTCAGTGGGTGGGGCCAACCACCTGGCTCCACCCCACCTGGTGTGGACATCAGACCCTGGAGGGAGGCAACAAGGATTTGTGTGTGTGACTGATGTGCCTAACCGAGGTGTGGGGTGTGTTGTTGCAGTACCTGTGACGTCCTGGCTTGTCCAGGGCGCCACACAGGCGGTTAGGAAACGCCCACCTAGGGGTCTAGACAGCCCGGGGTGGGAAAACCAGGAGTTGAAGTCTATAGTTCAAGTTGGGAGGCTGGGGCTAGGTGTAGCTCCAGCGGAGGTGAAGCTCAAGTTGACTGGCACCAGGGTTGGAGCCCTGGTGGAAAAAAGGATTTTCAGCTCACCTGACACCCGAAGCCGTAAGATCCTGAGGATGCACGTGGTCCGCTGGTAAGTCCAAACCAGCCAGCAGGTAATATTGAAGAAGGAAGATCGGACCCATCACCAATTCCAAAAATATGTTAAAAATCAAACTTCTTTATTAATACATGATTAAAAAAAATTTCTTATATGAAGACCATAGTGGGGAGTATGAAACATAGCACTTAACGCGTTTCGGACTTCATAAATTTAAAAACAAAAAACTATTCCTTAATCATAAGTAGTCTATGTGTGGTATGCAGGGGACCTATATAGTGATTCCTACCTGGAAGAGGAAGTTTAGGAATTAGTCATACAAGGGTGTGTGTCCTGAATATGCTAATTGGATGAAAAGAGGGAGAAAGTGTGTGGTAAAATGCTTGCATGGTTAATATATTTAAACTTGGAAGATATTATGTGGATAATGATAAGTAAAAATGTATATTAGGAGAAATGAATTAATCTTAAAAATTGGTCATGGAAATTAAACAGCAAGTGCTGCATGTATGTATCATAACAGTTTGAAATAAATCATGATATATATATAAAGCTAAGATTTACTCACATATATATGATATTTGAGCAATATTGGTATTTCTTCATATAGGACTTAAGATAATTCTGTGAGAATTTCTATGCCTAAACGTATTAAAACCATTGGGAAAATGCGGATGGAAAGCATATGTATGTATATATACATATACACTCACTACATATACACATACTCATATATACACATGAGAGCCCTGAAGATATAAGATAATGTAATAAATATTGGTATGAAAAGAAAAAAAAATATATATATAAAAAAAAAAAAATTTAAAAAAAATTAAAAAAAAAAAAAAAAAAAAGGGGGGGGAAGAGAAGGGGGAGGGGGGGATTAGATAATGAAACGTAGGTCTGATCTATAGTTGAGTCCAGCAGGGTATCTCGTATCAAGTTTGAGAATCCATTGTGCCTCTGCATGAAGTAATGTTGTAAACCAGTCTCCACCTCTAGGGGGTCTGGGAATGTACTCAATACTGGTTATGGTTAGAAAAGAGAAATTTGCATCATGTGAGTCCAAAAAATGCCTGGTGAGTCCTGATGTAGATCGTTTCTTGCCCACATTGGAAGTAGTTGTATTTAAAGCTGCTGAGGCAGATCTTATGTGTTCGGATATCCTGGTCCTGAGAGATCTTGACGTACATCCAATATAACTTTTGTCGCAGGCAGTGCAGGATGCTTTGTATATTACATAGGATGAGGAACAATTCATGAAAGATTTAATGTTGATGGTATCGTTATTGGAAGCAGTGAAGGAACGATTATTCAGCATATATTTGCAGAGGCCACATCTATTTAAGCCACATTTATAGGAACCAGTGGTACTTAACCAAGTTTTCTTAGATTTTTTGGTATTATACATGCTAGGTGAGACAAGGTTACCTATTGTTTGTGCTTTTCTGGCGACTATGTTTATCCCTTGTGACAGTATGGGATCCAGATCCTTGTCCTGCTGTAGAAGGGGAATAAATTGGAGAAAGGTTTTTTTAATTTGAAAAAAGTCATCACTGAATGGAGTAGAAAAAGTGATACGATTCTGTTGTTTGTCATGATTGTGGCGATCCAGTAATAAATCGTTGTGGGATCTGTTAGCTACAATAGAAGAAGCCCTATTGAGAGTCTGGTCTGTATAGCCTCTCTTCTTTAGTCTCCGTTTAATATGTGTGGCTGCAATAGAAAAAGAAGTATCTGATGAGCAAAGTCTTCTAGCTCTAAGGAGTTCACCGACGGGTAAATTCTGCAAAGTATGTGGCATGTGGCAACTATTAGCATGGAGGGTAGTATTGCCACTCACCGGTTTCCTGTAAAGAGTTGTATCAATATTCCCTGTAATGGAGTTACCAAGTAATTGAATGTCCAAAAAAGGCGCATGGTGTGTATGGAGGTTAACGGTGAAACGTAAATTTAGATGGTTATTGTTGAGATAGGAACTCAGCAAGGTAATAAACTCTTGCGGTATGGTATTTTCATCCTTTTCACATATCATCAACTGGTCATCTATATAACGAGCATACCAACGGATTTGTGACAAGAAAGGATTCTGTTCCGTATGGATATACTGTTCCTCCCAATACGCCATGTAAATGTTTGCTAGGGCGCATGAAAAACTCGCCCCCATAGGACATCCAGCAGTCTGAAGATAGAAAACTCCATTAAATTGGAAAAAATTGTGTTTGAGGAGAAAGCCTGTGGCCATGAGGATGAATTCCTTTAGGATATCTTCCAAGGAACTGTATTTTTCCAGATGACAGAATAAAGCCTGCAATGCTTGGTCATGGGGGATGCATGGATATAAAGATATAACATCACTGGTAATCCAAAAAGAATGCTCCGTCCATGTCATTTCTTTGAGATTCTGTAACAGGCTTTTAGTGTCCTTGATATATCCCGTGGTACGTCTCATGAGGGGTTGGAGAATATTATCAAGCCAGTCTGATAAGGGACTGGTCAAAGAGTCAGTGCTGGCTACTATAAGTCTCAATGAAGGTGGGAATATGCCTTTATGCACCTTTGGGAGACCATGGAGAATGGGGCAAGTTGGAGTCTCAACCATAATATATTCATATGTCTTTTGATTAATAATGCCCCACTCTAGACCTTGTTGGAGTATAGTTTGTAGTTTGGTGGAAAAAACTGTGGTGGGGTCGCTGTCCAGCCTCCTGTAGGTGGAGTGATCACTTAACATAGAGATGATTTCTTTCTCATATAAAGTGCTGTCTAGAATAACAATAGACTCACCTTTGTCTGCTGGTCGGATGGATATATATTCATTTTGTTTTAAATTTTTAAGGGCATACCTCTCACGTGAAGATAGATTGTCATGGATGTCCGATTTGTTAGAAAGAATTTTACGGATTTCGGTCTCCATAAGATCCTGATATGTATCCATAACAGGTGATCTGGAGGCTACGGGGTAGAAATGTGGGTTTTTCGTTTTTAAAGGAGGAATTTTTTAGATAGTTTTGTGAGGTTTAAATTTGCTATGGAAATTTGTTCCTTTAAATTCAGGTACAAGGGGACTGGAATTGTATTCTCTCCCTGGCTGATGGATGTATCTCCCGCTTTTTCATCTTGTATAGCATGAGCAAAATGTTTTTTTACAGTAAGATTTCTGATAAATTTGTTGACATCTTTTATGGTCTGAAAGAGGTTTGCTCTATTATTTGGTGCAAAGTTCAGTCCTTTCTTGAGGACATTAATCTGATCAGTGCTCAAAATGCATGCTGAGAGGTTAAGGACAGAAAATTCTGAGGAGTCAGGTTCAAACACAATTTTTTCCAATTTAATGGAGTTTTCTATCTTCAGACTGCTGGATGTCCTATGGGGGCGAGTTTTTCATGCGCCCTAGCAAACATTTACATGGCGTATTGGGAGGAACAGTATATCCATACGGAACAGAATCCTTTCTTGTCACAAATCCGTTGGTATGCTCGTTATATAGATGACCAGTTGATGATATGTGAAAAGGATGAAAATACCATACCGCAAGAGTTTATTACCTTGCTGAGTTCCTATCTCAACAATAACCATCTAAATTTACGTTTCACCGTTAACCTCCATACACACCATGCGCCTTTTTTGGACATTCAATTACTTGGTAACTCCACTACAGGGAATATTGATACAACTCTTTACAGGAAACCGGTGAGTGGCAATACTACCCTCCATGCTAATAGTTGCCACATGCCACATACTTTGCAGAATTTACCCGTCGGTGAACTCCTTAGAGCTAGAAGACTTTGCTCATCAGATACTTCTTTTTCTATTGCAGCCACACATATTAAACGGAGACTAAAGAAGAGAGGCTATACAGACCAGACTCTCAATAGGGCTTCTTCTATTGTAGCTAACAGATCCCACAACGATTTATTACTGGATCGCCACAATCATGACAAACAACAGAATCGTATCACTTTTTCTACTCCATTCAGTGATGACTTTTTTCAAATTAAAAAAACCTTTCTCCAATTTATTCCTTTTTTACAGCAGGACAAGGATCTGGATCCCATACTGTCACAAGGGATAAACATAGTCGCCAGAAAAGCACAAACAATAGGTAACCTTGTCTCACCTAGCATGTATAATACCAAAAAATCTAAGAAAACTTGGTTGAATACCACTGGTTCCTATAAATGTGGCTTAAATAGATGTGGCCTCTGCAAATATATGCTGAATAATCGTTCCTTCACTGCTTCCAATAACGATACCATCAACATTAAATCTTTCATGAATTGTTCCTCATCCTATGTAATATACAAAGCATCCTGCACTGCCTGCGACAAAAGTTATATTGGATGTACGTCAAGATCTCTCAGGACCAGGATATCCGAACACATAAGATCTGCCTCAGCAGCTTTAAATACAACTACTTCCAATGTGGGCAAGAAACGATCTACATCAGGACTCACCAGGCATTTTTTGGACTCACATGATGCAAATTTTTCTTTTCTAACCATAACCAGTATTGAGTACATTCCCAGACCCCCTAGAGGTGGAGACTGGTTTACAACATTACTTCATGCAGAGGCACAATGGATTCTCAAACTTGATACGAGATACCCTGCTGGACTCAACTATAGATCAGACCTACGTTTCATTATCTAATCCCCCCTCCCCCTTCTCTTCCCCCCCCCCTTTTTTTTTTTTTCTTTTCATACCAATATTTATTACATTATCTTATATCTTCAGGGCTCTCATGTGTATATATGAGTATGTGTATATGTAGTGAGTGTATATGTATATATACATACATATGCTTTCCATCCGCATTTTCCCAATGGTTTTAATACGTTTAGGCATAGAAATTCTCACAGAATTATCTTAAGTCCTATATGAAGAAATACCAATATTGCTCAAATATCATATATATGTGAGTAAATCTTAGCTTTATATATATATCATGATTTATTTCAAACTGTTATGATACATACATGCAGCACTTGCTGTTTAATTTCCATGACCAATTTTTAAGATTAATTCATTTCTCCTAATATACATTTTTACTTATCATTATCCACATAATATCTTCCAAGTTTAAATATATTAACCATGCAAGCATTTTACCACACACTTTCTCCCTCTTTTCATCCAATTAGCATATTCAGGACACACACCCTTGTATGACTAATTCCTAAACTTCCTCTTCCAGGTAGGAATCACTATATAGGTCCCCTGCATACCACACATAGACTACTTATGATTAAGGACTAGTTTTTTGTTTTTAAATTTATGAAGTCCGAAACGCGTTAAGTGCTATGTTTCATACTCCCCACTATGGTCTTCATATAAGAAAATTTTTTTAATCATGTATTAATAAAGAAGTTTGATTTTTAACATATTTTTGGAATTGGTGATGGGTCCGATCTTCCTTCTTCAATATTATTTGGAGCCCTGGTGCCTTGGCTAGGTGACAGACAGTGGTCCCCGTCAGCAGGCGACGGGAAGATGGCAGCCGGAAATCCGAGGTGGACCGGACAGAGTTGCAGCCCGCCGGTACCAATACCGGAGAACCGACCCGGAAACCATGCACAGAGGGGGAACTTGGACCCTGAAGCCAGGACCGGAACCAACGGCCTAGCTAATTAACCAATTGAGGGCAGGATTTTAGGTCCTGTCCCAACCAAAGTCCCAAAAGCAGGCAACCACCCACAGAGAGGGATAGGGCAACCGCCAGGGCCTGGTAGATCCCACGGGTCAGCGTCAGCGGGCACGGTTCCTCAGGTACACAAGAAGCCAGGAGCAGACTCCTGTGTTCCATACCAGGAAGTCTAACACAAGCAAAAACAGTGCAGAGGGAAAAGACGGCGACCACCAGCCTGGGTGGGGGACCAGAGTACAACCAGCCGCGGCGGCCGGCCACCAGCACCTTGGTTTACCAAAAGACTCGTGTGATTTATTCAACTGTGAGTAACCAAACATCCCCTGGTACATCCGGGCGTGCAGGCCCCTGCCATCACCATCCCCTGCACAGAGCCACTGAGCCCCGGGGCAACCAATCCTACCCACGGAGGGGTTAGTATACAGCTGCCATTGCATCTCCCCCGGGGTGTCCCACAACAGCAGCGGTGGTGCCACCTTTCACCACACACCGTGGGTGGTGTCACAAACTGAATACGGCCAAGCCCGTACAACTACGTCCCCCTTTTCATTTGGCATGTCCGCGTGACCCCCTGGGTCCGGAGGATCCCTCGAGCCACACAGCGGGTCCGGATCCGAGCAGCCCGGTTGCTACAGGCGTGGGGGCAGCACATGGGCCTATGTACAGCACTCCCTATATACAACATAAGCCCTCACATAGCCCTCTATGTACAATATGAGCCCCCATATAGTCCTTATATGCAGTATGAGCCCCCACATAACCCCTATATACCAGGCCGGTTGGTGACATTACACTGGTGACAGGAGCTCCGCTGCTGTTTGTTGCTGGAAGTGTAGCACCAGGAGAGCTCTGAGCCTGGAGAGCGGAGCCCGGGGAAGGGGAGCGAGGTGAGTGTGAGTAGCTGCACAAAACATTATAATGAGCACAATATGGCCATAGGCCCCCCTGTAGCTTTGGGCCCCGGGCAGTAGCCCAGATTGCCCTCATTATAATCCGCCTACGGCAGCAGGAATTACCCTGATTCCAGAACATTCTCCAGTTCCTTTCAGGATGTGTTTTATCGATCTACAAGGCTACATCTGAGGACATTGCACTGTGGTCTGTGGTGGAGCTTCCAACATCTAATGTCTATGGACTCCGGGGGTCCTCAGTAGCATTGTTCTATAGTAAGTGTTCTCACTTGGCATCATGTATAATGGTCCTGACACCGGCCGCTGGCTCTGGAAGATGTAGAAGGGAAGGGCAGCCTCCTCCTCTACCCCCAGACGATGCCTTCACCAGCGCCACCACCAACCACAATCAAGTCCCACCACTAAGACGTGCGCAGCTCTGACAGAAGACAAAAATATGCCCTAACAATACCTAATTCCAACGTTCTGGGGATTAAAAGATCTCCATGTTAAAAGAGAGAAGGAGAATGTAAAGGGCTGGAGGGGATCAGGATGGCACTACTGACTGATAACCCACCACCCCGGTCCGCTGAGCAGGAGACACACTTCATCATTATCCAATCTGTAGGAAAGGTTCTCGCCACTTACATTTCTTGTAAGCTACGACAGCACCGATGAAGATGGCGATGATGATGATGATGATGACGATGACGATAAAAGTCCAGTTGTAAGGGACTGATGTTTCTCTCTTACAGATTTTGTCTAGAAGATAAACAGATGTTATGGATTATGCATTACTATCACCAAGATAAATTGAAGAGACTGGCCGGGAACCACGTCCTTCTGATAAGACCTGGAAAGTCCTGACACAGTTGAAATCTCTCAGTAATTAGGAAGCAATCCTGCCACTTAGAGAGAAATGATATTATCTGCTTCAACTGTGAGCTACTGAAGAATATAGTCTGGTCAAAGGAGATCAAAACTGAACTCTTTGGAGGCCATAATACACCATGTTTGGAGGCCAAAATGCAAATCCCCCCAAAAACACCAACACCAGTGAAATGTGGAGGTGGCAACATCATGGTGTGGGACTGATTTTCAGCAGATGACACTGGTAAACTGCATATAATTGAAGGAAGGATGAATGGACAAATGTACAGAGACATTCCTGATAAACATCTACTGCCATCTACCAAGATGATGAAGATGAAACAAGGGAGGACATTTCAGCAAGACAATGATCCCAAGCACACGGACAAGGAAACTACAACTGGTTTCAGAGACAAAAAATACATCTGCTAGAATGGCCGAGCTGAATCCAATACAAAATGTCTGGAAGGAACTAAAGCTCAGAGTTCATAGAAGGAGACAGGACCTTTAGGAAGTGAGGAGTGTGTGTGGAAGAATGGGCCAAAATCCACGTGAGCAATGCAGGAGACTAGTGTCTCCATACAGGATGTGAGGAGTATGTGCGGAAGAATGGGCCAAATCCACCTGAGCAATGCCGGAGACTAGTGTCTCCATACAGAATGTGAGGAGTGTGTGCGGAAGAATGGGCCAAATCCACCTGAGCAATGCAGGCGACTAGTGTCTCCATACAGGATGTGAGGAGTGTGTGCGGAAGAATGGGCCAAATCCACCTGAGCAATGCAGGCGACTAGTGTCTCCATACAGGATGTGAGGAGTGTGTGCGGAAGAATGGGCCAAATCCACCTAAGCAATGCAGGCGACTAGTGTCTCCATACAGGATGTGAGGAGTGTGTGCGGAAGAATGGGCCAAAATCCACCTGAGCAATGCAGGCGACTAGTGTCTCCATACAGGATGTGAGGAGTGTGTGTGCGGAACAATGGGCAAAAACCCACCTGAGCAATGCAGGCGACTAGTGTCTCCATACAGGATGTGAGGAGTGTGTGCAGAAGAATGGACCAAAATCCACCTGAGCAATGCAGGTGACTAGTGTCTCCATACAGGATGTGAGGAGTGTGTGCGGAAGAATGGGCCAAAATACACCTGAGCAATGCAGGTGACTAGTGTCTCCATACAGGATGTGAGGAGTGTGTGGAAGAATGTCCCAAAATCCACCTGAGCAATGCAGGCGACTAGTGTCTCCATACAGGATGTGAGGAGTGTGTGCAGAAGAATGGGCCAAAATCCACCTGAGCAATGCAGGCGACTAGTGTCTCCATACAGGATGTGAGGAGTGTGTGCGGAAGAATGGGCCAAAATCCACCTGAGCAATGCAGGCGACTAGTGTCTCCACACAGGATGTGAGGAGTGTGTGCGGAAGAATGGACCAAACTCACACCTGAGCAATGCAGGCGACTAGTGTCTCCATACAAGATGTGAGGAGTGTGTGCGGAAGAATGGACCAAAATCCACCTGAGCAATGCAGGCGACTAGTGACTCCATACAGAATGTGAGGAGTGTGTGCGGAAGAATGGGCCAAAATCCACCTGAGCAATGCAGGCGACTAGTGACTCCATACAGAATGTGAGGAGTGTGTGCGGAAGAATGGGCCAAAATCCACCTGAGCAATGCCGGCGACTAGTGTCTCCATACAGGATGTGAGGAGTGTGTGCAGAAGAATGGGCCAAAATCCACCTGAGCAATGCAGGCGACTAGTGTCTCCATACAGGATGTGAGGAGTGTGTGCAGAAGAATGGGCCAAATCCACCTGAGCAATGCAGGCGACTAGTGTCTCCATACAGGATGTGAGGAGTGTGTGCAGAAGAATGGGCCAAAATCCACCTGAGCAATGCAGGCGACTAGTGTCTCCATACAGGATGTGAGGAGTGTGTGCGGAACAATGGGCCAAAATCCACCTGAGCAATGCAGGCGACTAGTGTCTCCATACAGGATGTGAGGAGTGTGTGCGGAAGAATGGGCCAAAATCCACCTGAGCAATGCAGGTAACTAGTATCTCCATACAGGATGTGAGGAGTGTGTGCGGAAGAATGGACCTAAATCCACCTGAGCAATGCAGGCGACTAGTGTCTCCATACAGGATGTGAGGAGTGTGTGCAGAAGAATGGGGCAAAATCCACCTGAGCAATGCAGGCGACTAGTGTCTCCATACAGGATGTGAGGAGTGTGTGCGGAAGAATGGACCAAAATCCACCTGAGCAATGCAGGTGACCAGTGTCTCCATACAGGATGTGAGGAGTGTGTGCGGAAGAATGGCCCAAAATCCACCTGAGCAATGCAGGCGACTAGTGTCTCCATACAGGATGTGAGGAGTGTGTGTGGAAGAATGGGCCAAACTCCACTTGACCAATGCAGGCGACCAGTGTCTCCATACAGGAGGTGAGGAGTGTGTGCGGAAGAATGGGCCAAAATCCACCTGAGCAATGCAGGTGACTAGTGTCTCCATACAGGATGTGAGGACTGTGTGCAGAAGAATGGGCCAAACTCCACCTGAGCAATGCAGGCGACTAGTGTCTCCATACAGGATGTGAGGAGTGTGTGTGCGGAAGAATGGACCAAAATCCACCTGAGCAATGCAGGCGACTAGTGTCTCCATACAGGATGTGAGGAGTGTGTGCGGAAGAATGGGCCAAAACCCACCTGAGCAATGCAGGCGACTAGTGTCTCCATACAGGATGTGAGGAGTGTGTGCGGAAGAATGGGCCAAAATCCACCTGAGCAATGCAGGTGACTAGTGTCTCCATACAGGATGTGAGGAGTGTGTGCGGAAGAAAGGGCCAAAATCCACCTGAGCAATGCAGGTGACTAGTGTCTCCATACAGGATGTGAGGCGTGTGTGCGGAAGAATGGGCCAAAACCCACCTGAGCAATGCAGGCGACCAGTGTCTCCATACAGGATGTGAGGAGTGTGTGCAGAAGAATGGGCCAAAATCCACCTGAGCAATGCAGGTGACTAGTGTCTCCATACAGGATGTGAGGAGTGTGTGCGGAAGAAGGGACCAAAATCCACCTGAGCAATGCAGGTGACTAGTGTCTCCATACAGGATGTGAGGAGTGTGTGCAGAAGAATGGGCCAAAATCCACCTGAGCAATGCAGGGGACTAGTGTTTCCATACAGGATGTGAGGAGTGTGTGCGGAAGAAGGGACCAAAATCCACCTGAGCAATGCAGGTGACTAGTGCCTCTATACAGGATGTGAGGAGTGTGTGTGTGGAAGAATGTGCCAAAATCCACCTGAGCAATGCAGGTGACTAGTGTCTCCATACAGGATGTGAGGAGTGTGTGCGGAAGAATGGGCCAAAATCCACCTGAGTAATGCAGGTGACTAGTGTCTCCATACAGGATGTGAGGAGTGTGTGCGGAAGAATGGGCGAAAATCCACCTGAGCAATGCAGGCGACTAGTGTCTCCATACAGGATGTGAGGAGTGTGTGCGGAAGAATGGGCCAAAATCTACCTGAGCAATGCAGGAGACTAGTGTCTCCATACAGGATGTGAGGAGTGTGTGCGGAAGAATGGGCCAAAATCCACCTGAGCAATGCAGGTGACTAGTGTCTCCATACAGGATGTGAGGAGTGTGTGCGGAAGAATGGACCAAAATCCACCTGAGCAATGCAGGCGACTAGTGTCTCCATACAGGATGTGAGGAGTGTGTGCAGAAGAATGGGCCAAAATCCACCTGAGCAATGCAGGTGACTAGTGTCTCCATACAGGATGTGAGGAGTGTGTGCGGAAGAAGGGACCAAAATCCACCTGAGCAATGCAGGTGACTAGTGTCTCCATACAGGATGTGAGGAGTGTGTGCAGAAGAATGGGCCAAAATCCACCTGAGCAATGCAGGGGACCAGTGTTTCCATACAGGATGTGAGGAGTGTGTGCGGAAGAAGGGACCAAAATCCACCTGAGCAATGCAGGTGACTAGTGCCTCTATACAGGATGTGAGGAGTGTGTGTGTGGAAGAATGGGCCAAAATCCACCTGAGCAATGCAGGTGACTAGTGTCTCCATACAGGATGTGAGGAGTGTGTGCGGAAGAATGGGCCAAAATCCACCTGAGTAATGCAGGTGACTAGTGTCTCCATACAGGATGTGAGGAGTGTGTGCGGAAGAATGGGCGAAAATCCACCTGAGCAATGCAGGCGACTAGTGTCTCCATACAGGATGTGAGGAGTGTGTGCGGAAGAATGGGCCAAAATCTACCTGAGCAATGCAGGAGACTAGTGTCTCCATACAGGATGTGAGGAGTGTGTGCGAAAGAATGGGCCAAAATCCACCTGAGCAATGCAGGTGACTAGTGTCTCCATACAGGATGTGAGGAGTGTGTGCGGAAGAATGGACCAAAATCCACCTGAGCAATGCAGGCGACTAGTGTCTCCATACAGGATGTGAGGAGTGTGTGCAGAAGAATGGGCCAAAATCCACCTGAGCAATGCAGGCGACTAGTGTCTCCATACAGGATGTAAGGAGTGTGTGCGGAAGAATGGGCCAAAATCCACCTGAGCAATGCAGGTGACTAGTGTCTCCATACAGGATGTGAGGAGTGTGTGCGGAAGAATGGGCCAAAATCCACCTGAGCAATGCAGGTGACTAGTGTCTCCATACAGGATGTGAGGAGTGTGTGCGGAAGAATGGGCCAAAATCCACCTGAGCAATGCAGGCGACTAGTGTCTCCATACAGGATGTGAGGAGTGTGTGCTGAAGAATGGACCAAAATCCACCTGAGCAATGCAGGTGACCAGTGTCTCCATACAGGAGGTGAGGAGTGTGTGCAGAACAATGGGCCAAAATCCACCTGAGCAATGCAGGTGACTAGTGTCTCCATACAGGATGTGAGGAGTGTGTGCGGAAGAATGGCCAAAATCCACCTGAGCAATGCAGGTGACTAGTGTCTCCATACAGGATGTGAGGAGTGTGTGCGGAAGAGTGGGCCAAAATCCACCTGAGCAATGCAGGTGACTAGTGTCTCCATACAGGATGTGAGGTGTGTGTGCGGAAGAATGGCCAAAATCCACCTGAGCAA
This sequence comes from Anomaloglossus baeobatrachus, assembly GCF_048569485.1. NCBI lineage: Eukaryota > Metazoa > Chordata > Amphibia > Anura > Aromobatidae > Anomaloglossus > Anomaloglossus baeobatrachus. The sequence goes on from NC_134353.1 coordinate 14,119,034, forward strand.
TGCAGGTGACTAGTGTCTCCATACAGGATGTGAGGAGTGTGTGCAGAAGAATGGCCCAAAATCCACCTGAGCAATGCAGGCAACTAGTGTCTCCATACAGGATGTGAGGAGTGTGTGCAGAAGAATGGGCCAAAATCCACCTGAGCAATGCAGGTGACTAGTGTCTCCATACAGGATGTGAGGAGTGTGTGCGGAAGAATGGACCAAAATCCACCTGAGCAATGCAGGCGACTAGTGTCTCCATACAGGATGTGAGGAGTGTGTGTGCGGAAGAATGGACCAAAATCCACCTGAGCAATGCAGGTGACTAGTGTCTCCATACAGGATGTGAGGAGTGTGTGTGCGGAAGAATGGCCAAAATCCACCTGAGCAATGCAGGTGACTAGTGTCTCCATACAGGATGTGAGGAGTGTGTGCGGAAGAGTGGGCCAAAATCCACCTGAGCAATGCAGGTGACTAGTGTCTCCATACAGGATGTGAGGTGTGTGTGCGGAAGAATGGCCAAAATCCACCTGAGCAATGCAGGTGACTAGTGTCTCCATACAGGATGTGAGGAGTGTGTGTGCGGAAGAGTGGGCCAAAATCCACCTGAGCAATGCAGGTGACTAGTGTCTCCATACAGGATGTGAGGTGTGTGTGCGGAAGAATGGGCCAAAATCCACCTGAGCAATGCAGGTGACTAGTGTCTCCATACAGGATGTGAGGAGTGTGTGCGGAAGAATGGACCAAAATCCACCTGAGCAATGCAGGCGACTAGTGTCTCCATACAGGATGTGAGGAGTGTGTGCGGAAGAATGGACCAAAATCCACCTGAGCAATGCAGGCGACTAGTGTCTCCATACAGGATGTGAGGAGTGTGTGCGGAAGAATGGGCCAAAATCCACCTGAGCAATGCAGGCGACTAGTGTCTCCATACAGGATGTGAGGAGTGTGTGTGCGGAACAATGGGCCAAAATCCACCTGAGCAATGCAGGCGACTAGTGTCTCCATACAGGATGTGAGGAGTGTGTGCGGAAGAATGGCCCAAAATCCACCTGAGCAATGCAGGTAACTAGTATCTCCATACAGGATGTGAGGAGTGTGTGCGGAAGAATGGGCCAAAATCCACCTGAGCAATGCAGGTGACTAGTGTCTCCATACAGGATGTGAGGAGTGTGTGCGGAAGAATGGGCCAAAACCCACCTGAGCAATGCAGGTGACTAGTGTCTCCATACAGGATGTGAGGCGTGTGTGCGGAAGAATGGGCCAAAACCCACCTGAGGAATGCAGGCGACTAGTGTCTCCATACAGGATGTGAGGAGTGTGTGCGGAAGAATGGGCCAAAATCTACCTGAGCAATGCAGGTGACTAGTGTCTCCATACAGGATGTGAGGAGTGTGTGTGCAGAAGAATGGGCCAAAATCCACCTGAGCAATGCAGGTGACTAGTGTCTCCATACAGGATGTGAGGAGTGTGTGCGGAAGAAGGGACCAAAATCCACCTGAGCAATGCAGGCGACTAGTGTCTCCATACAGGATGTGAGGAGTGTGTGCAGAAGAATGGGCCAAAATCCACCTGAGCAATGCAGGGGACTAGTGTCTCCATACAGGATGTGAGGAGTGTGTGTGCGGAAGAATGGGCCAAAATCCACCTGAGCAATGCAGGTGACTAGTGTCTCCATACAGGATGTGAGGAGTGTGTGTGTGGAAGAATGGGCCAAAATCCTACCTGAGCAATGCAGGCGACTAGTGTCTCCATACAGGATGTGAGGAGTGTGTGCGGAAGAATGGCCAAAATCCACCTGAGCAATGCAGGCGACTAGTGTCTCCATACAGGATGTGAGGTGTGTGTGCGGAAGAATGGCCAAAATCCACCTGAGCAATGCAGGTGACTAGTGTCTCCATACAGGATGTGAGGAGTGTGTGCGGAAGAATGGACCAAAATCCACCTGAGCAATGCAGGTGACTAGTGTCTCCATACAGGATGTGAGGAGTGTGTGCAGAAGAATGGGCCAAAATCCACCTGAGCAATGCAGGTGACTAGTGTCTCCATACAGGATGTGAGGAGTGTGTGCGGAAGAATGGACCAAAATCCACCTGAGCAATGCAGGTGACTAGTGTCTCCATACAGGATGTAAGGAGTGTGTGCAGAAGAATGGGCCAAAATCCACCTGAGCAATGCAGGTGACTAGTGTCTCCATACAGGATGTGAGGAGTGTGTGCGGAAGAATGGACCAAAATCCACCTGAGCAATGCAGGCGAGTAGTGTCTCCATACAGGATGTGAGGAGTGTGTGCGGAAGAATGGGCCAAAATCCACCTGAGCAATGCAGGTGACTAGTGTCTTCATACAGGATGTGAGGAGTGTGTGTGCGGAAGAATGGGCCAAAATCCACCTGAGCAATGCAGGCGACTAGTGTCTCCATACTGGATGTGAGGAGTGTGTGTGCGGAAGAATGGGCCAAAATCCACCTGAGCAATGCAGGTGACTAGTGTCTCCATACAGGATGTGAGGAGTGTGTGCGGACGAATGGCCCAAAATCCACCTGAGCAATGCAGGTGACTAGTGTCTCCATACAGGATGTGAGGAGTGTGTGCAGAAGAATGGGCCAAAATTCACCTGAGCAATGCAGTGACTAGTGTCTCCATACAGGATGTGAGGAGTGTGTGCGGACGAATGGCCCAAAATCCACCTGAGCAATGCAGGTGACTAGTGTCTCCATACAGGATGTGAGGAGTGTGTACGGAACAATGGGCCAAAATCCACCTGAGTAATGCAGGCGACTAGTGTCTCCATACAGGATGTGAGGAGTGTGTGCGGAAGAATGGCCCAAAATCCACCTGAGCAATGCAGGTGACTAGTGTCTCCATACAGGATGTGAGGAGTGTGTGCAGAAGAATGGGCCAAAATCCACCTGAGCAATGCAGGTGACTAGTGTCTCCATACAGGATGTAAGGGGTGTGTGCGGAAGAATGGCCCAAAATCCACCTGAGCAATGCAGGCGACTAGTGTCTCCATACAGGATGTGAGGAGTGTGTGCAGAAGAATGGGCCAAAATCCACCTGAGCAATGCAGGTGACTAGTGTCTCCATACAGGATGTAAGAGGTGTGTGCGGAAGAATGGGCCAAAATCCACCTGAGCAATGCAGGCGACTAGTGTCTCCATACAGGATGTGAGGAGTGTGTGCAGAAGAATGGTCCAAAATCCACCTGAGCAATGCAGGTGACTAGTGTCTCCATACAGGATGTGAGGAGTGTGTGCGGAAGAATGGCCCAAAATCCACCTGAGCAATGCAGGTGACTAGTGTCTCCATACAGGATGTAAGGGGTGTGTGCGGAAGAATGGGCCAAAATCCACCTGAGCAATGCAGGCGACTAGTGTCTCCATACAGGATGTGAGGGGTGTGTGCAGAAGAATGGTCCAAAATCCACCTGAGCAATGCAGGTGACTAGTGTCTTTATACAGGATGTAAGGGGTGTGTGCGGAAGAATGGCCCAAAATCCACCTGAGCAATGCAGGTGACTAGTGTCTCCATACAGGATGTGAGGAGTGTGTGCGGAAGAATGGCCCAAAATCCACCTGAGCAATGCAGCCGACTAGTGTCTCCATACAAGATGTGAGGAGTGTGTTCGGAAGAATGGACCAAAATCCCCCTGAGCAATGCAGGTGACTAGTGTCTCCATACAGGATGTAAGGGGTGTGTGCGGAAGAATGGCCCAAAATCCACCTGAGCAATGCAGCCGACTAGTGTCTCCATACAAGATGTGAGGAGTGTGTGCGGAAGAATGGACCAAAATCCCCCTGAGCAATGCAGGCGACTAGTGTCTCCATACAGGATGTGAGGAGTGTGTGCGGAAGAATGGGCCAAAATCCACCTGAGCAATGCAGGCGACTAGTGTCTCCATACAGGATGTAAGGAGTGTGTGCGGAAGAATGGCCCAAAATCCACCTGAGCAATGCAGGTGACTAGTGTCTCCATACAGGATGTGAGGGGTGTGTGCGGAAGAATGGCCCAAAATCTACCTGAGCAATGCAGGTGACTAGTGTCTCCATACAGGATGTGAGGAGTGTGTGCGGAAGAATGGCCCAAAATCCACCTGAGCAATGCAGGAGACCAGTGTCTCCATACAGGATGTGAGGAGTGTGTGCGGAAGAATGGCCAAAATCCACCTGAGCAATGCAGACGACTAGTGTCTCCATACAGGATGTGAGGAGTGTGTGCGGAAGAATGGGCCAAAATCCACCTGAGCAATGCAGGGGACTAGTGTCTCCATACAGGATGTGAGGAGTGTGTGCGGAAGAATGGCCAAAATCCACCTGAGCAATGCAGACGACTAGTGTCTCCATACAGGATGTGAGGAGTGTGTGCGGAAGAATGGACCAAAATCCACCTGAGCAATGCAGGTGACTAGTGTCTCAATACAGGATGTGAGGAGTGTGTGCGGAAGAATGGCCCAAAATCCATCTGAGCAATGCAGGTGACTATTGTCTCCATACAGGATGTGAGGAGTGTGTGTGTGGAAGAATGGGCCAAAATCCACCTGAGCAATGCAGGCGACTAGTGTCTCCATACAGGATGTGAGGAGTGTGTGTGTGGAAGAATGGGCCAAAATCCACCTGAGCAATGCAGGTGACTAGTGTCTCTATACAGGATGTGAGGAGTGTGTGCGGAAGAATGGCCAAAATCCACATGAGCAATGCAGGCGACTAGTGTCTCCATACAGGATGTGAGGAGTGTGTGCGGAAGAATGGTCCAAAATCCACCTGAGCAATGCAGGAGACTAGTGTCTCCATACAGGATGTGAGGAGTGTGTGCGGAAGAATGGCCCAAAATCCCCCTGAGCAATGCAGGTGACTAGTGTCTCCATACAGGATGTGAGGAGTGTGTGCAGAAGAATGGGCCAAAATCCACCTGAGCAATGCAGGTGACTAGTGTCTCCATACAGGAGGTGAGCAGTGTGTGCGGAAGAATGGCCCAAAATCCACCTGAGCAATGCAGGTGACTAGTGTCTCCATACAGGATGTAAGGGGTGTGTGCGGAAGAATGGGCCAAAATCCACCTGAGCAATGCAGGCGACTAGTGTCTCCATACAGGATGTAAGGGGTGTGTGCGGAAGAATGGCCCAAAATCCAACTGAGCAATGCAGGTGACTAGTGTCTCCATACAGGATGTGAGGAGTGTGTGCGGAAGAATGGCCCAAAATCCACCTGAGCAATGCAGCCGACTAGTGTCTCCATACAAGATGTGAGGAGTGTGTTCGGAAGAATGGACCAAAATCCCCCTGAGCAATGCAGGTGACTAGTGTCTCCATACAGGATGTGAGGGGTGTGTGCGGAAGAATGGCCCAAAATCCACCTGAGCAATGCAGGCGACTAGTGTCTCCATACAGGATGTGAGGGGTGTGTGCGGAAGAATGGCTCAAAATCCATCTGAGCAATGCAGGCGACTAGTGTCTCCATACAGGATGTGAGGAGTGTGTGCGGAAGAATGGCCCAAAATCCACCTGAGCAATGCAGGAGACCAGTGTCTCCATACAGGATGTGAGGAGTGTGTGCGGAAGAATGGCCAAAATCCACCTGAGCAATGCAGACGACTAGTGTCTCCATACAGGATGTGAGGAGTGTGTGCGGAAGAATGGGCCAAAATCCACCTGAGCAATGCAGGGGACTAGTGTCTCCATACAGGATGTGAGGAGTGTGTGCGGAAGAATGGCCAAAATCCACCTGAGCAATGCAGACGACTAGTGTCTCCATACAGGATGTGAGGAGTGTGTGCGGAAGAATGGACCAAAATCCACCTGAGCAATGCAGGTGACTAGTGTCTCCATACAGGATGTGAGGAGTGTGTGCGGAAGAATGGCCCAAAATCCATCTGAGCAATGCAGGTGACTATTGTCTCCATACAGGATGTGAGGAGTGTGTGTGTGGAAGAATGGGCCAAAATCCACCTGAGCAATGCAGGCGACTAGTGTCTCCATACAGGATGTGAGGAGTGTGTGTGCGGAAGAATGGCCAAAATCCACCTGAGCAATGCAGGCGACTAGTGTCTCCATACAGGATGTGAGGAGTGTGTGCGGAAGAATGGCCCAAAATCCACCTGAGCAATGCAGCCGACTAGTGTCTCCATACAAGATGTGAGGAGTGTGTTCGGAAGAATGGACCAAAATCCCCCTGAGCAATGCAGGTGACTAGTGTCTCCATACAGGATGTGAGGGGTGTGTGCGGAAGAATGGCCCAAAATCCACCTGAGCAATGCAGGCGACTAGTGTCTCCATACAGGATGTGAGGGGTGTGTGCGGAAGAATGGCTCAAAATCCATCTGAGCAATGCAGGCGACTAGTGTCTCCATACAGGATGTGAGGAGTGTGTGCGGAAGAATGGCCCAAAATCCACCTGAGCAATGCAGGAGACCAGTGTCTCCATACAGGATGTGAGGAGTGTGTGCGGAAGAATGGCCAAAATCCACCTGAGCAATGCAGACGACTAGTGTCTCCATACAGGATGTGAGGAGTGTGTGCGGAAGAATGGGCCAAAATCCACCTGAGCAATGCAGGGGACTAGTGTCTCCATACAGGATGTGAGGAGTGTGTGCGGAAGAATGGCCAAAATCCACCTGAGCAATGCAGACGACTAGTGTCTCCATACAGGATGTGAGGAGTGTGTGCGGAAGAATGGACCAAAATCCACCTGAGCAATGCAGGTGACTAGTGTCTCCATACAGGATGTGAGGAGTGTGTGCGGAAGAATGGCCCAAAATCCATCTGAGCAATGCAGGTGACTATTGTCTCCATACAGGATGTGAGGAGTGTGTGTGTGGAAGAATGGGCCAAAATCCACCTGAGCAATGCAGGCGACTAGTGTCTCCATACAGGATGTGAGGAGTGTGTGTGTGGAAGAATGGGCCAAAATCCACCTGAGCAATGCAGGTGACTAGTGTCTCTATACAGGATGTGAGGAGTGTGTGCGGAAGAATGGCCAAAATCCACATGAGCAATGCAGGCGACTAGTGTCTCCATACAGGATGTGAGGAGTGTGTGCGGAAGAATGGACCAAAATCCACCTGAGCAATGCAGGAGACTAGTGTCTCCATACAGGATGTGAGGAGTGTGTGCGGAAGAATGGCCCAAAATCCCCCTGAGCAATGCAGGAGACTAGTGTCTCCATACAGGATGTGAGGAGTGTGTGCGGAAGAATGGGCCAAATTCCACCTGAGCAATGCAGGCGACTAGTGTCTCCATACAGGATGTGAGGAGTGTGTGCAGAAGAATGGGCCAAAATCCACCTGAGCAATGCAGGTGACTAGTGTCTCCATACAGGAGGTGAGCAGTGTGTGCAGAAGAATGGGCCAAAATCCACCTGAGCAATGCAGGTGACTAGTGTCTCCATACAGGATGTGAGGAGTGTGTGCGGAAGAATGGGGCAAAATCCACCTGAGCAATGCAGGTGACTAGTGTCTCCATACAGGATGTGAGGAGTGTGTGCAGAAGAATGGGCCAAAATCCACCTGAGCAATGCAGGTGACTAGTGTCTCCATACAGGATGTGAGGAGTGTGTGCGGAAGAATGGGCCAAAATCCACCTGAGCAATGCAGGCGACTAGTGTCTCCATACAGGATGTGAGGAGTGTGTGCAGAAGAATGGCCAAAATCCACCTGAGCAATGCAGGCGACTAGTGTCTCCATACAGGATGTGAGAAGTGTGTGTGGAAGAATGGGCCAAAAGCCACCTGAGCAATGCAGGGACTAGTGTCTCCATACAGGATGTGAGGAGTGTGTGCGGAAGAATGGCCCAAAATCTACCTGAGCAATGCAGGTGACTAGTGTCTCCATACAGGATGTGAGGAGTGTGTGCAGAAGAATGGCCCAAAATCTACCTGAGCAATGCAGGTGACTAGTGTCTCCATACAGGATGTGAGGAGTGTGTGCGGAAGAATGGCCCAAAATCTACCTGAGCAATGCAGGTGACTAGTGTCTCCATACAGGATGTGAGGAGTGTGTGCAGAAGAATGGACCAAAATCTACCTGAGCAATGCAGGCGACTAGTGTCTCCATACAGGATGTGAGGAGTGTGTGCAGAAGAATGGGCCAAAATCCACCTGAGCAATGCAGGTGAGTAGTGTCTCCATACAGGATGTGAGGAGTGTGTGCGGAAGAATGGGCCAAAATCTACCTGAGCAATGCAGGCGACTAGTGTCTCCATACAGGATGTGAGGAGTGTGTGCGGAAGAATGGGCCAAAATCCACCTGAGCAATGCAGGCGACTAGTGTCTCCATACAGGATGTGAGGAGTGTGTGTGTGGAAGAATGGGCCAAAATCCACCTGAGCAATGCAGGCGACTAGTGTCTCCATACAGGATGTGAGGAGTGTGTGCTGAAGAATGGACCAAAATCTACCTGAGAAATGCAGGCGACTAGTGTCTCCATACAGGATATGAGGAGTGTGTGCAGAAGAATGGGCCAAAATCCACTTGAGCAATGCAGGTGACTAGTGTCTCCATACAGGATGTGAGGAGTGTGTGCAGAAGAATGGGCCAAAATCCACCTGAGCAATGCAGGCGACTAGTGTCTCCATACAGGATGTGAGGAGTGTGTGCAGAAGAATGGGCCAAAATCCACCTGAGCAATGCAGGCGACTAGTGTCTCCATACAGGATGTGAGGAGTGTGTGCGGAAGAATGGGCCAAAACCCACCTGAGCAATGCAGGCGACTAGTGTCTCCATACAGGATGTGAGGAGTGTGTGCGGAAGAATGGACCAAAATCCCCCTGAGCAATGCAGGTGACTAGTGTCTCCATACAGGATGTGAGGGGTGTGTGCGGAAGAATGGCCCAAAATCCACCTGAGCAATGCAGGCGACTAGTGTCTCCATACAGGATGTGAGGAGTGTGTGCGGAAGAATGGGCCAACATCCACCTCAGCAATGCAGGTGACTATTGTCTCCATACAGGATGTGAGGAGTGTGTGTGCGGAAGAATGGGCCAAAATCCACCTGAGCAATGCAGGCGACTAGTGTCTCCATACAGAATGTGAGGAGTGTGTGCGGAAGAATGGGCCAAAATCCACCTGAGCAATGCAGGCGACTAGTGTCTCCATACAGGATGTGAGGAGTGTGTGCGGAAGAATGGAACAAAATCCACCTGAGCAATGCAGGCGGCCAGTGTCTCCATACAGGATGTGAGGAGTTTGTGTGTGGAAGAATGGGCCAAAATCCACCTGAGCAATGCAGGCGACTAGTGTCTCCATACAGGATGTGAGGAGTGTGTGCGGAAGAATGGACCAAAATCCCCCTGAGCAATGCAGGTGACTAGTGTCTCCATACAGGATGTGAGGAGTGTGTGCGGAAGAATGGACCAAAATCCCCCTGAGCAATGCAGGTGACTAGTGTCTCCATACAGGATGTGAGGGGTGTGTGCGGAAGAATGGCCCAAAATCCACCTGAGCAATGCAGGTGACTTGTGTCTCCATACAGGATGTGAGGAGTGTGCAGAAGAATGGGCCAAAATCCACCTGAGCAATGCAGGTGACTATTGTCTCCATACAGGATGTGAGGAGTGTGTGTGCGGAAGAATGGGCCAAAATCCACCTGAGCAATGCAGGCGACTAGTGTCTCCATACAGAATGTGAGGAGTGTGTGCGGAAGAATGGGCCAAAATCCACCTGAGCAATGCAGGCGACTAGTGTCTCCATACAGGATGTGAGGAGTGTGTGCGGAAGAATGGAACAAAATCCACCTGAGCAATGCAGGTGACTAGTGTCTCCATACAGGATGTGAGGAGTGTGTGCGGAAGAATGGAACAAAATCCACCTGAGCAATGCAGGTGACTAGTGTCTCCATACAGGATGTGAGGAGTGTGTGCGGAAGAATGGGCCAAAATCCACCTGAGCAATGCAGGTGACTATTGTCTCCATACAGGATGTGAGGAGTGTGTGTGCGGAAGAATGGGCCAAAATCCACCTGAGCAATGCAGGCGACTAGTGTCTCCATACAGGATGTGAGGAGTGTGCAGAAGAATGGGCCAAAATCCACCTGAGCAATGCAGGCGACTAGTGTCTCCATACAGGATGTGAGGAGTGTGCAGAAGAATGGGCCAAAATCCACCTGAGCAATGCAGGCGACTAGTGTCTCCATACAGGATGTGAGGAGTGTGTGCGGAAGAATGGACCAAAATCCCCCTGAGCAATGCAGGCGACTAGTGTCACCATACAGGATGTGAGGAGTGTGTGCGGAAGAAGGGACCAAAATCCACCTGAGCAATGCAGGCGACTAGTGTCTCCATACAGGATGTGAGGAGTGTGCGGAAGAATGGGCCAAAATCCACCTGAGCAATGCAGGCGACTAGTGTCTCCATACAGGATGTGAGGAGTGTGTGCAGAAGAATGGGCAAAATCCACCTGAGCAATGCAGGAGACTAGTGTCTCCATACAGGATGTGAGGAGTGTGTGCGAAAGAATGGACCAAAATCCACCTGAGCAATGCAGGCGACTAGTGTCTCCATACAGGATGTGAGAAGTGTGTGCTGAAGAATGGGCAAAATCCACCTGAGCAATGCAGGAGACTAGTGTCTCCATACAGAATGTGAGGAGTGTGTGCGGAAGAATGGGCCAAAATCCACCTGAGCAATGCAGGTGACTAGTGTCTCCATACAGGATGTGAGGAGTGTGTGCAGAAGAATGGGCCAAAATCCACCTGAGCAATGCAGGTGACTAGTGTCTCTATACAGGATGTGAGGAGTGTGTGCGGAAGAATGGGCCAAAATCCACCTGAGCAATGCAGGGACTAGTGTCTCCATACAGGATGTGAGGAGTGTGTGCGGAAGAATGGACCAAAATCCACCTGAGCAATGCAGGCGACTAGTGTCTCCATACAGGATGTGAGGAGTGTGTGTGGAAGAATGGCCCAAAATCTACCTGAGCAATGCAAGTGACTAGTGTCTCCATACAGGATGTGAGGAGTGTGTGCAGAAGAATGGACCAAAATCTACCTGAGCAATGCAGGCGACTAGTGTCTCCATACAGGATGTGAGGAGTGTGTGCGGAAGAATGGCCCAAAATCCACCTGAGCAATGCAGGTGACTAGTGTCTCCATACAGGATGTGAGGAGTGTGTGCAGAAGAATGGACCAAAATCCACCTGAGCAATGCAGGCGACTAGTGTCTCCATACAGGATGTGAGGAGTGTGTGCGGAAGAATGGGCCAAAATCCACCTGAGCAATGCAGGCGACTAGTGTCTCCATACAGGATGTGAGGAGTGTGTGCGGAAGAATAGGGCAAAATCCACCTGAGCAATACAGGCGACTAGTGTCTCCATACAGGATGTGAGGAGTGTGCAGAAGAATGGACCAAAATCCACCTGAGTAATGCAGGCGACTAGTGTCTCCATACAGGATGTGAGGAGTGTGTGCGGAAGAATAGGGCAAAATCCACCTGAGCAATACAGGCGACTAGTGTCTCCATACAGGATGTGAGGAGTGTGTGCGGAAGAATGGGCCAAAATCCACCTGAGCAATGCAGGTGAATTGTGTCTCCATACAGGATGTGAGGAGTGTGTGCGGAAGAATGGACCAAAATCTACCTGAGCAATGCAGGTGACTAGTGTCTCCATACAGGATGTGAGGAGAGTGTGCAGAAGAATGGACCAAAATCTACCTGAGCAATGCAGGTGACTAGTGTCTCCATACAGGATGTGAGGAGAGTGTGCAGAAGAATGGACCAAAATCTACCTGAGCAATGCAGGTGACTAGTGTCTCCATACAGGATGTGAGGAGTGTGTGCAGAAGAATGGACCAAAATCTACCTGAGCAATGCAGGCGACTAGTGTCTCCATACAGGATGTGAGGAGAGTGTGCAGAAGAATGGGCCAAAATCCACCTGAGCAATGCAGGCGACTAGTGTCTCCATACAGGATGTGAGGAGTGTGTGCGGAAGAATAGGGCAAAATCCACCTGAGCAATACAGGCGACTAGTGTCTCCATACAGGATGTGAGGAGTGTGCAGAAGAATGGACCAAAATCCACCTGAGTAATGCAGGCGACTAGTGTCTCCATACAGGATGTGAGGAGTGTGTGCGGAAGAATAGGGCAAAATCCACCTGAGCAATACAGGCGACTAGTGTCTCCATACAGGATGTGAGGAGTGTGTGCGGAAGAATGGGCCAAAATCCACCTGAGCAATGCAGGTGAATTGTGTCTCCATACAGGATGTGAGGAGTGTGTGCGGAAGAATGGACCAAAATCTACCTGAGCAATGCAGGTGACTAGTGTCTCCATACAGGATGTGAGGAGAGTGTGCAGAAGAATGGACCAAAATCTACCTGAGCAATGCAGGTGACTAGTGTCTCCATACAGGATGTGAGGAGAGTGTGCAGAAGAATGGACCAAAATCTACCTGAGCAATGCAGGCGACTAGTGTCTCCATACAGGATGGGAGGAGTGTGTGCAGAAGAATGGACCAAAATCTACCTGAGCAATGCAGGTGACTAGTGTCTCCATACAGGATGTGAGGAGTGTGTGCAGAAGAATGGACCAAAATCTACCTGAGCAATGCAGGCGACTAGTGTCTCCATACAGGATGTGAGGAGAGTGTGCAGAAGAATGGGCCAAAATCCACCTGAGCAATGCAGGTGACTAGTGTCTCCATACAGGATGTGAGGAGTGTGTGCGGAAGAATGGGCCAAAATCCACCTGAGCAATGCAGGCGACTAGTGTCTCCATACAGGATGTGAGGAGTGTGTGCGGAAGAATGGGACAAAATCCACCTGAGCAATGCAGGCGACTAGTGTCTCCATACAGGATGTGAGGAGTGTGTGCGGAAGAATGGGACAAAATCCACCTGAGCAATGCAGGCGACTAGTGTCTCCATACAGGATGTGAGGAGTGTGCGGAAGAATGGACCAAAATCCACCAGAGCAATGCAGACGACTAGTGTCTCCATACAGGATGTCAGGAGTGTGTGAAGAAGAATGGGCCAAAATCCACCTGAGCAATGCAGGTGACTAGTGTCTCCATACAGGATGTGAGGAGTGTGTGCGGAAGAATGGGCCAAAATCCACCTGAGCAATGCAGGCGACTAGTGTCTCTATACAGGATGTGAGGAGTGTGTGCGGAAGAATGGCCAAAACCCACCTGAGCAATGCAGGTGACAAGTGTCTCCATACAGGATGTGAGGAGTGTGTGCGGAAGAATGGCCAAAACCCACCTGAGCAATGCAGGTGACTAGTGTCTCCATACAGGATGTGAGGAGTGTGTGTGCAGAAGAATGGACCAAAATCCACCTGAGCAATGCAGGAGACTAGTGTCTCCATACAGGAAGTGAGGAGTGTGTGCAGAAGAATGTGCCAAAATCCACCTGAGCAATGCAGGTGACTAGTGTCTCCATACAGGATGTGAGGAGTGTGTGCGGAAGAATGGGCCAAAATCTACCTGAGCAATGCAGGCGACTAGTGTCTCTATACAGGATGTGAGGAGTGTGTGCGGAAGAATGGGACAAAATCCACCTGAGCAATGCAGGCGACTAGTGTCTCCATACAGGATGTGAGGAGTGTGTGCGGAGGAATGGCCAAAATCCACCTGAGCAATGCAGGTGACTAGTGTCTCCATACAGGATGTGAGGAGTGTGTGCAGAAGAATGGGCCAAAATCCACCTGAGCAATGCAGGACACTAGTGTCTCCATACAGGATGTGAGGAGTGTGTGCGGAAGAATGGGCCAAAATCTACCTGAGCAATGCAGGCGACTAGTGTCTCTATACAGGATGTGAGGAGTGTGTGCGGAAGAATGGGACAAAATCCACCTGAGCAATGCAGGTGACTAGTGTCTCCATACAGGATGTGAGGAGTGTGTGCGGGAGAATGGGCCAAAATCCACCTGAGCAATGCAGGCAACAAGTGTCTCCATACAGGATGTGAGGAGTGTGTGCGGAAGAATGGGCCAAAATCCACCTGAGCAATGCAGGTGACTAGTGTCTCCATACAGGATGTGAGGAGTGTGTGTGGACGAATGGCCCAAAATCCACCTGAGCAATGCAGACGACTAGTGTCTCCATACAGGATGTGAGGAGTGTGTGCGGAAGAATGGACCAAAATCCACCTGAGCAATGCAGGTGACTAGTGTCTCCATACAGGATGTGAGTGAGGAGTGTGTGCGGAAGAATGGACCAAAATCCACCTGAGCAATGCAGGTGACTAGTGTGTCCATACAGGATGTGAGGAGTGTGTGCAGAAGAATGGGCCAAAATCCACCTGAGCAATGCAGGTGACTAGTGTCTCCATACAGGATGTGAGGAGTGTGTGCGGAAGAATGGACCAAAATCCACCTGAGCAATGCAGGCGACTAGTGTCTCCATACAGGATGTGAGGAGTGTGTGCAGAAGAATGGGCCAAAATCCACCTGAGCAATGCAGGTGACTAGTGTCTCCATACAGGATGTGAGGAGTGTGTGCGGAAGAATGGGCCAAAATCCACCTGAGCAATGCAGGTGACTAGTGTCTCCATACAGGATGTGAGGAGTGTGTGCAGAAGAATGGGCCAGAATCCACCTGAGCAATGCAGGCGACCAGTGTCTCCATACAGGATGTGAGGAGTGTGTGCAGAAGAATGGACCAAAATCCACCTGAGCAATGCAGGCGACTAGTGTCTCCATACAGGATGTGAGGAGTGTGTGTGGAAGAATGGTCCAAAATCCACCTGAGCAATGCAAGCGACTAGTGTCTCCATACAGGATGGCAGGAGTGTGTATCCACCTGAGCAATGCAGGCGACTAGTGTCTCCATACAGGATGTGAGGAGTGTGTGTGGAGGAATGGACCAAAATCCACCTGAGCAATGCAAGCGACTAGTGTCTCCATACAGGATGTAAGGAGTGTGTGCAGAAGAATGGGCCAAAATCCACCTGAGCAATGCAGGCGACTAGTGTCTCCATACAGGAGGCGTCTGGAAGATTCATCACCAAAGAATGCTCATTACTGCATAAAACCTAATTTTTGGACATCTATGGTTTGATTTCTTTGCCTGTGTGGATTGAATGGGTTATAACTGACATCTAGTGAGAAATTCATGTCAATAGCACCTTTAGAAATATATTTATTTAGAAAATTGGGGATGTGTCCAATACTTATTTCACCCGCTGTATGTGCCCAGCATCATTCTCTACATTGCTGACAGTGTTGTCTACATTCACTCAAGTAGTATGATTTTGAAAAAGAAAAATCATTAAGTCCAGAACCGATGAAGGCTCCAGCGTTGGACGGACGGGGACATACCCGCAGTCGGTACTGTAATCTGTGAAGAAGTCTTGACACCTAATGGGTTGGATGATTTACAAGTGTAAGATCCATGAGAACCAGGATCCCAGGAGTCTACAGACAAGAATCTGGAGCGGCCGATGGTCGTGATGTTCTCAGAGATTTCTTCTCCATCTTTTAGAAATGTCACATTGAGTGGCCCCGATCCCTGGACGTGGCACTCCAGGAAGACATGACATTGATCTCCATGTATCGTCTCATTCACCTTCCATAGCGTTGGCTCAATCACTGGTTCTGTAAGAAGACAGAGCAGTATGGTCAGAAGACGGTCCTCCAACCTTCATCTCGCCTTATCTCTGACCTCCCTGGCCACATGGCTGCTCTATACTCCAAGGTTCTGCTCTTCTTTTCTGCTTCCCCCCAATCTGTGCTCTGGAACCGGCAGCATCTGCAGATCCTAATGATGTCTCCTCTCTGGGGACATCGCACCCCAGACCCTGTCAAGCCTCAATAGTGCCCCAGCCTGCTTTCCCAGTACTGACTCTGGTTATCCTCATCTCTGTAGCCACCATACACCAAACCTTTATGGCCTATTGTCATGTACATTGGCACAAAAGGGAGCTGGAACCAGGGGTCCAACCAGAAAGGTCCATACCTAGACTGGGACGAGGGTGAGGAGTTCCTTAGATTGCACACCCTGGTTTAGTGAATGACAAGCAGTCACGAATTTCGTATTACAAATATTTCACCCAACTAAACCCAAAGTCATCACCTCCATGTCTATAAAGATAACGGGGATTAGTATTAAAATGGCAACAAATGGAAATAGCCGACTGCACCGATGTCCACACATACACGGCCCAATCATGACCACCACATGCCGTTCACTAGGAGGACTGTCCTCACCTCACCTCAGGTGGGTCATATGGAGGCAATGAGTTAGGGTGGGTCTTATTAGGACCTAAGAGGGAATGTTGGTAGGTGGAGTTCATCCACGGGACTCACCGATCACATGGAGATAGATGATGGCCACCACTCTCATGTTCACCACTTGCTCGTACGTTCCGCTGTCATCTTCTGTCAGGTTTCTCAGTTCGATTTCCCCACTTATCATGAAGTTGACGCGCTTAATGTACGGTGGTCGGATATTCGCGATGCCGTGATAATTCAGTATAAGAATGTCTCTGAGTTTTTTGAAGTCATAAAAAGTTTCTTCAGTGATTTTGATTGGAGGGAAAGTCACGGAAGATCCAATGACCCGGTAAATCTCATGTTTCCTGATAACAGGGTTTACTAACAAAAGAAAAAAAAAGAAAATGAATAAAATCACAAAACATAACATGTAAGTAAAACGTTACAAGTAAGGAAACATGGGATGGTTTATAAAAGTGCAGGTGCAAAAAAGTGCAAGTGCATGAAATATAGATGTATATTGCAAAAATATAACCACAATGGATATATACTTCACAAAATGACAAAGTATAAGAGCGCCAAATATTCCCAATATAAACAATTATTTATTTAATAAAAAATTCCACACCACAGTGTAAGTAAACAAGTGATCACTAGATCATGTACATATAAAATGTTCCAGATGACAGTAAAGATATGCAAGTAGACAAGATTCACAAACAACTTAGAGCATAGGACTTAACTTAGGCTGAAAATATAGCAGTATTCAGCACCCAAATTTTGGAGTCTATCAGTCCATAAGGTCCAGGCACATATATGCTGTTGCTCTTTCAGAAGTCCTTTTAATATAGGTGAATCGTCCACTTAGATGTCATATAAATATTCCTTCTTAGTTCCTCCGCCTCGACGCGTTTCCCCACACGGAGAGTGTGGTTCATCTGGAGGCTATGAGTTTAAATACATTTAATCAGCATCAAGATATACAGGGATACACAGTTTTAAAAACATTATCACAGTAGCATCAAACAAATAGAGAACCAACAATGTATTTAGTACTTGCCCAAAATGAAGGTTAGGTGTACAGGTCCATGGCACCAGATAGACAGGATCAGCAATGGTACAGACGATGCTGTGTAGATGACCACCACTGTCCAAGTGATCGCCATGGAGCTGAACCACCATATAGGTATATATATACCAAACATTATTCAAAACACCTGAGGGCACAACAGGGCGGAAACTACCGGATGTCCGGTGTACGCCCCCTACATGACGCGCGCTTAATGCACGTGCCATACGGGGGCCCAAAGGGATCAATACATTTGCCGTCCAGCGATACTGAGACCCGACCACGCATGCCCAGTATCGCGAACTCATTGTGCCCGCGTCAGGACGGATGCCTGCTCGGGTCAAATTACATGGACGGGAGAAACAGAGACTTCTGCGCATGCGCGCGGCCTCCATAGATACAGAAAGAGCGTCCCAGGAGAGCCGCGTCACATGGTCCAATGAGAAGATCCTCAACACGCATGCGCAGTATCATAGAGATAAGACTTAGATATTTTTCACCACCGCCCTTGAGAATCACTCAGAAGGCGGTGTTTAAATTATTTTACCTGGGCTGGTGGGAGGAAACGGTAGTTTTTGGGGGGGAGGATGGGGAATCTCATCAATGTATCGGACTTTGGGTCCGGTACATTGACGACATCCTCATCCTCTGGACAGGGTCCATTTTTGATTTTGAGCAATTTGTTGGGGGTCTCAACAATAATTCCCTAGGGCTTAGATTCACTTACACCTGTGATCACAACTCAATTACCTTTTTGGATCTGGTAATAGTAAAAGATGTAAGAGGTAGAATTCAGACACTCACGCATCGTAAGCCTACGGCAACGAATTCATTATTAAAATGGGATAGTCATCATCCTCTTGCCCTTAGAAAAGGTATTCCAAAGGGGCAATTCCTGCGTATACGCAGGAATTGTTCCAGAGAGGATGATTTCAAAAAACAGGCCGCAGATCTTTTTGATCGTTTTTTGGAGCGTGGGTACCCTAGGCGTATTTTACAGCAGTCGTATGCTTATGCCCAGAATACTAACCGACATTCGCTTATGACCCCGAGGATACGTGAAGACAACTCTAACATCACACGTATAATCGGTACCTTTGACACCCAATCAGATAGAGTGTTTTCGGTCATAAAAAAATATTGGGGGATCTTAAGGGCTGACCCTGACCTTTCCAAACATATTTCAAAATTGCCATGTATTACATATAGGCGAGGGCGTTCTTTGGGTGACATGCTGACCCACAGCATGTACCAGGCACCTAGACCAGAAGGAACTTGGCTGGACAGAAAAATTGTTGGCATGTTCCGTTGTGGTAATTGTAAATATTGTGGATCAATGGAACAATGTAAAGGAATAAAGAGTTCGGCTAATGGCAAAACGTTTTATTTGCGTGATTTCAGTAACTGTAGGACCTCCGGAGTTGTCTATAGGGCATGCTGCACGTGTCCAATGGACTACGTGGGCAAGACCCTAAGAGAACTCCGGAGGAGAGTGGGGGAGCATTTATCCGACATTCGGAATAAACGAGATACACCAATCTCCCGTCACATGAATGCGACACATAGGGGTGACTTAACTCATATTCGTTTTTCTGTGTTGGAGCTAGTAAAACCTAACCCTAGAGGTGGAGATTTTGATAGGCTCCTTTTACAGAAGGAGTCAGCATGGATTTTTAAGTTGGGCTCCCTTTCACCAGGGGGGCTTAACGAGCAGCTTATATTTAGTTGCTTCCTCCCGACATAGCTTGGACAGGGTATATACTGTTTAAGGGTCTTACTATGCTTTACTTTGGAAGTTTGCCCACTTAAGTAAGGGGTTTCTATATTATTGGTTATTATCATAATTATCTTTGTAAGTGCTTGCCTCAGGAATATATAAAATGTATCTATATACATGGTATTGGCCATATGTATATCTATGTAATCTATGCTATTATGTCTAATGTAATCAAACTTGGCCATATGTATATCTGTATATCACAATAGGCCATATGTACATTATAATTGGCCATATGTATATCTGTGTAACTTATGTTACTATGCCTAATGTAATCATACTTAGTATCTATATTGTCCTCTTTACGCCTCAGGGCCAGGGGCGGTAGCTCTGATTGATGCGGTGTCCATTAAAATAATTTAAACACCGCCTTCTGAGTGATTCTCAAGGGCGGTGGTGAAAAATATCTAAGTCTTATCTCTATGATACTGCGCATGCGTGTTGAGGATCTTCTCATTGGACCATGTGACGCGGCTCTCCTGGGACGCTCTTTCTGTATCTATGGAGGCCGCGCGCATGCGCAGAAGTCTCTGTTTCTCCCGTCCATGTAATTTGACCCGAGCAGGCATCCGTCCTGACGCGGGCACAATGAGTTCGCGATACTGGGCATGCGTGGTCGGGTCTCAGTATCGCTGGACGGCAAATGTATTGATCCCTTTGGGCCCCCGTATGGCACGTGCATTAAGCGCGCGTCATGTAGGGGGCGTACACCGGACATCCGGTAGCTTCCGCCCTGTTGTGCCCTCAGGTGTTTTGAATAATGTTTGGTATATATATACCTATATGGTGGTTCAGCTCCATGGCGATCACTTGGACAGTGGTGGTCATCTACACAGCATCGTCTGTACCATTGCTGATCCTGTCTATCTGGTGCCATGGACCTGTACACCTAACCTTCATTTTGGGCAAGTACTAAATACATTGTTGGTTCTCTATTTGTTTGATGCTACTGTGATAATGTTTTTAAAACTGTGTATCCCTGTATATCTTGATGCTGATTAAATGTATTTAAACTCATAGCCTCCAGATGAACCACACTCTCCGTGTGGGGAAACGCGTCGAGGCGGAGGAACTAAGAAGGAATATTTATATGACATCTAAGTGGACGATTCACCTATATTAAAAGGACTTCTGAAAGAGCAACAGCATATATGTGCCTGGACCTTATGGACTGATAGACTCCAAAATTTGGGTGCTGAATACTGCTATATTTTCAGCCTAAGTTAAGTCCTATGCTCTAAGTTGTTTGTGAATCTTGTCTACTTGCATATCTTTACTGTCATCTGGAACATTTTATATGTACATGATCTAGTGATCACTTGTTTACTTACACTGTGGTGTGGAATTTTTTATTAAATAAATAATTGTTTATATTGGGAATATTTGGCGATTTTTGTATAACTTGAATATTCCCGGGACGTTGTTGATCCTAAAGAAAAATTTTTTGCTAAAGTATAAGAGCGGCCTGCTCAGCTACAAGTAAGGAAACATGGGCACAAAGTGCAAGTGCATAAATATAAATGTACAGTGGAAAAATATAACCACAAAGGACGTATACTTCACAAAATGACAAAGGTTTTGAAGTATTACATCCCTTGTGGTGCACATTTTTGCAGTGTGCATTTATATTTTATGCACCTGCACTTTTTTGCACCTGCACTTGTGTGTATATGCTGTCTGTCTTCTTTTAATGCATATCTAATAAATTGTTTATATACATCGGATATTCCAGAGGCTAATTAGAACCTTGATAACTTTCCCTGCTATTTAAACTATATGTGAGTTTATGGTCTATGGGAATAAAACTACAGATCAAGGTGGGTCTATTCCTCCTCTCCCATTATTGACGTCAACCGAAATAAAGATCCCAATCACATTGGCTGCACAGAAAAAGAAAACCAAACTGGAGGAAGAACAGGTTACACCTACAAGAAGTACCAGAAAAAGAAGCTTGTGGCTAACCACCAGCGGGGACAGGATCTGTATAAGAAAAGCAGCAGCCTGGAAAGGTGCTAGACACAAAAGTGTGGAGCGATCCTATCTATTATATGAATGACGACCAATATGGGGAAAAATCCACTATTCAGCTCTGCAATGTTAGGGAACAAGTGAGGAAGAAAATCAACCCAAATGTAAAAGCCTAAACTTCTCCAAAAAAGGGATGTAAAAGGCACGAGGAATACGAGGCTACGGGGGGAGAAGCAGCATGAAACCAACCAAAGTATAAGAGCAGCCTACTCAGCTACAAGAATGGGAGGTAATAGGAAAAGAAGATCAGAGCCGATCAGGCCATGGTGGAGACCAGCATTGAACCAACCAAAGTATAAGAGCAGCCTACTCAGCTACAAGAATGGGAGGAAATAGGCAAAGAAGATCAGAGCCGATCAGGCCATGGTGGAGACCAGCATGGAACCAACCAAAGTATAAGAGCAACCTACTCAGCTACAAGAATGGGAGGTAATAGGAAAAGAAGATCAGAGCCGATCAGGCCATGGTGGAGACCAGCATGGAACCAACCAAAGTATAAGAGCAACCTGCTCAGCTACAAGAATGGGAGGAAATAGGCAAAGAAGATCAGAGCCCATCAGGCCATGGTGGAGACCAGCATGGAACCAACCAAAGTATAAGAGCAATCTGCTCAGCTACAAGAATGGGAGGAAATAGGCAAAGAAGATCAGAGCCCATCAGGCCATGGTGGAGACCAGCATGGAACCAACCAAAGTATAAGAGCAACCTGCTCAGCTACAAGAATGGGAGGTAATAGGCAAAGAAGATCAGAGCCCATCAGGCCATGGTGGAGACCAGCATGGAACCAACCAAAGTATAAGAGCAACCTGCTCAGCTACAAGAATGGGAGGAAATAGGCAAAGAAGATCAGAGCCCATCAGGCCATGGTGGAAACCAGCATGGAACCAACCAAAGCATAAGAGCAGCCTACTCAGCTACAAGAATGGGAGGTAATAGGCAAAGAAGATCAGAGCCCATCAGGCCATGGTGGAGACCAGCATGGAACCAACCAAAGTATAAGAGCAATCTGCTCAGCTACAAGAATGGGAGGTAATAGGCAAAGAAGATCAGAGCCCATCAGGCCATGGTGGAGACCAGTATGGAACCAACCAAAGTATAAGAGCAGCCTACTCAGCTACAAGAATGGGAGGTAATAGGCAAAGAAGATCAGAGCCCATCAGGCCATGGTGGAGACCAGCATGGAACCAACCAAAGTATAAGAGCAATCTGCTCAGCTACAAGAATGGGAGGTAATAGGCAAAGAAGATCAGAGCCCATCAGGCCATGGTGGAGACCAGCATAGAACCAACCAAAGCATAAGAGCAATCTGCTCAGCTACAAGAATGGGAGGTAATAGGCAAAGAAGATCAGAGCCCATCAGGCCATGGTGGAGACCAGCATAGAACCAACCAAAGCATAAGAGCAATCTGCTCAGCTACAAGAATGGGAGGCAATAGGCAAAGAAGATCAGAGCCCATCAGGCCATGGTGGAGACCAGCATGGAACCAACCAAAGTATAAGAGCAATCTGCTCAGCTACAAGAATGGGAGGTAATAGGCAAAGAAGATCAGAGCCCATCAGGCCATGGTGGAGACCAGCATGGAACCAACCAAAGTATAAGAGCAACCTGCTCAGCTACAAGAATGGGAGGTAATAGGCAAAGAAGATCAGAGCCCATCAGGCCATGGTGGAGACCAGCATGGAACCAACCAAAGTATAAGAGCAACCTGCTCGGCTACAAGAATGGGAGGTAATAGGCAAAGAAGATCAGAGCCCATCAGGCAATGGTGGAGAGCAGCATGGAACCAACCAAAGTATAAGAGCAATCTGCTTGGCTACAAGAATGGGAGGTAATAGGCAAAGAAGATCAGAGCCCATCAGGCCATGGTGGAGACCAGCATGGAACCAACCAAAGTATAAGAGCAATCTGCTTGGCTACAAGAATGGGAGGTAATAGGCAAAGACGATCAGAGCCCATCAGGCCATGGTGGAGACCAGCATGGAACCAACTAAAGTATAAGAGCAACCTGCTCAGCTACAAGAATGGGAGGTAATAGGCAAAGAAGATCAGAGCCCATCAGGCCATGGTGGAGACCAGCATGGAACCAACCAAAGTATAAGAGCAGCCTGCTCGGCTACAAGAATGGGAGGTAATAGGCAAAGACGATCAGAGCCCATCAGGCCATGGTGGAGACCAGCATGGAACCAACCAAAGCATAAGAGCAACCTGCTCAGCTACAAGAATGGGAGGTAATAGGCAAATAAGATCAGAGCCCATCAGGCCATGGTGGAGACCAGTATGGAACCAACCAAAGTATAAGAGCAACCTGCTCAGCTACAAGAATGGGAGGCAATAGGCAAAGAAGATCAGAGCCGATCAGGCCATGGTGGAGACCAGCAAACAAAAGCATAAAGGCTGCTTTACACGCAGCGACATTGCTAGCGATGTCGCTGGTGAAAGCGCCCGCCCCCGTCGGTTGTGCGTCACGAGCAAATCGCTGCCCGTGGTGCACAATATCGCTAGGACCCGTCACACGTACTTACCTGCCTAGCGACGTCACTGTGGCCGGCGAACCGCCTCCTTTCTAACCGACGTCACACGGCAGCCGTCCAATAGAAGCGCAGGGGCGGAGAGCAGCTGAAAGGAAGTGACGCCCACCTCGTTACCGGAGGACGCAGGTACGATGTTGTTACTCGTACCTGGGGTGTCACACGTAGCGATGTGTGCTGCCTCAGGAACGAAGAACAACCTGCGTCCAGCACCAGCAACGATATTTGGGATTAGAATAACGTGTCAACGATCAATGATTAGGTGAGTAATTTTGATCATTAGCAGTCGTTCGTACGTTTCACACGCAACGACGTCACTAATGAGGCCGGATGTACGTCACGAATTCCATGACCCCAACGACATCTCGTTAGTGATGTCATTGCGTGTAAAGCCCCCTTAAGAGCAACCTGCTCAGCTACAAGAATGGGAGGTAACAGCAAAGATCAAGACCATCCTGTCCATGGTGGAGACCAGCATGGAACCAAACAAAGTACAAGAGCAACCTACTTGGCTACAAGAATGGGAGGTAATAGAAAACAAAGATCAGAGCCATCCTGTCCATGGATGGAGACCTGCATGGAACCAACCAAAGTATAAAAGCAGCCTGCTAGGTTACAAGAATGGGAGGCAATAGGCAAAGAAGATGAAGGCCATCCTGTCCATGGTGGAGACCAGTATGGAACCAACCAAAGTATAAGAGCAGCCTGCTTAGCTACAAGAATGGGAGGCAATAGGCAAAGAAGATCACGGTCATGCTGTTTATGGAAGACCAGCATGGAACCACTCAAAGTATAAAAGCACCCTGCTCAGCTACAAAAATGGGTGGTTATAGCCAAAGAAGCTCAGGACTATCCTGTCCCTGGATAAAGACCAACATGGAACCAATGAGAGTATAAGAGCAACGTGCTCTGCAACAAGAATGGGAGGTAATAGGAAAAGAAGATCAGAGCCATCCTGTCCATGGATGGAGACCAGCATGGAACCAACCAAAGGATATCATCAATTTTCTCTACTAAAAGGCAAAGGACCAAGTGGTGCTGTCCTTGGATTATGAACTAGAATGGCAACCCAAAGGATTGACCAGCCTCGCTACTACAAGGTATAGTATCAATTCATGTTCATGTATGCAGAACTACAATGCTACAAACCCATGGGTCATACCTGCCTACTCTATTACTGGTCTTTGACCAGATTGCCCTCTACTTGGATGGAGGCAGACTATGCCATCAACTCATAGGTCATACCTGTCTGCCCATCTACAAGGCATAGGGCAAAGCTCTCCTGTCCATGGATGAAGAACTGGAATGGCTCCGGGAAGAACTGGCATTTACATGTGTAGGACCAGGCTGTCCTGTCCATGAATGGAGAACTAGGATTACACCACCCTATAGCTCGTACTGACTTCTCTTCTACACGGTATAAAACCAAGCTGCCCTGTTCATGGATGGAGAACCTGGATGACACCACCCTATAGCTCATACTGACCTCTCTTCTACAAGGCATAGAACCAGGCTGTCCTGTCCAGGGATGGAGAACCAGGATGACACCACCATATAGCTCATACTGACCTCTCTTCTACAAGGCATAGAACCAGGCTGTCCTGTCCATGGATGGAGAACCTGGATGACTCCACCCTATAGCTCATACTGACCTCTCTTCTACAAGGCATAGAACCAGGCTGTCCTGTCCATGGAAGGAGAACCTGGATGACACCACCCTATAGCTCCTACTGACCTCTCTTCTACAAGGCATAGAACCTGGCTGTCCTGTCCATGGATGGAGAACCTGGATGACTCCACCCTATAGCTCGTACTGACCTCTCTTCTACAAGGCATAGAACCAGGCTGTCCTGTCCATGGATGGAGAACCTGGATGACTCCACCCTATAGCTCCTACTGACTTCTCTTCTACAAGGCATAGAACCAGGCTGTCCTGTCCATGGATGGAGAACCAGGATGACACCACCCTATAGCTCCTACTGACCTCTCTTCTACATGGCATAGAACCAGGCTGTCCTGTCCATGGATGGAGAACCAGGATGACACCACCCTATAGCTCGTACTGACCTCTCTTCTACAAGGCATAGAACCAGGCTGTCCTGTCCATGGATGGAGAACCAGGATGACTCCACTCTAGAGCTCGTACTGACCTCTCTTCTACAAGGCATAGAACCAGGCTGTCCTGTCCATGGATGGAGAACCAGGATGACACCACCCTATAGCTCATACTGACCTCTCTTCTACAAGGCATAGAACCTGGCTGTCCTGTCCATGGATGGAGAACCAGGATGACTCCACTCTAGAGCTCGTACTGACCTCTCTTCTACAAGGCATAGAACCAGGCTGTCCTGTCCATGGATGGAGAACCAGGATGACACCACCCTATAGCTCATACTGACCTCTCTTCTACAAGGCATAGAACCTGGCTGTCCTGTCCATGGATGGAGAACCAGGATGACTCCACTCTAGAGCTCGTACTGACCTCTCTTCTACAAGGCATAGAACCTGGCTGTCCTGTCCATGGATGGAGAACCAGGATGACTCCACTCTAGAGCTCATACTGACCTCTCTTCTACAAGGCATAGAACCAGGCTGTCCTGTCCATGCATGAGATCCACAATGCCACCTACCCACGGGTCACACCAGCCTGCTCCACCATTACGCTCATGTCCTGTCCATGGATGGAGCAATTACACATATTGAATTCTTTACATCTTCAACACAAATGTTGCTAGTGATGAACACAATAAAGGATGCGACATAAAATCTGCTGCCTCAGAGGTAACGTAGCTCCATCGCTTCCTCTGTCCTCGGGGCAGCTCTGCAGGTGACTGGAGGATAAGACACAATGTAACAGCAGAATAGTGACTGCAGCTCTGGATGTGACTGGAGGATAAGACACAATGTAACAGCAGAATAGTGACTGCAGCTCTGAAGGTGACTGGAGGATAAGACACAATGTAACAGCAGAATAGTGACTGCAGCTCTGAAGGTGACCGGAGGATAAGACACAATGTAACAGCAGAATAGTGACTGCAGCTCTGAAGGTGACTGGAGGATAAGACACGACGTAACAGCAGAATAGTGACTGCAGCTCTGCAGGTGACCGGAGCATAAGACATGATGTAACAGCAGAATAGTGACTGCAGCTCTGGAGGTGACTGGAGGATAAGACACAATGTAACAGCAGAATAGTGACTGCAGCTCTGCAGGTGACTGGAGGATAAGACACAATGTAACAGCAGAATAGTGACTGCAGCTCTGCAGGTGACTGGAGGATAAGACAATGTAACAGCAGAATAGTGACTGCAGCTCTGGAGGTGACTGGAGGATAAGACATGACGTAACAGCAGAATAGTGAGTGCAGCTCTGGAGATGACTGGAGGATAAGACATGATGTATCAGCAGAATAGTGACTGCAGCTCTGAAGGTGACTGGAGGATAAGACACAATGTAACAGCAGAATAGTGACTGCAGCTCTGCAGGTGACTGGAGGATAAGACACAATGTAACAGCAGAATAGTGACTGCAGCTCTGGAGGTGACTGGAGGATAAGACACAATGTAACAGCAGAATAGTGACTGCAGCTCTGGAGGTGACTGGAGGATAAGACACGATGTAATAGCAGAATAGTGACTGCAGCTCTGGAGGTGACTGGAGGATAAGACACAATGTAACAGCAGAATAGTGACTGCAGCTCTGAAGGTGACTGGAGGATAAGACACGATGTAACAGCAGAATAGTGACTGCAGCTCTGGAGGTGACCGGAGGATAAGACACGATGTAACAGCAGAATAGTGACTGCAGCTCTGGAGGTGACTGGAGGATAAGACATGACGTAACAGCAGAATAGTGAGTGCAGCTCTGGAGATGACTGGAGGATAAGACATGATGTATCAGCAGAATAGTGACTGCAGCTCTGAAGGTGACTGGAGGATAAGACACAATGTAACAGCAGAATAGTGACTGCAGCTCTGCAGGTGACTGGAGGATAAGACACAATTTAACAGCAGAATAGTGACTGCAGCTCTGGAGGTGACTGGAGGATAAGACACAATGTAACAGCAGAATAGTGACTGCAGCTCTGAAGTCTATGTTAGACATTGGGTGTCTGCTGCTGATTGGACGGGGTACAGGGTGTTATGATGCCAGTGATGGAATATCTGGGGTTGCAGTTTTTACGTTTCACTTTCACTTTGTAAATTTGGCAGCGGATATAATGACTGCGTTGTGGCTCAGACTTCTAGTTTCTCTACAGGGACGAGCTGGAACTCCGGGACTTTCCACGGAACCACCCAGAAGACCCAGCTTCACAGAGATCTCAGCAGATGAGGATCCAGAACCTGCTGAGACCAGAGGTAAGAAAATGTAGACATACTCCCAGCTGTCAGGAGCACTACAAGGACCAGAGCTCCACTAGGAGCCTTCTGGGCTAATGGACAGAACCAGAACTCCACCAGAAGAAATACTGGACCAAAACAGAGCTCCACCAGAACCATGGGACACAACCAGAACTCCACCAGAGGGAATACTGGACCAAAACAAAGCTCCATCAGAACCATAGGACACAACCAGAACTCCACCAGAGGGAATACTGGACCAAAACAAAGCTCCACCAGAACCATGGGACACAACCAGAACTCCACCAGAACCATGGGACACAACCAGAGCTCCACCAGAAGAAATACTGGATAAAAACAGAGCTCCACCAGAACCATAGGACACAACCAGAGCTCCACCAGAAGAAATACTGGACTGAAACAGAACTCCACCAGAACCATGGGACACAACCAGAACTCCACCAGAAGAAATACTGGACCAAAACAGAACTCCACCAGAACCATGGAACACAAACAGAACTCCACCAGAAGAAATACTGGACCAAAACAGAACTCCACCAGAACCATGGGACACAACCAGAACTCCACCAGAAGAAATACTGGACCAAAACAGAATCCACCAGATCCATTGGACACAACCAGAACTCCACCAGAAGAAATACTGGACCAAAACAGAACACCAGAACCATGGAACACAACTAGAACTCCACCAGAAGAAATACTGGACCAAAACAGAACTCCACCAGAACCATGGGACACAACCAGAACTCCACCTGAAGAAATACTGGACCAAAACAGAACTCCACCAGAACCATGGGACACAACCAGAACTCCACCTGAAGAAATACTGGACCAAAACAGAGCTGCACCAGAAGCATGGGACAGAACCACAGCTCCACCAGAACCATGGGACAGAACCTGAGCTCCACGAGGACCATGGGACAGAACCACAAATCAACCAGAAGACGTACTGGGCCAAGACAGAGCTGGACCAGAACCATGGGACAGACCCAGAGCCTTCACCAGAAAAATACTGGACCAAAACAGAGCTCCACAAGAACCATGGGACAGAACCAGAGCTCCTCCAGAAACATGGGACAGAACCAGAGCTCCACCAGAAGAAGTACTGGACCAAAAGGGCTCTACCAGTACCATGGTACCAAACCAGAGCTCCACCAAAACCATGCGACACAACCAGAGCGCCACCAGTATTCAGAAGAAATACTGGACCAAAACAGTGTTCTACCAGAACCATGGGACAGAACCATAGCTTCACCAGAACCATGAGACACAACCAGAGCTCCACCAAGAAAAAACTTCTGGACCAAAACAGAGCTCCACCAGAACCATAGGACACAACCAGAGCTCCACCAGAACCATGGGAAACAACCAGAGCTCCACCAGAAGAAATACTGGACCAAAACAAAGCTCCACCAGAACCATGGGACACAACCAGAGCTCCACCAGAACCATGGGACGCAATCAGAGCTTCAGCAGAACAAGTAGATAGAACCAGAGCTCCACCAGAAGAAATACTGGACCAAAACAGCTTCACCAGAATCCTGGAACAGAACCACGGGGCTGAACCAGTGCTCCACCAGGACTAATGAACAGAACCAGAGCTCCACCAGGACTAATGGACAGAACCAGAGCTCCACCAGGACTAATGGACAGAGCCAGAGCTTGACCAGAATAAAAACTGTACCAAAACAGAGCTCTACCAGAAGCAATGGACAGAACTAGAACTTCACAAGAAGCAACGTACAGAACCAGACCTCACCAATAGCTTACTGGACTAAAAAGGAGCTTCTCCAGAGCCAACAGACAGAACCAGAGCTCTAATAGAACCAATGGACAACAGAAGAGCTCTAACAGAAGCAGAATTAAAAAAAAAACGAATGGAGAGAAGAACCCCACCATAAGCATCGGACAGAACCAGATTTCTGGTTGAAAGTACAGTGTATGAACTAAAATAGAGCTCATGAAAATCAACAGACAGAACCAATGCTCTGTTAAAAGCAATGGGCAGAACAATAGAGTATGGAAGAATATGGAGAGGACCAAGACTCCACCAGGAGCACAGAGTATAGAGAAGACAAAGATTCCACCAGGAGCATAGTGTATTGACGGAACCAGGACTCCACCAGGAGCATAATAGATGGACAGAACTAGGACTCCACCAGTAGCATAGAGTATGGACAGAATCAGGACTCTACCAGGAGCAGAGTATGGACAGAATCAGGACTCCACCAGTAGCATAGAGTATTGAGAGGACACGATTCCACCAGGAGCACAGTGTATTGACGGAACCAGGACTCCACCAGGAGCACAGAGTATTGAGAGGACACGATTCCACCAGGAGCAGAGTATGGACAGAATCAGGACTCCACCAGGAGCAGAGTATGGACAGAATCAGGACTCCACCAGGAGCAGAGTATGGACAGAATCAGGACTCCACCAGGAATATAGAGTTTGTACAAAACCAGGACTCCACTACGTATCAGACTGGTATTGCGCACAGCCCATCAGGACAATGATTGGACGGATTGATTTTGGTGATTATGCATATTTAGCATCAGTGACTGATTGGTGACATAGATGGCCCCGTGTCCCTGGATGGACTGTGAAGGTAAGTGACAAATCTGTGGGTGGCATTTGATATAATAAGTTTGGATATTGTTCTTCGGGCAGAGATATGAAAGGATTTTTTGTTTTCAGAACCCCCATCCTTAGCTGTAGTTCTTTATTCGCCTCCCTGGGTCCTACGCTTCATTTCCGCTGTTGCTCACGTTGATTTTGCCCGTGTTCTCCAGCAGAGCCGCTGCGTGCAGCATTATTGAGCGCTAGGAGCAGTGGGGGAGACTTTGGACCCCGGGGCCATGAATAAAGCACAGTTTGTTTTTTTATTTGATGGGTTTTCTGGAACCACAAAAAAGTCTTTCACTGTTTAATGTGTGGAGCTGGTTTTTGTATAAGGTTAGGTGCGCACAGGGTGTTCGGAGGAGTTTTTGGAGCAAAAACTCTCAGAAACTCTCAAAATCATCCTACAAGTTCAGAGCATGGCTTAATACAGTATAATATAGGGTGCAGGTGAGATATTCAGGAGATGGAGGCTGGCGGATGCTCCGCTGTCGTGGGTGGATTCACCATGGGATGGTAATAATTGGATTCGGGACCAATCTAAGGCCAAATTCCTACAATATATATTAAAAAAATGTACACCGTTTACCATAAATTATTTATTAATTCAATACATCAGACTTGAACATTTACAAATCAAACAGGAAGAAGAAGCCAGAGGTTCAACATGACAGGTCACATCAGTCACTGAAACATTTACATAATGACGGTGATGTTACATTGTGGATATAATGATCACATAGCTGAGATACAGAAAGGCAAAACATGTAAAGATACCTTAAATAAAGAGGAGCTTACAATCACAAAAGCTATAACTGCAGCACGACTATCAGCATTCACCAAAGGCATTATTGTAAAAAGTATTTGTTACAATTAGATTGAGGTGATGCAGAGGTAATTTTGGACCCCATGGCGGTCCCCTAACATATAAATTAAATTTCATGTTAGAAACTAAAGTTATAAAGAAAAGTATCTATTGTGCTTCAAATACATCATATATACAGTAGAAAAGCAATAATTATATTACATGCACATCACCTAAACCCAACACAACCTATGTACAAAAGATGTTGACACAACAATTTAGAAACCCATATGATATGCTATAGGTGGTTGGGCATGATGAATGCTTTTCAGTGTGTGACATCAGCCATGCAATGTGGTTACACATTAAAGGTAATAACAGCTAATAACAGCTAATTAACATATAGAAACTAAGACTAACACTGTACCCATGAAATTGTAACTATTTTCCCTATTCAGTGAGCACCGTCATCGCACACCTAAGATATACTAGACTATATAAAGCATGCATCCCTCACCTGTAGAGGCACAAATACTAAACACAAGTATTGGCAGGAATGTGCGGAGCCTCATGTTACAAAGTGTCTGTGCAAAGTGATGAAACGTAATCTGATCTCCTGACAGTTTCTGTTTCTATGAGTTGGGAATACCCTTGCTACGTCATGTCTCGTCATGTCTCGCACAGCTGTGATTACATCAATTTCAGGGAAACCAGGAGTCATTTCCCATAAACATTAAAATACAGAAAGCGACACCTTGCTCCATTTACACTTTCCTTACAGAATGTTTCACTCTATTTTGAAACATATTTTATAAATCTGGACTTTGCTAACGGAGAATAATACTTCATCAATATCACATTTGACATTTGTGCCTTCTAATGATAACATATATATTATAAATATTAATAAGGAAAACAAAGCTCTGCCCGGGGTGAGATGATAACCTAAGACACTGCAATTACAATATGTCTTTATAATAACACGATTTGTTAATATTGGGTTGATTAGAGTCAGGGGTAGTAATGGACCCCATGGCAGTTCCCTGGAAAATAACTTAAACCTGATCCTGAGACAAAACTCTTTACAGAAATTTTTTTTGCACTTAAAGGGAGTGACTTGTAGTGTAGAGAGGTTTCATATATTTATGGGACTCCAGCCATGTTCAGTAGATACAGACACAACATAATGTACAATCCTGTCATAATCGTCGGGGTCAATGCACGATGAGAATTGTTCTCAATGATTGCATCATTTAGTTAAATGTCATAACATAGTGATTAAGAAAGAAACCCTGACATTTCCAATCTTCCCCTGTGACCACGATTGTCCCCATGAGAGCATAAAGTGTATGACAGATATTATTGTAGCAGAATAATGTCCCACGCATGACAATGGAGAGAATTAGAGGCGTTATCTAGTGATTACACACTGAGAAAGCACTGTCATATATGTCTTCTACATACGGCATGCGGCTCTCACCTGCAGCTGGCCACATAAAGAGTAGTAAAAGCAGGAACGTGGGGGTCTCCATCCTGCAGCAATGTACAGCTGCTCTTCAATGAGGAGGCAGGAGCGAATGATGTCACTGACAATCTTACAAGTCATGTGGCTTCCTAGAAGATGCAGAAAATACATTGCTATACAATGGAAATTCCCACAGAAAAACTTTCCAATCACCACCAGTCAATAACATCACACCACCTTAGTGCCACCCCCCTAAGAAACTCACCACCTTAGTGCCACCCCCCTAAGAAACTCACCACCTTAGTGCCACCCCCCTAAGAAACTCACCACCTTAGTGCCACCCCCCTAAGAAACTCACCACCTTAGTGCCACCCCCCTAAGAAACTCACCACCTTAGTGCCACCCCCCTAAGAAACTCACCACCTTAATACCGTCCCCCTTTAACTTTTTAGGTAAAGGGGCAGATCTTAATAATAATGATTCTAAAAATACAGAACAGGGGAGGGGCACGGATACATTATATATATCTTTTGCTATGTAGATTCAAATTAGGGTTTCCAGTTATTCCAGAAGTGCATTTTCACTGATGTATACAGTGCCATAGGTGACACACCCCTATAATGACCAGAACTGCACCTGTTACTAATACAGAGCCTCACCTAGATTGTAACGCTAAAGAGGCGTCGTCTTTGGTGCACCCTTCAATGGCCAGGAGCTTAGTGCTTTACTACACACCCTTGTTTTGCATTTTGGAGATGACCACCCCCTTCTGATTGACAGCACAAGCTTATCAGACCATGAGCTGCAAGAACATATCCCAGGTTTCCATGTGCGCACTGACACTGCCTATTGCCTGCCTCATGCACATGAAAGCTGAGGTCAAACAGAGCTCGCAGGAGGAAGCGCAGGGTGTCAAGTCTATAGCGGGGACCACAAACATGGAGAAATAGTGTGCTGCGTAACAGAACAGTGCAGCAAACGCCATCAAAGATGTCTCACTCGAATTAAAGAGTTCTCAGGCGCTACACCGCTAATGAGGACATCGCTGGTATGAGGGGAAAAGTCCACTATGTCACTGCATTGGCTATTTAAATACCATTTTGAAAGTGACTGACTCCCTTTAAAATAAATATAACAGGAACCTCAGTATACAGGGAGCTCCCCCTAGTGGTGACTGCAGACAGGATCTTATCATGTATCTCTGTATACAGGGAGCTCCCCCTAGTGGTGGCTGCAGACAGGATCTTATCATGTACCTCTGTATACAGGGAGCTCCCCCTAGTGGTGGCTGCAGACAGGATCTTATCATGTATCTCTGTATATAGGGAGCTCCCCCTAGTGGTGGCTGCAGACAGGATCTTATCATGTATCTCTGTATACAGAGAGCTCCCTCTAGTGGTGGCTGCAGACAGGATCTTATAATGTATCTCTGTATATAGGGAGCTCCCCCTAGTGGTGGCTGCAGACAGAATCTTATCATGTATCTCTGTATACAGGGAGCTCCCCCTAGTGGTGACTGCAGACAGGATCTTATCATGTATCTCTGTATACAGGGAGCTCCCCCTAGTGGTGGCTGCAGACAGGATCTTATCATGTATCTCTGTATACAGGGAGCTCCCACTAGTGGTGGCTGCAGAGAGGATCTTATCATGTATCTCTGTATACAGGGAGCTCCCCCTAGTGGTGGCTGCAGACAGGATCTTATCATGTATCTCTGTATACAGGGAGCTCCCCCTAGTGGTGGCTGCAGACAGGATCTTATCATGTATCTCTGTATACAGAGAGCTCCCCCTAGTGGTGACTGCAGACAGGATCTTATCATGTATCTCTGTATACAGGGAGCTCCCCCTAGTGGTGGCTGCAGATAGGATATTATGTATCTGTGTATACAGGGAGCTCCCCCTAGTGGTGACTGCAGACAGGATCTTATCATGTATCTCTGTATACAGGGAGCTCCCCCTAGTGGTGGCTGCAGACAGGATCTTATCATGTATCTCTGTATACAGAGAGCTCCCTCTAGTGGTGGCTGCAGACAGGATCTTATCATGTATCTCTGTATACAGGGAGCTCCCCCTAGTGGTGGCTGCAGACAGGATCTTATCATGTATCTCTGTATACAGGGAGCTCCCACTAGTGGTGACTACAGACAGGATCTTATCATGTATCTCTGTATACAGGGAGCTCCCCCTAGTGGTGGCTGCAGACAGGATCTTATCATGTATCTCTGTATACAGGGATCTCCCCCTAGTGGTGACTGCAGACAGGATCTTATCATGTATCTCTGTATACAGGGAGCTCCCAATAGTGGTGACTGCAGACAAGATCTTATCATGTATCTCTGTATACAGGGAGCTCCCCCTAGTGGTGGCTGCAGACAGGATCTTATCATGTATCTCTGTATACAGGGAGCTCCCCCTAGTGGTGGCTGCAGACAGGATCTTATCATGTATCTCTGTATACAGGGAGCTCCCCCTAGTGGTGGCTGTAGACAGGATCTTATCATGTATCTCTGTATACAGGGAGCTCCCCCTAGTGGTGGCCGCAGACAGGATCTTATCATGTATCTCTGTATACAGGGAGCTCCCCCTACTGGGGGCTGCAGACAGGATCTTATCATGTATCTCTGTATACAGGAAGCTCCCCATAGTGGTGGCTGCAGCCAGGATCTTATCATGTATCTCTGTATACAGGGAGCTCCCCCTAGTGGTGACTGCAGACAGGATCTTATCATGTATCTCTGTATACAGGGAGCTCCGCCTAGTGGTGGCTGCAGACAGGATCTTATCATGTATCTCTGTATACAGGGAGCTCCCCCTAGTGGTGACTGCAGACAGGATCTTATCATGTATCTCTGTATACAGGGAGCTCCCCCTAGTGGTGGCTGCAGACAGAATCTTATCATGTATCTCTGTATACAGGGAGCTCCCCCTAGTGGTGGCTGCAGACAGGATCTTATCATGTATCTCTGTATACAGGGAGCTCCCCCTAGTGGTGGCTGCAGACAGGATCTTATCATGTATCTCTGTATACAGGGAGCTCCCACTAGTGGTGGCTGCAGACAGGATCTTATCATGTATCTCTGTATACAGGGAGTTCCCCCTAGTGGTGGCTGCAGACAGGATCTTATCATGTATCTCTGTATACAGGGAGCTCCCCCTAGTGGTGGCTGCAGACAGGATCTTATCATGTATCTCTGTATACAGAGAGCTCCCCCTAGTGGTGACTGCAGACAGGATCTTATCATGTATCCCTGTATACAGGGAGCTCCCCCTAGTGGTGACTGCAGACAGGATCTTATCATGTATCTCTGTATACAGGGAGCTCCCCCTAGTGGTGGCTGCAGATAGGATATTATGTATCTGTGTATACAGGGAGCTCCCCCTAGTGGTGACTGCAGACAGGATCTTATCATGTATCTCTGTATACAGGGAGCTCCCCCTAGTGGTGGCTGCAGACAGGATCTTATCATGTATCTCTGTATACAGAGAGCTCCCTCTAGTGGTGGCTGCAGACAGGATCTTATCATGTATCTCTGTATACAGGGAGCTCCCCCTAGTGGTGGCTGCAGACAGGATCTTATCATGTATCTCTGTATACAGGGAGCTCCCACTAGTGGTGACTACAGACAGGATCTTATCATGTATCTCTGTATACAGGGAGCTCCCCCTAGTGGTGGCTGCAGACAGGATCTTATCATGTATCTCTGTATACAGGGATCTCCCCCTAGTGGTGACTGCAGACAGGATCTTATCATGTATCTCTGTATACATGGAGCTCCCAATAGTGGTGACTGCAGACAAGATCTTATCATGTATCTCTGTATACAGGGAGCTCCCCCTAGTGGTGGCTGCAGACAGGATCTTATCATGTATCTCTGTATACAGGGAGCTCCCCCTAGTGGTGGCTGCAGACAGGATCTTATCATGTATCTCTGTATACAGGGAGCTCCCCCTAGTGGTGGCTGTAGACAGGATCTTATCATGTATCTCTGTATACAGGGAGCTCCCCCTAGTGGTGGCCGCAGACAGGATCTTATCATGTATCTCTGTATACAGGGAGCTCCCCCTACTGGGGGCTGCAGACAGGATCTTATCATGTATCTCTGTATACAGGAAGCTCCCCATAGTGGTGGCTGCAGCCAGGATCTTATCATGTATCTCTGTATACAGGGAGCTCCCCCTAGTGGTGACTGCAGACAGGATCTTATCATGTATCTCTGTATACAGGGAGCTCCGCCTAGTGGTGGCTGCAGACAGGATCTTATCATGTATCTCTGTATACAGGGAGCTCCCCCTAGTGGTGACTGCAGACAGGATCTTATCATGTATCTCTGTATACAGGGAGCTCCCCCTAGTGGTGGCTGCAGACAGAATCTTATCATGTATCTCTGTATACAGGAAGCTCCCCCTAGTGGTGGCTGCAGACAGGATCTTATCATGTATCTCTGTATACAGGAAGCTCCCCCTAGTGGTGACTGCAGACAGGCTCTTATCATGTATCTCTGTATACAGGGAGCGCCCCCTAGTGGTGGCTGCAGACAGGATCTTATCATGTATCTCTATACAGGGAGCTCCCCCTAGTGGTGGCTGCAGACAGGGTCTTATCATGTATCTCTGTATACAGGGAGCTCCCCCTAGTGGTGGCTGCAGACAGGATCTTATCATGTATCTCTGTATACAGGGAGCTCCCCCTAGTGGTGACTGCAGACAGGATCTTATCATGTATCTCTGTATACAGGGAGCTCCCTCTAGTGGTGGCTGCAGACAGGATCTTATCATGTATTTCTGTATACAGAGAGCTCCCTCTAGTGGTGGCTGCAGACAGGATCTTATCATGTATCTCTGTATACAGGGAGCTCCCTCTAGTGGTGGCTGCAGACAGGATCTTATCATGTATCTCTGTATACAGGGAGCTCCCCCTAGTGGTGACTGCAGACAGGACCTTATCATGTATCTCTGTATACAGGGAGCTCCCCCTAGTGGTGGCTGCAGACAGGATCTTATCATGTATCTCTGTATACAGCGAGCTCCCCCTAGTGGTGACTGCAGACAGGATCTTATCATGTATCTCTGTATACAGGGAGATCCCCCTAGTGGTGACTGCAGACAGGATCTTATCATGTATCTCTGTATACAGGGAGCTCCCCCTAGTGTTGACTGCAGACAGGATCCTATCATGTATCTCTGTATACAGGGAGCTCCCCCTAGTGGTGGCTGCAGACAGGATCTTATCATGTATCTCTGTATACAGGGAGCTCCCCCTAGTGGTGACTGCAGACAGGACCTTATCATGTATCTCTGTATACAGGGAGCTCCCCCTAGTGGTGGCTGCAGACAGGATCTTATCATGTATCTCTGTATACAGAGAGCTCCCCCTAATGGTGGCTGCAGACAGGACCTTATCATGTATCTCTGTATACAGGGAGCTCCCCCTAGTGGTGGCTGCAGACAGGATCTTATCATGTATCTCTGTATACAGGGAGCTCCCCCTAGTGGTGACTGCAGACAGGATCTTATCATGTATCTCTGTATACAGGGAGATCCCCCTAGTGGTGACTGCAGACAGGATCTTATCATGTATCTCTGTATACAGGGAGCTCCCCCTAGTGGTGACTGCAGACAGGATCTTATCATGTATCTCTGTATACAGGGAGCTCCCCCTAGTGGTGGCTGCAGACAGGATCCTATCATGTATCTCTGTATACAGGGAGCTCCCCCTAGTGGTGACTGCAGACAGCATCTTATCATGTATCTCTGTATACAGGGAGCTCCCCCTAGTGGTGGCTGCAGACAGGATCTTATCATGTATCTCTGTATACAGGGAGCTCCCCCTAGTGGTGGCTGCAGACAGGATCTTATCATGTATCTCTGTATACAGGGTGCTCCCCCTAGTGGTGACTGCAGACAGGATCTTATCATGTATCTCTGTATAGAGGGAGCTCCCCCTAGTGGTGACTGTAGACAAGATCTTATCATGTATCTCTGTATACAGGGAGCTCCCCCTAGTGGTGGCTGCAGACAGGGTCTTATCATGTATCTCTGTATACAGAGAGCTCCCCCTAGTGGTGGCTGCAGACAGGATCTTATCATGTATCTCTGTATACAGGGAGCTCCCCCTAGTGGTGGCTGCAGACAGGATCTTATCATGTATCTCTGTATACAGGGAGCTCCCCCTAGTGGTGGCTGCAGACAGGATCTTATCATGTATCTCTGTATACAGGGAGCTCCCCCTAGTGGTGACTGCAGACAAAATCTTATCATGTATCTCTGTATACAGGGAGCTCCCCCTACTGGGGGCTGCAGACAGGATCTTATCATGTATCTCTGTATACAGGGAGATCCCCCTAGTGGTGGCTGCAGACAGGATCTTATCATGTATCTCTGTATACAGGGAGATCCCCCTAGTGGTGACTGCAGACAAGATCTTATCATGTATCTCTGTATACAGGGAGCTCCCCCTAGTGGTGGCTGCAGACAGGATCTTATCATGTATCTCTGTATATAGGGAGCTCCCCTAGTGGTAGCTGCAGACAAGATCTTATCATGTATCTCTGTATACAGGGAGCTCCCCCTAGTGGTGACTGCAGACAGGATCTTATCATGTATCTCTGTATACAGGGAGCTCCCCCTAGTGGTGGCTGCAGACAGGATCTTATCATGTATCTCTGTATACAGGGAGCTCCCCCTAGTGGTGGCTGCAGACAGGATCTCATCATGTATCACTGTATATAGGGGGCTCCCCTAGTGGTGGCTGCAGACAAGATCTTATCATGTATCTCTGTATACAGGGAGCTCCCCCTAGTGGTGACTGCAGACAGGATCTTATCATGTATCTCTGTATACAGGGAGCTCCCCCTAGTGGTGGCTGCAGACAGGATCTTATCATGTATCTCTGTATACAGGGAGATCCCCCTAGTGGTGGCTGCAGACAGGATCTTATCATGTATCTCTGTATACAGGGAGCTCCCCCTAGTGGTGGCTGCAGACAGGATCTTATCATGTATCTCTGTATACAGGGAGATCCCCCTAGTGGTGGCTGCAGACAGGATCTTATCATGTATCTCTGTATACAGGGAGATCCCCCTAGTGGTGGCTGCAGACAGGATCTTATCATGTATCTCTGTATACAGGGCGCTCCCCCTAGTGGTGACTGCAGACAGGATCTTATCATGTATCTCTGTATAGAGGGAGCTCCCCCTAGTGGTGACTGTAGACAAGATCTTATCATGTATCTCTGTATACAGGGAGCTCCCCCTAGTGGTGGCTGCAGACAGGGTCTTATCATGTATCTCTGTATACAGAGAGCTCCCCCTAGTGGTGGCTGCAGACAGGATCTTATCATGTAACTCTGTATACAGGGAGCTCCCCCTAGTGGTGGCTGCAGACAGGATCTTATCATGTATCTCTGTATACAGGGAGCTCCCCCTAGTGGTGGCTGCAGACAGGATCTTATCATGTATCTCTGTATACAGGGAGCTCCCCCTAGTGGTGACTGCAGACAAAATCTTATCATGTATCTCTGTATACAGGGAGCTCCCCCTACTGGGGGCTGCAGACAGGATCTTATCATGTATCTCTGTATACAGGGAGATCCCCCTAGTGGTGGCTGCAGACAGGATCTTATCATGTATCTCTGTATACAGGGAGATCCCCCTAGTGGTGACTGCAGACAAGATCTTATCATGTATCTCTGTATACAGGGAGCTCCCCCTAGTGGTGGCTGCAGACAGGATCTTATCATGTATCTCTGTATATAGGGAGCTCCCCTAGTGGTGGCTGCAGACAAGATCTTATCATGTATCTCTGTATACAGGGA
This sequence comes from Anomaloglossus baeobatrachus, assembly GCF_048569485.1. Classification (NCBI taxonomy): domain Eukaryota; kingdom Metazoa; phylum Chordata; class Amphibia; order Anura; family Aromobatidae; genus Anomaloglossus; species Anomaloglossus baeobatrachus. The sequence goes on from NC_134353.1 coordinate 14,159,625, forward strand.
GCTCCCCCTAGTGGTGACTGCAGACAGGATCTTATCATGTATCTCTGTATACAGGGAGCTCCCCCTAGTGGTGGCTGCAGACAGGATCTTATCATGTATCTCTGTATACAGGGAGCTCCCCCTAGTGGTGGCTGCAGACAGGATCTCATCATGTATCTCTGTATATAGGGAGCTCCCCTAGTGGTGGCTGCAGACAAGATCTTATCATGTATCTCTGTATACAGGGAGCTCCCCCTAGTGGTGACTGCAGACAGGATCTTGTCATGTATCTCTGTATACAGGGAGCTCCCCCTAGTGGTGGCTGCAGACAGGATCTTATCATGTATCTCTGTATACAGGGAGATCCCCCTAGTGGTGGCTGCAGACAGGATCTTATCATGTATCTCTGTATACAGGGAGCTCCCCCTAGTGGTGGCTGCAGACAGGATCTTATCATGTATCTCTGTATACAGGGAGATCCCCCTAGTGGTGGCTGCAGACAGGATCTTATCATGTATCTCTGTATACAGGGAGATCCCCCTAGTGGTGGCTGCAGACATGATCTTATCATGTATCTCTGTATACAGGGAGCTCCCCCTAGTGGTGACTGCAGACAGCATCTTATCATGTATCTCTGTATACAGGGAGCTCCCCCTAGTGGTGGCTGCAGACAGGATCTTATCATGTATCTCTGTATACAGGGAGCTCCCCCTAGTGGTGGCTGCAGACAGGATCTTATCATGTATCTCTGTATACAGGGCGCTCCCCCTAGTGGTGACTGCAGACAGGATCTTATCATGTATCTCTGTATAGAGGGAGCTCCCCCTAGTGGTGACTGTAGACAAGATCTTATCATGTATCTCTGTATACAGGGAGCTCCCCCTAGTGGTGGCTGCAGACAGGATCTTATCATGTATCTCTGTATACAGGGAGCTCCCCCTAGTGGTGACTGCAGACAGGATCTTATCATGTATCTCTGTATACAGGGAGATCCCCCTAGTGGTGGCTGCAGACAAGATCTTATCATGTATCTCTGTATACAGGGAGCTCCCCCTAGTGGTGACTGCAGACAAGATCTTATCATGTATCTCTGTATACAGGGAGCTCCCCCTAGTGGTGACTGCAGACAGGATCTTATCATGTATCTCTGTATACAGGGAGCTCCCCCTAGTGGTGACTGCAGACAAGATCTTATCATGTATCTCTGTATACAGGGAGCTCCCCCTAGTGGTGGCTGCAGACAGGATCTTATTATGTATCTCTGTATACAGGGAGCTCCCCCTAGTGGTGACTGCAGACAAAATCTTATCATGTATCTCTGTATACAGGGAGCTCCCCCTACTGGGGGGTGCAGACAGGATCTTATCATGTATCTCTGTATACAGGGAGATCCCCCTAGTGGTGGCTGCAGACAGGATCTTATCATGTATCTCTGTATACAGGGAGATCCCCCTAGTGGTGACTGCAGACAAGATCTTATCATGTATCTCTGTATACAGGGAGCTCCCCCTAGTGGTGGCTGCAGACAGGATCTTATCATGTATCTCTGTATATAGGGAGCTCCCCTAGTGGTGGCTGCAGACAATATCTTATCATGTATCTCTGTATACAGGGAGCTCCCCCTAGTGGTGACTGCAGACAGGATCTTATCATGTATCTCTGTATACAGGGAGCTCCCCCTAGTGGTGGCTGCAGACAGGATCTTATCATGTATCTCTGTATACAGGGAGCTCCCCCTAGTGGTGGCTGCAGACAGGATCTCATCATGTATCTCTGTATACAGGGAGCTCCCCTAGTGGTGGCTGCAGACAAGATCTTATCATGTATCTCTGTATACAGGGAGCTCCCCCTAGTGGTGACTGCAGACAGGATCGTATCATGTATCTCTGTATACAGGGAGCTCCCCCTAGTGGTGGCTGCAGACAGGATCTCATCATGTATCTCTGTATACAGGGAGCTCCCCTAGTGGTGGCTGCAGACAAGATATTATCATGTATCTCTGTATACAGGGAGCTCCCCCTAGTGGTGACTGCAGACAGGATCTTATCATGTATCTCTGTATACAGGGAGCTCCCCCTAGTGGTGGCTGCAGACAGGATCTCATCATGTATCTCTGTATACAGGGAGCTCCCCTAGTGGTGGCTGCAGACAAGATCTTATCATGTATCTCTGTATACAGGGAGCTCCCCCTAGTGGTGACTGCAGACAGGATCTTATCATGTATCTCTGTATACAGTGAGCTCCCCCTAGTGGTGGCTGCAGACAGGATCTTATCATGTATCTCTGTATACAGGGAGATCCCCCTAGTGGTGGCTGCAGACAGGATCTTATCATGTATCTCTGTATACAGGGAGATCCCCCTAGTGGTGGCTGCAGACATGATCTTATCATGTATCTGTGTATACAGGGAGCTCCCCCTAGTGGTGACTGCAGACAGGATCTTATCATGTATCTCTGTATACAGGGAGCTCCCCCTAGTGGTGCCTGCAGACAGGATCTTATCATGTATCTCTGTATACAGGGAGCTCCCTCTAGTGGTGGCTGCAGACAGGATCTTATCATGTATCTCTGTATACAGGGAGCTCCTCCCAGTGGTGACTGCAGACAGGATCTTATCATGTATCTCTGTATACAGGGAGCTCCCCCTAGTGGTGACTACAGACAGGATCTTATCATGTATCTCTGTATACAGGGAGCTCCCCTAGTGGTGGCTGCAGACAGGATCTCATCATGTATCTCTGTATACAGGGAGCTCCCCCTAGTGGTGACTGCAGACAGGATTTTATCATGTATCTCTGTATACAGGGAGCTCCCCCTAGTGGTGCCTGCAGACAGGATCTTATCATGTATCTCTGTATACAGGGAGCTCCCCCTAGTGGTGGCTGCAGACAGGATCTTATCATGTATCTCTGTATACAGGGAGCTCCCCCTAGTGGTGACTGCAGACTGGATCTTATCATGTATCTCTGTATACAGGGAGCTCCCCCTAGTGGTGGCTGCAGACAGAATCTTATCATGTATCTCTGTATACAGGGAGCTCCCCCTAGTGGTGGCTGCAGACAGGATCTTATCATGTATCTCTGTATACAGGGAGCTCCCCCTAGTGATGGCTGCAGACAGAATCTTATCATGTATCTCTGTATACAGGGAGCTCCCCCTAGTGGTGGCTGCAGACAGGATCTTATCATGTATCTCTGTATACAGGGAGCTCCCCCTAGTGGTGACTGCAGACAGGACCTTATCATGTATCTCTGTATACAGGGAGCTCCCCCTAGTGGTGACTGCAGACAGGATCTTATCATGTATCTCTGTATACAGGGAGATCCCCCTAGTGGTGACTGCAGACAGGATCTTATCATGTATCTCTGTATACAGGGAGCTCCCCCTAGTGGTGACTGCAGACAGGATCCTATCATGTATCTCTGTATACAGGGAGCTCCCCCTAGTGGTGGCTGCAGACAGGATCTTATCATGTATATCTGTATACAGGGAGCTCCCCCTAGTGGTGACTGCAGATAGGACCTTATCATGTATCTCTGTATACAGGAAGCTCCCCCTAGTGGTGGCTGCAGACAGGATCTTATCATGTATCTCTGTATACAGAGAGCTCCCCCTAATGGTGGCTGCAGACAGGACCTTATCATGTATCTCTGTATACAGGGAGCTCCCCCTAGTGGTGGCTGCAGACAGGATCTTATCATGTATCTCTGTATACAGGGAGCTCCCCCTAGTGGTGACTGCAGACAGGATCTTATCATGTATCTCTGTATACAGGGAGATCCCCCTAGTGGTGACTGCAGACAGGATCTTATCATGTATCTCTGTATACAGGGAGCTCCCCCTAGTGGTGACTGCAGACAGGATCCTATCATGTATCTCTGTATACAGGGAGCTCCCCCTAGTGGTGGCTGCAGACAGGATCCTATCATGTATCTCTGTATACAGGGAGCTCCCCCTAGTGGTGACTGCAGACAGCATCTTATCATGTATCTCTGTATACAGGGAGCTCCCCCTAGTGGTGGCTGCAGACAGGATCTTATCATGTATCTCTGTATACAGGGAGCTCCCCCTAGTGGTGGCTGCAGACAGGATCTTATCATGTATCTCTGTATACAGGGCGCTCCCCCTAGTGGTGACTGCAGACAGGATCTTATCATGTATCTCTGTATAGAGGGAGCTCCCCCTAGTGGTGACTGTAGACAAGATCTTATCATGTATCTCTGTATACAGGGAGCTCCCCCTAGTGGTGGCTGCAGACAGGGTCTTATCATGTATCTCTGTATACAGAGAGCTCCCCCTAGTGGTGGCTGCAGACAGGATCTTATCATGTATCTCTGTATACAGGGAGCTCCCCCTAGTGGTGGCTGCAGACAGGATCTTATCATGTATCTCTGTATACAGGGAGCTCCCCCTAGTGGTGGCTGCAGACAGGATCTTATCATGTATCTCTGTATACAGGGAGCTCCCCCTAGTGGTGACTGCAGACAAAATCTTATCATGTATCTCTGTATACAGGGAGATCCCCCTAGTGGTTGCTGCAGACAGGATCTTATCATGTATCTCTGTATACAGGGAGATCCCCCTAGTGGTGACTGCAGACAAGATCTTATCATGTATCTCTGTATACAGGGAGCTCCCCCTAGTGGTGGCTGCAGACAGGATCTTATCATGTATCTCTGTATACAGGGAGCTCCCCCTAGTGGTGACTGCAGACAGGATCTTATCATGTATCTCTGTATACAGGGAGCTCCCCCTAGTGGTGGCTGCAGACAGGATCTTATCATGTATCTCTGTATACAGGGAGCTCCCCCTAGTGGTGACTGCAGACAGGATCTTATCATGTATCTCTGTATACAGGGAGCTCCCCCTAGTGGTGGCTGCAGACAGGATCTTATCATGTATCTCTGTATATAGGGATCTCCCCTAGTGGTGGCTGCAGACAAGATCTTATCATGTATCTCTGTATACAGGGAGCTCCCCCTAGTGGTGACTGCAGACAGGATCTTATCATGTATCTCTGTATACAGGGAGCTCCCCCTAGTGGTGGCTGCAGACAGGATCTTATCATGTATCTCTGTATACAGGGAGCTCCCCCTAGTGGTGGCTGCAGACAGGATCTCATCATGTATCTCTGTATATAGGGAGCTCCCCTAGTGGTGGCTGCAGACAAGATCTTATCATGTATCTCTGTATACAGGGAGCTCCCCCTAGTGGTGACTGCAGACAGGATCTTATCATGTATCTCTGTATACAGGGAGCTCCCCCTAGTGGTGGCTGCAGACAGGATCTTATCATGTATCTCTGTATACAGGGAGATCCCCCTAGTGGTGGCTGCAGACAGGATCTTATCATGTATCTCTGTATACAGGGAGCTCCCCCTAGTGGTGGCTGCAGACAGGATCTTATCATGTATCTCTGTATACAGGGAGATCCCCCTAGTGGTGGCTGCAGACAGGATCTTATCATGTATCTCTGTATACAGGGAGATCCCCCTAGTGGTGGCTGCAGACAGGATCTTATCATGTATCTCTGTATACAGGGCGCTCCCCCTAGTGGTGACTGCAGACAGGATCTTATCATGTATCTCTGTATAGAGGGAGCTCCCCCTAGTGGTGACTGTAGACAAGATCTTATCATGTATCTCTGTATACAGGGAGCTCCCCCTAGTGGTGACTGCAGACAGGATCTTATCATGTATCTCTGTATACAGTGAGCTCCCCCTAGTGGTGGCTGCAGACAGGATCTTATCATGTATCTCTGTATACAGGGAGATCCCCCTAGTGGTGGCTGCAGACAGGATCTTATCATGTATCTCTGTATACAGGGAGATCCCCCTAGTGGTGGCTGCAGACATGATCTTATCATGTATCTGTGTATACAGGGAGCTCCCCCTAGTGGTGACTGCAGACAGGATCTTATCATGTATCTCTGTATACAGGGAGCTCCCCCTAGTGGTGCCTGCAGACAGGATCTTATCATGTATCTCTGTATACAGGGAGCTCCCCCTAGTGGTGGCTGCAGACAGGATCTTATCATGTATCTCTGTATACAGGGAGCTCCTCCCAGTGGTGACTGCAGACAGGATCTTATCATGTATCTCTGTATACAGGGAGCTCCCCCTAGTGGTGACTACAGACAGGATCTTATCATGTATCTCTGTATACAGGGAGCTCCTCCTAGTGGTGACTGCAGACAGGATTTTATCATGTATCTCTGTATACAGGGAGCTCCCCCTAGTGGTGCCTGCAGACAGGATCTTATCATGTATCTCTGTATACAGGGAGCTCCCCCTAGTGGTGGCTGCAGACAGGATCTTATCATGTATCTCTGTATACAGGGAGCTCCCCCTAGTGGTGACTGCAGACAGGATCTTATCATGTATCTCTGTATACAGGGAGCTCCCCCTAGTGGTGGCTGCAGACAGGATCTTATCATGTATCTCTGTATACAGGGAGCTCCACCTAGTGGTGGCTGCAGACAGAATCTTATCATGTATCTCTGTATACAGGGAGCTCCCCCTAGTGGTGGCTGCAGACAGGATCTTATCATGTATCTCTGTATACAGGGAGCTCCCCCTAGTGGTGGCTGCAGACAGAATCTTATCATGTATCTCTGTATACAGGGAGCTCCCCCTAGTGGTGGCTGCAGACAGGATCTTATCATGTATCTCTGTATACAGGGAGCTCCCCCTAGTGGTGACTGCAGACAGGACCTTATCATGTATCTCTGTATACAGGGAGCTCCCCCTAGTGGTGGCTGCAGACAGGATCTTATCATGTATCTCTGTATACAGGGAGCTCCCCCTAGTGGTGACTGCAGACAGGATCTTATCATGTATCTCTGTATACAGGGAGATCCCCCTAGTGGTGACTGCAGACAGGATCTTATCATGTATCTCTGTATACAGGGAGCTCCCCCTAGTGGTGACTGCAGACAGGATCCTATCATGTATCTCTGTATACAGGGAGCTCCCCCTAGTGGTGGCTGCAGACAGGATCTTATCATGTATCTCTGTATACAGGGAGCTCCCCCTAGTGGTGACTGCAGATAGGACCTTATCATGTATCTCTGTATACAGGGAGCTCCCCCTAGTGGTGGCTGCAGACAGGATCTTATCATGTATCTCTGTATACAGAGAGCTCCCCCTATTGGTGGCTGCAGACAGGACCTTATCATGTATCTCTGTATACAGGGAGCTCCCCCTAGTGGTGGCTGCAGACAGGATCTTATCATGTATCTCTGTATACAGGGAGCTCCCCCTAGTGGTGACTGCAGACAGGATCTTATCATGTATCTCTGTATACAGGGAGCTCCCCCTAGTGGTGACTGCAGACAAGATCTTATCATGTATCTCTGTATACAGGGAGCTCCCCCTAGTGGTGGCTGCAGACAGGATCTTATCATGTATCTCTGTATACAGGGAGCTCCCCCTAGTGGTGACGGCAGACAAAATCTTATCATGTATCTCTGTATACAGGGAGCTCCCCCTAGTGGTGACTGCAGACAGGATCTTATTATGTATCTCTGTATACAGGGAGCTCCCCCTAGTGGTGACGGCAGACAAAATCTTATCATGTATCTCTGTATACAGGGAGCTCCCCCTACTGGGGGGTGCAGACAGGATCTTATCATGTATCTCTGTATACAGGGAGATCCCCCTAGTGGTGGCTGCAGACAGGATCTTATCATGTATCTCTGTATACAGGGAGATCCCCCTAGTGGTGACTGCAGACAAGATCTTATCATGTATCTCTGTATACAGGGAGCTCCCCCTAGTGGTGGCTGCAGACAGGATCTTATCATGTATCTCTGTATATAGGGAGCTCCCCTAGTGGTGGCTGCAGACAATATCTTATCATGTATCTCTGTATACAGGGAGCTCCCCCTAGTGGTGACTGCAGACAGGATCTTATCATGTATCTCTGTATACAGGGAGCTCCCCCTAGTGGTGGCTGCAGACAGGATCTTATCATGTATCTCTGTATACAGGGAGCTCCCCCTAGTGGTGGCTGCAGACAGGATCTCATCATGTATCTCTGTATACAGGGAGCTCCCCTAGTGGTGGCTGCAGACAAGATCTTATCATGTATCTCTGTATACAGGGAGCTCCCCCTAGTGGTGACTGCAGACAGGATCGTATCATGTATCTCTGTATACAGGGAGCTCCCCCTAGTGGTGGCTGCAGACAGGATCTCATCATGTATCTCTGTATACAGGGAGCTCCCCTAGTGGTGGCTGCAGACAAGATATTATCATGTATCTCTGTATACAGGGAGCTACCCCTAGTGGTGACTGCAGACAGGATCTTATCATGTATCTCTGTATACAGGGAGCTCCCCCTAGTGGTGGCTGCAGACAGGATCTCATCATGTATCTCTGTATACAGGGAGCTCCCCTAGTGGTGGCTGCAGACAAGATCTTATCATGTATCTCTGTATACAGGGAGCTCCCCCTAGTGGTGACTGCAGACAGGATCTTATCATGTATCTCTGTATACAGTGAGCTCCCCCTAGTGGTGGCTGCAGACAGGATCTTATCATGTATCTCTGTATACAGGGAGATCCCCCTAGTGGTGGCTGCAGACAGGATCTTATCATGTATCTCTGTATACAGGGAGATCCCCCTAGTGGTGGCTGCAGACATGATCTTATCATGTATCTGTGTATACAGGGAGCTCCCCCTAGTGGTGACTGCAGACAGGATCTTATCATGTATCTCTGTATACAGGGAGCTCCCCCTAGTGGTGCCTGCAGACAGGATCTTATCATGTATCTCTGTATACAGGGAGCTCCCCCTAGTGGTGGCTGCAGACAGGATCTTATCATGTATCTCTGTATACAGGGAGCTCCCCCTAGTGGTGACTGCAGACAGGATCTTATCATGTATCTCTGTATACAGGGAGCTCCCCCTAGTGGTGACTACAGACAGGATCTTATCATGTATCTCTGTATACAGGGAGCTCCCCTAGTGGTGGCTGCAGACAGGATCTCATCATGTATCTCTGTATACAGGGAGCTCCCCCTAGTGGTGGCTGCAGACAGGATCTTATCATGTATCTCTGTATACAGGGAGCTCCCCCTAGTGGTGACTGCAGACAGGATCTTATCATGTATCTCTGTATACAGGGAGCTCCCCCTAGTGGTGGCTGCAGACAGGATCTTATCATGTATCTCTGTATACAGGGAGCTCCCCCTAGTGGTGACTGCAGACAGGATTTTATCATGTATCTCTGTATAGAGGGAGCTCCCCCTAGTGGTGCCTGCAGACAGGATCTTATCATGTATCTCTGTATACAGGGAGCTCCCCCTAGTGGTGGCTGCAGACAGGATCTTATCATGTATCTCTGTATACAGGGAGCTCCCCCTAGTGGTGACTGCAGACTGGATCTTATCATGTATCTCTGTATACAGGGAGCTCCCCTAGTGGTGGCTGCAGACAGAATCTTATCATGTATCTCTGTATACAGGGAGCTCCCCCTAGTGGTGGCTGCAGACAGGATCTTATCATGTATCTCTGTATACAGGGAGCTCCCCCTAGTGGTGGCTGCAGACAGAATCTTATCATGTATCTCTGTATACAGGGAGCTCCCCCTAGTGGTGGCTGCAGACAGGATCTTATCATGTATCTCTGTATACAGGGAGCTCCCCCTAGTGGTGACTGCAGACAGGACCTTATCATGTATCTCTGTATACAGGGAGCTCCCCCTAGTGGTGACTGCAGACAGGATCTTATCATGTATCTCTGTATACAGGGAGATCCCCCTAGTGGTGACTGCAGACAGGATCTTATCATGTATCTCTGTATACAGGGAGCTCCCCCTAGTGGTGACTGCAGACAGGATCCTATCATGTATCTCTGTATACAGGGAGCTCCCCCTAGTGGTGGCTGCAGACAGGATCTTATCATGTATCTCTGTATACAGGGAGCTCCCCCTAGTGGTGACTGCAGATAGGACCTTATCATGTATCTCTGTATACATGGAGCTCCCCCTAGTGGTGGCTGCAGACAGGATCTTATCATGTATCTCTGTATATAGGGAGCTCCCCCTAGTGGTGGCTGCAGACAGGATCTTATCATGTATCTCTGTATACAGAGAGCTCCCTCTAGTGGTGGCTGCAGACAGGATCTTATAATGTATCTCTGTATATAGGGAGCTCCCCCTAGTGGTGGCTGCAGACAGAATCTTATCATGTATCTCTGTATACAGGGAGCTCCCCCTAGTGGTGACTGCAGACAGGATCTTATCATGTATCTCTGTATACAGGGAGCTCCCCCTAGTGGTGGCTGCAGACAGGATCTTATCATGTATCTCTGTATACAGGGAGCTCCCCCTAGTGGTGACTGCAGACAGGATCCTATCATGTATCTCTGTATACAGGGAGCTCCCCCTAGTGGTGGCTGCAGACAGGATCTTATCATGTATCTCTGTATACAGGGAGCTCCCCCTAGTGGTGACTGCAGATAGGACCTTATCATGTATCTCTGTATACATGGAGCTCCCCCTAGTGGTGGCTGCAGACAGGATCTTATCATGTATCTCTGTATATAGGGAGCTCCCCCTAGTGGTGGCTGCAGACAGAATCTTATCATGTATCTCTGTATACAGGGAGCTCCCCCTAGTGGTGACTGCAGACAGGATCTTATCATGTATCTCTGTATACAGGGAGCTCCCCCTAGTGGTGGCTGCAGACAGGATCTTATCATGTATCTCTGTATACAGGGAGCTCCCACTAGTGGTGGCTGCAGAGAGGATCTTATCATGTATCTCTGTATACAGGGAGCTCCCCCTAGTGGTGGCTGCAGACAGGATCTTATCATGTATCTCTGTATACAGGGAGCTCCCCCTAGTGGTGGCTGCAGACAGGATCTTATCATGTATCTCTGTATACAGAGAGCTCCCCCTAGTGGTGACTGCAGACAGGATCTTATCATGTATCTCTGTATACAGGGAGCTCCCCCTAGTGGTGGCTGCAGATAGGATATTATGTATCTGTGTATACAGGGAGCTCCCCCTAGTGGTGACTGCAGACAGGATCTTATCATGTATCTCTGTATACAGGGAGCTCCCCCTAGTGGTGGCTGCAGACAGGATCTTATCATGTATCTCTGTATACAGAGAGCTCCCTCTAGTGGTGGCTGCAGACAGGATCTTATCATGTATCTCTGTATACAGGGAGCTCCCCCTAGTGGTGGCTGCAGACAGGATCTTATCATGTATCTCTGTATACAGGGAGCTCCCACTAGTGGTGACTACAGACAGGATCTTATCATGTATCTCTGTATACAGGGAGCTCCCCCTAGTGGTGGCTGCAGACAGGATCTTATCATGTATCTCTGTATACAGGGATCTCCCCCTAGTGGTGACTGCAGACAGGATCTTATCATGTATCTCTGTATACAGGGAGCTCCCAATAGTGGTGACTGCAGACAAGATCTTATCATGTATCTCTGTATACAGGGAGCTCCCCCTAGTGGTGGCTGCAGACAGGATCTTATCATGTATCTCTGTATACAGGGAGCTCCCCCTAGTGGTGGCTGCAGACAGGATCTTATCATGTATCTCTGTATACAGGGAGCTCCCCCTAGTGGTGGCTGTAGACAGGATCTTATCATGTATCTCTGTATACAGGGAGCTCCCCCTAGTGGTGGCCGCAGACAGGATCTTATCATGTATCTCTGTATACAGGGAGCTCCCTCTAGTGGTGGCTGCAGACAGGATCTTATCATGTATCTCTGTATACAGGGAGCTCCCCCTACTGGGGGCTGCAGACAGGATCTTATCATGTATCTCTGTATACAGGAAGCTCCCCATAGTGGTGGCTGCAGCCAGGATCTTATCATGTATCTCTGTATACAGGGAGCTCCCCCTAGTGGTGACTGCAGACAGGATCTTATCATGTATCTCTGTATACAGGGAGCTCCGCCTAGTGGTGGCTGCAGACAGGATCTTATCATGTATCTCTGTATACAGGGAGCTCCCCCTAGTGGTGACTGCAGACAGGATCTTATCATGTATCTCTGTATACAGGGAGCTCCCCCTAGTGGTGGCTGCAGACAGAATCTTATCATGTATCTCTGTATACAGGGAGCTCCCCCTAGTGGTGGCTGCATACAGGATCTTATCATGTATCTCTGTATACAGGGAGCTCCCCCTAGTGGTGGCTGCAGACAGGATCTTATCATGTATCTCTGTATACAGGGAGCTCCCACTAGTGGTGGCTGCAGACAGGATCTTATCATGTATCTCTGTATACAGGGAGCTCCCCCTAGTGGTGGCTGCAGACAGGATCTTATCATGTATCTCTGTATACAGGGAGCTCCCCCTAGTGGTGGCTGCAGACAGGATCTTATCATGTATCTCTGTATACAGAGAGCTCCCCCTAGTGGTGACTGCAGACAGGATCTTATCATGTATCCCTGTATACAGGGAGCTCCCCCTAGTGGTGACTGCAGACAGGATCTTATCATGTATCTCTGTATACAGGGAGCTCCCCCTAGTGGTGGCTGCAGATAGGATATTATGTATCTGTGTATACAGGGAGCTCCCCCTAGTGGTGACTGCAGACAGGATCTTATCATGTATCTCTGTATACAGGGAGCTCCCCCTAGTGGTGGCTGCAGACAGGATCTTATCATGTATCTCTGTATACAGAGAGCTCCCTCTAGTGGTGGCTGCAGACAGGATCTTATCATGTATCTCTGTATACAGGGAGCTCCCCCTAGTGGTGGCTGCAGACAGGATCTTATCATGTATCTCTGTATACAGGGAGCTCCCACTAGTGGTGACTACAGACAGGATCTTATCATGTATCTCTGTATACAGGGAGCTCCCCCTAGTGGTGGCTGCAGACAGGATCTTATCATGTATCTCTGTATACAGGGATCTCCCCCTAGTGGTGACTGCAGACAGGATCTTATCATGTATCTCTGTATACATGGAGCTCCCAATAGTGGTGACTGCAGACAAGATCTTATCATGTATCTCTGTATACAGGGAGCTCCCCCTAGTGGTGGCTGCAGACAGGATCTTATCATGTATCTCTGTATACAGGGAGCTCCCCCTAGTGGTGGCTGCAGACAGGATCTTATCATGTATCTCTGTATACAGGGAGCTCCCCCTAGTGGTGGCCGCAGACAGGATCTTATCATGTATCTCTGTATACAGGGAGCTCCCCCTACTGGGGGCTGCAGACAGGATCTTATCATGTATCTCTGTATACAGGAAGCTCCCCATAGTGGTGGCTGCAGCCAGGATCTTATCATGTATCTCTGTATACAGGGAGCTCCCCCTAGTGGTGACTGCAGACAGGATCTTATCATGTATCTCTGTATACAGGGAGCTCCGCCTAGTGGTGGCTGCAGACAGGATCTTATCATGTATCTCTGTATACAGGGAGCTCCCCCTAGTGGTGACTGCAGACAGGATCTTATCATGTATCTCTGTATACAGGGAGCTCCCCCTAGTGGTGGCTGCAGACAGAATCTTATCATGTATCTCTGTATACAGGAAGCTCCCCCTAGTGGTGGCTGCAGACAGGATCTTATCATGTATCTCTGTATACAGGAAGCTCCCCCTAGTGGTGACTGCAGACAGGCTCTTATCATGTATCTCTGTATACAGGGAGCGCCCCCTAGTGGTGGCTGCAGACAGGATCTTATCATGTATCTCTATACAGGGAGCTCCCCCTAGTGGTGGCTGCAGACAGGGTCTTATCATGTATCTCTGTATACAGGGAGCTCCCCCTAGTGGTGACTGCAGACAGGATCTTATCATGTATCTCTGTATACAGGGAGCTCCCTCTAGTGGTGGCTGCAGACAGGATCTTATCATGTATTTCTGTATACAGAGAGCTCCCTCTAGTGGTGGCTGCAGACAGGATCTTATCATGTATCTCTGTATACAGGGAGCTCCCTCTAGTGGTGGCTGCAGACAGGATCTTATCATGTATCTCTGTATACAGGGAGCTCCCCCTAGTGGTGACTGCAGACAGGACCTTATCATGTATCTCTGTATACAGGGAGCTCCCCCTAGTGGTGACTGCAGACAAAATCTTATCATGTATCTCTGTATACAGGGAGCTCCCCCTACTGGGGGCTGCAGACAGGATCTTATCATGTATCTCTGTATACAGGGAGATCCCCCTAGTGGTGGCTGCAGACAGGATCTTAACATGTATCTCTGTATACAGGGAGATCCCCCTAGTGGTGACTGCAGACAAGATCTTATCATGTATCTCTGTATACAGGGAGCTCCCCCTAGTGGTGGCTGCAGACAGGATCTTATCATGTATCTCTGTATATAGGGAGCTCCCCTAGTGGTAGCTGCAGACAAGATCTTATCATGTATCTCTGTATACAGGGAGCTCCCCCTAGTGGTGACTGCAGACAGGATCTTATCATGTATCTCTGTATACAGGGAGCTCCCCCTAGTGGTGGCTGCAGACAGGATCTTATCATGTATCTCTGTATACAGGGAGCTCCCCCTAGTGGTGGCTGCAGACAGGATCTCATCATGTATCACTGTATATAGGGGGCTCCCCTAGTGGTGGCTGCAGACAAGATCTTATCATGTATCTCTGTATACAGGGAGCTCCCCCTAGTGGTGACTGCAGACAGGATCTTATCATGTATCTCTGTATACAGGGAGCTCCCCCTAGTGGTGGCTGCAGACAGGATCTTATCATGTATCTCTGTATACAGGGAGATCCCCCTAGTGGTGGCTGCAGACAGGATCTTATCATGTATCTCTGTATACAGGGAGCTCCCCCTAGTGGTGGCTGCAGACAGGATCTTATCATGTATCTCTGTATACAGGGAGATCCCCCTAGTGGTGGCTGCAGACAGGATCTTATCATGTATCTCTGTATACAGGGAGATCCCCCTAGTGGTGGCTGCAGACAGGATCTTATCATGTATCTCTGTATACAGGGCGCTCCCCCTAGTGGTGACTGCAGACAGGATCTTATCATGTATCTCTGTATAGAGGGAGCTCCCCCTAGTGGTGACTGTAGACAAGATCTTATCATGTATCTCTGTATACAGGGAGCTCCCCCTAGTGGTGGCTGCAGACAGGGTCTTATCATGTATCTCTGTATACAGAGAGCTCCCCCTAGTGGTGGCTGCAGACAGGATCTTATCATGTAACTCTGTATACAGGGAGCTCCCCCTAGTGGTGGCTGCAGACAGGATCTTATCATGTATCTCTGTATACAGGGAGCTCCCCCTAGTGGTGGCTGCAGACAGGATCTTATCATGTATCTCTGTATACAGGGAGCTCCCCCTAGTGGTGACTGCAGACAAAATCTTATCATGTATCTCTGTATACAGGGAGCTCCCCCTACTGGGGGCTGCAGACAGGATCTTATCATGTATCTCTGTATACAGGGAGATCCCCCTAGTGGTGGCTGCAGACAGGATCTTATCATGTATCTCTGTATACAGGGAGATCCCCCTAGTGGTGACTGCAGACAAGATCTTATCATGTATCTCTGTATACAGGGAGCTCCCCCTAGTGGTGGCTGCAGACAGGATCTTATCATGTATCTCTGTATATAGGGAGCTCCCCTAGTGGTGGCTGCAGACAAGATCTTATCATGTATCTCTGTATACAGGGAGCTCCCCCTAGTGGTGACTGCAGACAGGATCTTATCATGTATCTCTGTATACAGGGAGCTCCCCCTAGTGGTGGCTGCAGACAGGATCTTATCATGTATCTCTGTATACAGGGAGCTCCCCCTAGTGGTGGCTGCAGACAGGATCTCATCATGTATCTCTGTATATAGGGAGCTCCCCTAGTGGTGGCTGCAGACAAGATCTTATCATGTATCTCTGTATACAGGGAGCTCCCCCTAGTGGTGACTGCAGACAGGATCTTGTCATGTATCTCTGTATACAGGGAGCTCCCCCTAGTGGTGGCTGCAGACAGGATCTTATCATGTATCTCTGTATACAGGGAGATCCCCCTAGTGGTGGCTGCAGACAGGATCTTATCATGTATCTCTGTATACAGGGAGCTCCCCCTAGTGGTGGCTGCAGACAGGATCTTATCATGTATCTCTGTATACAGGGAGATCCCCCTAGTGGTGGCTGCAGACAGGATCTTATCATGTATCTCTGTATACAGGGAGATCCCCCTAGTGGTGGCTGCAGACATGATCTTATCATGTATCTCTGTATACAGGGAGCTCCCCCTAGTGGTGACTGCAGACAGCATCTTATCATGTATCTCTGTATACAGGGAGCTCCCCCTAGTGGTGGCTGCAGACAGGATCTTATCATGTATCTCTGTATACAGGGAGCTCCCCCTAGTGGTGGCTGCAGACAGGATCTTATCATGTATCTCTGTATACAGGGCGCTCCCCCTAGTGGTGACTGCAGACAGGATCTTATCATGTATCTCTGTATAGAGGGAGCTCCCCCTAGTGGTGACTGTAGACAAGATCTTATCATGTATCTCTGTATACAGGGAGCTCCCCCTAGTGGTGGCTGCAGACAGGATCTTATCATGTATCTCTGTATACAGGGAGCTCCCCCTAGTGGTGACTGCAGACAGGATCTTATCATGTATCTCTGTATACAGGGAGATCCCCCTAGTGGTGGCTGCAGACAAGATCTTATCATGTATCTCTGTATACAGGGAGCTCCCCCTAGTGGTGACTGCAGACAAGATCTTATCATGTATCTCTGTATACAGGGAGCTCCCCCTAGTGGTGACTGCAGACAGGATCTTATCATGTATCTCTGTATACAGGGAGCTCCCCCTAGTGGTGACTGCAGACAAGATCTTATCATGTATCTCTGTATACAGGGAGCTCCCCCTAGTGGTGGCTGCAGACAGGATCTTATTATGTATCTCTGTATACAGGGAGCTCCCCCTAGTGGTGACTGCAGACAAAATCTTATCATGTATCTCTGTATACAGGGAGCTCCCCCTACTGGGGGGTGCAGACAGGATCTTATCATGTATCTCTGTATACAGGGAGATCCCCCTAGTGGTGGCTGCAGACAGGATCTTATCATGTATCTCTGTATACAGGGAGATCCCCCTAGTGGTGACTGCAGACAAGATCTTATCATGTATCTCTGTATACAGGGAGCTCCCCCTAGTGGTGGCTGCAGACAGGATCTTATCATGTATCTCTGTATATAGGGAGCTCCCCTAGTGGTGGCTGCAGACAATATCTTATCATGTATCTCTGTATACAGGGAGCTCCCCCTAGTGGTGACTGCAGACAGGATCTTATCATGTATCTCTGTATACAGGGAGCTCCCCCTAGTGGTGGCTGCAGACAGGATCTTATCATGTATCTCTGTATACAGGGAGCTCCCCCTAGTGGTGGCTGCAGACAGGATCTCATCATGTATCTCTGTATACAGGGAGCTCCCCTAGTGGTGGCTGCAGACAAGATCTTATCATGTATCTCTGTATACAGGGAGCTCCCCCTAGTGGTGACTGCAGACAGGATCGTATCATGTATCTCTGTATACAGGGAGCTCCCCCTAGTGGTGGCTGCAGACAGGATCTCATCATGTATCTCTGTATACAGGGAGCTCCCCTAGTGGTGGCTGCAGACAAGATATTATCATGTATCTCTGTATACAGGGAGCTCCCCCTAGTGGTGACTGCAGACAGGATCTTATCATGTATCTCTGTATACAGGGAGCTCCCCCTAGTGGTGGCTGCAGACAGGATCTCATCATGTATCTCTGTATACAGGGAGCTCCCCTAGTGGTGGCTGCAGACAAGATCTTATCATGTATCTCTGTATACAGGGAGCTCCCCCTAGTGGTGACTGCAGACAGGATCTTATCATGTATCTCTGTATACAGTGAGCTCCCCCTAGTGGTGGCTGCAGACAGGATCTTATCATGTATCTCTGTATACAGGGAGATCCCCCTAGTGGTGGCTGCAGACAGGATCTTATCATGTATCTCTGTATACAGGGAGATCCCCCTAGTGGTGGCTGCAGACATGATCTTATCATGTATCTGTGTATACAGGGAGCTCCCCCTAGTGGTGACTGCAGACAGGATCTTATCATGTATCTCTGTATACAGGGAGCTCCCCCTAGTGGTGCCTGCAGACAGGATCTTATCATGTATCTCTGTATACAGGGAGCTCCCTCTAGTGGTGGCTGCAGACAGGATCTTATCATGTATCTCTGTATACAGGGAGCTCCTCCCAGTGGTGACTGCAGACAGGATCTTATCATGTATCTCTGTATACAGGGAGCTCCCCCTAGTGGTGACTACAGACAGGATCTTATCATGTATCTCTGTATACAGGGAGCTCCCCTAGTGGTGGCTGCAGACAGGATCTCATCATGTATCTCTGTATACAGGGAGCTCCCCCTAGTGGTGACTGCAGACAGGATTTTATCATGTATCTCTGTATACAGGGAGCTCCCCCTAGTGGTGCCTGCAGACAGGATCTTATCATGTATCTCTGTATACAGGGAGCTCCCCCTAGTGGTGGCTGCAGACAGGATCTTATCATGTATCTCTGTATACAGGGAGCTCCCCCTAGTGGTGACTGCAGACTGGATCTTATCATGTATCTCTGTATACAGGGAGCTCCCCCTAGTGGTGGCTGCAGACAGAATCTTATCATGTATCTCTGTATACAGGGAGCTCCCCCTAGTGGTGGCTGCAGACAGGATCTTATCATGTATCTCTGTATACAGGGAGCTCCCCCTAGTGGTGGCTGCAGACAGAATCTTATCATGTATCTCTGTATACAGGGAGCTCCCCCTAGTGGTGGCTGCAGACAGGATCTTATCATGTATCTCTGTATACAGGGAGCTCCCCCTAGTGGTGACTGCAGACAGGACCTTATCATGTATCTCTGTATACAGGGAGCTCCCCCTAGTGGTGACTGCAGACAGGATCTTATCATGTATCTCTGTATACAGGGAGCTCCCCCTAGTGGTGGCTGCAGACAGGATCTTATCATGTATATCTGTATACAGGGAGCTCCCCCTAGTGGTGACTGCAGATAGGACCTTATCATGTATCTCTGTATACAGGAAGCTCCCCCTAGTGGTGGCTGCAGACAGGATCTTATCATGTATCTCTGTATACAGAGAGCTCCCCCTAATGGTGGCTGCAGACAGGACCTTATCATGTATCTCTGTATACAGGGAGCTCCCCCTAGTGGTGGCTGCAGACAGGATCTTATCATGTATCTCTGTATACAGGGAGCTCCCCCTAGTGGTGACTGCAGACAGGATCTTATCATGTATCTCTGTATACAGGGAGATCCCCCTAGTGGTGACTGCAGACAGGATCTTATCATGTATCTCTGTATACAGGGAGCTCCCCCTAGTGGTGACTGCAGACAGGATCCTATCATGTATCTCTGTATACAGGGAGCTCCCCCTAGTGGTGGCTGCAGACAGGATCCTATCATGTATCTCTGTATACAGGGAGCTCCCCCTAGTGGTGACTGCAGACAGCATCTTATCATGTATCTCTGTATACAGGGAGCTCCCCCTAGTGGTGGCTGCAGACAGGATCTTATCATGTATCTCTGTATACAGGGAGCTCCCCCTAGTGGTGGCTGCAGACAGGATCTTATCATGTATCTCTGTATACAGGGCGCTCCCCCTAGTGGTGACTGCAGACAGGATCTTATCATGTATCTCTGTATAGAGGGAGCTCCCCCTAGTGGTGACTGTAGACAAGATCTTATCATGTATCTCTGTATACAGGGAGCTCCCCCTAGTGGTGGCTGCAGACAGGGTCTTATCATGTATCTCTGTATACAGAGAGCTCCCCCTAGTGGTGGCTGCAGACAGGATCTTATCATGTATCTCTGTATACAGGGAGCTCCCCCTAGTGGTGGCTGCAGACAGGATCTTATCATGTATCTCTGTATACAGGGAGCTCCCCCTAGTGGTGGCTGCAGACAGGATCTTATCATGTATCTCTGTATACAGGGAGCTCCCCCTAGTGGTGACTGCAGACAAAATCTTATCATGTATCTCTGTATACAGGGAGATCCCCCTAGTGGTGGCTGCAGACAGGATCTTATCATGTATCTCTGTATACAGGGAGATCCCCCTAGTGGTGACTGCAGACAAGATCTTATCATGTATCTCTGTATACAGGGAGCTCCCCCTAGTGGTGGCTGCAGACAGGATCTTATCATGTATCTCTGTATACAGGGAGCTCCCCCTAGTGGTGACTGCAGACAGGATCTTATCATGTATCTCTGTATACAGGGAGCTCCCCCTAGTGGTGGCTGCAGACAGGATCTTATCATGTATCTCTGTATACAGGGAGCTCCCCCTAGTGGTGACTGTAGACAGGATCTTATCATGTATCTCTGTATACAGGGAGCTCCCCCTAGTGGTGGCTGCAGACAGGATCTTATCATGTATCTCTGTATACAGGGAGCTCCCCCTAGTGGTGGCTGCAGACAGGATCTTATCATGTATCTCTGTATATAGGGATCTCCCCTAGTGGTGGCTGCAGACAAGATCTTATCATGTATCTCTGTATACAGGGAGCTCCCCCTAGTGGTGACTGCAGACAGGATCTTATCATGTATCTCTGTATACAGGGAGCTCCCCCTAGTGGTGGCTGCAGACAGGATCTTATCATGTATCTCTGTATACAGGGAGCTCCCCCTAGTGGTGGCTGCAGACAGGATCTCATCATGTATCTCTGTATATAGGGAGCTCCCCTAGTGGTGGCTGCAGACAAGATCTTATCATGTATCTCTGTATACAGGGAGCTCCCCCTAGTGGTGACTGCAGACAGGATCTTATCATGTATCTCTGTATACAGGGAGCTCCCCCTAGTGGTGGCTGCAGACAGGATCTTATCATGTATCTCTGTATACAGGGAGATCCCCCTAGTGGTGGCTGCAGACAGGATCTTATCATGTATCTCTGTATACAGGGAGCTCCCCCTAGTGGTGGCTGCAGACAGGATCTTATCATGTATCTCTGTATACAGGGAGATCCCCCTAGTGGTGGCTGCAGACAGGATCTTATCATGTATCTCTGTATACAGGGAGATCCCCCTAGTGGTGGCTGCAGACAGGATCTTATCATGTATCTCTGTATACAGGGCGCTCCCCCTAGTGGTGACTGCAGACAGGATCTTATCATGTATCTCTGTATAGAGGGAGCTCCCCCTAGTGGTGACTGTAGACAAGATCTTATCATGTATCTCTGTATACAGGGAGCTCCCCCTAGTGGTGACTGCAGACAGGATCTTATCATGTATCTCTGTATACAGTGAGCTCCCCCTAGTGGTGGCTGCAGACAGGATCTTATCATGTATCTCTGTATACAGGGAGATCCCCCTAGTGGTGGCTGCAGACAGGATCTTATCATGTATCTCTGTATACAGGGAGATCCCCCTAGTGGTGGCTGCAGACATGATCTTATCATGTATCTGTGTATACAGGGAGCTCCCCCTAGTGGTGACTGCAGACAGGATCTTATCATGTATCTCTGTATACAGGGAGCTCCCCCTAGTGGTGCCTGCAGACAGGATCTTATCATGTATCTCTGTATACAGGGAGCTCCCCCTAGTGGTGGCTGCAGACAGGATCTTATCATGTATCTCTGTATACAGGGAGCTCCTCCCAGTGGTGACTGCAGACAGGATCTTATCATGTATCTCTGTATACAGGGAGCTCCCCCTAGTGGTGACTACAGACAGGATCTTATCATGTATCTCTGTATACAGGGAGCTCCTCCTAGTGGTGACTGCAGACAGGATTTTATCATGTATCTCTGTATACAGGGAGCTCCCCCTAGTGGTGCCTGCAGACAGGATCTTATCATGTATCTCTGTATACAGGGAGCTCCCCCTAGTGGTGGCTGCAGACAGGATCTTATCATGTATCTCTGTATACAGGGAGCTCCCCCTAGTGGTGACTGCAGACAGGATCTTATCATGTATCTCTGTATACAGGGAGCTCCCCCTAGTGGTGGCTGCAGACAGGATCTTATCATGTATCTCTGTATACAGGGAGCTCCACCTAGTGGTGGCTGCAGACAGAATCTTATCATGTATCTCTGTATACAGGGAGCTCCCCCTAGTGGTGGCTGCAGACAGGATCTTATCATGTATCTCTGTATACAGGGAGCTCCCCCTAGTGGTGGCTGCAGACAGGATCTTATCATGTATCTCTGTATACAGGGAGATCCCCCTAGTGGTGACTGCAGACAGGATCTTATCATGTATCTCTGTATACAGGGAGATCCCCCTAGTGGTGACTGCAGACAGGATCTTATCATGTATCTCTGTATACAGGGAGCTCCCCCTAGTGGTGACTGCAGACAGGATCCTATCATGTATCTCTGTATACAGGGAGCTCCCCCTAGTGGTGGCTGCAGACAGGATCTTATCATGTATCTCTGTATACAGGGAGCTCCCCCTAGTGGTGACTGCAGATAGGACCTTATCATGTATCTCTGTATACAGGGAGCTCCCCCTAGTGGTGGCTGCAGACAGGATCTTATCATGTATCTCTGTATACAGAGAGCTCCCCCTATTGGTGGCTGCAGACAGGACCTTATCATGTATCTCTGTATACAGGGAGCTCCCCCTAGTGGTGGCTGCAGACAGGATCTTATCATGTATCTCTGTATACAGGGAGCTCCCCCTAGTGGTGACTGCAGACAGGATCTTATCATGTATCTCTGTATACAGGGAGCTCCCCCTAGTGGTGACTGCAGACAAGATCTTATCATGTATCTCTGTATACAGGGAGCTCCCCCTAGTGGTGGCTGCAGACAGGATCTTATTATGTATCTCTGTATACAGGGAGCTCCCCCTAGTGGTGACGGCAGACAAAATCTTATCATGTATCTCTGTATACAGGGAGCTCCCCCTACTGGGGGGTGCAGACAGGATCTTATCATGTATCTCTGTATACAGGGAGATCCCCCTAGTGGTGGCTGCAGACAGGATCTTATCATGTATCTCTGTATACAGGGAGATCCCCCTAGTGGTGACTGCAGACAAGATCTTATCATGTATCTCTGTATACAGGGAGCTCCCCCTAGTGGTGGCTGCAGACAGGATCTTATCATGTATCTCTGTATATAGGGAGCTCCCCTAGTGGTGGCTGCAGACAATATCTTATCATGTATCTCTGTATACAGGGAGCTCCCCCTAGTGGTGACTGCAGACAGGATCTTATCATGTATCTCTGTATACAGGGAGCTCCCCCTAGTGGTGGCTGCAGACAGGATCTTATCATGTATCTCTGTATACAGGGAGCTCCCCCTAGTGGTGGCTGCAGACAGGATCTCATCATGTATCTCTGTATACAGGGAGCTCCCCTAGTGGTGGCTGCAGACAAGATCTTATCATGTATCTCTGTATACAGGGAGCTCCCCCTAGTGGTGACTGCAGACAGGATCGTATCATGTATCTCTGTATACAGGGAGCTCCCCCTAGTGGTGGCTGCAGACAGGATCTCATCATGTATCTCTGTATACAGGGAGCTCCCCTAGTGGTGGCTGCAGACAAGATATTATCATGTATCTCTGTATACAGGGAGCTACCCCTAGTGGTGACTGCAGACAGGATCTTATCATGTATCTCTGTATACAGGGAGCTCCCCCTAGTGGTGGCTGCAGACAGGATCTCATCATGTATCTCTGTATACAGGGAGCTCCCCTAGTGGTGGCTGCAGACAAGATCTTATCATGTATCTCTGTATACAGGGAGCTCCCCCTAGTGGTGACTGCAGACAGGATCTTATCATGTATCTCTGTATACAGTGAGCTCCCCCTAGTGGTGGCTGCAGACAGGATCTTATCATGTATCTGTGTATACAGGGAGCTCCCCCTAGTGGTGACTGCAGACAGGATCTTATCATGTATCTCTGTATACAGGGAGCTCCCCCTAGTGGTGCCTGCAGACAGGATCTTATCATGTATCTCTGTATACAGGGAGCTCCCCCTAGTGGTGGCTGCAGACAGGATCTCATCATGTATCTCTGTATACAGGGAGCTCCCCTAGTGGTGGCTGCAGACAAGATCTTATCATGTATCTCTGTATACAGGGAGATCCCCCTAGTGGTGGCTGCAGACAGGATCTTATCATGTATCTCTGTATACAGGGAGATCCCCCTAGTGGTGGCTGCAGACATGATCTTATCATGTATCTGTGTATACAGGGAGCTCCCCCTAGTGGTGACTGCAGACAGGATCTTATCATGTATCTCTGTATACAGGGAGCTCCCCCTAGTGGTGGCTGCAGACAGGATCTTATCATGTATCTCTGTATACAGGGAGCTCCTCCCAGTGGTGACTGCAGACAGGATCTTATCATGTATCTCTGTATACAGGGAGCTCCCCCTAGTGGTGACTACAGACAGGATCTTATCATGTATCTCTGTATACAGGGAGCTCCCCTAGTGGTGGCTGCAGACAGGATCTCATCATGTATCTCTGTATACAGGGAGCTCCCCCTAGTGGTGGCTGCAGACAGGATCTTATCATGTATCTCTGTATACAGGGAGCTCCCCCTAGTGGTGACTGCAGACAGGATCTTATCATGTATCTCTGTATACAGGGAGCTCCCCCTAGTGGTGGCTGCAGACAGGATCTTATCATGTATCTCTGTATACAGGGAGCTCCCCCTAGTGGTGACTGCAGACAGGATTTTATCATGTATCTCTGTATACAGGGAGCTCCCCCTAGTGGTGCCTGCAGACAGGATCTTATCATGTATCTCTGTATACAGGGAGCTCCCCCTAGTGGTGGCTGCAGACAGGATCTTATCATGTATCTCTGTATACAGGGAGCTCCCCCTAGTGGTGACTGCAGACTGGATCTTATCATGTATCTCTGTATACAGGGAGCTCCCCTAGTGGTGGCTGCAGACAGAATCTTATCATGTATCTCTGTATACAGGGAGCTCCCCCTAGTGGTGGCTGCAGACAGGATCTTATCATGTATCTCTGTATACAGGGAGCTCCCCCTAGTGGTGGCTGCAGACAGAATCTTATCATGTATCTCTGTATACAGGGAGCTCCCCCTAGTGGTGGCTGCAGACAGGATCTTATCATGTATCTCTGTATACAGGGAGCTCCCCCTAGTGGTGACTGCAGACAGGACCTTATCATGTATCTCTGTATACAGGGAGCTCCCCCTAGTGGTGACTGCAGACAGGATCTTATCATGTATCTCTGTATACAGGGAGATCCCCCTAGTGGTGACTGCAGACAGGATCTTATCATGTATCTCTGTATACAGGGAGCTCCCCCTAGTGGTGACTGCAGACAGGATCCTATCATGTATCTCTGTATACAGGGAGCTCCCCCTAGTGGTGGCTGCAGACAGGATCTTATCATGTATCTCTGTATACAGGGAGCTCCCCCTAGTGGTGACTGCAGATAGGACCTTATCATGTATCTCTGTATACATGGAGCTCCCCCTAGTGGTGGCTGCTGACAGGATCTTATCATGTATCTCTGTATACAGAGAGCTCCCCCTAATGGTGGCTGCAGACAGGACCTTATCATGTATCTCTGTATACAGGGAGCTCCCCCTAGTGGTGGCTGCAGACAGGATCTTATCATGTATCTCTGTATACAGGGAGCTCCCCCTAGTGGTGACTGCAGACAGGATCTTATCATGTATCTCTGTATACAGGGAGATCCCCCTAGTGGTGACTGCAGACAGGATCTTATCATGTATCTCTGTATACAGGGAGCTCCCCCTAGTGGTGACTGCAGACAGGATCCTATCATGTATCTCTGTATACAGGGAGCTCCCCCTAGTGGTGGCTGCAGACAGGATCCTATCATGTATCTCTGTATACAGGGAGCTCCCCCTAGTGGTGACTGCAGACAGCATCTTATCATGTATCTCTGTATACAGGGAGCTCCCCCTAGTGGTGGCTGCAGACAGGATCTTATCATGTATCTCTGTATACAGGGAGCTCCCCCTAGTGGTGGCTGCAGACAGGATCTTATCATGTATCTCTGTATACAGGGCGCTCCCCCTAGTGGTGACTGCAGACAGGATCTTATCATGTATCCCTGTATAGAGGAAGCTCCCCCTAGTGGTGACTGTAGACAAGATCTTATCATGTATCTCTGTATACAGGGAGCTCCCCCTAGTGGTGGCTGCAGACAGGGTCTTATCATGTATCTCTGTATACAGAGAGCTCCCCCTAGTGGTGGCTGCAGACAGGATCTTATCATGTATCTCTGTATACAGGGAGCTCCCCCTAGTGGTGGCTGCAGACAGGATCTTATCATGTATCTCTGTATACAGGGAGCTCCCCCTAGTGGTGGCTGCAGACAGGATCTTATCATGTATCTCTGTATACAGGGAGCTCCCCCTAGTGGTGACTGCAGACAAAATCTTATCATTTATCTCTGTATACAGGGAGCTCCCCCTACTGGGGGCTGCAGACAGGATCTTATCATGTATCTCTGTATACAGGGAGATCCCCCTAGTGGTGGCTGCAGACAGGATCTTATCATGTATCTCTGTATACAGGGAGATCCCCCTAGTGGTGACTGCAGACAAGATCTTATCATGTATCTCTGTATACAGGGAGCTCCCCCTAGTGGTGGCTGCAGACAGGATCTTATCATGTATCTCTGTATACAGGGAGCTCCCCCTAGTGGTGGCTGCAGACAGGATCTTATCATGTATCTCTGTATACAGGGAGCTCCCCCTAGTGGTGGCTGCAGACAGGATCTTATCATGTATCTCTGTATATAGGGATCTCCCCTAGTGGTGGCTGCAGACAAGATCTTATCATGTATCTCTGTATACAGGGAGCTCCCCCTAGTGGTGACTGCAGACAGGATCTTATCATGTATCTCAGTATACAGGGAGCTCCCCCTAGTGGTGGCTGCAGACAGGATCTTATCATGTATCTCTGTATACAGGGAGCTCCCCCTAGTGGTGGCTGCAGACAGGATCTCATCATGTATCTCTGTATATAGGGAGCTCCCCTAGTGGTGGCTGCAGACAAGATCTTATCATGTATCTCTGTATACAGGGAGCTCCCCCTAGTGGTGACTGCAGACAGGATCTTATCATGTATCTCTGTATACAGGGAGCTCCCCCTAGTGGTGGCTGCAGACAGGATCTTATCATGTATCTCTGTATACAGGGAGATCCCCCTAGTGGTGGCTGCAGACAGGATCTTATCATGTATCTCTGTATACAGGGAGCTCCCCCTAGTGGTGGCTGCAGACAGGATCTTATCATGTATCTCTGTATACAGGGAGATCCCCCTAGTGGTGGCTGCAGACAGGATCTTATCATGTATCTCTGTATACAGGGAGATCCTCCTAGTGGTGGCTGCAGACAGGATCTTATCATGTATCTCTGTATACAGGGCGCTCCCCCTAGTGGTGACTGCAGACAGGATCTTATCATGTATCTCTGTATAGAGGGAGCTCCCCCTAGTGGTGACTGTAGACAAGATCTTATCATGTATCTCTGTATACAGGGAGCTCCCCCTAGTGGTGACTGCAGACAGGATCTTATCATGTATCTCTGTATACAGTGAGCTCCCCCTAGTGGTGGCTGCAGACAGGATCTTATCATGTATCTCTGTATACAGGGAGATCCCCCTAGTGGTGGCTGCAGACAGGATCTTATCATGTATCTCTGTATACAGGGAGATCCCCCTAGTGGTGGCTGCAGACATGATCTTATCATGTATCTGTGTATACAGGGAGCTCCCCCTAGTGGTGACTGCAGACAGGATCTTATCATGTATCTCTGTATACAGGGAGCTCCCCCTAGTGGTGCCTGCAGACAGGATCTTATCATGTATCTCTGTATACAGGGAGCTCCCCCTAGTGGTGGCTGCAGACAGGATCTTATCATGTATCTCTGTATACAGGGAGCTCCTCCCAGTGGTGACTGCAGACAGGATCTTATCATGTATCTCTGTATACAGGGAGCTCCCCCTAGTGGTGACTACAGACAGGATCTTATCATGTATCTCTGTATACAGGGAGCTCCTCCTAGTGGTGACTGCAGACAGGATTTTATCATGTATCTCTGTATACAGGGAGCTCCCCCTAGTGGTGCCTGCAGACAGGATCTTATCATGTATCTCTGTATACAGGGAGCTCCCCCTAGTGGTGGCTGCAGACAGGATCTTATCATGTATCTCTGTATACAGGGAGCTCCCCCTAGTGGTGACTGCAGACTGGATCTTATCATGTATCTCTGTATACAGGGAGCTCCCCCTAGTGGTGGCTGCAGACAGGATCTTATCATGTATCTCTGTATACAGGGAGCTCCACCTAGTGGTGGCTGCAGACAGAATCTTATCATGTATCTCTGTATACAGGGAGCTCCCCCTAGTGGTGGCTGCAGACAGGATCTTATCATGTGTCTCTGTATACAGGGAGCTCCCCCTAGTGGTGGCTGCAGACAGAATCTTATCATGTATCTCTGTATACAGGGAGCTCCCCCTAGTGGTGGCTGCAGACAGGATCTTATCATGTATCTCTGTATACAGGGAGCTCCCCCTAGTGGTGACTGCAGACAGGACCTTATCATGTATCTCTGTATACAGGGAGCTCCCCCTA
Organism: Anomaloglossus baeobatrachus; assembly: GCF_048569485.1. Taxonomy (NCBI): domain Eukaryota; kingdom Metazoa; phylum Chordata; class Amphibia; order Anura; family Aromobatidae; genus Anomaloglossus; species Anomaloglossus baeobatrachus. The sequence continues at coordinate 14,188,150 of NC_134353.1, forward strand.
GTGGTGGCTGCAGACAGGATCTTATCATGTATCTCTGTATACAGGGAGCTCCCCCTAGTGGTGGCTGCAGACAGGATCTTATCATGTATCTCTGTATACAGGGAGATCCCCCTAGTGGTGACTGCAGACAGGATCTTATCATGTATCTCTGTATACAGGGAGCTCCCCCTAGTGGTGACTGCAGACAGGATCCTATCATGTATCTCTGTATACAGGGAGCTCCCCCTAGTGGTGGCTGCAGACAGGATCTTATCATGTATCTCTGTATACAGGGAGCTCCCCCTAGTGGTGACTGCAGATAGGACCTTATCATGTATCTCTGTATACGGGGAGCTCCCCCTAGTGGTGGCTGCAGACAGGATCTTATCATGTATCTCTGTATACAGAGAGCTCCCCCTAATGGTGGCTGCAGACAGGACCTTATCATGTATCTCTGTATACAGGGAGCTCCCCCTAGTGGTGGCTGCAGACAGGATCTTATCATGTATCTCTGTATACAGGGAGCTCCCCCTAGTGGTGACTGCAGACAGGATCTTATCATGTATCTCTGTATACAGGGAGATCCCCCTAATGGTGACTGCAGACAGGATCTTATCATGTATCTCTGTATACAGGGAGCTCCCCCTAGTGGTGACTGCAGACAGGATCCTATCATGTATCTCTGTATACAGGGAGCTCCCCCTAGTGGTGGCTGCAGACAGGATCCTATCATGTATCTCTGTATACAGGGAGCTCCCCCTAGTGGTGACTGCAGACAGCATCTTATCATGTATCTCTGTATACAGGGAGCTCCCCCTAGTGGTGGCTGCAGACAGGATCTTATCATGTATCTCTGTATACAGGGAGCTCCCCCTAGTGGTGGCTGCAGACAGGATCTTATCATGTATCTCTGTATACAGGGCGCTCCCCCTAGTGGTGACTGCAGACAGGATCTTATCATGTATCTCTGTATAGAGGGAGCTCCCCCTAGTGGTGACTGTAGACAAGATCTTATCATGTATCTCTGTATACAGGGAGCTCCCCCTAGTGGTGGCTGCAGACAGGGTCTTATCATGTATCTCTGTATACAGAGAGCTCCCCCTAGTGGTGGCTGCAGACAGGATCTTATCATGTATCTCTGTATACAGGGAGCTCCGCCTAGTGGTGGCTGCAGACAGGATCTTATCATGTATCTCTGTATACAGGGAGCTCCCCCTAGTGGTGGCTGCAGACAGGATCTTATCATGTATCTCTGTATACAGGGAGCTCCCCCTAGTGGTGACTGCAGACAAAATCTTATCATTTATCTCTGTATACAGGGAGCTCCCCCTACTGGGGGCTGCAGACAGGATCTTATCATGTATCTCTGTATACAGGGAGATCCCCCTAGTGGTGGCTGCAGACAGGATCTTATCATGTATCTCTGTATACAGGGAGATCCCCCTAGTGGTGACTGCAGACAAGATCTTATCATGTATCTCTGTATACAGGGAGCTCCCCCTAGTGGTGGCTGCAGACAGGATCTTATCATGTATCTCTGTATATAGGGATCTCCCCTAGTGGTGGCTGCAGACAAGATCTTATCATGTATCTCTGTATACAGGGAGCTCCCCCTAGTGGTGACTGCAGACAGGATCTTATCATGTATCTCTGTATACAGGGAGCTCCCCCTAGTGGTGGCTGCAGACAGGATCTTATCATGTATCTCTGTATACAGGGAGCTCCCCCTAGTGGTGGCTGCAGACAGGATCTCATCATGTATCTCTGTATATAGGGAGCTCCCCTAGTGGTGGCTGCAGACAAGATCTTATCATGTATCTCTGTATACAGGGAGCTCCCCCTAGTGGTGACTGCAGACAGGATCTTATCATGTATCTCTGTATACAGGGAGCTCCCCCTAGTGGTGGCTGCAGACAGGATCTTATCATGTATCTCTGTATACAGGGAGCTCCCCCTAGTGGTGGCTGCAGACAGGATCTTATCATGTATCTCTGTATACAGGGAGATCCCCCTAGTGGTGGCTGCAGACAGGATCTTATCATGTATCTCTGTATACAGGGAGCTCCCCCTAGTGGTGGCTGCAGACAGGATCTTATCATGTATCTCTGTATACAGGGAGATCCCCCTAGTGGTGGCTGCAGACAGGATCTTATCATGTATCTCTGTATACAGGGAGATCCCCCTAGTGGTGGCTGCAGACAGGATCTTATCATGTATCTCTGTATACAGGGCGCTCCCCCTAGTGGTGACTGCAGACAGGATCTTATCATGTATCTCTGTATAGAGGGAGCTCCCCCTAGTGGTGACTGTAGACAAGATCTTATCATGTATCTCTGTATACAGGGAGCTCCCCCTAGTGGTGGCTGCAGACAGGGTCTTATCATGTATCTCTGTATACAGAGAGCTCCCCCTAGTGGTGGCTGCAGACAGGATCTTATCATGTATCTCTGTATACAGGGAGCTCCCCCTAGTGGTGGCTGCAGACAGGATCTTATCATGTATCTCTGTATACAGGGAGCTCCCCCTAGTGGTGGCTGCAGACAGGATCTTATCATGTATCTCTGTATACAGGGAGCTCCCCCTAGTGGTGACTGCAGACAAAATCTTATCATGTATCTCTGTATACAGGGAGCTCCCCCTACTGGGGGCTGCAGACAGGATCTTATCATGTATCTCTGTATACAGGGAGATCCCCCTAGTGGTGGCTGCAGACAGGATCTTATCATGTATCTCTGTATACAGGGAGATCCCCCTAGTGGTGACTGCAGACAAGATCTTATCATGTATCTCTGTATACAGGGAGCTCCCCCTAGTGGTGGCTGCAGACAGGATCTTATCATGTATCTCTGTATATAGGGAGCTCCCCTAGTGGTGGCTGCAGACAAGATCTTATCATGTATCTCTGTATACAGGGAGCTCCCCCTAGTGGTGACTGCAGACAGGATCTTATCATGTATCTCTGTATACAGGGAGCTCCCCCTAGTGGTGGCTGCAGACAGGATCTTATCATGTATCTCTGTATACAGGGAGCTCCCCCTAGTGGTGGCTGCAGACAGGATCTCATCATGTATCTCTGTATATAGGGAGCTCCCCTAGTGGTGGCTGCAGACAAGATCTTATCATGTATCTCTGTATACAGGGAGCTCCCCCTAGTGGTGACTGCAGACAGGATCTTATCATGTATCTCTGTATACAGGGAGCTCCCCCTAGTGGTGGCTGCAGACAGGATCTTATCATGTATCTCTGTATACAGGGAGATCCCCCTAGTGGTGGCTGCAGACAGGATCTTATCATGTATCTCTGTATACAGGGAGCTCCCCCTAGTGGTGGCTGCAGACAGGATCTTATCATGTATCTCTGTATACAGGGAGATCCCCCTAGTGGTGGCTGCAGACAGGATCTTATCATGTATCTCTGTATACAGGGAGATCCCCCTAGTGGTGGCTGCAGACATGATCTTATCATGTATCTCTGTATACAGGGAGCTCCCCCTAGTGGTGACTGCAGACAGCATCTTATCATGTATCTCTGTATACAGGGAGCTCCCCCTAGTGGTGGCTGCAGACAGGATCTTATCATGTATCTCTGTATACAGGGAGCTCCCCCTAGTGGTGGCTGCAGACAGGATCTTATCATGTATCTCTGTATACAGGGCGCTCCCCCTAGTGGTGACTGCAGACAGGATCTTATCATGTATCTCTGTATAGAGGGAGCTCCCCCTAGTGGTGACTGTAGACAAGATCTTATCATGTATCTCTGTATACAGGGAGCTCCCCCTAGTGGTGGCTGCAGACAGGATCTTATCATGTATCTCTGTATACAGGGAGCTCCCCCTAGTGGTGGCTGCAGACAGGATCTTATTATGTATCTCTGTATACAGGGAGCTCCCCCTAGTGGTGACTGCAGACAAAATCTTATCATGTATCTCTGTATACAGGGAGCTCCCCCTACTGGGGGGTGCAGACAGGATCTTATCATGTATCTCTGTATACAGGGAGATCCCCCTAGTGGTGGCTGCAGACAGGATCTTATCATGTATCTCTGTATACAGGGAGATCCCCCTAGTGGTGACTGCAGACAAGATCTTATCATGTATCTCTGTATACAGGGAGCTCCCCCTAGTGGTGGCTGCAGACAGGATCTTATCATGTATCTCTGTATACAGAGAGCTCCCCCTAGTGGTGGCTGCAGACAGGATCTTATCATGTATCTCTGTATACAGGGAGCTCCCCCTAGTGGTGACTGCAGACAGGATCTTATCATGTATCTCTGTATACAGGGAGCTCCCCCTAGTGGTGGCTGCAGACAGGATCTTATCATGTATCTCTGTATACAGGGAGCTCCCCCTAGTGGTGGCTGCAGACAGGATCTCATCATGTATCTCTGTATACAGGGAGCTCCCCCTAGTGGTGGCTGCAGACAGGATCTTATCATGTATCTCTGTATACAGGGAGCTCCCCTAGTGGTGGCTGCAGACAAGATCTTATCATGTATCTCTGTATACAGGGAGCTCCCCCTAGTGGTGACTGCAGACAGGATCTTATCATGTATCTCTGTATACAGGGAGCTCCCCCTAGTGGTGGCTGCAGACAGGATCTCATCATGTATCTCTGTATACAGGGAGCTCCCCTAGTGGTGGCTGCAGACAAGATATTATCATGTATCTCTGTATACAGGGAGCTCCCCCTAGTGGTGACTGCAGACAGGATCTTATCATGTATCTCTGTATACAGGGAGCTCCCCCTAGTGGTGGCTGCAGACAGGATCTCATCATGTATCTCTGTATACAGGGAGCTCCCCTAGTGGTGGCTGCAGACAAGATCTTATCATGTATCTCTGTATACAGGGAGCTCCCCCTAGTGGTGACTGCAGACAGGATCTTATCATGTATCTCTGTATACAGTGAGCTCCCCCTAGTGGTGGCTGCAGACAGGATCTTATCATGTATCTCTGTATACAGGGAGATCCCCCTAGTGATGGCTGCAGACAGGATCTTATCATGTATCTCTGTATACAGGGAGATCCCCCTAGTGGTGGCTGCAGACATGATCTTATCATGTATCTGTGTATACAGGGAGCTCCCCCTAGTGGTGACTGCAGACAGGATCTTATCATGTATCTCTGTATACAGGGAGCTCCCCCTAGTGGTGGCTGCAGACAGGATCTTATCATGTATCTCTGTATACAGGGAGCTCCCCCTAGTGGTGGCTGCAGACAGGATCTTATCATGTATCTCTGTATACAGGGAGCTCCCCCTAGTGGTGCCTGCAGACAGGATCTTATCATGTATCTCTGTATACAGGGAGCTCCCCCTAGTGGTGGCTGCAGACAGGATCTTATCATGTATCTCTGTATACAGGGAGCTCCTCCCAGTGGTGACTGCAGACAGGATCTTATCATGTATCTCTGTATACAGGGAGCTCCCCCTAGTGGTGACTACAGACAGGATCTTATCATGTATCTCTGTATACAGGGAGCTCCTCCTAGTGGTGACTGCAGACAGGATTTTATCATGTATCTCTGTATACAGGGAGCTCCCCCTAGTGGTGCCTGCAGACAGGATCTTATCATGTATCTCTGTATACAGGGAGCTCCCCCTAGTGGTGGCTGCAGACAGGATCTTATCATGTATCTCTGTATACAGGGAGCTCCCCCTAGTGGTGACTGCAGACTGGATCTTATCATGTATCTCTGTATACAGGGAGCTCCCCCTAGTGGTGGCTGCAGACAGAATCTTATCATGTATCTCTGTATACAGGGAGCTCCCCCTAGTGGTGGCTGCAGACAGGATCTTATCATGTATCTCTGTATACAGGGAGCTCCCCCTAGTGGTGGCTGCAGACAGAATCTTATCATGTATCTCTGTATACAGGGAGCTCCCCCTAGTGGTGGCTGCAGACAGGATCTTATTATGTATCTCTGTATACAGGGAGCTCCTCCCAGTGGTGACTGCAGACAGGATCTTATCATGTATCTCTGTATACAGGGAGCTCCCCCTAGTGGTGACTACAGACAGGATCTTATCATGTATCTCTGTATACAGGGAGCTCCTCCTAGTGGTGACTGCAGACAGGATCTTATCATGTATCTCTGTATACAGGGAGCTCCCCCTAGTGGTGGCTGCAGACAGGATCTTATCATGTATCTCTGTATACAGGGAGCTCCCCCTAGTGGTGGCTGCAGACAGGATCTCATCATGTATCTCTGTATACAGGGAGCTCCCCCTAGTGGTGGCTGCAGACAGGATCTTATCATGTATCTCTGTATACAGGGAGCTCCCCTAGTGGTGGCTGCAGACAAGATCTTATCATGTATCTCTGTATACAGGGAGCTCCCCCTAGTGGTGACTGCAGACAGGATCTTATCATGTATCTCTGTATACAGGGAGCTCCCCCTAGTGGTGGCTGCAGACAGGATCTCATCATGTATCTCTGTATACAGGGAGCTCCCCTAGTGGTGGCTGCAGACAAGATATTATCATGTATCTCTGTATACAGGGAGCTCCCCCTAGTGGTGACTGCAGACAGGATCTTATCATGTATCTCTGTATACAGGGAGCTCCCCCTAGTGGTGGCTGCAGACAGGATCTCATCATGTATCTCTGTATACAGGGAGCTCCCCTAGTGGTGGCTGCAGACAGGATCTTATCATGTATCTCTGTATACAGGGAGATCCCCCTAGTGGTGGCTGCAGACAGGATCTTATCATGTATCTCTGTATACAGGGAGCTCCCCTAGTGGTGGCTGCAGACAGGATCTTATCATGTATCTCTGTATACAGGGAGATCCCCCTAGTGGTGGCTGCAGACAGGATCTTATCATGTATCTCTGTATACAGGGAGATCCCCCTAGTGGTGGCTGCAGACATGATCTTATCATGTATCTGTGTATACAGGGAGCTCCCCCTAGTGGTGACTGCAGACAGGATCTTATCATGTATCTCTGTATACAGGGAGCTCCCCCTAGTGGTGGCTGCAGACAGGATCTCATCATGTATCTCTGTATACAGGGAGCTCCCCTAGTGGTGACTGCAGACAGGATCTTATCATGTATCTCTGTATACAGGGAGCTCCCCCTAGTGGTGGCTGCAGACAGGATCTCATCATGTATCTCTGTATACAGGGAGCTCCCCTAGTGGTGGCTGCAGACAGGATCTTATCATGTATCTCTGTATACAGGGAGATCCCCCTAGTGGTGGCTGCAGACAGGATCTTATCATGTATCTCTGTATACAGGGAGATCCCCCTAGTGGTGGCTGCAGACATGATCTTATCATGTATCTGTGTATACAGGGAGCTCCCCCTAGTGGTGACTGCAGACAGGATCTTATCATGTATCTCTGTATACAGGGAGCTCCCCCTAGTGGTGGCTGCAGACAGGATCTCATCATGTATCTCTGTATACAGGGAGCTCCCCTAGTGGTGACTGCAGACAGGATCTTATCATGTATCTCTGTATACAGGGAGCTCCCCCTAGTGGTGGCTGCAGACAGGATCTCATCATGTATCTCTGTATACAGGGAGCTCCCCTAGTGGTGGCTGCAGACAGGATCTTATCATGTATCTCTGTATACAGGGAGATCCCCCTAGTGGTGGCTGCAGACAGGATCTTATCATGTATCTCTGTATACAGGGAGATCCCCCTAGTGGTGGCTGCAGACATGATCTTATCATGTATCTGTGTATACAGGGAGCTCCCCCTAGTGGTGACTGCAGACAGGATCTTATCATGTATCTCTGTATACAGGGAGCTCCCCCTAGTGGTGGCTGCAGACAGGATCTTATCATGTATCTCTGTATACAGGGAGCTCCCCCTAGTGGTGGCTGCAGACAGGATCTTATCATGTATCTCTGTATACAGGGAGCTCCCCCTAGTGGTGCCTGCAGACAGGATCTTATCATGTATCTCTGTATACAGGGAGCTCCCCCTAGTGGTGGCTGCAGACAGGATCTTATCATGTATCTCTGTATACAGGGAGCTCCTCCCAGTGGTGACTGCAGACAGGATCTTATCATGTATCTCTGTATACAGGGAGCTCCCCCTAGTGGTGACTACAGACAGGATCTTATCATGTATCTCTGTATACAGGGAGCTCCTCCTAGTGGTGACTGCAGACAGGATTTTATCATGTATCTCTGTATACAGGGAGCTCCCCCTAGTGGTGCCTGCAGACAGGATCTTATCATGTATCTCTGTATACAGGGAGCTCCCCCTAGTGGTGGCTGCAGACAGGATCTTATCATGTATCTCTGTATACAGGGAGCTCCCCCTAGTGGTGACTGCAGACTGGATCTTATCATGTATCTCTGTATACAGGGAGCTCCCCCTAGTGGTGGCTGCAGACAGAATCTTATCATGTATCTCTGTATACAGGGAGCTCCCCCTAGTGGTGGCTGCAGACAGGATCTTATCATGTATCTCTGTATACAGGGAGCTCCCCCTAGTGGTGGCTGCAGACAGAATCTTATCATGTATCTCTGTATACAGGGAGCTCCCCCTAGTGGTGGCTGCAGACAGGATCTTATTATGTATCTCTGTATACAGGGAGCTCCTCCCAGTGGTGACTGCAGACAGGATCTTATCATGTATCTCTGTATACAGGGAGCTCCCCCTAGTGGTGACTACAGACAGGATCTTATCATGTATCTCTGTATACAGGGAGCTCCTCCTAGTGGTGACTGCAGACAGGATCTTATCATGTATCTCTGTATACAGGGAGCTCCCCCTAGTGGTGGCTGCAGACAGGATCTTATCATGTATCTCTGTATACAGGGAGCTCCCCCTAGTGGTGCCTGCAGACAGGATCTTATCATGTATCTCTGTATACAGGGAGCTCCCCCTAGTGGTGGCTGCAGACAGGATCTTATCATGTATCTCTGTATACAGGGAGCTCCCCCTAGTGGTGACTGCAGACAGGATCTTATCATGTATCTCTGTATACAGGGAGCTCCCCCTAGTGGTGGCTGCAGACAGAATCTTATCATGTATCTCTGTATACAGGGAGCTCCCCCTAGTGGTGGCTGCAGACAGGATCTTATCATGTATCTCTGTATACAGGGAGCTCCCCCTAGTGGTGCCTGCAGACAGGATCTTATCATGTATCTCTGTATACAGGGAGCTCCCCCTAGTGGTGGCTGCAGACAGGATCTTATCATGTATCTCTGTATACAGGGAGCTCCCCCTAGTGGAGGCTGCAGACAGGATCTTATCATGTATCTCTGTATACAGGGAGCTCCCCCTAGTGGTGGCTGCAGACAGGATCTTATCATGTATCTCTGTATACAGGGAGCTCCCCCTAGTGGTGACTGCAGACAGGATCTTATCATGTATCTCTGTATACAGGGAGCTCCCCCTAGTGGTGGCTGCAGACAGAATCTTATCATGTATCTCTGTATACAGGGAGCTCCCCCTAGTGGTGGCTGCAGACAGGATCTTATCATGTATCTCTGTATACAGGGAGCTCCCCCTAGTGGTGGCTGCAGACAGAATCCTATCATGTATCTCTGTATACAGGGAGCTCCTCCTAGTGGTGGCTGCAGACAGGATCTTATCATGTATCTCTGTATACAGGGAGCTCCCCCTAGTGGTGACTGCAGGCAGGATCTTATCATGTATCTCTGTATACAGGGGGCTCCCCCTAGTGGTGACTGCAGACAGAATCCTATCATGTATCTCTGTATACAGGGAGCTCCCCCTAGTGGTGGCTGCAGACAGGATCTTATCATGTATCTCTGTATACAGGGAGCTCCCCCTAGTGGTGACTGCAGACAGAATCCTATCATGTATCTCTGTATACAGGGAGCTCCCCCTAGTGGTGACTGCAGACAGGATCTTATCATGTATCTCTGTATACAGGGAGCTCCCCCTAGTGGTGGCTGCAGACAGGATCTTATCATGTATCTCTGTATACAGGGAGCTCCCCCTAGTGGAGGCTGCAGACAGAATCCTATCATGTATCTCTGTATACAGGGATCTCCCTCTAGTGGTGTCTGCAGACAGGATCTTATCATGTATCTCTGTATACAGGAAGCTCCCCCTAGTGGTGGCTGCAGACAGGATCTTATCATGTATCTCTGTATACAGGGAGCTCCCCCTAGTGGAGGCTGCAGACAGAATCCTATCATGTATCTCTGTATACAGGGAGCTCCCCCTAGTGGTGGCTGCAGACAGGATCTTATCATGTATCTCTGTATACAGGGAGCTCCCCCTAGTGGTGGCTGCAGACAGGATCTTATCATGTATCTCTGTATACAGGGAGCTCCCCCTAGTGGTGGCTGCAGACAGGATCTTATCATGTATCTCTGTATACAGGGAGCTCCCCCTAGTGGTGGCTGCAGACAGGATCTTATCATGTATCTCTGTATACAGGGAGATCCCCCTAGTGGTGGCTGCAGACAGGATCTTATCATGTATCTCTGTATACAGGGAGCTCCCCCTAGTGGTGGCTGCAGACAGGATCTTATCATGTATCTCTGTATACAGGGAGCTCCCCCTAGTGGTGGCTGCAGACAGGATCTTATCATGTATCTCTGTATACAGGGAGCTCCCCCTAGTGGTGGCTGCACAAACTCCCTGTAATGACCTTATAAACTTGAAGCCATAGTTTTGCAATATTTCAGTGGAAAATATTTTATTTCTCTCATTCCACTATGTGATGATTCCTCAGTTGCGCAGTCAGAGTTCATCCTCCTGTCAGTTCTGGATATTTAGTTTTCTATGTTTTTTTATGGTGGGTTCACCAATGTTTCGCACTCCCAAACTCACTTCAAATCTATTAAGTCTGTGAGAATTTTTGTTTGTAAATTGCCTCAAAAGAAATGAAAAATTGCTGCAAATTTTCTAAACTTTGTAAATTCTATTGAGATGAAAGGATGAGATGAGAGAAATGGAGCGGATGGGATCAGACGGGGGCTCGGTGCGATTATTACTGAGTGGTGGGAAGATCGGATTAAGAGGATAAAGTTTGATGTTTTTTACATTTTTTGTGAAATTTCTTATAAATAATAGAAAACATGTGAGAATAAAGTTACCATAATAAAGTATAAAGCGTCACAGGCAAATGCTCTGAAATGACCGCGATATGTGGGAACATTCTGGAGTGATCACCGCAGGAAGGGCCACGGGTCAGATTGGTCACTATAGAGCGGGAGATGTCGGTGCCGGGGATCTCCTGTCCGTGGAGCACACCTGTGTGACGGAGCTGGTGGTGATTACTGGACGTCACGTTAATAAAATACAGTCCTGGTTTACAGATTTCTTGGTTTTGACTTGTCATTATAAAATTTAATTTTTCAGAACAGAACAAATCCTAATGAGGACGCTGCGTTCTGTTGACACATGACAGCAGCGGCAAAACTAGAGACCCATGGACCCGATGTAAAGCTGGAAATGGACACCCTGCTACATATTGGTCAGATGTATGGGACCTTATAGCGTTCTAAATCCTATAATACATCCTCCCCTATTTCATTATGTAGAAATGTCCCCCATCCTGTGCCAATCCTGGTATACATGTCTTCATCCTGGTATATATATCCTCTATCCTGGGCCCATCCTGGTATATATGTCTCTATCCTGGTATATATATATATATATATATATATATATATATATATATATATATATATATATATATATATATATATCCTCTATCCTGTGCCAATACTGGTATATATGTCTTCATCCTGGTATACATATCCACTCTCCTGGGCCCATCCTGGTATATATGTCTCCATCCTGGGCCCATCCTGGTATATATGTCTCCATCCTGGTATATATATCCTCCATCCTGGGCCCATCCTGATATATATATCCTCCAGCCTGGGCTCATCCTGGTATATATGTCTCCATCCTGGGCCCATCCTGGTATATATGTCTCTATCCTGGTATATATATCCTCCATCCTGGGCCCATCCTGATATATATGTCTTCATCCTGTGCCAGTCTTGGTATATTTCTCCATCCTGGTATATATATTCTCGATCCTAGGCCCATCAAGGTATATGTCTCTTTCCTGGTATATTTATCCTCCATCCTGGACCCATCCTGGTATATATGTCTCCATCCTGGGCCCATCCTGGTATATATGTCTCTCTCCTGGTATATATATCCTCCATCCTGGGCCCATCCTGGTATATATGTCTCCATCCTGGGCCCATCCTGGTATATATGTCTCCATCCTAGTATATATATCCTCCATCCTGGGCCCATCCTGATATATATATCCTCCAGCCTGGGCCCATCCTGGTATATATGTCTCCATCCTGGGCCCATCCTGGTATATATGTCTCTATCCTGGTATATATATCCTCCATCCTGGGCCCATCCTGATATATATGTCTCCATCCTGTGCCAGTCCTGGCATATGTCTAAATCCTGGTATATATATTCTCGATCCTAGGCCCATCAAGGTATATGTCTCTTTCCTGGTATATATATCCTCCATCCTGGACTCATCCTGGTATATATGTCTCCATCCTGGGCCCATCCTAGTATATATGTCTCTCTCCTGGTATATATATCCTCCATCCTGGGCCCATCCTGGTATATATGTCTCCATCCTGGGCCCATCTTTGTATATATGTCTATCCTGGTATATATAGCCTTTATCCAGGGCCCATCCTGGATATATCTCCCCATCCTGGGCCCATCTTAATATATATGTCCCCCATCCTGAACCAATCCTGGTATATATCTCCATCCTGGTATATAGATCCTCCATCCTGGGCCCATCTGGTATATATGTCTCCATTCTGGCCCCTTTCATCTATACATTGACAAGAAAATGGTAACGATGTATTGCACTTTTGTCTTTCAGGCTCCTTATCTCACCATCCTCAACAGCTTTGAGCGTGAGGTGACCTTCATCTCATACATAAATGTGAATTGCAGCTATTTAGCCTATGATTAGTTATGCAGATTCCTGTCATGTCTCTGCATTACTGTATTTCTCCACAAAAATAAAATTTTCATTTTTGCATTTTGCTGGTATTTTGTAAATCCACCTTTGGCTTTCAACTCTGCCTGAATCCTTCTAGACTCTAGATCAGATTCAAGCATGTCCTGACCAAAATCTGATCCCGGGTCTCTTCCACACGTTCCCAATGTTGGTGCATACTGGACGTCTCAGTTGGGTATGAATACAGCTTTTTCCTGGTATATAAATATGTTCCCTTCCTGAGCCCTTCCTAGTATATATGTCTCCAATCCTGGGCAAATCAGAGGAGTGCTGGTAGACCATGCTCTATACCTCCGCTGTGGAGGAAGACCCGGCCGCACATCTGACAATCACGCATTGATCTATGGCTGCAAAACTGAACATGAGGTTGTCAGTTTACAATTCTGACCAGCGTCCCGGTGAGCCTCTCAGGGGTCTATAACTTCTCATAGCATTAAAAGGTTTGGTGCCGCGTTCCAACCACCGCCGCGGAAATAGATTTCTACACTTCTATCTTATTGCATACTGTCTCCACAGTTTTATAGGAAATAAAGAATCTGACTTATTCTTCACCTGTACAATAGAGGGACATAGATATACTGTGCAGTGTACAGATGTATCGCTATGTACCTGTATAATCTGCTGTGTACAGATGTATCTCTATGTACCTGTATAATCTGCGGTGTACAGATGTATCGCTATGTACTTGTATAATCTGCTGTGTACAGATGTATCTCTATGTACCTGTATAGTCTGCGGTGCACAGATGTATCTTTATGTACCTGTATAATCTGCGGTGTACAGATGTATCTCTATGTACCTGTATAATCTGCTGTGTACAGATGTATCTCTATGTACCTGTATAATCTGCGGTGTACAGATGTATCTCTATGTACCTGTATAATCTGCTGTGTACAGATGTATCGCTATGTACCTGTATAATCTGCGGTGTACAGATGTATCTCTATGTACCTGTATAATCTGCGGTGTACAGCTGTATCGCTATGTACCTGTATGATCTGCTGTGTACAGATGTATCTCTATGTACCTGTATAATCTGCGGTGTACAGCTGTATCGCTATGTACCTGTATGATCTGCTGTGTACAGATGTATCTCTATGTACCTGTATAATCTGCGGTGTACAGCTGTATCGCTATGTACCTGTATAATCTGCTGTGTACAGATGTATCTCTATGTACCTGTATAATCTGCGGTGTACAGATGTATCTTTATGTACCTGTATAATCTGCTGTGTACAGATGTATCTCTATGTACCTGTATAATCTGCGGTGTACAGATGTATCTCTATGTACCTGTATAGTCTGCGGTGCACAGATGTATCGCAATGTACCTGTATAATCTGCTGTGTACAGATGTATCGCTATGTACCTGTATAATCTGCGGTGTACAGATGTATCGCTATGTACCTGTATAATCTGCTGTGTACAGATGTATCGCTATGTACCTGTATAATCTGCTGTGTACAGATGTATCGCTATGTACCTGTATAATCTGCTGTGTACAGATGTATCGCTATGTACCTGTATAATCTGCTGTGTACAGATGTATCGCTATGTACCTGTATAATCTGCTGTGTACAGATGTATCGCTATGTACCTGTATAATCTGCTGTGTACAGATGTATCGCTATGTACCTGTATAATCTGCTGTGTACAGATGTATCGCTATGTACCTGTATAATCTGCTGTGTACAGATGTATCGCTATGTACCTGTATAATCTGCTCTGTACAGATGTATCGCTATGTACCTGTATAATCTGCTGTGTACAGATGTAGCTCTACGTACCTGTATAATCTGCTGTGTACAGATGTATCGCTATGTAACTGTATAATCTGCGGTGTACAGATGTATCGCTATGTACCTGTATAATCTGCTGTGTACAGATGTATCGCTATGTACCTGTATAATCTGCTGTGTACAGATGTATCGCTATGTACCTGTATAATCTGCTGTGTACAGATGTATCGCTATGTACCTGTATAATCTGCTGTGTACAGATGTATCGCTATGTACCTGTATAATCTGCTGTGTACAGATGTATCGCTATGTACCTGTATAATCTGCTGTGTACAGATGTAGCTCTACGTACCTGTATAATCTGCTGTGTACAGATGTATCGCTATGTAACTGTATAATCTGCGGTGTACAGATGTATCGCTATGTACCTGTATAATCTGCTGTGTACAGATGTATCGCTATGTAACTGTATAATCTGCGGTGTACAGATGTATCGCTATGTACCTGTATAATCTGCTGTGTACAGATGTATCGCTATGTACCTGTATAATCTTCTGTGTACAGATGTATCGCTATGTACCTGTATAATCTGCGGTGTACAGATGTATCTCTATGTACCTGTATAATCTGCTGTGTACAGATGTATCGCTATGTACCTGTATAATCTGTGTACAGATGTATTGCTATGTACCTGTATAATCTGCTGTGAACAGATGTATCGCTATGTACCTGTATAATCTGCTGTGTACAGATGTATCGCTATGTACCTGTATAATCTGCTGTGTACAGATGTATCTATATGTACCTGTATAATCGGCCTCTGGGCTCCTGCACTATAGGTGAAGATCAGCAGATCCTCCTGAGTCTCACTCTGGGCGGTGGATCAGTGGTGGAGCGGCTGCCCTATAGACTTTGAGTCCTGGGAAGATCAGGTGAGATGAGAATTGCTAATTTAATTTATGCATATCTGCTGGCCCCGCCCACAAGGATTAGGAGCTCCAGTCAGTGAGGGAGTTAAAGACGGGACAAAAACCCTGACTGCCGGGACAGCGGACGGAGCCCTCAAATTGGGACAGTCCCTCTGAGCCTGTGATGGTTGGGAGCTATGTATAAAATGTTCCTGTGCTAAGATAATCTTATAGATGTGCCCCTGTTATGTACTGTGTAATGAGTGTGTCTGACCATACAGGGCATAGTCTGATCTTACCTGAGCCAGGGAGGAAGTAAAAAGTAAACACACATTACAGCGCACAGTCACAGATAATTCTTTTTGTGAGCTAAAACATTTTTTTAAAAAACAGGAAGGGAAATGTTTTACCTCACAAAAAGTATGAGCTATTATCCCATGCTGTAATGTCTGTATAGTCTTTTGCTGCTGTAGCACCCCTGAACCCATCAGGGTGCTATAAGGTTCTGCATCCCCTTCGGGACCCAGAACCCCAGTGCCAGTAACACCAAAAACTCAGGTAATCCCAGTTCTTCCCAACAAATCCCCCCCACAATGGTACCCAGCTAGGGTGAGACCAATGGACCGCCGCCTAGAGGTGGAGCCACTCCAGTCCACTAGGTGGGAGGGGCAGACTGTGGAGAGTAGTCAGAATGGAGTTGACAGCAGGAGTGTGAAGATGGAAGCAAAGTGACACCCTGACTTGGGTTAACGGTGACCTGGTACCCAGGAGAAGTGGTTGCCTGCGTAGTTCCAGGAGTACTCCACCATCGACGGGGTACAGGACCCTAGGACAGGAAGGCGACCTGTTAACACTTACACAGCAAAGGGGACCATCAAGGACTTTGCTGACCCTAAAGAATCCGAAGACTCAGTAGCAAAGGGACAACCGGGGACAGGACCAGAGACTCCAACCCCACAGGCTTCACGATACCGTCAGGCGGACAGAGGTGGACAAACCACAGAACGGGTACCCCCAACAGGGGCGTAACTACCGCGGTCGCAGCGGTCACCATTGCGACCAGGCCCGGGCGGTTAGGGGCACGCGGCCGGCCGGCAGATCAGCAGCCAGTTCCTTTCTGTGAGAGAGGAGCTGCGCTGTTCTGCCGCAGACCACGCGGCACGGCGGCCGCTATATGACCCGGTCGCCGCCGCTGACATCGGGCCCCGCTGCCTGGTGTCAGCGGTGGCGTCACCGCGCTCCCGTCACTCACCGCTCTCCCGTCACTCACCGCGCTCCCTTCACCGCGCTCTGCTGTGATATTGCATAGAGCGACGCCATCTTCCCCCGTGCCTGCGCGGTGACGTCACTCCTGTGCGACTGCTGTGCTGAGTGCACAGAGCGCAGGACGGGAGGACGCCGACCGGAGCCATGGGGGAACGAGAACAGAAGTGAGGACGAGCAGCGGTGAAACAAGTAGAGGTGAGGACAGAGCTGAGAGGTGAGTACTTGGTTTTTTTTTGTTTTTTTTTAATAAATCAGTGAGTACACGGGAAGGCTGGCTGCAGGACACATGGAGTCCTTGGGGGGGCCTGGCTGCAGGACACATGGAGTCCTTGGGGGGGCCTGGCTGCAGGACACATGGAGTCCTTGGGGGGGCCTGGCTGCTGGACACATGGAGTCCTTGGGGGGGGGGGCTGCATGACACATGGCGGCCCTGGGGGGGCCTGGCTGCAGGACACATGGAGTCCTTGGGGGGGGCCTGGCTGCAGGACACATGGAGTCCTTGGGGGGGCCTGGCTGCTGGACACATGGAGTCCTTGGGGGGGGGCTGCATGACACATGGCGGCCCTGGGGGGCTGGCTGCATGACACATGGCGGCCCTGGGGGGCTGGCTGCATGACACATGGAGGACCTGGGGGGGGGCTGGCTGCATGATACATGGAGGCCCTTGGAGAGCTGGCTGCATGACACATGGAGTCCTTGTGGGGCGGGGGGGCTGGCTGCAGAACACATTTAGGTCTTTGGGGGGGCTGCATGACACATGGCGGCCCTGGGGGGCTGGCTGCAGGACACATGGAGTCCTTGTGGGGTGGCCTGGCTGCAGGACACATGGAGTCCTTGGGGGGCTTGCTGCATGACACATGGAGGCCCTGGGGGGGCTGGCTGCATGACACATGGAGGCCCTGGGGGGGCTAGCTGCATGATACATGGAGGCCCTGGGGGGCTGGCTGCATGATGCATGGAGGTCTATGGGGCTGCATGATACATGGAGGTCTATGGGGCTGCATTGTACATGGAGGTCTATGGGGATGCATTATACATGGAGGTCTATGGGGCTGCATGATACATGGAGGTCTATGGGGCTGCATAATAAACATGAAGGACACCTTATACATGGACTATATGGGTGCATTATACATGGAGGAGTATGGGACTGCATAATGCAATATGAAGGTTTATGGGGCTGCATTGTAATACATATAGAACTATGGGGGCTACATTATAATATATGGAGGGAGGCTACTTTATACATGGAGGACTATGGGGGTGCATTATAAAACATGGAGGACTGTGGTGTAGTGTAATATATGGAGAACTATGGGAAATGCATTATAATACATGGAGGACTATGGAGGTGCATTCTAATATATGAAGGGATAAGTGGGACCCTTTATACTATATGGAAGGTTATGTGGGGGCCGTTATAGTATTTGGAGAACTATATACAAGGGGGGACAAAGATACAATCAGGGGATGAGAATGTTTTGTGCTGAGGGGAAAAGGCTCTTTCCCTCAACACCCAGCTTTCCCATGCCCTGCTGTACATCTCTCATCACCCAGCTTTCCCATGCCCTGCTGTACATCTCTCAGCACCCCGCTTTCCCATGCTCTGCTGTACATCTCTCAGCACCCAGCTTTCCCATGCTCTGCTGTACATCTCTCAGCACCCAGCTTTCCCATGCTCTGCTGTACATCTCTCAGCACCCAGCTTTCCCATGCCCTGCTGTACATCTCTCAGCACCCAGCTTTCCCATGCTCTGCTGTACATCTCTCAGCACCCAGCTTTCCCATGCCCTGCTGTACATCTCTCAGCACCCCGCTTTCCCATGCTCTGCTGTACATCTCTCAGCACCCAGCTTTCCCATGCCCTGCTGTACATCTCTCAGCACCCAGCTTTCCCATGCCCTGCTTTACATCTCTCAGCACTGAGGGAATGATAAATAACAGGGCATGGGGAAGATGGGTGCCGAGGACAAGATGGATATCAGAACATGCGAAAGCTGTGTTCTGATAGAGGGATTTCAGATCATGGGAAATCTGGGTGCTGAGGGAAAGAGCCAAGTGTCAGTGTCATTATCCCGTACCCTAAGGGCCGCACGTGCGATGTCGGTGGGGTCAAATCGAAAGTGACGCACATCCGGCGTCACTTTCGACATCGTTGTGTGTAAATGCTAGATGATTTGATGAACGAGCGCAAAAACGTCGTTATCGTATCATCTGTGTATGGTCCGACATTTCCATAATGCCGGTGCCGCGACAGGTACAATGTTGTTCCTCGTTCCTGCGGCAGCACACATCGCTGTGTATGAAGCCGCAGGAGCAAGGAACATCTCCAAACCTGCCGCCGGCGGCTATGCGGAAGGAAGGAGGTGGGCGGGATGTTTACATCCTGCTCATCTCCGCCCCTCCGCCGCTATTGGCCGCCTACCGTGTGATGTCGCTATGACGCCGCACGACCCGCCCCCTTAGGAAGGAGGTAGGTCGCCGACCAGAGCGACGGTCGCAGGGCAGGCGAGTGCATGTGAAGCTGGCGTAGCGATAATTTTCGCTATGCCAGCTATCACAAGATATCGTACCTACAATGGGGGCGGGGACTATCGCGTGCGACATCGCAGCACCGGCTTGCGATGTCGCAACGTGCAAAGCCCGCCTAAGTGTCGGTGTACGTGGAGGGGGTGCTCCGGTCCAAATTTTGCACCAGGGCCCATCAAACTCTAGTTACGCCACTGACCCCCAGTGTTCCATACCACGGGGACCCACTTACCAGAGACAGGGGCAGGGGAGGAAGGTACCGGAGAACCAGACTGGCACTGGGACAAAGGGGACCTGGAGGCGAAACCAGCCGGCCTCGGGCAACCAGTCAACATCTCAACAAAGTGAGTAAACCAGTTGCACTGAATACCTGTCTGGATTCCTTCTTCCGACGCTCACCGCACCATACACCCGCTGGGGCAATACCCTACTTGCGGAGGGACGACCATACTAGCTGCTAATACCATCAGCCCCAGTAGAGACATTCTGCAGCGGCTCCCTGCACAAGTGGCGGAATAACTTTATTCACAACTCCCCTATAAATATCCCCATTACAAAAAGGGCCCAGGGCCCGGAACCAGGTAACGGCCACCACCGTGACACTCCCAAGACATACACTGCCCGGAACCGAGTACCCCATATCCCTGGGTGCTGCACTTCTTCTCCGGCCTCGGAGGTGTGGTGTGATCAGGCCATGTCACTGTACAGTCAGACACTGCCATTACACAGTACATATCAGGGACACATATATAAGATTATCTCAGCACAGGAACATTTTATCTATCGTTCGATTGTGGAAATTATTATTCCAAGATTGATTGATTAAAATGTACTTTAAAATTAGCTTTGTTTGTGGGAAAAGCCCCTTTAAAAATGCCCAAACAGGAAACAAGATGTCTTCATCAAGTTCAACATCGGCCATCTTACTGAAGAGCGATTGGAGAATACAACAGCGGCCTCCAGTGGTGAGCAGTGAAAGTGCAGCAGAATTTATCAAAGGGAATAATAGTGGCCACTAGTGGTCAATCCACAGAAGGACAGCAGACTCCTGACACCATCATCACAAAAGTGGAACTTGTATGATGGCCGCTCAAACTGGCCAGAAGAGACAAATCCTAACATTGTTTATATCTCGCACTGCTAGTATCATACACCGCAATCCAGATTACTATGAAAATGCTATTTTTCTCTTATTTTCCAAAATGAGTCCTTATAATGTTCAAGTCATCATCCGCTAGAGGATAAATGATGTTTTATTGGATAAACTTCTAAATTCTAAGAGTATTTTTTACAAAACGATAAAAACTCAGAACACACTTTTCCAAGTTATTCAACACATAATGGTTACAAGTCCCTTATCTGGTGAGCTGGAAATTAAGGGATTTATGTTTTAGGGATTGATTGCAGCTGAATCCTTTGAATGTAAAGCTATACAGATGTAATTCTAGAAGAATGGACACTCTCGCCTATCCATCCTAGAAGGGGATTTAGAGTTGTCTTCTCATATATGAGAATAACGTCTTCAATGAGAACTTATGTCTTCCGCCTCCTTGATAAATAATTAAGAAATTCTCCTGTCAATAACCATCTTACAAGGCCGAGTTACATAAAACATCACACCCTTCTTTGTCACTGCCACTATTCTTGCATCCACCATTAACCCTGTGAGTTTCTGCAGAGTTTCTGTTTGAATTTCTTTGAAGGGTATCAGAAGTGGCCTCCAGAGCTGCTGTGTGATGTGATCGGCCTCCAGAGCTGCTGTGTGATGTGATCGGCCTCCAGAGCTGCTGTGTGATGTGATCGGCCTCCAGAGCTGCTGTGTGATGTGATTGGCCTCCAGAGCTGCTGTGTGATATGATTGGCCTCCAGAGCTGCTGTGTGATGTGATCGGCCTCCAGAGCTGCTGTGTGATGTGATCAGCCTCCAGAGCTGCTGTGTGATGTGATCAACCTCCAGAACTGCTGTGTGATGTGATCGGCCTCCAGAGCTGCTGTGTGATGTGATTGGCCTCCAGAGCTGCTGTGTGATGTGATCGGCCTCCAGAGCTGCTGTGTGATGTGATCGGCCTCCAGAGCTGCTGTGTGATGTGATCGGCCTCCAGAGCTGCTGTGTGATGTGATCGGCCTCCAGAGCTGCTGTGTGATGTGATCGGCCTCCAGAGCTGCTGTGTGATGTGATCGGCCTCCAGAGCTGCTGTGTGATGTGATCGGCCTCCAGAGCTGCTGTGTGATGTGATCAACCTCCAGAGCTGCTGTGTGATGTGATCAACCTCCAGAGCTGCTGTGTGGTGTGATCAACCTCCATAGCTGCTGTGTGATGTGATCAACCTCCATAGCTGCTGTGTGATGTGATCGGCCTCCAGAGCTGCTGTGTGATGTGATCGGCCTCCAGAGCTGCTGTGTGATGTGATCGGCCTCCAGAGCTGCTGTATGATGTGATCGGCCTCCAGAGCTGCTGTATGATGTGATCGGCCTCCAGAATAGAGATGAGCCACCCCCCTAGTGTTCGAGTTCGGTTCTGCTCAGTATCAGCAGATTCTTGACAATAATGTGCAAGAATCAGTGACGAAGTTGAAGTTACGCAGGGGATGGATATTTCAGCAAGACAATGATCCAAAACACCGCTCCAAATCTACTCAGGCATTCATGCAGAGGAACAATTACAATGTTCTGGAATGGCCATCCCAGTCCCCAGACCTGAATATCATTGAAAATCTGTGGGATGATGTGAAGCGGCGGTCCAAGCTCGAGACCATCAAACTTAACTGAACTGGAATTGTTTTGTAAACAGGAATGGTCAAATCTACCTTCATCCAGGTTCCAGGAACTCATTAACAGCTACAGTAAGCGACTAGAGGCTGGGATTTCTGCAAAAGGAGGCTCTACAAAATATTAATGTCACTTTTATGTTGAGGTGCCCATACTTTTGCACCGGTCAAATTTTGTTTAAATGTGGATTGCACATTTTCTGTTAGTACAATAAACCTCATTTCAATCCAGAAATATTACTCAGTCCATCAGTTATTAGATATATGAAACTGAAATAGCAAAAACCCAAATTGTTATAAAGAAAAAAGGGTAACATTAATAGGGGCGCCCAAACTTTTTCATATGACTGTACATGGACTATGGGGATAAATTATAAAACATGGAGGACTATGTGGTGCAGTATAAAATATGGAGAACTATCAGGTGCATTATAATACATGTAGGACTATGGGAGGTGCATTCTAATATATGAAGGGTTATGTGGGGGCCATTATAGTATTTGGAGAACTATATACTAGTGGGGACAAAGATATAAGCAGGGGATGTTAATGTTTTGTGCTGAGGGAAAAAGGCTCTACCCCTCAGCATCCAGCTTCCAGCTTCCTCATACTCTGCTATACATCTTCTCTCAGCACCCAGCTTTCCCATGCTCTGATATGGGAAAGCTGGGTGCTGAGGGAAAGATGTACGTATAGCAGAGCATGGGAAAGCTGGGTGCCGAGGACAAGATGGATATCAGATCATGGGAAAGCTGGGTGCTGTGGGTAAAAGCCAAGTGTCAGTATCATGATCCTATACCCCTAGTGTCAGTGTCCTTATCCCATACCCTAAGTGTCTGTGTACGTGGAGGGGGGGTCCAGTCCAAATTTTGCACCAGGGCCCATCAACCTCTAGTTACGCCACTACACATACTCATGCTGAAATAAAAGAGCTGGACAAGTAAAAGGAGGAGGATACAGAGATATCGGAGTATCTGCAAATGAACATCGATGCCATGACTTTGCAACTGAAGCCTTGCTCATTTTGGGCTTCAAATCTTGAAAAATGGCCAGAGCTCTCCACTTACGCCCTGGAGATATTGTCGTGTCCAGCTGCCAGCGTTGTCTCTGAACGTGTCTTCAGTGCTGCTGGGTGTGTGCTGACAGATAAGCGCACGCGTCTGTCCAGTGACAATGTGGACAGACTGACGTTCATCAAGATGAACAAGTCATGGATCCGCAAGGACTTTCCTACCCCTGTGTCATCCTGGGGAGAGTAAATGCTTGTGTATTTTTGATTCTGCTTCATGTAAATCAACATTTTAAGTTTGCAACTGGGGGACAAGTGATGCCACTGAAGTGGTGTCTGTGGCCAAATGTTTGGAAAAAATGGAGACTCTTGTTGGAGTCCCGTTGCTGTGTTGTGTTGTGCTGTACATGATTTTAGAAGGGCATGACATGCCTAAGAGGTTGACTTTCAGCATCTGCAAGCTGTTGGGTACAGAAATGCTGCCTTTCCGCCCGGTGGACACAGAGGATTTTCGAGACCTTATGTCTGTCGCTGTGCCCCAGTACCAGATGCCCAGTCGCCACTACTGCTCCAAGAAAGGCATGCCTGCGCTACACCCGCAGGAACGAGGAACCTCACCTTACCTGCAGCCGCCGGCAATGAGGAAGGAAGGAGGTGGGCAGGATGTTCGTCCCGCTCATCTTCGCCCCTCCACTTCGATTGGTTGGCCGCTTAGTGACGTTGCTGTGATGCCCAACGAACCACCCCCTTAGAAAGCGGTTTGCGAGTCACAGCGACGTCGCTAGGCAGGTAAGTAGTGTGACGGGTCCGCGCGATTTTGTGCACCACGGGCAGCGATTTGCCAGTGACGCACAAACTATGGGGGCAGATATGTATGCTAGCGAGATCGCAGCGTGTAATGCCGCCTTTAGACACGGCACAGAGTCCAAGTACCAAGTCCAAATGTGGGAGCATGCTCAGTAGCCCGAACTGAGGACTTAGCCTCAGGAGTGGCACAGTCAGGCTGAGCATGCTCACTAGGCGAAACACTGGAATTAAGGCTGCTTTACACGTGTCGATTTCTCGTGTGATTGCATGTGCGATCGCACCCGCCCCCATCATTTGTGCAATCTGTTGCCCGTGTCGCACAAAGTCGGTAAACCCCTATCACACGTACTTACCTCCCGAACGACCTCGCTGTGGGCGGTGAAAATCCACTTCCTGAAGGGGGAGGGACGTTCGGCGTCATAGCGACGTCAAACAGCGGCCACCCAATAGAAGTGGAGGGGTGGATATGAGTGGGACGTAACATCCCGCCCACCTCCTTCCTTCCTTCTTGCCAGCGGCCGCAGGTAAGCTGTGTTCGTCATTCGCGGGGTGTCACACGGGCGATGTGTGCTGCCTCAGGAACGACGAACAACCTGCATCCAGGAAATTGATCGATATTTTTAAAATGATCGACATGTCATCGAGCAACGATAAGGTGAGTATTTTTGCTCGTTCACAGTTGCTCGTAGCTGTCACACGTTACGATATGTCAAACTATGCTGGATGTGCGTCACTATCGACGTGACCCTGATGACATATCGTTAGAAATATCGTAGCATGTAACGCCACCTTTAGGCTGTGTCTGGGGTAAATCAGCACACGCATGCGCACTAGCCGCCTCTCCACACTTAGACGTGAAGGAGGAAGCAGCCAGCTGGACGACTCGAGGCACGGCCAAAATGGCAACCGACGCCTGTGTGCAACTGGAACCGCAGCAGGCTGCTTGCGGCTACGGCGGCACCGATTTGTAACACCATCTTCCAGTCAAAATAAAATGTCTACTTCTTCCCGTGGATAATCTGATATTATCCCTTTGTTACGGACACGACCATCGCTACCAAATGTAGATTAGGCACCAAAACAGCAGGTGCTTGAATGGATCTCAAGTGCTCCATCAAGTGGCCTCTCCTCCACCTCAATTTCAATATCCCAAATACTCCATTCCTCTGTGGTGTCACCCCAATCGCACTTGCTTTCTACCAGCTCTCAAGTCTCCACCCGCCGTGCAGAGTATGGGGTAACAGAGATGGTGGAGTCTGCAGAGCTGTTCAGTCGCACTAGAGCCTGGGAAGCAGAGGTCTGCTCCAAAGCTACAGTGAGTCCAGACAAGGAAATGATCTGCAGTGATGCCCAGAAGCTTTGTGAGCCGGATCCAGGCTCCGATGAAGAAGTTTCTGAGCATAATGTAGACCCTCATTCCCAAACTGTAACTCCTCTTGGTGGAGACAAAGGGGAACATGCTGATGAGACTTGGAACGACAACTTTACTATTCGGTCAAGGCAGGAAGAGGTTGGCTCTGAGGAGTCAGGACGAGGGGAGTGAAAACACACAGGGTGATGATGAGGTTGGAGACCCCACTTACTGTCAACCCACAGTCAGCCAGTCGACGAGGTCAGCAGAGGAAGTAGAGGAGGATGCGACTGACGACGAGGTTCAGTTGCGTCTTCCTGGACAGAGACGAAGTACTGGAAGCATGTCAACAACTGAATCATCAGCCACAACTCTGATTCTGAGCAGAAGTCAGGGTGGCTCTGCAGGTCGCATGGGCTGTAAACCTTGCCTAGCCTGGGCTTTTTTTGACATCGCAAAGGATCACCAAACTCATGTCATCTGTAATATTTGTCACCAATCTGTAAGTAGAGGCCAAAAACTCACTAGTTTGAGTACTTCGTCCATGAACCGTCTCATGGATATGAAGTGATAGGGTGAGAGTGTATTGATGACCTTTATCCACTGTGAATGCAAGATGCTTATTTGCCGTTCATTGTATGCATTGTTGCTGACTACCCACAAGGGGCTGCTGTTTTGCATCTGCCTTTGACTTTTTGGCCACTATAGCAATAGCAAAACGGTCTTTGGCTGTGAACTTGGAGACCGGAGGAGGTGCTGTATGTGAACTGAAGGAAAAGCAAAAGGTGTGCGTAACAGAAAGGAGCCACCGCGAAAACACTTAGGTGGATTGTGAGTAGACTCATGTTGGAGTTTGGTGAGGAGGACCGTAACGCCTGTGAGCACCATCCTGTGCCGGAGACCGCCATTCTTCAGTTGCAGGCTATACTGATTACCGTGAGAGGATCGTTAAGTCTGTATTTATGGCAACTGGACACCACAGTACCCGGGTATGGTAGGCTGGGCCCAGACAGAACTACGTGCACGCAACACTTTGTTTTGGTAACAAAACACATATCTGTTCTGCTTAGGCCGACTATATAGACAATAAGACTTGCTGCCTCTGCTCTGTCAGTTTGTCAGTTACAGTTAAAATCCTAGAGGGACAGCGACACATGTTTGCATTGAATGTTGCTTTACAAGATTTCCAGGACTGTGTTGCTTAGATGTGTGGTTTGCCTTCACACTGTTATCATCTGCCTTATCTGTGAGGCTTCAGCTAACAAGGGTATTTAGGGGGGGTAATGGGTTTTGTCTATGTTTAGGTAGATAAGTGGTAAGCTCTTGTGCTGCGCCACTGGTAGGTCGTGTTCGCACACACACACACACACACGCACGCACGCACACTTACTACTGCTACCCAGAGGGATTACAAGGTATTAGGCAACTGTTTAGACAGTCCCTTGGTTAGGCAAAGGTTGGTGAGAAGGTGGTATAAATAGACATTAACAGTGTCGCAGCATAGGGGTGTAGGCTTTTGGAATAGTGAATAGATTGTTGTATAATTTCTGTTTTATGCATGGTTCTTATTGTTTGTTTTGGTAAAATTAATTAATCATTTATCAATCCAACTGCCTAGAGTCATTTTCCTGTTGCGTGGTTTTGCTGTATACTGGGGAGCCCACCCTGTACACGACTTAAAATGAAGCATAAGTCTCTGTGGGAAGGTCACTGTGCTACAATGCGGCCTAGCGGGGCTGTGCAACCACCATCTGCCCCATGAAGTGCATCTGCGTGATCTTCATCCTCTATGAGTGTGGGGACAGCAGTCACACATGCTTTTGGACGCAGACCTTCCTCCTCTTTACCCGCTACAGGCAGTGTGATTGGCAGGTCGTCAGTTGTTTTTGAAGTGGAAACAGCTGCTGGTGTTGAGCTCTCTCAGACATCGAGAGCACCAGCTTTGGATGAAGGCAACATTATATCCACGCCTGCACCTTCGTTACAGATTGCCTGGACTACCTGCAGTTAAAAAATGGCTAGTAGAAATGGAGAGGTGGGGTAGCTTTCTTGTCAGCAGAGGAACGTCCCAACTGGAGCTGATTTAGACAGACGCTGTGAAAAACCCTTGCACAGCGCTGGCACAGACCTGCCTAGCAAAAATGGCTGTGAACTGCTCTAATCTAGTCCTGAAAAGGGCTGAAATTAGAAGTAGTCACTAATCCCTAAACCGATGTGTAAATTGCACTGTATAAGTGTATAGCGCCCACAGCAGCAGCAGCAGCGGGAGCGGATACTGTCACACACCCGCAGAAGAGAGATAATGGCGGCGATCGGGAAAATGGCCAGGTCTGCCCTTGTTTGTCTGGCAAAAATTCACTTTGCTGTGTGTGTGTCTGTGATTTGCTGACCGCCTGGCCTGCTCCACTGTACGCGCGGTTAGGGGAAAAAAATGGCGATCACCATTCTTTCAGCACTCAGCAGCACTGATCTAAACCCCATTCCCCCGCACACTATACGCTGAATTTTGATAATAGCGTGATTAACAGTGACTGACAGTATTACAGTGAAAAGCCAGCTAGTAACTAGCTACACTTGTGCTCATCGAACCGTTCTCGAACGTAACTCGAACATCACCAAAAACAGGTCGAATTTGAAATTGTTGAACCTCGAACATCTCTAGTGAAAACCTGTTTAATAAATATAAAGGGTTCATTGGCCGTCAGATTTGTTCCATGAGGAAAAAGCGCAGAACCTAATATTACCTCAATACAAAATTAGTCCAGAAGTCGTATCCTAGCAACTGGGTAAATAAATAGAACGCTGCGGCCTTTTATTGTATTGAAGCTTCTCAGCTTAACAGCTATTGTATGACAGTGCTCACACAGCGTTACCAGCTATCAATATACGGGAACCTGACACAATTTGTAAATAATCATAATACAAATAAATGCTGGTTCTCAGGATATTGCCAAGTCAGAGCAAGGCAGCACGACTGGCATTAAAGGGGACCTGTCACCGGTCATAACTGGACAGTTTCTGTGACGCCCTGGACCCCAGGGGTCACAGGTAATTACATCAGCCACATACACACACACCCCCACCCCCTGTGAGGTCACACACACACATCACCCGAAAGGGAGACCTGATGCCTCCCTCAGGGCCAGTAGAGCACACCAGGTGGGCGGAGTCAGGCGGAAAGGCACGCCCACCGAGGAGACTACTGTCCTGAGGCAGGAAGTTCAAACAGAGACGTTTTTGAGTTGACAGTGAGTGGTAGAGGAGCAGCTGTCAGGGACCCGGGTAGGAGCCTGGGCCCCTTGGAAACGTCAGGCAGGCAGACGATGGTGGCCGTCTGCAGGAGTACCGGTACAGCAACCGGCGGAACCGTACGGACCGGGCCTGGGTTGGAGCTCGTCGGTCCTGAACCGGGGAGTCAACCATGTACCGGAGCACCAGAAACCGGGTACTCAGACCCCGTCCTAGCTTAGAAGCCACTGAGTATGACTCATTGAAGACATGGGAGAAGGTTATGTATTCAGATGGGACCAAAATAGAACTTAGTGGCAGCAACTCCACTCACCATGTTTAGAGGAAGAAAAAGGATTAGTACAACCTCAAAAATACTGTTCCAACTGTGAAGCACGAGGGTGGAAACATCATACTTTGGGGGTGCCAAGAGGCGAGGACAACTGCACCATGTTGAAGGGGGATGGATGGGGTCATGTATTGCAAGATTTAGCCAACAACTTCCTTCCCTAGGTAAGAGCATTGAAGATGGGTTGTGGCTGGGACTTCCAGCATGACAATGTCCCATAACACACAGCCAGGGCAACTAAGGAGCAGTTCCATAAAAAGGATTTCAAAATCCTGGAGTAGCCTAGCCAGTCTCCATATCTGAAGCTAATAGAAAATCTCTGGAGTAGCTGAAACTTAATCTTGCTCTGTTACATCCCCAAAACCTAAAAGATCCGGAGAAGATCTATATGGAGGAGTGACCTGAAAGATCTGGAGAAGATCTGTATGGGGGAGTGACCTAAAAGGTCTGTAGAAGATCTGTATGGGGGAGTGACCTGAAAGGTCTGGAGAAGATCTGTATGGAGGAGTGACCTGAACGGTCTGAAGAAGATCTATATGGAGGAGTCGCCAAAACCCCTGCTGCAATGTGTGCAAACCTGGTCAAGAACTACCAGCTGCTCTGGAGGATCCGTGCACCACTCATTCATCATGGGATTTTTCATCCTGGTAAGCTGAAAATACTTTATTTTGTTCTCTACAATCGTGATAGCAGCAACAGCACGACTCCAACAACTGGAAAAGCAGCAGAAATCCAGCAGCTTCTAGATATGTGTGTGACGCCCTGGCCTATCAGGTCGTCACAGGGTATTGTGCAATCTGCCCTTCTGCATGATGTCCAATCCTCCTTGGTTATGGGTCCCTGGCCTTTGGTGTTGCTAAGAACAAGCTAATCAAAATCCTAGGAACACTCTGCACCACACCCACCAGACACACCAGACACGCCTGAAGGGAATAGGGCCGCCCACTTGGGGGGTTGGTTAGGGAGGTCAGGAGTATTAGGAGCAGTCAGTTGCGTGGTGACTCTCGTGAGGAGAGCTCACAAGTCAGTCGGAGGAGGTCAGGAGCTGGGCTACTTGTTAGTACTAGGTGGCAGACGTTGGTCTGGGCCTGGTAGGAGCAGGAACCCGGTCGCAGGGGATCATGACAAGGGGCACGGAACTGCCGAGGAGGGCAGCCGGCGGCCTTGTACCATCTCCAGGCAGGTGCCAGGGCACGATGGGGTACGTGGACCCTAGGCCGGGAAGTAGCTTCACGTCCTGGTAATTCACCCGACGAGGATGGAGTCTTCAAGATCCATTCTCCACCCTCTCCAAAATCGGGGTACTAGCGCAACGAGGGGGGTATGACTTTCTCAATACACAGTCCAGAAAATCCCAAGCGTGAACCCTGAGAGCAAGCTCACTCCGTTAGCCATACAGGTGAGCGGGACCCGACTATTTCTACACTACAGGGTCCAACCAGTAAAGAAGGTGCCAAGGGAAAGGTCACAGGCTAACAAGCAACACCATCGGGCACGGGATCCAGGCGTGCTCCCTCCCTGCTGCAGCGGTGCTCAGAATTTCGGTCTACAAGTTGTCGGTGTCAGCATTATTGGACTGAGTGAGTACGCAGTGACCCTTTCCTCCCCAACAGCATCCCCTTATTGCCATCACCAAGCCCCGGGGCATTCCCCTACCCACGGAGGGGTTAAACACCTAGCTGCCATCCCATCACCACCAGGCGCTCCCAACAGCAGCGGTAGTACTCCACCTTACCACACACCGTGGGTGGCGTCACGAACTTTAAACACAAAACCCCCTGTAAATACCCCCCCTTCATTTCGAGTGACCGCACGACCCCTCCTGGGTCCGGAGCCCCACGAGCCACCGCGGATCCGGATCATAGCATTCTTGGCTGGGGCGGTACATGTGCAGTCACCTAGATGATCAGGAACAGAAGATTCTATTTCCATCGGAAGCTGAAATATGTAGAGGATACTTAAAGAAGATGGGAGGGGTAACACACTGGCTGCACATAAGCTGATTAGCAAGGAGCTGCTAGCAGGAAAAACTGACATTTGTTGCGGGCGGGGGCCAGACCGCAGCTAAGGGGGGCTGCTCGGGGACGCTCAGGTCCGGTGGCTTTGCTGTGGCTCGAGCGGGACCCGGACCCGGGCTCGAGCAGCGGTCCGCAGCCCACAAGTGAAAAAGGGGTTTTTGTTTAAAAAGGGAGATTGTCCGTGACGCCACCCATGGTGTGTGGTGAGATGTAGCACCACCGCTGCCGTTGCGAGACACGCCGGGGTAGATGTAATGGCAGCTGGATGTTAACCCCTCCGTGGGTAGGGATGGTTGCCCTGGGGTCCAGTGTCTCTGTGCAGGGAATGGCGATGGCTGGGGCTTACGCGCCCGGATGGACTGGGGGATGTAAGGTTACTCACGAATAAATGAACCACACGAGTATTTTGGTAAACCAAGGTGCTGGGGGCCAGCCGCCGCGGCCGGTTGTACTTTGGTCCCCCACCCGGGCTGATGGTCGCCGTCTTCTCCTCTGCACTGACTGTGTTTGTGTTTTAGACTTCCCGGTATGGAACACAGGAGTCTGCTCCCAGCTTTCTGTGTGCCTGAGGAGCCGTGCCCGCTGACGCTGACCCGTGGGATCTATGGCCCCTGGCGGTTGCCCTATCCATCTCTGTGGGTGGTTGTCTTCTTTTGGGACTTTGGTTGGGACAGGACCTATAATCCTGCCCTCAATCGGTTGATTAGCTAGGCCGTTGGTTTCGGTCCTGGCTTCAGGGTCCGAGTACCCCCTCCGTGCACGGTTTCTGGTCGGGTCTCCGGTGTAGGTACCAGCGGGCTCCAACCCTGCCCCGGTCCACCTCGGTTCTGCCAAGCCGTTTTCCCGTCTCCTGCTGATGGAGACCACTGTCTGCCACCTAGCCAAGGTACCAGGGCTCCGACCCTGGCACCGTTCAACTTGAACTTCTCCTCTGCTGGAGCTACATCTAGCTCCAGCCCACACTCCTCTCCACTTGAACTACAGACTTTCACTGCTTGCTTTCCCGCCCCGGGCTGTCTAGACCCCTAGCTGGGCGTTCCCTAACCGCCTGGTCCCGCCCTCTGGTGTGCCTGTCTTGCCCTGAGGGGTGTGACTAGGGTTTCAGGTCGGCTGTGTGTGACCTAGCTGAGGGAAGGTGTAATGCGGGGGCCTATTGTGTGGCTACCTGGTTTTCCAGGGCGACACAAATTAACTCCTGAAATGCAAACAGAAACCAAATACATTTAATATGCTGAGCCACCCTATAGAAAGTGAAGCTCAGATCACAGGAATGTCACGTATCTCTCAACTGCTAGAGAGACTCATAACACATTTGCTGTCTTTTCACACCATTGGTGTTTTCCAGAGACTAAATTGTCACGAATTCCTAGAGGGGTGTAATTTCCAAAATGTGGTCACTTGAGGGGGTTTCTGCTGTTCTGGCACTAAGGGGCTCTGTAAATGGAGTCCACAAATTATTCTAGCAAAATCTGTGCTCCAAATATCAAATGGCGCTCCTTCCCTCCGAGCCCTGTTGTGCAGCCATACATTGCTGTACATTCACATGTCAGGTATTGTCACGTTCAAGAGAAATTGTGTAGCAGATTTTGGGGATTTTTGTTACCTATTCCCCTTGTGAAAATTGGAAATCTGGGGTTAAAACGACAATTTAGTGGTAAGAATGCAATTATTTTTTCTTTATCAAATAATAGTATAGCATTTTGGCTGTATGCGCATGCTGAGTTTTTTGACGCGTTTCCCTGGTGCTTTTTTTTGTCAGTAAGTTCTGACATTTGACTTCCCATTAAGTCTATGATAAGTCCGATTTGTTGTGCGTACGTTGCAGTTTGTTTGTCAGCAGTTTTTTTTTTTTACAAACGTTTGTGACAAAAAAAGAAGCAGCGTGTTCATTCTTCTTATGTTTTTATCAACTTTTGTCACCTATGGAATTCAATGAAGGGTTGAAAAACCGATGACAAAACACATGCTTCAAATTGCTCATTAGGCTCATACATATTCACTGCTTCCCCTACTCACCAGTATATGTGATTGGTTGCAGTCAAACACGCCCCCATACTGAGTGACAGCTGTCTGACTGCAACCAATCAAAGCCACCGTGGGTGGCTCTATATTGTAAAATAAATAAATCATTTAAAAAAAAAACGGCGTGCGGTGCCCCCCAATTTTGATACCCAGCCAATATAGAACTTCACAGCTGAGGGCTGGTATTCTCAGTCTGGCGAGACCCACATTATTGGGAGCCTCAACCTAAAAATATCAGCCAACAGCCGCCTGGAATTGCGGTATCCATTAGATGCAACAGTCCTGACACTTTACCTGGCTCATCCCGATTACCCTGGTGCGGTGCCAATCAGGGTAATAAAGAGTTAATGGCAGCCCATAGCTGTCACTAAGTCCTAGATTAGTGATGGCAGACATCTATGAGACACCCCCCATCACTAATCTGTAAATGAACGTAAATAAACACAAACACCCAAAAAATCCTTTATTTGAAATAAAAGAGAAAAAAGCACCCTCTTTCACCAATTTACTAACACCCCAAACCCCCCTCCACGTCTGACGTAATCCACACAAGGTCCCAAGATTCTTCTAGCACTGCTACATCTGAAACTCACAGCAAGCACCATAGAACAAGACCACTCACTGTGAGCTCCATGCAGTGACTGAAGTGAGCTGCATGATCAGTGGTGACCTCACTCAGGTGATTTGCGGTCACAGCTGGAGTTCTCCACCTGTGACCACAAATCAGACCATGACTGAAGTGAGCCACAGGTGGAGGACTCACCTGAGTGATGTCACAGCTGATGGCTCACTATAGTCACAGCCTGAACCTCACAGTGGTGAACCCGTGACGTCACTGCCGCAACGCATGCCATACTGGTGGCCTGCAGCTGTGATATCAGGGGTTCACCAGAGTTCACTCTGATTGCATGGCTCTGTCTGCACTCACATCTGGCAGTCATGGTCTATGGCGCTTGCTGTGACACGACAGGTATGTAGCAGAGCTGAACTGCCATGGGACCTTGTGTGGATTACTTCGGACCTGCAGGAGTGTTTTCGGGTTAATAAAGTTGCAAAAGAGGGTGCTTTTTGTATTTTATTCCAAATAAATGGGTGTTTGTATTTATTTACTTTCACTTACAGATTAGTGATGGAAGTCTCATAGATGCCTGCCATTACTAATCTAGGACTTAGTGGCAGCTGTGGGCCGCTATTACCTCCTTATTACCCCTATTGCCACTGCACCAGAGCAATTGGAAGAGCTGGGTCCAGTGCCAAAATTGGCGCATCTTATGGATGCGCCACTTCTGGGGTGGCTGTGGGCTGCTATTGTTAGGCTGGAAAGGGCCAAATAACCATGGCCCTTCCCACCCTAATAATATCATCCCCCAGTTGTCTGCTGTACCTTGGTTGGTTTTAGAATAATGGGGGGGGGACCCGATGTCACTTTTTATAAAAAATAAATAAATAATGTTAAAAAAAAAGCGTGGGATCCCCTCTATTTTTCATAACCAGCCAAGGTACAGCACACAGCCGAGGGTTGCAGCCTGCAGCTGCTGTTGTTCCTGTGATGGATATGAAAAATGGGGGGACCCCACATCATTTTTTTACCAAAAAAAATCAGTTGGCCAAGCTAGCTATCCCTCTATCAAACTATTCTGTTATTTCTTTCTATCTATTCTATTTGTTCTTTCTTACTATATGTTCTTTCTATCTATCTATCTATCTATCAATCAATCTATCTATCTCTCCTTTCTTTCTATTTTTTCTATCTATCTATCTATCTAGCTATTATCCTATCCTGTCATATTTTGTTTCCTCTTTAAAAACTGCATTTTCAAAATCACGGCAAAAACGCACCATCATTACAGCATTTTATTTTACATGTCCAGGCTCTCTCTGACAAGATGCAGTTTTAGTTGCAGTTTGTGTGCAGAAAAAACTGCAGCGTGTGTATATAGCCTAAGTCACACATATGTAAGATTAATATGCTCACTGCACCCCTGGATGAATTCATTGAGGGGTGCAGTTTGTAAAATGCGGTCACCTGTGGGGGTTTCTGCTGTTCTGGACCCTCAGGGGCTCTGCCAATGTGACATGGTGCCCGCAAACCAATCCAACTATATCTTATGAACTTAAATATGGAGCTCCTTACCTTCTTCACTTTGCACTGTGCCTCAAAAGTAGTTTTTGACCACATATGAGGTATCAGTGTACGCAGGAGAAATTGCACAACATGTGCATTGTCTTGTCACCCTTATGAAAGTGAAAAATTAGAGGTTAAAGCATCTTTTTTGTGGTAAAAATGTATTTTTGGTTTTTCATTTTCACAGCTCAGCTTTGCAGAATGAGGTCCTGCGCACCAGTCTGCGGGAATGAAGTCCTGCAGAGCTGAACTAATCATTTATGACTCAGGGTCTAGGGAATTATTCTAAATATAAACAGCAATTTTTTTTCCCAATACAAAATATTTTATTAAATATATAAAAACACAAAAAGTGATTGTCACACTAGGAACTGGACAATGTAGATAGTACAAGTACCAATTTGTCTCAAGATATTATTCCAGCATGTAAAACCTCCTGTACTCCCTGGCCCTGGATACCCGCGACAAGGTAGGAAAGATGATAACGCAAACAAATTGATCCAATTTTAGATAGAACACTGTAACACAGATAAGGACAGAGCAACGAAATGTGAAACAGTAGCCATCTACAATGGATGAGGTATATCTCTGCCACCACGCGTTTCACCAAGTGAATGGTTCATCAGGAGGCTACAAAGACAAGTGTAGTCTATCGGAGACCATACAACCATCAATATACAAAACATATAGCAAATAGTGAAGTCCACCAAACAATGTGAAAATTACAAACATCTAAATAGTAATAATATGTATTTGCCCAAAAGAGAAGATATCAGACATGCAAATCCATGACACAATCCCCATAAAGATCAGCGGGGGTGCAGAGAGTCCTGAGCGATGTGATCCACAGCAGTAATAGAGGAGTATCATGGCGATGCATGTCAGATCTGGATATAAATAGCCCACAGCTACTTACGCAGCCGTGAACAATCAATCAATTTCAAAATTACCGCCGATACAAAGTAGCATCCTAACAATATTAAGGGCGCATGCGCCGATATGGTGGCTGAAATGAGGACATGTCAAAACAAGATTACGAGCCGCGCATGCGCGATCCACGCATTAAGTCACACCCAAAACTAGCTCAATGATGGTCACATGATTCAAGGCAAGCTTCAAAAGGAACCTGAAGACCCACATCTTCTGACAAGCCTACAACCTGCCATAACCCTCAGTCTGATACAGCGCCGCACGACCAGCTCTACCCTCACCTACTGTATCCTCCCCTATCCCTTGTTGACTGTGAGCCCTCGCGGGCAGGGACCTGTGTCCTCCTGTACCTGTCTGTGTCTTGTATTGTTTATGATTATTGTACTTGTCCCTATTATGTACACCCCTTTCACATGTAAAAGCGCCATGGAATTGATGGCGCTATAATAATAAATAATAATAATAATTATAATGATGTGGATGTTTACGGATCACTCTGGAAAACAGGGTTCGCGCATGCGCACAGGCTCGAAAAGGGAACTTAGTTCCAAACGGGGATAGTGGACTCATATGGAGCGGTATAGTAATCTGTAATCGGGTCAACATATAAAAGTAATATATATCCATTAGGAATTCATTATTAAGCACAATTACTGAAATATAATATGTATAAGAAAGATATAAACATCCCATAAAAATATATAAATATTGGGTATGTGTTAACCCGGTAATGATAGGCAAGATAAAGATGCATAGAATTATACGCCACAATGTGAGCATTCCCAATTGAGGGAAAGTGTCTAGAGAGTGTGGATTATAGGTTTTATAAATTAATAAAAGCCCATAAACATCTATGTGGGGAGAAAACAGTTGAAAGAGAGCTGCTCATTAAGCCCCCTAGGGGTCAAAGATCCCATCTTGTAGATCTATGCTGCCTCCTTCTGGAGTAACACCCTGTGAAAATCACCTCCTCTTGAATTTGTTTTTGACCAGTTCTGAATATGTTTTATGTTGCCTTGATGTACCGTCTTAATATGACGGGCAAAGCTGAAGACCAGTGGACCTGGGCCAGCCGACGCTTGGCTCAGGCTCAACAATACAGAAGCCTCTGTATTGTTGCTTGTTACACTCTGTGGTGTAAACAGGGTCCAACAACACCCGTGCCCGCAGGTGGATGCAAAGCTGAACATAGCATGATGATGATCGAGCCGTCCGAGCGTCCGACCTGCTCAGTTCGAATATCGAGCACTCGAGCAATTTTAGTCCTCGATTATCAGTAGTAATATCTCCTATTCCTAATGAATGGACGATGACGGGAGAAATGTTCGGATGGAGCAACAATGGCCCATTTTTAGTGCACTCGTGCTTACAGCCAAGGCAGAATCCCAGCAGAGTTCTCTTTCATCCTCTAATACCACATTATTTAGTAATGTTCATATTGAAATATTATTTTTGACCATTTGCAATGTTCTAATATTTCACACAACATTAGAGGCTAAAGAAAGGCACAAACCACTTCCTTGTGAGTAAATAAAATGACGTCTTCAAAGCTGGAGAATTCGGTGCCTCCTGGAAGGTGACGCTCAGGTTTTTCCACCATTCATCACTGGTAATAAAGGGTGCAGCCAAATCCATTGTAAGGCACTACACCTCAAACAGAAGAGAGGACGACAGCTCCAATGGCAGCGTCTCAGAATACAGATCTTACTGAAATTACTGGACCATCTCCCGGATATTTTAGGGGAAAGAAACTGTTATCTGTAAGTGAGATTTATCACAGCCTACTGAGCAGACGCTTACATGACTCAGGAGAGAAGATGAGATCCAGCATAGAGAATATCCGCTCTGATTTATTCCTCGACCTTCCAGTAGAGTTCCCCGTCACTGGTCTCCAGCATGCCACCACTCTGAGCTCTATGAAGATGATTGTGCGCGAACGATCCCTCATGGCAGGATCTTCCTTCAGAAGAGAATTTCAGGACTTTTCCTTCTGGGGTGCAGATATCTCTCCCACTAATATAGAAAAAGCTCAAGAAGATGCTGAAAATTACATCCAAGAAAAAGCTCCTCAAAGTCATGAATACCAAGACAAAATAAGGAAGCAATTCGCCAGCTCTCCAGCGTTTAATAAATCGGCCTCTCGTTATGGGAACTTCCGCTTCTCTTTTAATCTTCCCGACCTTCTGTCCCTATATAAGGACCAGTTCTGCAGAGGCGAAAAGCCGGAGATGAGTATTCTGGGCACCGACATCTACAAACAGGAGATCGCTCATTACATTGTAGTGCATAGTCCTCATACCAAGCGCTTCAAGGACCTCCCGAGGGTCCCCAGTCTCCAAACCAGATGTGAACCTCTTCCTTTTGTCTACTGGATGGGTGACACATTGTACTGGAGACCAGAATCCACTTTACAGGATCTGATTTTGTTGACTAGGAATAGTGAAGTTATAAGATGTCCTCTCTACCAACTGAACTGTTACATAGAAGGCTGCAGCCATAAAATTAGCTGCGCGTGGAACCAGCTGGTGTTTGCACTCCATATTCCTCATGGTGAATCATTAGAATTCCCTAGTCAGATGATCATTGATAACCTATCTGCCTGTGATGCTCTGGATCCATATATGAAACCCAAAAGTACAAGAATGGAAATATCTGCAGCTGAAGAATGGATCAAGCAGGTAAAGCAGCAGTCTTCACAGGACGCCCCTGACTCCGAACATAAGGGGTAGAGATGTGCCACGTAAACAGATTTATTCTCCTATAATCCGAGGGTGTCCATGCACATTATGATACCATGATGAGTCTAGGTGACCCAAAGCAATGAGTGGGGACCCGAATAGCATATGGACACCCTCACAATTGCTTTTAGTATAAAATGTTTCTTTACTATACCACTGTAACAAATTATATATATATATATATATATATATATATATATTAGTGATGAGCGAGTACTGAAAAGCTCGGGTGCTCGAAGCTCGGGCCGAGCCTCCCAAGATACTCGTGTACTCGGGCCGAGCAACGAGCCCAATGTTATCCTATGGGAGACCCGAGTATTTTTGTGAAATGACCCCCGGCAGCATGTAGAAACCCTAAAAATGTCACAAAAGTCTCAGAAGAGTGCTCAAATGACATGGCAACAGCATGGGGAAGACCCCTTGAAGCATTTATCACTCAAAAGTCACAGCTGTGAACAATTTTGTCCGCGTTTTACGCCATTTTTACGGACTCACCAGAAAACCTTCCAAAATGACCCCAAAATGAATTTTCATGGCGGAAATGTTAAGGGCACATACCCAATAGTGAGATAGAGCTAATGTATGTTACTTTTTGAGATTAATACATGAAAGATTTTACATAAACATTGTGTGGCACTCCGATGTCCAAAACGCACGTTTTGTGCTTTTTACTAGCGATGTCGGTCATTTTTTTTTTCATTCTATCTCCCGTCGGTCGGTCTCGTTCTGTCGGTCTCTCTCTGTCTTGTCTGTCCCCCTCTCACAGTCTGTCGGTCATTCTCCCCCCTCTCTCTTACTCACCGTTTCCCGATCACTGCTGCGGCACTGCACGGCGTTCACACTGCTCCTGCGGCTTTTCCTCTTTTGAAAAAGCCGGCCGCTCATTAATCAATCTCGTATTCTCTGCTTTCCTGCTTTTCGGCGCCTATGATTGGTTGCAGTGAGACACGCCCCCACTCTGAGTGACAGGTGTCACACTGCACCCAATCACAGCAGCCGGTGTGTGTGTGTATACTGTGCAGTGAAATAAATAATTAAATAATTAAAAAAAACGGCGTGCGGTCCCCCCCAATTTTAATACCAGCCAGATAAAGCCATACGGCTGAAGGCTGGTATTCTCAGGATGGGGAGCTCCACGTTATGGGGAGCCCCCCAGCCTAACAATATCAGTCAGCAGCCGCCCAGAATTGCCGCATACATTATATGCGACAGTTCTGGGACTGTACCCGGCTCTTCCCGATTTGCCCTGGTGCGTTGGCAAATCGGGGTAATAAGGAGTTATTGGCAGCCCATAGCTGCCAATAAGTCCTAGATTAATCATGTCAGGCGTCTCCCCGAGATTCCTTCCATGATTAATCTGTAAATTACAGTTAAAAAACACACACACCCGAAAAATCCTTTATTAGAAATAAAAAACAATAACAAAGTCCCTCATCACCAATTTATTACCCACAACAAAGCCCTCCATGTCCGGTGTAATCCACGGTCCTCCAGCGTCGCGTCCAGCTCTGCTACATGCAGGTGACAGGAGCTGCAGAATACACCGCCGCTCCGGTCACCTCCACGCAGCTAATGAGGTGAGTATAGCGATCAGCTGAGCTGTCACTGAGGTTACCTGGATCCAGCGGTGGATCCAGCGGTGGCCGCGGGTAACCTCAGTGACAGCAGCTGATCGCGCTACTCACCGCCGCTCCGGTCAGCTCCATGCACCAACTGAGGAGAGTATAGCGATCAGCTGCTGTCACTGAGGTTAATCGCGGCCACCGCTGGATCCAGGTAACCTCAGTGACAGCTCAGCTGATCGCTATACTCACCTCATTAGTTGCGTGGAGGTGACCGGAGCGGCGGTGTATTCTGCAGCTCCTGTCACCTGCATGCAGCAGAGCTGGACGCGACGCTGGAGGACCGTGGATTACACCGGACATGGAGGGCTTTGTTGTGGGTAATAAATTGGTGATGAGGGACTTTGTTATTATTTTTTATTTCTAATAAAGGATTTTTTCATGTGTGTGTGTTTATTTACTGTAATTTACAGATTAATCATGGAGGGTGTCTCATAGACGCCTGACATGATTAATCTAGGATTTAGTGGCAGCTATGGGCTGCCAATAACTCCTTATTACCCCGATTTGCCAACGCACCAGGGTAAATCGGGAAGAGCCGGGTACAGTCCCAGAACCGTCGCATATAATGTATGCGGCAATTCTGGGCGGCTGCTGACTGATATTGTTAGGGTGGGGGGCTCCCCATAACGTGGAGCTCCCCATCCTGAGAATACCAGCCTTCAGCCGTATGACTTTATCTGGCTGGTATTAAAATGGGGGGAACCGCACGCCGGATTTTTTAATTATTTATTTATTTATTTTACTGCACAGTATAGACACGCCCACCGGCTGCTGTGATTGGGTGCAGTGAGACACCTGTCACTCAGCGTGGGGGCGTGTCTCACTGCAACCAATCATAGGCGCCTGTGGGCGTGGAAAGCAGGGAATATGAGATGGCTGTGTACAGAGCACAGCGCGCCGGCCGGTATAAAGGCTCGGTCACGCTGTGCAGGCCGGCCAATCACTGCAATTCCACAACTAACAGGGCTGTGGCATTGCAGTGGTCTGCCAGCCAATCCCTGCATGAGGGCTGGCTCTCAAAAGAGCGCCAACATGCAGAAATGAAGACCACGAGTAAAGCACGAGTATCGCGAAATTACTCGGTACCCGCCGAGTAGCCCGAGTACAGTGATACTCGTGCGAGTACCGAGTAGTAACAAGCATGCTCGCTCATCACTAGTATATATATATATACACGAGTGCTCATGTTCTGTATTTACATCTTCTTTCATTTACTCACTATTTTTCCTAATATATGTTGTATTTACTGTAGATTTGTGAATATACTCAGGCACAATGAGGGCAATATACCATGTATGGCTCTAGATTATAGTCTCTGTATGATGGTAATTTTAAGTTACTCTAATAAACATTTTCTGTAAATTATTTTGTTTGTGACAAATAAGTCTTGTAAAATTTAGATGCATCAATATGTAGAGATAAAGGACATCCAGTCCCATATTAAGGTACAACAGTCACTACCGATAATGTCCAGACACTCCCACCCTGGAGATTATTGTGCTACCTCCGGCAGCCTAGAATGTTCTCTACCGTATGTACATCCCAGACATGGCAAACTGGAGCCCATGATATTGTAACATTGTCAACCAGTATTTGTAGAGCTCATTACCTCCATGTATTGGGTGTAGGTCCAGGAAGGGACTTTTCTGTAAAATTTCACCTGATCATTGACATCATGAAGCCTGTGT
The DNA here is from genome assembly GCF_048569485.1 of Anomaloglossus baeobatrachus. Lineage (NCBI taxonomy): Eukaryota > Metazoa > Chordata > Amphibia > Anura > Aromobatidae > Anomaloglossus > Anomaloglossus baeobatrachus. The sequence continues at coordinate 14,230,185 of NC_134353.1, forward strand.
TCTGTGTACATCTATATGACATGTGTCCGTGCCATGTTTAAAGGGAACACATAAAAAGAAGCTGAAATGAAATTCCTTTACTCCATACTACATGGACGGAGTTGGACATTAGAGGTGGGATAATGGCTGTTACTTGTAATTTAGCATGGAAAGTCTTATTACCAATCATTTTAAAGTGTCCAGAAAACTGATTCTCCCACTTGAAAAAGACAAAGTGACAAATCAAAGTCAATAGAGATGAGAAATATAAAACTCAAGAAACTCGTCTTCACTATCTGTATCTATACACATGATGTCATCTATGTATTGCCCCCACCCTGAAATGTATTGCCCCCACCCTGAAAGTTTTCTTGAAGTGGTGAAACAAGTAGTCGAACATCTCATCAAAATGTGTCTCAAAAATAAATTTATATTTGTGGGATCTATTCTCGTACCCATGGCCGTACCCCTTAATTGTAGAACGTTCCTGTCCTGAAATAAAACATTGTTACATGTGAGAATCAATCCAGGTACAATTATCACAGTTATCTCATGATCACAGGGTGTCTGCCGACATAGCAGAGATGTTAGGTCACAGCAGACATCAGTCACTCAAATGCTGTCCCTAGTATTGTCAAGGGAGGAATTTGCGTTGAAGACTGCTAATGGAGTCCTCATTTGGGATATCCAGAGACGATGCCATACTAGCTGTATATCAGTGCCTATATATATCAATGTAAATAAGACAAAGAACACAGACATGCTCTCTTTTCAGCCAGCGTCACCAACTGAACTAGTTTAATAAGATAGATCTAATTATACCGTAAGCATGAATAACCTTGAAACTAACGAAGGAGTGCTTTCACTCCCCTATTTCTCCCAGCATTTGTACAATACATCTGTTCATTAAAACACTCTTTCTGTGTGGACACTACTGATAAGAGTTTGTAGCTTCACATTTTGGCTTCATTATCTTTGGTTAACTCCTTCATGACTATACAACTTTGAATTATACTATAGGTCTGTGCAATTGCTACATAGACAGACAGATAATTTTGCATCCACATCTACATTTTGATTAGTTATATACACAGATATTCTTATTACGTTTAAACAAACATACTACAGCTCAGGTGACCTCCACAGTATCTGCTTACATAGATTCCTCAGACACAGAAAAGAAACATAAGTGATAAAGAACAATGTTACTCGGCGTCAGTCTATGACATTCATGTAGTTTCCATTCCCATAGAGATGTGTGGTCATCAGGACAGTGTGTGAACACGCCTTCCATTGTGAACAGAATAAAATTAATAACCGAGTCACGGAGCCTGACTCACTGAGAGAAAGGGCACATAGAGCGCTGGATGAGCGCTATCAAATAATACGTTGTAACTTACCATCAATGTTCAGCCCTTACCTTTTTAATCTCTCTGGTTGTAGATCAACTAATGTTGATTACTTCCCCACCTTTCCCATGTGGAAGGGGTGATGCCCCGGGGCTCAGTGATGGTGTTCGGGGAGTGCCGTTGGGTGAAAAGGGGGTCACTTGCGTACTCACTCAGTCCAATAAGCTGACACTGACAACTAAATAAACCAAAGTTCTGGACACCGCTGCCGCTGAGGGGAGCTAGTTTGGGTCCTGTCCTCGATGGTGTTGCCTGTTGATCCGTGACCTGTCTCCTGGCATTAAGTTACTTCTTGGTTGGTCCCGGTAGTGTAGAACTAATCGGGTCCCGCTCCCCACTCTGGCTAAGTGAGGAAGCTTGCGCTCAGGGTTCACGCTTGGGATTTTCTGGACCCTTTGTGTGGAAAGTCCTATCCCCATTGTTGCGCTACTACCCCGATTCTGGAGCGGGTGGAGAATGGATCTTAAAGGCTCCATTCTCGTTGGGTCAATTGTCAGGTTGCCTGAAGATACTCCCTGAAATAGGGTCCATGTACCCCGTCGTGCCCTGGTCCCAGCCTGGTGATGGTGCAAGGCCGCCGGATGTCCTCCTCGACAGTTCCATGACCCTTTTCATGATCCCCTGCGACCGGGGGTCCAGCTCCTCTAGGCCCAGACCACCATCTGCCACCTAGGTCTCTGTCCTGGAGCCCAGCCCTCCTCTCTCCTTCACCGCCAACACACTTCTCCCTTCCTCTTGACACTTCTAACCTCCCCTAACCAACCCCCCAAGTGGGCGACCCTATTCCACTCAGGCCGTCCACTGGGGTGTCTGGTGGGTGTAGTGCAGAGTGTACCTTAGAATTTTACTTAGCTGATGTAGGCAACACCGTACAGTTAGGGACCCATAACCAAGGAGGAGATGGATACTGCACAGGAGGGCAGATTGTGCCAATTTTTGATGTTTTCTTGCCTGTTGGTCCTGAAGAAGGAAGGGGTACCTTCCGAAACGCGTTGACCTGTATATGGAATAAAAAGCAACATTAATCTACTACCTTAAATTGGCTGGTCTTTGGCGCGGCTGGGAAACCCTCCATCTACTGCTCTCTGTTATCTGTTTACCGAGGGACTGCTGCCGGGACTTGGATTTATCATCATACATGCGGTTATAGGAGTTGTGACTTTCACAACCCCTATAGGTGAGTAGCACCATCTCTTTCTTTTCCCCCATTGTTACCGGGGTAAGACCCTATTTGCGCTTCTCTTTTCCACAGTTTATTCTACTAGTATTGGGAATCATGTAAGACCCCAATGATTTGATTCATTCCACTGTTACCTTAATGCAGTAATTCTGATCCTTAGATCTATGTCCATGAGTGATGTTACCTATCAGTTTGTAAGTCAGCCTGTTACATAGAGACCCCACCAGTACACTGTCTGTGGGCCGCCTTAAGAAACTATATAATCCAAGGTGGATTCGCACTCCTTATGTCAAAGTAGTGCTCATGGAAAAATGTAGATGCAGGTTTAAAAATAAATAAACGGCACTCACAAAAGTGTTGAAGGAGGGATTTTATTCAATCAACTGAGAAATCCAATAGGACACATTTTAGCCCATCACAAGCTTTCATCAATAATGCAAGAACAAAAAGGCAGCAACAAATCAATAATAGGAGGGCGACATAAAGGAAGTGACATCAATTATAGGAGGACGACATAAAGGAAGTGATATTAATTATAGGAGGATGACATAAAGGAAGTGACATTAATTATAGGAGGACGACATAAAGGAAGTGATATTAATTATAGGAGGACAACAAAGGAAGTGACATCAATTATAGGAGGACGACATAAAGGAAGTGACATCAATTATAGGAGGGCGACATAAAGGAAGTGACATCAATTATAGGAGGGCGACATAAAGGAAGTGACATCAATTATAGGAGGACGACATAAAGGAAGTGACATCAATTATAGGAGGGCGACATAAAGGAAGTGATATTAATTATAGGAGGACAACAAAGGAAGTGACATCAATTATAGGAGGACGACATAAAGGAAGTGACATCAATTATAGGAGGACGACATAAAGGAAGTGACATCAATTATAGGAGGACAACAAAGGAAGTGACATCAATTATAGGAGGACGACATAAAGGAAGTGACATCAATTATAGGGGGGCGACATAAAGGAAGTGACATCAATTATAGGAGGGCGACATAAAGGAAGTGACATCAATTATAGGAGGACGACATAAAGGAAGTGACATCAATTATAGGAGGGCGACATAAAGGAAGTGATATTAATTATAGGAGGACAACAAAGGAAGTGACATCAATTATAGGAGGACGACATAAAGGAAGTGACATCAATTATAGGAGGACGACATAAAGGAAGTGACATCAATTATAGGAGGGCGACATAAAGGAAGTGACATCAATTATAGGAGGACGACATAAAGGAAGTGACATCAATTATAGGAGGACGACATAAAGGAAGTGACATCAATTATAGGAGGGCGACATAAAGGAAGTGACATCAATTATAGGAGGGCGACATAAAGGAAGTGACATCAATTATAGGAGGGCGACATAAAGGAAGTGACATTAATTATAGGAGGACGACATAAAGGAAGTGACATCAATTATAAAAGGGCAACATAAAGGAAGTGACATTAATTATAGGAGGACGACATAAAGGAAGTGACATCAATTATAGGAGGGCAACATAAAGGAAGTGACATCAATTATAGGAGGGCAACATAAAGGAAGTGACATCAATTATAGGAGGACGACATAAAGGAAGTGACATCAATTATAGGAGGGCGACATAAAGGAAGTGACATCAATTATAGGAGGGCGACATAAAGTAAATGACATAAATGAAAGGAAGGCAGCATAAAGGAAGTGACATAATTATAGGAGGACGACATAAAGGAAGTGACATCAATTATAAAAGGGCAACATAAAGGAAGTGACATTAATTATAGGAGGACGACATAAAGGAAGTGACATCAATTATAGGAGGACGACATAAAGGAAGTGACATCAATTATAGGAGGACGACATAAAGGAAGTGACATTAATTATAGGAGGGCGACATAAAGGAAGTGACATCAATTATAGGAGGACGACATAAAGGAAGTGACATCAATTATAAAAGGGCAACATAAAGGAAGTGACATTAATTATAGGAGGACGACATAAAGGAAGTGACATCAATTATAGGAGGACGACATAAAGGAAGTGACATCAATTATAGGAGGACGACATAAAGGAAGTGACATCAATTATAGGAGGACGACATAAAGGAAGTGACATCAATTATAGGAGGGCGACATAAAGGAAGTGACATTAATTATAGGAGGACGACATAAAGGAAGTGACATCAATTATAGGAGGGGGACATAAAGGAAGTGACATCAATTATAGGAGGGCGACATAAAGGAAGTGACATTAATTATAGGAGGACGACATAAAGGAAGTGACATCAATTATAGGAGGACGACATAAAGGAAGAGACATCAATTATAGGAGGGTGACATAAAGGAAGTGACATTAATTATAGGAGGACAGCAAAGGAAGTGACATTAATTATAGGAGGGTGACATAAAGGAAGTGACATCAATTATAAGAGGGCGACATAAAGGAAGTGACATTAATTATAGGAGGGTGACATAAAGGAAGTGACATCAATTATAAGAGGGCGACATAAAGGAAGTGACATTAATTATAGGAGGACAGCAAAGGAAGTGACATCAATTATAAGAGGGCGACATAAAGGAAGTGACATCAATTATAAGAGGGCGACATAAAGGAAGTGACATTAATTATAGGAGGACGACATAAAGGAAGTGACATCAATTATAGGAGGGCGACATAAAGGAAGTGACATTAATTATAGGAGGGTGACATAAAAGAAGTGACATCAATTATAGGAGGACGACATAAAGGAAATGACATCAATTATAGGAGGGTGACATAAAGGAAGTGACATCAATTATAGGAGGACGACATAAAGGAAGTGACATCAATTATAGGAGGACGACATAAAGTAAATGACATAAATGAAAGGAAGGCAGCATAAAGGAAGTGACATAATTATAGGAGGGCGACATAAAGAAAGTGACATCAATTATAGGAGGACGATATAAAGGAAGTGACATCAATTATAGGAGGACGACATAAAGGAAGTGACATCAATTATAGGAGGACGATATAAAGGAAGTGACATTAATTATAGGAGGACGACATAAAGGAAGTGACATCAATTATAGGAGGGGGACATAAAGGAAGTGACATCAATTATAGGAGGGCGACATAAAGGAAGTGACATAATTATAGGAGGGCGACATAAAGAAAGTGACATCAATTATAGGAGGACGATATAAAGGAAGTGACATCAATTATAGGAGGACGACATAAAGGAAGTGACATCAATTATAGGAGGACGATATAAAAGAAGTGACATTAATTATAGGAGGACGACATAAAGGAAGTGACATCAATTATAGGAGGGGGACATAAAGGAAGTGACATCAATTATAGGAGGGCGACATAAAGGAAGTGACATTAATTATAGGAGGATGACATAAAGGAAGTGACATCAATTATAGGAGGACGACAAAAAGGAAGTGACATCAATTATAGGAGGGTGACATAAAGGAAGTGACATCAATTATAGGAGGGTGACATAAAGGAAGTGACATTAATTATAGGAGGACAGCAAAGGAAGTGACATCAATTATAAGAGGGCGACATAAAGGAAGTGACATTAATTATAGGAGGACGACATAAAGGAAGTGACATCAATTATAGGAGGGCGACATAAAGGAAGTGACATTAATTATAGGAGGACGACATAAAGGAAGTGACATCAATTATAGGAGGGGGACATAAAGGAAGTGACATCAATTATAGGAGGGCGACATAAAGGAAGTGACATTAATTATAGGAGGACGACATAAAGGAAGTGACATCAATTATAGGAGGACGACAAAAAGGAAGTGACATCAATTATAGGAGGGTGACATAAAGGAAGTGACATCAATTATAGGAGGACGACATAAAGGAAGTGACATCAATTATTGGAGGACGACATAAAGGAAGTGACATCAATTATAAAAGAGCAACATAAAGGAAGTGACATTAATTATAGGAGGACGACATAAAG